>NC_072480.1:30000000-30652187 GCF_027574615.1 Eptesicus fuscus
TGAGTATAATAGCTTGGGTCAATTTCTGCATTCTCTATATGCTTGTTCTTGTGCTAGTACCAGGCTATTTTGATTATAGTGGCTTTGTAGAATAACTTTATATCTGGTATTGTGATTCCTCCAACTTTGTTCTTCCTTCTCAAGACTGCTGGAATTATTTGGGGTCTTTTTTGGTTCCATATAAATTTTTGGAGTATCTGTCTAGATCTGTGAAATATGCCTTTGGTATTTTAATATGAATTGCATTGAATCTATAGATTGCTTTGGGTAGTGTGGACATTTAATAATGTTAATTCTACCAATCCATGAACACAGTATATTCTACCACTTGTTTGTATCTTCCTCTATCTCTTTTTTCAAAGTCCTGTAGTTTTCCAAGTACAGGTCTTTTATCTCCTTGGTTAAGTTTATTCCTAAGTATCTTAGTTTTTTTGTTGCAATGGTAAATGGGATTTTAAAAAAATTTTCTTTCTGAGAATTCATTATTAGTCTATAAAAATGCCATAAATTTCTGGATGTTAATTTTGTATCCTGCTACATTGCCAAATTCATTTACTAAATCTGGTAGTTTTTTGGTGGAGTATTTAGCGTTTTCTATGTATAATATCATGCCACCTGCAAATAATGACAGTTTTACTTCCTCCTTTCCTATTTGGATCCTTTTTACTTTTTTGTTCTTGTCTTATCACTATGGCTAGCACTTCCAGAACTATGTTGAATAAGAGTGGTGGAAGCAGACATCCCTGTCTTGTTCCTGTTCTTAGGGGAAATGGTTTTAGTTTTTGCCCATTGAGTACAATGTTGGCTATAGGATTGTCATATATGGCCTTCATTATGTTAAGGTATGATCCCTCTGTTTCCACTTTGCTGAAAGTGTTTTATCAAAAATGGGTGTTGGATTTTGTTGAATGCTTTTTCAGCCTCTATTGATATGGTCATGTGATTTTTGTCTTTCAATTTGTTTATATGATGTATCACTTTTATTGATATGTGAATATTGTACCAGCCTTGCATCCATGGAATAAATCCCACTTGGTCATGATGTATGATCTTTTTAATATATTTCTGGGTCTGATTTGCTAATATTTTTTTGAGGATTTTAGCATCTATGTTCACCAGGGATATTGGTCTGTAATTCTCTTTCTTTGTAGTGTCTTTATTTGGTTTTGGAATTAGGGTAATGCTGGCCTCATAAAAAGAGCTTGAGAGTGTTCCTTCCTCTTGGATTTATTGGTATAGTTTGAGGAGGATAGGTGCTAGTCCTGAGACCTGCCATTATTAAGTTGCTATACCCACCTAGCAACCACCTACTAATTGTTAAGGGAAATAATAGAAACCACTAAGTGTTTAAGCCACTTTCTGTTGAAGTGGTTAGATGGTGCCAAAAGTATTGTGACTTATCATACTGCTTGACACATACAAGCAGTATGTGCTCAATGAACATAGGTATTTGCTGCTGTTGAATGAATAAAAGACTACATGGCTAAGGCAAAATGAGAAAAGTTCAGGGAGATATCCAGGTATTTTAATCTATATCAAAGATATAATTTTTTGTTTCTTGGGTTTAAATTTAGGGAGAAAGAAGTGGATGCAGGGTGCCTGTTACATAGACTGGCTATCTTTATTAGCCGATTTATATAAATATATTTTCATTCACTTAGAATAAAATTTAATGAGGACTTACTACTCTGACCTCATGGTTGCAATATGGCTGCTGCAACTCCCGACTTTATCACTAAACAACTTGCAGATTGTCTAGATTTCTAATTGTATTTCAGTGATCACCATTGTATCACATGTTTGTCCCATCTTCCCTGAGATCAAGAATCTCACGACACCTGAACTAAATTGGGATTCTGCTAGTAAGAAAGAATGAAAGGAAAGCAGTTTTGATTCTCCAATAAAAATGGGCTCCCCAGATGAGTAATACAGAGATAAATAAAAGGGGCATGGTTCTTGTCCTGATGAAACGGACTCCTAGCAAGGGAAACAGATATTAAATTAAAAAATAAAATGATACATTGTGATGAGTGATAAGAAGGAAATAAACCAGGATTTGTGAAGTAGACTGATATCTGCTTAACACCCCTCTACATAGGTGACATTTAAACTGAGACCAAAGAATAAGAAGGAATCATCCATATGCAAAGAGGAGTGTGTTGTATTAATCATGTTTTTTATTTTCTACTAGAGGCCCGGTGTATGAAATTCATGCATGGGGGGGGGGCCCCTCAGCCCAGCCTGCACCCTCTCCAATTGGGACCCCTTGAGGTATGTCCGACTGCCCGTTAAACAGGCAATAGGACATCCCTCTCACAATCCAGGACTGCTGGCTCTCAACTGCTCGCCTGCCTCTGCCTGATTGCCCCTAACCAATTCTGGATGCCAGCCTGATGACCCTCTAACCACTCCACTGCCAGCTTGATTGACGCCTAACTGCTCCCTGGCCGTCCCAATTGCCCCTATCTGCCCTCCCCTGCTGGCCTGGTCACCCCCAACTGCCCTGCAGGCCTGGTCACTCCTAACTGTCCACCCCTGCAGGCCAGGTCACCCTAACTGTCCTCCACTGCTGGCCTGGTCCCCCAACTTCCCTCCCCTGCAGGCCTGGTCCCCCCCACTGCCCTCCCCTGCAGGCCTGGTCACCCCCAACTCCTCCCCTGCAGGCCTGGTCACTCCTAACTGTCCACCCCTGCAGGCCTGGTCCCCCCACAACTGCCCTCCCTGCTGGCCTGGTCTCCCCAAACTGTCCTCTTCTGCTGGCCTGATTGCCCACAATTGCCCTCCCCTGCAGGCCTGGCCCCACCCCAACTGCCCTCCCCTGCAGGCTTGGTACCCCCCAACTGCCCTCCCTTGCTGGCTTGGTCCCCCCAAACTTCTCTCCCCTGCAGTCCTGTTCCCCCAAAACTGCCCTCCCCTGCTGACCTGGTCTCTCCCAGCTGCCCTCCTCTGCTGACCTGGTCACCCCTAACTGCCCTCCCTGATTGACTGATCACCCCCAACTGCTCTCCCCTGCAGGTCTGGTCCCCCCACAACTGCCCTCCCCTACTAGCCTGGTCTCCCCAAAGAGCCCTCCTCTGCTGGCCTGGTCTCCCCCAACTGCCATTCTCTGCTGGCCTGGTCACCCCTAACTGCCCTCCCTGATTGCCTGATCACCCCCAACTGCTCTCCCCTGCAGGTCTGGTCCCCCCACAACTGCCCTCCCCTGCTAGCCTGGTCTCCCCCAACTGCCCTTCTCTGCTGGCCCAGTCACCCTTACCTGCCCTCCCTGCTGGCCTGACAGCCCACAACTGCCCTCCTCTGCAGACCTAGTCTCCCCCAACTGCCCTTCTCTGCCAGCCCAGTCGCCCACAACTGCCCTCCCCTGCAGGCCTGGTCCCCCCAAACTGCCCTCCCCTGAAGGCCTGGTCCCCCAACTGCACTCCCCTGCAGTCCTGTTCCTCGCAACTGCCCTCCCCTGCTGACCTGGTCTCTCCCAATTGCCCTCCTCTGCTGGTCTGGTCACCCCTAACTGCCCTCCCTGCGTGCCTGATTGCCCACAACTGCCCTCCCCTGCAGGCCTGGTCCCCCCAACTGCCCTCCCCTGCAGGCCTGGTTCCCCCCCAACTGCCCTCCCTTTGCTGGCCTGGTCTCCCCCAACTGCCCTCTTCTGCCAGCCTGGTCTCCCCCAACTGCCCACAACTGCCCTCCCCTGCCAGCCATCTTGTGGTGGCCATCTTGTGTCCACATGGGGGGCAGCCATCTTGTGTCTTGGAGTGATGGTCAATTTGCATATCACTCTTTTATTAGATAGAATATCTTACAATATTTTGACATTTGGGGGTAAGGGGATTACAGACTCAGAAAAAGACTATCCTTACCAGAGTTAGGCAATTCTTAGACTTAGCAGTGCCAGGCTGGGAGCATCCCTTTCATATGCAAACCACCCAACCTGAATCTATACTCCCAAATACCCACTTTACCTAGTCCTCACACACCACGCCAATATTTCCCCTGCCCTAAATCATCCCACATCAGGTACCAGACAACTGGAGACTACCCCTAAAGTCCAAAGCCTGCCAGAATAATTTAAACTAGCCAATCCTCAACTGTTTACTCTGTCTTGATGTTCCTTTCCTGTGGCAATGTCAATGAAGGCTGTCTCCTCACTCCTGTTTTTGCCACCTGATCAAAACCTGTTACTTCTCTTTTGGCCTTGTGTGGTGTGGCCCATTTCTCTTGGGAAATGTAAATAATAAAAAACTTCTTTAAATGGCATTAGATTCTCCATGCTGACATCCAGTCAATTTCATAAATTGAGACCTGGGCACTGAACAGTGTGGAAGCAAGTGTGCAAACTCTTGGTTGACACTGGAGAAAACAAATAAAGCAAGTGTGGCTGCTAGTTAGTTGGTATAAGATTTTAGAGGAGTGAAGACTTCTAGCTGTTCATCAAAACTCCTTCTCATGCTCAAGTTGGAAAGCCACTGTTATAGGACAAAGAGGAGACAGGAAATAGAATAAACATGAGTTCCTGAATGTCCACGTGGAATAAAGCTGGATATATGAATCTGGAGCTCAAGAGAAGAGTTTGGCTGGGAGATTATCAACCTAAGGTAATATTCAAAGGCATAAATATGAGTAAGAAAACCTAGAGAGAGATTTAGAGAAAGAAAAAGAGGATCAAAAGTTGAGATCCAGATAATGCCTACGATTAGAAGGAATGGGAGGAAGAGGAACCCGAAAAGCACTCTGAAAAGTGGGATCTAGAGAGCTAGAAAGCAAACTAAGAGTGTACCCATGGAAGTCAGGAGGTAGGGTGCTTCAGAGAAGGAGCTGGGGCCTCCCTCAGTGCATAATTTCTCCCCTCCTCATAGAGCAGCAGCAATGCATGTTGGAGAACTGGCCCCTGACTCAAGGGTGAGTGGTACTAACTTGAAAGTAATCCCACCTCCTTGCCTATGTTTGGTGCAAGAATGAATGTGAGGCCCAGTTCTGTCCAAAGAGATGCAAGAAGTGTGCCAGAGACTTCTGTGACAATTCTTCCTTTCCCTTAATAGAGAGCAACAGGAAGCTAATGTCTGTCTCTCCCACTGGATGTAACTAATACAGCCTTGCTTGTTACTGGCAGGCATTTTATGACTACGAAGGGACCATGAGGGCATCATTTTAAGGCCATAAATTTTTTCATTTGTAAAATGGGGATAATGCTAACACCTACCTCATAGAGGATGAAGCTGGCATTTTGGACACCCATGCACAGAGATTAAAGGAACCAAAATCCTTGATGACATACTGGTTGAGCTGCTGAATCAACCAAAGCAAACTTTCTGTTTTGTGAGCTAATACAGTTCCCTGTTGTTTAGTCAGTTTAATTTAGGATTTCTGTTACTTGTAGCTGAAAGCAGCTTATCCGATACAGTGATATATGAAGGCTATTTTTATTTTTAATTGTCAAAAAGTCACCGATTTATTACAAATTTTCAAGAAAGATTATTTGTATGAAGTATTGTTGAGCAAGTACTGTAAAGCACTTTTCTAATAAAATGGAATCAGCAACCTAATCTTATAAGACAACAAAAAATCAGCTTAGGAATAATGGATTAAGCATTTCACTTATCTGAGAATGAATATATATTTCCTATTAATGTATCCTTCTACAATTCAAGGCATATTTTAATATTAAAATCTCACTGAAACTAATTTTTTGAACTCTCATTTTGCATAAAAGGAAGTTTATGTCTTATCCTTCACTCAACCGTGAGTAATTGTAAGGATTGGATTTTAGGTCTATGGAAGGAACATCTTGAATATTAAATATGCAAAATACAATAAACAGGAAACTATATTTGCACTAAGTCAGTGGCTTGACTAGTTGAAATATTGATATCTTAATTTCATTTAGAAAATTGATTTATTAAAATACAATGAAGGTTAATACTTCAAATTAATTTTATTTACTACTGGAATACTGAGGTTGTAGAAAGAATGCTAATCTAGAAATCAGGAGCTTTATGTGTTTGTTCCACCCTCTCACCAGTTGTGTAGTCTCAAGGACATAATTAACCTCTTATTACCTTATCTAGGAAAGTGAGGAGAGGTTGGCCTTGGTACTGTGTGAAGTTCTTCCAGTCATAGAATTCCATAATTTAAATTGTGTCTTAAATTTTGAAAGTAAAACTAACGGAAGGCACAAATTTATAAACATGTTATATGAAATGTACTCTATTTCTAATTTCAAATTGGTAATTGTTTTCCATTCATAACTTAGTCTCTTTTAAAACATTTCTGTTGGAATTATTTACTAGAAGCAGGTAGGGAGCTCCCATACAGATGAGTTTTAATTAAAATACCTGTCTCCCATGCACCAGAAAGACACATTTTAAAGAGAGGTGTAAATAGAGTGTCACAATGAAAAAGTGAAATTTCCTCTTTGTGGTGGTTATAAACAGGATTAAAATTAAGCATGATTCTTAAGCCAGTAATGTATTTCATAAATCATAAGACTATAATGCACAATATTCTTTAAAAAAAATGCCATTGTTAAAATGCCATTCTCACTTACAGTGTGGTAAGTGCTGCATCAGTAGGATTAGTTGCATGGTGTGACGTTTTTAGCATTTGGTTGGTACTGCAGTGTCTCTTCTGTGACAAACATGTTTCATCGGTTCAATGACCAAAGTCAGCCATATGCAAATGTGAGCAACAATGATGATTTCCTATGTTTTTTCCCTATATTAGTAGAAAAATACTATAGTTATTTCCTTTGACCTATTTCTTTTCACTCGAGGGTATGTTTTTATTGATTGTGAGAGAGAGAAAAAGAGAGAGAGAGAGAAACATTGATCTGTTGCCTCCTGTTTATATCCCTACTGGCGATCAAACCCGAAACCTAGGTATGTGCCCTGACCGGGAATAAAACCCACAACCTTGCCGAAACCGGTTTGGCTCAGTGGATAGAGCGTCGGTCTGCGGACTGCAAGGTCCCAGGTTCGATTCCGGTCAAGGGCATGTACATTAGTTGCGGGCACATCCCTGGTGGGGGGTGTGCAGGAGGCAGCTGGTCGATGTATCTCTCTCATCGATGTTTCTAGCTCTCTATCCCTCTCCCTTTCTCTCTGTGAAAAATCAATAAAATATATTAAAAAAAAAAAAAAAAAAAAAAAAAAAAAAAACCCACAACCTTTTATTTTAGTGCATGGATGATGCTCTAACCAACTGAGCCACCCAACCAAGGCTGTATGTTAGTTCCTTTTACTTTTCTTCTCACTCCCTCCCCAATGAAAGATGTGTATATTACACGTGATTATCAATTTGGGCATTTTCTTAGTAAGTTCACTGTCTTCCCAAAAATTTTTTTTCATTTATTGATTTGAGAGAGAGAGAGAGAGAGAGAGAAACATTGATTTGTTGTTCCACTTATTTATGCATTCATTGGTTGATTCTTGTATGTGCCCTGATTGGGGATTGGACCCGTAATGTTGACGTGTCAGACGATGCTCTAACCAACTGAGCTACCCAGCCAGGGCCTGCCTTCTCTAATTTTAAAAGGCAGTAAAGCTTAACCGTGGCCTTGATAAATATGATTCAATTGAGCTAAACCGCTGTTCTTCTGGAACTTAAAAAGTAAAATGCTAATATAAATATGTGGTAATTATCACTAGAACTATTCATTTTTTACTATTAAATTTAAACAAAGAGCAATCGTTGTTTGTTCATGCAAAACAAACAGTGCCTATTTAAGATCTTTTTGATTAATCTGCTCCCCTGTGTGTAAATTCAGAAGAAAACACTGCCTCAGGCTCAGCACACACATCTCTGAAACAAAAAAGCTTTGCTGTCGCAGTCAGGTTTCCCCAAAGCAGGGGTTTAGTGGTAAACAACGCTGGAGCAGCTGGGGAAGGAAGACCACATCTCAGGGAACAGGCCAAGCAGATGAGCCCAGTTCTAAAACTGTTGGAAACAAAGCGGGGTGGCTTTGCTGTTGGGGAGAGGGTGGTTGAATGGGTGGGAAGTGGAGGAATTTTTAGAGAAGAAACTGTTTTCAGACAGAGTGCCAAGTCATACTAGAAATTGCACCCAAAACAAGTATAATGAGAAGGAGGAAACTTTTAAAACCAAAACTCCTGGCAGAGGTACTGCTGTATGAGGGCCAGGCACATACCCCTGGGGCTGTGCTCAGTGGGTAAGGTCACCTGGGGTGAAAAGACAAATAGAGCCAATAGTAGAGGCTGTGTTGGAGACCCCCATTCTCTCAGAGCCTCCCAACTTGAATAAAAATCCACAAAAAATGACAAAATATATATTTTTTCATCCTCATCCGAGGATATGTTTTAATGTGTTTTTTGTTGTTGTTGTTTTAGAGAGGGGGGGAGGGGGAAAGGGAAAGAAACATCATGTGAGAGATAAACATCAATCGCATCATGTGAGAGATAAACATCAATCAAACATCATTTGCATCCCAACCAGAAATCAAACATGCCACCTTTTTGGTGGACAGGATGACACTCCAATCAACTGAGCAACCCTGCTGAGGCCAAAATCTTTTATTTGGTTGGATTTTTTGTAGAAACTGGTGTAAAGGTAGAGATGAATGTTCAGGACATAATGAAGCAAAAGTGAAAGCCTTCCCAGAGGAGATGAACTGTGGGAAATTGCAGTGTGTGTGTGTGTGTGTGTGTGTGTGTGTGTGTGTGTGGGCGGTGTGTGTGTGTGTGGCGGTGTGTGTGTGGTGTGTGTGTGTGTGTGTGTGTGTGTGTGTGTGTGTGTGTGGGGGTGTGTGTGTGTGTGGCGGTGTGTGTGTGGTGTGTGTGTGTGTGTGTGTGTGTGTGTGGCAGGTGTGTGTGTGTGTGTGTGTGTGTGTGTGTGTGTGTGTGTCCAGATGAGCTCTCACCTGCAGACAGAAATTTCTACCAGAGCTCAGGGGAAAGGGAGCCCCAGGTGACCTCTAGGTTACACAGGAAAAGTGAAATGATAACTGCCTACTATAATTTAGGCACTGGCTCCATTTTTTATATCACTTGAGTGACCCAATCTGAGAAGGTCAGGCTGGGCCCAATCACCTGGGAGTAAGGCTGCCAGGAACAAAGTAATGGGCAGACCCAGCTGCTGGCAGGAGACACTGCCTGAGCTCCATGTAGAGCTGGGGCTCTGATCATGTGGTTAAGGTTGCGAATGAAAGTGGGTATCTGTGAGGGGGCGGGGTTGGCCAGGACACAAGAATCCTAGACACGCAAGCAGAAGAAGCCAATTAGGTAGCCTAACCTCCAATTATTTATGGGGTTCCCCTAGGTGGGTTCTTGGACTTGCTATCAGAGGACTGCATGGTTAAAATTCCCCCCTTGCTAGTGGGAGTGGGGTTCTTGTGATATCTTGAGAAAAAGGATTTTCTAAGATTCCCACAGGAGAATGAGATGTGGTTGAAAGATGCATTTGTGTTTAAGTATTTCCCTCGGGTCGCGAGTCCCATTTTCCTTAAACCGGTTCCTGGAAAATATGCAGCTGGGCCTTCAGCAAAGCCATTGTCCAGAGTTTCTGTTCCATCGTGGAATCGAGTCCGGCAGAGCATCAGACTAGCTGTAGTCCATTAGTTCATTGTGTGGAGTCCATATGGCTGTGGGCCACATGGGTGAATACAGGGGTGGGCGCCCCTTGCAACAGAAGACCTTGGAGCACAAGAGGGCCAAGTGAGCCAAGAGAGAGAATTTCCTTTGTTCAGGAGTTTCTGTATCTCAGATTTCATGCCCTTGCAGTGGCCATGCCTATTCTGGCCAATGCCCTGTCCCCAGGTATGACTGACAGGTAAGCACCTTCCCATGTCACCTACACCTCACTGAGCATGTGTCTGTTGTCCAGTTCCTTCTCCCAGTGACCTGCAGGGAACAGATCTGGAGAGCGTTAAAACTGCAGCTTTCTGGCAAAGCTGTAGAAATGGCATGCCTTTATTATCTAGCCTTCCCTTTGTTCCTTTCCTGTTAATTAATAACCAAGTTATTACAACGGTATCAGACTCACTTAGCAATTCTGTCTCAGGCATGAATATTTCACATCCTCCTAATTCCTTGGGTGAGAAAGTTGTTATGCAGATTTAATTATCTCCTAATTTAATTTTAAGGCTGAGCAGAGTAGACTGCAGATGTGAGCAGCCGTCAAGACCATCTGTAAAGGGGTTAACACAGTGACAAGAATTGACATCGGTATGGACAGAGTTCAATTTCTGAATGAAGGGATAGGACTTATAAATGCTAACTTATTCCAGAACAAGTCAAGGTAATATGTAATTAATTGCTATCATGTGACAAAGATTGCATAAGAACTAAGGCATTACAGAGCATTGATTTGTATATTAAATACATATTGAGAGAATTCCATGGGACAAGAAGCATACTAGGTACGGAGGACACAAAGACAAATGACATGATCACTTATTTCAAGAAGATCCCTGTCTGGGGAAGAAACATATGAGTTCAAGAATGATTAAAGCCTCATGTGCTCTATCAGAGGTAAGAGCAAAGTTTAATGGGAGTCCAGAAGAGAAAACCCAACTCAGCCTGGGAGCCACCGACAGCCTCACAGAGGAAGAAAGACACATCGACTGTGATGTTGATGTATATTTAGAGAGAGAGAGACAGCTAGCTGGGGCAGGTGTTCTGAATTTATTACCAAGTCCTTTTTAAACTAGTAGTCTCTTCTTTCAAAGTCCCACAGGGAAATGTATGCGTAGGAACTAATGATTAGCCTTGGCCCTAAATCAGTTGAAATGAGTGATTTCGGACAGACCATGAGGATTATGCAAGCCAAGTTGCCTGTGATAGAAATAGAAATAGGTTCCTTCTGACTGTCCTTCACCTTTCTCCCACCTACCTCAGGCCACCTCAGGCTGAGGCGGCAGGAGCAGTCTCTGAGCGCATTGCGCCTCTTCAGCCACACAATCAGGAAACCACAAGGACTGCCTTACTTGCAGTTACCTTTGCTCAGTCCAGGGAAAAGCTTCTTTCATCTTACAGTGAGCAATGAAATTGGCCAATCTTACCAGTATTTCTCTACCTTAAAGGAGAATTTGAGGAGGAGGGCAGGGTGGAGAGGAGCCCTGACCTCCCTGGAGATTCTCAGAGCGCTTTTGACCTACATTTTGAAGCATGAGGAAACCTAGTCATGAGTATTTTTAGCCGAAGAAACCATCTGCCAAATTCACAAGAATGAGGAATCCTAGCAAGTCTAAGGAATGCCAAGGAATGCGGCAGGGTTGGGTTCCAGGGTGTGAGGAAGGATGGTGGGGGATAGCAGGAGATGCAGAATCCTAAATAGCTGGAGCATCATTCAGTAGAGACCGGTGGGCATCAGATGATTGAAAGTAGCAGTGACCTGATCAGATGCTTCTTATAGAAGCATCACTTGCTCATGTAAAAACGCTACTTTAGCCTATTCCATACCTGACTACCATCCTGCGGTTGTAGGCAACAGGGAACACAAGACCCCGGGTAGAAGGAGAATCCTTCCATGTAGGCACTGGAAGCAGAGTGGGGAAGACAGCAGATTTCAGAGGGTGCAAAGAAGAAACACTGTCAGGATTTCTCAGGAAACATGTGAGATATCTGCTGGGCAAAGAATTATAAGATTAAAATTACACTTTGCTGTTAATGACTCATTATCAGAATTTTTCTGCATCTTGAAAAGTTAGGGGTTAAAAAGTCACAGCTGGATGCATGCTTTCTCCATAGGCTGTTAACTCATATTATGGCATCTGATAGTCCCAGACTCTCTGTCCTCCTATTTAGTAATCTGATGTTTCTGCCTGTAACATACTTCCATCCCATACAAGGACTGGTTGGCCCTGCTTATGTCACATGCCCAACTGGACCAATTGTTGTATCTAGGAGGGTACAGTATCACAATTAGCCTACTCCAAGACGCATGCCTATCTGTATATCTGGAGACAGGGAATCTTTTGCAGTTATTAATACTGTTCACCAAATATTTTCACTTTCCTTCTTTGCACCTGGTACAATTGCACTTCCCTGTCCCATTGTGATAGTCCATTAAAAACACTAAAAACCCACTGAGTTGTACAATTGGAGAAACTTATGGACATGTAACGTTGACCAATGAGTGAGCAAAGTGATGGATGTCACTTTTAAAAATAGCTTTATTGAGATATAATTCACAACATAAAATCCACCCCTTTAAATTGTACAACTCAGTGGGTTTTTAGTGTTTTTAATGGACTATCACTACTAACTAATTCCAGGACATTTTCATCACTCCAAAAAGAAACCCATATCCATTAGCAGTCACTCCTGATTTTCTTGTTCCCTGACCCTTGCTAATCTATTTTCTGTCTCTATGGATTTGCCCATTCTGGATGTTTCATGTAATCTGAGGCCTTTGTGACTGGCTTCGTTTACTTAACATAATGTTTTCAAGGTTCATCTCAGTTGTAGCATGAATCAGTACATCACTCCTTTCTATGGCTGAATAATATTTCACTGTATAGATTTACCACATTTTGTTTATCCATTCATCCTTTGATAGACATTTTGGTTGTGTCCACTTTTCAGCTATTGTGAATAATGCTGCCATAAACATGTGCTTACAGTATTTTGTGTGGACATGTGTTTTTATTTCTTTTGCATGTACACCTAGGAGTGGGATTGCCGGATCACACGATAACAACCAGTCCCTGTTTATCTCTTTGAGGAACTGCTGAACTGTTTTCCAAAGCAGCTGCCTCATGTTACACTTCTACCAGCAATGTACAGTGGTTTCAGTTTCTCTACCAACATTTCTGATTTTCTGTTCTTTAAATGTAACTATCTTTGTGGGTACCTCATTGTGATTTTGGTTTCCATTTCCCTAATAACTAATGATGTTGAGCATCTTTTCAAGTGCTAATTGGTCATCTGTATATCTTCTTTGGAGAAATGTCTATTCAAATCATTGCCCTTCTTTTTCTCCCATTGGATTGTCTTTATATTGTTGAGTTGCAACAGTTCTTTATGTTTCTGGATACATGTCCCTTGTCAGAGATATGATTTGCAAATATGTTCTCCAATTCCTTGTTTTGTCTTTTCACTTTTTTGATAGCATCCTTTGATGCTTTAAATTTTTTCATTATAATTTACCTATTTTTTCTTTTGTTTGTGTCATATATAAGAAACACGAGGTCATGAAGATTTAGTTCTATGTTAAAAATTTTATAACTTTAGTTTTTACATTTAACATATATTTTACATTTATATCTTACACTTATATTTTACAATTATTGTTTACATTTAGGTATATAACCCATTTTGAATTAATTTTTCTATATGGTGTCATGTAGTGGTTCAACTTGTTTTTATATGTAGTGGTTCAACTTATTTTTGTATTTTTAATTGTCCCAACCCCATTTGCATATACCCATTTATTTTCTAGGCATCCTTGCAAAATATTAATTGAGCATAAATGTAAAGACTTAATTCTGGGCTCTCAAATCTGTTTCATTGATCCATATATGTTTAGCCTTCTGTCAGTACATGTGTGTCACTTCTATGCGAACGTTTTAAAAGCCAGTGTACGGTTTGCCACACTTTATTCCTCTGCTTCTTCAATGACAATATGCGAGATAGAGTCTGGAATCAAAGCCTGGTTCCAGAGTAAGAATAACATGGAGAAGAGCTCTGGACCAAAGCACACTGGACATAGTGGGAGGGAGAATTCATTTTTTGTTTGAACTTATTAATTACTATCCTGAGGTTGTTCACTGGGCTGTTCTGACAAATTGAGCATTAAAATTGACATCTTCCCATAGAATAAGGGTAGAGGCCCCCCAAAAGCCAGAGGAAGGGAAATGAGAAAGCATGTTGGACAAGCACACTTTAGCTATAATTAAAACCCCAAAGGCTATGACCTAGCCCTAACTGTGTTGTTTACCAACATCATACTGCTGCTAGCACCCCTAGGTACTGGAGTGCCAGGAATTCAGTATGTAACATGGCATCTCTAACCTCAGGATCTTACATTCTAATTGGGGAGATAAAATGTATACATGGAAAATAAAGAACAATACAAGCCACCCTGTAATAGTGGTGCTAGAGAGGCTTAAAAGATAAGAAATAGAGGGATTTAGGATAGTAAAGGAGGGTTTCACTATGTTATAATTTAAATTAAAACTGCAGGGAAAAGAAGGCTTTAGACAATCAAAGAGGAGAGGAAAGCTACAGTGGTTCAGGTATACAAATGGGCAAGCAAAGTAGTACTAACTTGTTTGGGAGACAATAAATAGACCAATTTACCCGTAATAGGAAGGTATGCTGAGAAGTAGTCTCAGAAAGAGTTTGGGGCAAAATTGAAGAAGTATATGAATGATGAGTCTAAGTTTTATTCTGTAAATAGTGGGAAACCATTGAACACTTCTTTGGAGGAAAAATGATGCTTTTGTGAAATTAATCTTATGGCAGTGACATTATAAGCAGTAAGGTAGTTCTTTATCGCCTCTGAAATGACCTCTAAGGGTGGCTTTTTGATGTTTCTGATTTATAATAGTTTATCGGTACAGTCCTGTAGAGATCTGGAAGTGCCATCACCTCACTGTCATTCTCTAAACTAGCAGCAGTTCAGGCTGCTGGAACAGAATACCATAAACTGGGGGCTTTATAAAGAACAAATTTATTTCTCACAGTTCTAAAGGCTGGGCAGTCTCATATCAAGGTGTCAGAAGATTCAGTGTCTGGTGCTTTTTGGTTCATAGATGACACTTCTCAATGTGTCCTGACATGGGAGAAGTGAAGAAAATGGTCTCTGGAGTCTCTTTTTGTAAGGACACGAATCCCACTCATGACAGAGTCACCTCCCAAAGGCCCCACCTCCAAATACCATCACATTGGGGGTTAGGATTCAACAGAGGACTTTTTGGGGAACTCAAACTCTCAATTTATAGCAATTAGCATCTAATATTGGAGTTTTCTATATTGGATAGAAGAGTGCCAGTCACTAAGTGATAATATATATCAAAATGGTAAAAAAAAAAAAAAAAAAAAAAAACTAGATGTGGGCTTTACATTTTTGGATTTATTAGGGTCTTGCAAATAGATTCTAAAAGGAAAGAGTAGACTTTTAATAGTAGGGAGTGTGCAAGGAAATTGAAGACTCAACCATCTGAATGTGGCAATCATGAGTCGTTTTGAGTGAGAGTTGGCAAATATTTCCCCAACTGTCAATCCTAAGAAACATTCAGACATATTTTGTGTAAGTGAATGCCGCAGTGAACCTGTGTCTCTGTTAAGCCACAGAGAAACGAAATAAACTGATTTTAAATTTCTAAAGGGAACTTAAACCACCTGCTAAGTTGTAGAATTTAATTTGCAAGATGAATACTTGGCAATGTGACACTTCTTTCATAGCTTCATTTGCTGTTTTAATAAAAATGTTCACAACAGTTCGGTTCCATCTGTTAGGGAACGTGAAAACAGCTAACTGCTATTCAAACAACAAGAAATACAGCTTTCTAGAAAACTATATCCAGTGCCGACAAAATGTAAAGAGGTATTTATAAATTTTAAACTTCTGCCTCACTTCTAAAAATTGTTGTCGTAATCGCACTGCATCTTGGACACAACATATAAATAATTTATGCGAAAAATTTAAATTTAAATTATCCCCTCACATTCCCAATGCAAACAAATGCTTTCAAGGTTATCATGACCATGAATCTTACTGCAGCAGGCTACAGATTTTCATTATAACAATTTGTAAGCAAATATTTGGTTATTTTTATAAGCCACAAATCTGGCTGAAGGAGAAAATATGTAATAAATAAAAACTGTGCAAATCACAAAGTATGTTTGTTGTTACATTACCAGATTGGAGTTAACAATAAGCTATCGTATGACAGCCTCCCTGCTTTATTGATTAAATTTCCATAGCTTTTCCCCTTCAAAATAGATCAAAATGTTATACCTTTCAATAAGAATTATTTCTCAAGCACTAATTTCAGGACTTAACTCCATGTTGCCATGTGGTAGGCACAACCTATGTGTTGAGCTAAAGAAATACAATAGTCAATATTACACCAAAGAAAGGCAATGAGAGAAGAGACATAGAGATGAAACAAAATGTAGGAAAAAGGAGAGGAAGAAGAGCTTTGTAAGTTTTCTGTACCATGAAATACTTTGGCAATTAGTTTCAGTTTGCCTTACAGTGAGATGTTGGGTAGAACTGTTGCACAGGGACAGGGACACATTAGGGGGTCTGTAGGGTGTCCTGTTGTCTTGCCCACGCTGTCTCCTTCCATAAGGAAACTCCATATTTACATTTCCTGCAGAAAGATAAGGTTGTGAAAATGTCATCTTGTTATTTAATCTTGTGTTTGATTAAAGATGTCATGGTTTTGTCTCAGATTAGTAGATACTGAGAGTCTCTTTAAATATGAGTTTTAGATACTTGAGTATAAGCCTAGGCACATTAAAGGTAAAGAAGCAGAGATCCTCTCTAGCTGGTTTGGCTCAGTGGATAGAGCGTCGGCTTGTGAACCGAAGGGTCCCATGTTTGATTCTGGTCAAGGGCACATGCCCTGGTTGTGGGCTCAAACCCAGTAGGGGGTGTGCAAGAAGCAGCCAATCAATGATTCTCATCATTGATGTTTCTATCTCTCTCTACCTCTCCCTTCCTCTCTGAAATCAATTAAAAAGAAAAAAAGAAGATGCAGCAGAGACCCTTGAAGTTAAATAACCAGCTGATTACCTAGTGAATAGGAAATAGATGCAATATTTCCTTAAGGTCATCTCAAAATCTACCTGAAGTTCAAATAAGAAGGAAATTAATAATACTCTTTTATTTAGTCATTTCATAGCAATAACAAAACTTATGTCTCATTGCCAATCTTAAGATGGTCTAGAAGCACCTAAAAAAAGATACCAGTACACAAAATGGTATTAGCATTGATATATTTATAGTAAAGTCTAGACTTGTAAACCAGGTTCTAATCACCTACTACTAAGAAAGTTTTATTATCTGTTTGATCCCAAATCTTCTCATCTGAAAAATGGGTATAATAATTACCCTATGTATTTCACAAAGTATTGATAGAATGAAAATAAATATAAGAGCATTGTGTCCAAGGTGCTTTACTAATTGTGTTAAAAAAAGTAAGATATCTTGGACAGTGTAGTCACACTGATTTGAATAGCAATACTATGAATCCTGCAGAACAAGAAAGTCTTATTCATCAAAAATCATTGATCAGAAAAAGAACCTGACAAGCATTGATAAGTAAGATACTATGGAAAAAAAGATAAAAGTGAGTAGCAATATCAATCAAGAAGTGAACGCTCTCCAAAAAATGATGCATGGAATAGCTGATATTTGGTATTAAACATTTTATAATTAATGTTTTAAGATGGTAGAAGAAACAATTATTCATGTATAAGAAACCACAAAGAAACACTATATATGAGTGTTTTGAAATAACAAAAATGACTAAAGTATGAGATGAAACAAAATGTAGGGAAAAAAAAGAGGAAGAAGAGGTAGCAGAACTTAAAAAGAAGAAGAGAAAAGATAAGGCCATTATAGAAATTAAAATGAACTATAAGAGAACAATGGGTAGTAGACACTGTGGAAAATTCATGATGATATAATAGATAGAGGAAAGAGAAATGGAAAAGATTTAAAATTTTTTTTAGGAGTTAAAAATATTTAGAGAGAAAAATAATAGAGAAATCAGGCAAAGAAGATTCAATGTATGCATAATTGGAGTCCTTAAGAACAAATCAGTAGAAAATAATTCTTTAAAATTCTTTAAGTTAATAAAAGCTTTCAATTCAGTCTATTTAAAGGGTATACACTTGGTTCATGAGAATGGTCAATGCATCACATATCCTAGAAACAGTTACTAAGCTAACAATTTTATATCCACCGAAATCGTCCTTCAAGGCCTTGGAAAACATGTAAGAACTCAAGGAGTAAAAATGGCCATAAGCCTTTATTGAGGAGATTATCCTATATAATAAAAGGCTAATATGCAAATTGTTCCCTCGACTGGGAGTTCGACCAGGGGGTGGAGCTGGCTGGCCAACCGCCCCTGGCCCCTCCCCCAATTGGCCTCCCCTACCCCAATCGAGGTTGGGGCCGGCCTGCTAACTGCCCGCGGCCCCTCCTCCTTGACTGGCCAGGCCCGATCAGCCCTAATCGGGGTGGGCCCACCAGACCCCACCCATGCACGAATTTGTGCACTGGGCCTCTAGTTGAACGATAAACTTCATCCACAAGAATGACTAGGGAAGCAATAGAAAAATAACTTTCAATGTGATTTAAATATTTTTAACTATAGAAATAAGGCTGAGACAAGGAAAAAGACTAGGATGACAGAAAGAAACCTTGCTGTCCTCACAATTTAGAAATTAAGTAGTTAACTAAATTGGGAGAGTCAGGGGGATAAAAAGGGAGATTGTCCTATCTATAATATTTGGAAGTTATTATTATTTAAAGTTTATAATAAAATACTAGAAGTAAAAGAAAATTTAGCAAACACTAAGAAATATAATTTTGTTGACTCATAATGCGGCACAGAGTGACAAAAAAAAAGGGGAGGAGAAATTATTCTAATATTATCATTGATTCTCACAAGGAACTAAAAGTGTCTAAAGAAATAAAGGTAAATAAAGAAATAAAAATATAGGCCTTCTTAAATATTAAAAAACTGCATGTACATACAAGCAAAAAAATTACATTGAAAAGACTTAAAAACAACTGTCATCAGATAACATAACATAGAACAATGTAGCAGTACTAAAAGCAAATATATTTATCTTATAAAAAAATGTAAGTGCACTTAACTCACCCATTAAAAGAAAAAATATTTTCAGATTAGAGACCAGAGCAAAGCTTAGTTTTGTTCTGTAAGCAGAAGACAAAACTCAGAAGAGTTTAAGTTAAAGTAGATGTTGAAAGGTCAATATCAGATAAAGTGAAATTCAGGACAAAAGGCATTATATAACAAATGTCCTTTAAAATGTCAAAGGGGACATTTGACAGTAAAAATATAAAAGTTATGAAAGTCTGTGCACCAATAAAAATATCAGTATCATTCATAAAGCACAAATTATATAAATTACAAGGAGAAATTAACAAAAATACACGAATATAGGAGACTAAGGTCTCAAAAAACCTAAACAACATTATTTTTAAAAATTCAACCGATACATGTTGAACTCTGTGCCAGAAAATATTAAACACACCTTGTTTCCAAATACCCATGGAGCAGTCATGAAAATTGATTACAATTAGACCAGAGAGTACCATAATCCTTAATTGATATATTTTATTATAATAAAACTAGAAATAAATCAGAAAATAAAAATTTTAAATATCATCAGATAATTTAAACATTCTTAAACAACCTGGGTTATGGGTCAATAAAAATCCAAAAAGTGAAACTGTAGAGTCTTAAAAATATATAATTATAACAATAATGAAAACACTACATAACAGTGCTCCAAAACAGTAGAAACCCTACATCAAGCATGTCAAACTCAAAGGCTAACACGGGCAAAATAAACAAGGTTTAAGTTTATGTGGGCTGCAAAAAAACAAAAGCTTCAATTTTCATAGAAACGTAGGTTTATTTCAATAGAGACATGCTGAATACAAAGGGCTAAAATAAATGAGTAATTGTTAACATAAAATAATAGAACATTTTAATAAAAAGTAATATTTTTTCTTGAACATTAACTTAATAGACACTGAATAACTGCACAAATTTAATAAGAGTAATGCAAATAAACCTATTTTTCTTGTCCTCCGAAAGCGAAATATTTCCCGTTGTGCACACCAAGCAAGTCAGTCCAAGACTAATGACGTGGCAATTGGCTGCTAAAATATTCGCCGCTAGTATTAATGGAAAGAAATGGTGCGCCTGTGCATAAGGTGCATAAGGGAAATAAATGCAATAAGATCGTAGTAATCAGTCATTAGTGAACATTGTAGTTAGTTATTAATAATTACGTATAACAGGATATTGTAAAACTTAAGTTACAAAATTTTTATTAAAACGTTTCTTACATACCGTTATAATGGCTGGGCCACAAAATATTTGTTGTGGGTTACATGTGGCCACTGGCCCTGAGTTTGACATGCTTGCCCTTCATATTTAAATTACTTTAAAAAGAGGAGTTATGTTCATAGCAGCATTATTTACAATAGCTAAGATCTGGAAACAGCCCAAGTGCCCATTGTAAGATGAATGGATAAAAAAAGTGTGGTACATTTACACAATGGAATACTATGCAGCAATAAAAAAGAAGGATCTCTTACCCTTTGAGACAGCATGGAGGGACCTGGAAAGTATTATGCCAAGTTAAATAAGCCAGTCAGAGAAAGACAAATATCACATGATCTCACTTATATGTGGAATCTAATGAACAAAATAAACTGAGGAGCAAAATAGATGCAGAGACATAGAAGAATGGAACAGACTGTGGAATCTCAGAAAGAAGGTGGGGGTGGGTGGATGGGTGGGAAGAGATTAACCAAAGAACTTACATGTATACTATATGAATAACCCATAGACACAGACAATGGTGTGGTGAAGGCCTGGGGAGAGAGAGGGTAGGAGCAGGATGCAGGGGAAAAATGGGGGTAAAAGAACATCTGTAATACTTTCAACAATAAAGACAGCCTGGCCGGCATGGCTCAGTGGTTGAGCATTGACCTATAAACCAGGGAGGGGGTCACGGTTTGATTCCCAGTCGGGGCACATGCCTGGGTTTGGGGCTTGATACCCGGAGTGGGACATGCAGGAGGCAGCCAATCCATGATTCCCTCTCATCATTGATGTTTCTGTCTCTCTAGAGCTCCCTCTCCCTTTATTAAAAAAAAAAGAAAAAGATAAATAATAAATAAGAAGAGGAATTAAAAGTTATTGACTTAAAAGTGTTGAAAAACAAAATAAATGGAAAGAAAATGGAAGTATTAATAAATGTAAATACAGAATTTATAAATTTTAATAATAGAAAAATGGAACTGATAAATTCAAAACCTGAATCTTTGAGGAATAAAATAGAGTACATAAACTAGTTAACTTAAAGAAAAATATAGGGAATGTTTAACCTACTAACTAAGGACAACTAACCAATTAGATACCACAATGAAAAAAGAGAGCCTATACAAAAATCATCTATAATAATAAAAGTGTAATATGCTAATTAGACTGGATGTCCTTCTGTCCTTCCTGATGAAGCCGGGCTGGGAGGCAACCCCGGGTCCCAGGTGCCAGAGGGAAGCCGGTGCTGGCAGCCCGGGGAAGGAAGGCCTACTCTTGCACGAATTTTGTGCACCCGGCCTCTAGTTTAATATATATCAAAAAGCAATTAATAATTTACATGTATATGTGACTTAGGAATAAGCTTAATAAGGATTGAAAAAAAGAAAGCACAGCTCTTTTAAAATACTTGAAAATGAGAAATATACATGCTCCTGAATGGGAAGACTGCATGTTATAAATGTGGCAATTCTATAATTTAATTATTACATTCAATATAATTTCGATCAAAATTCCATTTGAAATTGAAAAGTTAGATTAAGGAAATAAAAAGTTTAGGGGAAAATGGTCATGGGGAGTTACTAGATATTAAATAGATAAAGACAGCAATACTAACATCAATAAAAATAGTAATGAAGCTTATCAAATGCCAGGAATCATGTTAAGTATTTTGCAATTATCTCATCTTATTCTTGCCACAACTCCTTGAGGTCAATACTATTATTATCTCATCTTTGCAGATGAAGAGATTGAGCTTTAGACACTTTAGATTACATGTAAATAAGAGGATCAGCCTGGTTTTAACCCATACTGTCTGTACTCAAGACCATCCTTTTAGCCACTACATATACTACTTCAAGTTCACATTGCTGGTGACAGAATGGACTTATGAATAACTGTATTGGGCCAATTGGCTTATCACTTGAAAGAGAATAAAGTTTAACCCTTACTTCCCACCTGACAGTGAAGCAAGTTTCAGGGGAATTTAATAAAAACAGTTTAGCCGTAACCGGTGTGGCTCAGTGGATAGAGCATCGGCCTGCGGATTCAAGGGTCCCAGGTTCAATTCCGGTCAAGGGCATGTGCCTTGGTTGCGGGCACATACCCAGTGGGGAGTTTGCAGGAGGCAGCTGATTGATGTTTCTAGCTCTCTACCCCTCTCCCTTCCTCTCTGTAAAAAATCAATAAAATATATTTAAAAATAATAATAAATAAAAACAGTTTGGAAAGGAAAAACATTTCTAAGCATAGCTAAAGTCAGTAACATAAAATTTTAAATTTCTATACAGTACTACATAAATAAAAAACATTAAAGTGCTCTGGCCAGTGTGGCCCATTTAGTTGGGCATCATCTCTTGCACCAAAAGATTGCTAGTTCGATTCCCACTCAGAGCACATGCCTGGGTTGTGGTCTCCATCTGTAGGAATGTGCAGGAGGTATGTTTTGCTCCCACATGGATGTTTCTCTCTCTCCCTCTCCCTTCCTCTCTCTCTCAAAACCAATAAAAATATTTTTAAAAACAACATTAAAACCCATTAACAAATTTAAAGTACAAATAACAAAATAGGAAAAAATTACAACTTGATTAGCCAAAAGTAATATCTTAATGTAAAAAGAGATTTTCAAATCAATAACTGAAAGTTAAAAGACCTGGGTTTTGTAAACTTAGGTGCTTCTTAGAAAGAGCTTAATATACCTCTGGGCTCGGGTGTGGTCACACGCCTCTGGGTCTAGGTGAGGCCTCACGCCCCTGGGTCCGGGTGAGGCCATGTGTCCCTAGATCCAGTTGAGGCCTCGCGCACCTAGGCCCGGGTGAGGCCACGTGCCCCTGGGTCTGGGAGAGGCCACGCGCCCCTGGGTCCAGGTGAGGCCATGTGTCCCTGGATCCGGGTGAGGCCTCGCGCACCTAGGCCCGGGTGAGGCCACGTGCCCCTGGGTCTGGGAGAGGCCACGTGCCCCTGGGTCCGGGTGAGGCCATGTGTCCCTGGATCCGGGTGAGGCCTCGCGCGCCTAGGCCCGGGTGAGGCCACGTGCCCCTGGGTCTGGGAGAGGCCACGCGCCCCTGGGTCCGGGTGAGGCCATGTGTCCCTGGATCCGGGTGAGGCCTCGCGCACCTAGGTCCGGGTGAGGCCACGTGCCCCTGGGTCTGGGAGAGGCCACGCGCCCCTGGGTCCGGGTGACGCCACGCGTCCCTGGATCCGGGTGAGGCTGGGTCCCGGGTCCGGGTGAGGCCACGCGCCCCTGGGTCTGGGAGAGGCCACGCGTCCCTAGGTCCGGGTGAGGCCACGCGCCCCTGGACCCGGGTGTGGCTGGGTCCCTGGGCCCAGGTGAGGCCACGCGCCCCTGGGTCTGGGTGAGACCACGCGCCACTGGACCCGGATGAGGCTGGGTCCCTGGCCCGGGTGAGGCCATGTGCCCCTGGGTCCGGGTGAGGCCTTGCGCCCCTGGGTATGGGTGAAGCCGGATCCTGGGTCCGGGTGAGGCCCTGTGCCCCTGGATCTATCTGGGTGAGGCTGGGTCCCGGGCCCGGGTGAGGCCACGCGCCCCTTGGGTCTGGGTGAGGCCACGTGCCCCTTAGTCCAGGTGAAGCCGTGCCCCTGGGTCCGGCCGAGACCAAACCAGAGGGAGTCGGACCTCCGTTACCACCATTTGTCCACCATCCAGAGCTGAGGGGTCAGTGCTGACATGTACACATAAGGAACGGGTGGACATTGAAATTGGGTCTCAAAAGAACTGTTGGTCCAGAAAGAAACTCACTACAGACGGATTCATTTGCCTGTCAGCATAACTATTATTGCTCGTCTCACATTCAGTTCTTATAAGTATATATCTAGTGACATATGATCTCGCTCATCTAGGGGAAATGATGAACAACATAGACTGAGGAACAAGAACAGAACCAGAAACAAGGAGGCATCGATCGGACTATTGGGCCTCAGAGGGAGGATAGGGGAGGGTGGGGGGAGGGGGAGAGTTCAACCAAAGGACTTGTGTGCATGCATATGAGCCTATCCAACGGTTAAGTTCAACAGGGGGTTGGGGCATGCGTGGGGAGGGGTGTGGGATGGGAATGGGGGGATGAGGACAAATATGTGACACCTTAATCAATAAATAAATTTAAAAAAAAATAAAAATAAAAAAATAAAAAAAAAAAAACACACAAATTATCTAAGAAAAAAAAAAAAGAAAGAGCTTAATATATTTAGTTTGGGGCAAGGTTGATGACTAGGTGTGGAAATATGGAAAGCTATAGTAAAATACAGGGAGGTTCATGGGTGGGCAGGGGATTTAAGGGGTTTTAAAATTATCCAGAGGTGTGGAAGTTGGTCTCAGTTCCTGCCAGGGGGACAATATCCATGTATGAAAAGCCCTCACTGCTGGATACTTTTACCATACAGCATGGTTGACTCGCAGCAGCTAACACAGTGAAACAGCAGAAGATCTTTGAGGAACAGCCTTGCTGGCTGCTCTACCATGACCTTGTCTTGACCACCAAGGAGTTCATGAGACAGGTATTGGAGATTGAGAGCAGTTGGCTTGTGGTGGTGGCACCCTACTTTTATAAGGCCAAGGAGTGAGAAGATCCCATGCTAAGAAACAGGGAAGACATGTGAAGAGCTAGGGTAAAGAAAAGGGATATAAACAGAACTTGACTCTAGCTCCTTTTCCTTCATGTTATTTTATATCCATTAATAAAAATAGTTTTGGAATAAAAAAATATATAAATAAATAAAATTATTCAGAGAAGCTCCATTGAGCATTAAATTAGTCATTAAATAGCCTGTAGTCTGTACAAGGTACTAGGGGCATGTGGTAAATAAGACAGAAAATAGGTTCCAATTGTGGGACACTGTAAATTAAAGTGGGAGGAGAGAGAGAGAGAAAAAAAAGAGAGAGAGAGAAAGAGACAAAAAAATTAAAACTAGATGAGGTGACTACCTGGTGATGGAAAACTCCTCAGAAGAGAAATTTAAGCTAAATTTGTTGAGGCAAGAAATGATTGGACACAGAAAGCAGAGTAGATTGACCAGCTGGGAAGGTACTGCAGTGATCTAGCTAATAGATGATGATGTCTTAGATGAGGATGGTAATAAGGGAGATAGTGAGTGGACATGGAGCATGTTTTGGTGACACATTGACAAGTCTTATTGATTTGGAAGCTGAGGTACTGAGAGGAATTAGGGATAATGCCTACATTTTTGATGGGCTGATGGTGTGGTATAATTTACTCATGTGGAAAAAGTTGAAAGGGAAGCAAATAGTTTAGGTTGGGGGGATGGGTAGAATGTGAAAATCAAACATTATGCTCCATTATGGTAGGTCTGATTCAAGAGATATCTAAGAGGGATGTCAAATAGGCAAAATGAGAGGCTGGACTTAGAGATAGAGATTTGGGTTCTATTACCATACTAGAGGCCCGGTGCATGAAATTCGTGTATGGGGGGGGGGTCCCTCAGCCCGGCCTGCACCCTCTTGCAATGCGGAACCACTGGCTCCTAACTGCTCACCTGCCTGACTGCCTGATCACTCCTAACCACTCTGCCTGCCTGCTTCATCACCCCTAACCACTCGCCTGCCTGCCTGATCATCCCTAACCAATCTGCCTGCCTGCCTGATCACCCCTAACCACTCACTTGCCTGCCTGATTGCCCCTAACCACCTCTGTCTGCATGCCTAATTGCCCCTAACCACTCTGCATACCTGCCTGATGCTCCTAACCACTCTGCCTGCCTGCCTGATGCCCCTAACTGTTCGCCTGTTTTCCTGATTGCCCCTAACTGCTCATCTGCCTGCCTGATCGCCCCTAACCACCTCTGCCTGAGCCCCCACTGCTGCAGCTTCATCTGGAAGGATGTCCGGAATGATGTCCAGAAGATCGTTTGGCTGTCTGGTCTAATTAGTATATTATGCTTTTATTATTATAGATAGATGGTATTTAACCTAAGATCTAGATAAGAACTTAAAGGGTAAGGGTGTAGATAGAAAAGAGAAGGGTGCCAGGAAAGAACCCTAGAGTACTCAACATTTAGAGCAATTGAGAAGGAAGAGCCAGCCATGAAACCTTTATAAGGCATGGCTGGTAAAGTATAGGAAAATCAAGAGAGTGTGTTGTCACAGAGAAAAGTTCCAAAGAAGATAAAGTTGTCAACGGATAGACAAAGTGCTTGACTGCTTTGACTATTGCTGAGAGGTCAAGTAACAATTGAGAGAAAAGTGACAATTACCTTTGACAATTAAAAATTATTGATTATCTTGACCAGGGCAGTTTAATGGCAGTGGAGGGAAGCATAAGCCAAAGTTTACTTCCTCTCAGGTTCATCATGAAGAAAGGAAACTTCAGCTCTTGGGGAAGGTTTTGAAGGGCTCATCTTGAATAACTTGCCCATCTCCTGGAATCAATGTAGCAGGGAGGTGAGGTGGCATAAGTGCCCAGCTCAGGCTGAGTGCTCATGCCTGGCTCCAACACAGTGTCCAGGAAAGTCATTCATGGAGCAGAAGTCCATAGCAAGATACCTCCCTGCACCCCAACATGCAAAGGTGTATAAATGTTTCTCTACTTATAAAAGAAGTTAGGGAGAGCAAATATTTGGGTATTATGTAACTACTAGATGCCCAGTGCACGAATTAGTGCACGGGTGGGGTCTGGCCAGGGGGAGGGGCTGTGGGAGGTTGGCAGGCTGGCCCCGTCCCCAATCGGGTGGGTTGGCCAGCCACAGTGCACATCATAGGGACTGGTCGTTCTGGTCATTCCAGTCGCTTGGCTTTTATATACATACTAGGGGCCCAGTGCACGAAATTCCTGCACTGGGGGGGAGGGGTCCCTCAGCCCAGCCTGCTCCCTCTCACATACTGGGAGCCCTCAGGGGAAGTCCTACTGAGGCGACAGGGCTGATCAGGGGAAGGCACCAGCCCCATCACCCCACTACTGCAGCCACTGCCAGTCACCGAAGCCACCAAGGTGTTTTCATTAACATGGACTCCAGTCCCTTCATCATGTAAAAATGACAACTTTCTTTAGGCATTTTCAAGATGTGTCTTTCATAGGATATGACATTTCTTTATTTTTTATTTTTTATCCTCATCTGAGGATATGTTTCCATTGATTTTTAGAGAATGTGGAAAAGAAAGGGAGAGACAGAGAGAAACATCAAAGTGAGAGGAACACTGATTGGTTGCCTCCTGCATGAGCCCTGACCTGGGCCCCAGCCAGAGAGGAGCCTGCCCTTGATCAGAATTGATCCGGACCCTGTGGTCAGCAAGCCTAGGCATTATCCACTGAGCCAAACTGACTAGGGCAGGATATGACTTTTCTTAGCCCTCCAGCAGCAGACCATCCTTTTTTTCTACAGGAGTGTGGTGGAAAAACCCTAGATCACCCTTTTGGATTCTTATACACAAGATACTAAGAATATTACCAGTGGCAAACAGGGAGCTTAGCCAATGAGCGGTCAGAAAAGGTATTTCCTCTGTAGTTCACACCAATTGCCTCTGATCTCTGGCTCCAACCCTGCTAAGGCCTAAAGCATCCTGGCCTGGGCAGGGGCCCCCCAAATCCCTCCCATCACCAGCTCTACCCCTGCCAAGGCTTAAACAGGGGGCCCCCAGCTCCCTCCAACCACCAGCTACACCCCTGCCAGGCCTATAGCCTCGGGGTCTAGGCAGGAGCCCCCCAGCTCCCTCTGAGTTCCCGGCTCTGCCCCTGCCCAGGCCCCAAGCCTCTGGCCGGGGCTTGGGGCCTGGGCAGGGGACCCCCAGCTCCCTCTGATCACTGGCTCCGCCCCTGCCCAGACCCCAAGCCTCTGGCCAGGGCTTGGGGCCTGGGCAGGGGACCCCCAGCTCCCTCCGATCATCTGATCACCCGGCTCCGCCCCTGACCAGGAGCCCCCTGGCTCAGGCCCTTCCCAGGTTGCTCAGGACCCATGGAGGGCCTACCTCAGAGTGACCTGGGTGCTGAGAAAGTTCTTGGGACCCAGGCTGCTGGGCGCCTACCTATGCAAATTAATCTCCATCTTTGTTGGTTTAATTTGCATACTCACTCTGATTGGCTGTGGGTGTAGCGGAGGTATGGTCAATTTACATGTTTGTCTATTATTAGGTATGATAGATAGCCAAGGTCAAGGCTCAGTCTGCCTTACTTAGATGTACAAATATTTTGTAAATGACAACGCAGAAAGTACTAAGTATTTTACTTTTTTTGTTTTTTTGTTAATCCTTACCCTAGGATATTTTTCCATTGATTTTCAGAGTGGAGGGGGAGAGACAGAGAGATATATCAATTGGTTGCCTCCTGCATGAGCTCTGACCAGAGCCAGGGATAGAGCCTGCAACCAAGGTATGTGCCCTTCACCAGAAATGAACCTGGGATTATTCAGTCCAAGAGCCAATGCTCTATCCACTGAGAAAAACAGACTAGGGCAGTATTTTACATTTTTTATTCATCCTTTCTTTGTAGAAATAATTTTCTTCCATTATCATTAATCTAGAGCCAATTTGATTTACTGATCATATCATAAGCTTATCTAATTCTTATTTTGGGGTATCACCCTTTAATACATTGTGAATCATGTATTCAAGTATAGTGAATTATAAAAAATCAAGATAATAGGGTAATTAATTTGAGCACAATAAGTACAAGTTAAGTTTTAACAGTCGTATGGGGTACAGAAATATTTCTCTGAATTATATCCAAAATTATAGACTGAACCAAATTTAGACATAACATATTTAACCTGCTTTTAAATGAGTTAAGATCACTAACTTTTTAAATTTTCTTTTTAAAGTTAGGTAAATGTGTTTAAGAAGTTAATGCAGTGAAATAGAAATGATTGTATTAGCCAGTCTATATGAAATTTAACTCTTCATGTCTGTACCTTACAAATGTTAATTGTTTTACCAATGAATTGTAGTTCTACTTAGCAACACTCCCCTCTTTCTATTAGTAATTTCTAAGAGAAGGTATATTTAAGTGATTACTAGTAAATTGCTCTAAACTGAATTTAATGTTTGAAACATTTATTGCTTATATTCACAAAAACTAGTGGTAAAGAAAGTTAAAATTCAATAGTGTCAAATAGGTTCTAAAATTTTTCACAATTCATCTGTTGGGCTCAAAAACTAAGTGACAGTGGTGAGGGGGAGGAATGAAAGGACATAAAACCATGCAATGGAACAAGTTGTGATTCCCCACGTACTGAGTGTTGTGCTGACATATGGCCATTTTGGGGAGCAATTATTCTTATACTGTAGGTCTAAATGGGAAAAGTGTAATTGCCTTCTGTAGATGATTGAGTCACAGGTAAAGGATGAAATCACAAATTGGGCAAATCACCTTGGCCATCCTTGTCGTTCGGGAAAACCCTTACAACTGTCCTTACCCACAGATGCAGGTGCAGGCTTCTACTTACTACCAGGTTCCCACCACTGTGCACTCTGCTGCATCATGGCCACTCTCTATACTCTGCCTCCACAAATATTCCCTCATCCTTCAGGGCCTCAGGACAGACCCATTCATTTAGCTTCTGCTCTTGCTCTCTGCTCAGCTCTATAGACTTGGATCAACTCATGTGGGCCTCAACCCTTGATTGGCACTCAGCTGAAGTCAATAAAGATTTGTTTAATCAAATTTAATTTTAATAAAGAGTTTTCATTCTAAGATAATTATTTAGTATTTACAAATTTGTTATTGACATAATTAATTTTGTTGATTGACTAACTAGTTGACCTCTTTTCTTTTGTTTTCTCCATGTGTAAAGTGGGCATCATAATAGTACCTATTTCATAGGGTGAGAGATAAATTAAATAATTTATAAGGAATCTGCCATTTACTAAGTATTTAATAAACAACTGTATCTATGGAGAACTCCAGTAGATGTCCAAGGATTATCTTCTTGCATTTGCTCTATTTACCTTATTTGCTAGTAATTAGTCATTCCACTTTTATCTAATTTACCCAATATGGAAGAAAAATTACTGACCTATAATTCTCAAAGTTAGCACTGTGATCTTCCTTATGGATAGTAACATCAAATATTCATTGAGTATTTATTGTATACTAGGCTCTCTGTTAATGTGCTCTTGTTGAATTAACTTTGTTGAGCTTCCCCAAAACCCGTGAAGTAGGCTGTGTTATTGTGATCATTCTCATTTCAAGGTGGGTAGCTAAGGATTAGAGAATATGAATAACTTACCTAGCTATTTAGGGGTAGAGTCAGGATTTGAACCCAGGCAATCTACGTCCAGTGCCCACTCACTTAATTACCAAGTTATAATTCCTTTTGAGGACAGTGTTTACTCTGGCATTTCACTAGTCCCTTATTCTTTCTTTTTTTATATATAGAAAAATAAGCATTTATTGCGTGTCTATTATGTGCCAGGTACTCTTCTATTTGTATACTAGTACAAATATAATGAGGCAGCATGCCTTCCCTCAGGCTCACAGTGGCCAACAGCAACAAGTTACGAATTCTGAACTACCATAACTTAACTACTACTAACTTGAGGCTAGAACATGTAATCGCCAATATTTGATGTAGTACCAGCTACCTTTCTCTTTCAAAGGACAATATGGAATGAGAAGTTCCCTAATGTCTTTCTCTGAGTGAAGCAAATAACTTATTTATTCTCTCTGTTCTTCGCTGTACATGTTTTATACTGTGGTTAATAGTACCTATATAGCAAGATTCCTATCTTCAACATTTTAAAAACTTATTGATATTTTACATTTTTATGTAAAATTTGTTTTAAAATTTAACGTTTTATTGAGATAGTTGTAGATGCACATACAGTTGTAAGAAATAATATAGAGGTCCTATATACTCCTTACTCAGTTTTTCCTATGCTACCATCTTACAAAACAATAGTACAATTTCACAACAAGGATATTAACACATTAACAATGACCAACCCATCAACTTATTCAGATTTATTTTACCAGTTCGTGTGTGTGTGTGTGTGTGTGTGTGTGTGTGTGTGTGTGTGTTTCTATACATCATTGAGATAGCCCTGGATATTTTTTCCTCACATAATTTTATTTTCAGCTTATCTCCCCCATGAGTAATCTTTACATTTTTAAAAGAAATGCTCTATCCCTTTCTGTGATAGCATCTTAGACTTTGCATTATTTTAGACATTGCAATCAACCATAAATATTTTTCTTCCAAGAATTTCGTCTTTTTAATTCATGCAATACATTTTTTGAATTTCTGGTAAGATATTTTTAAATGATCTGCAGAAAGCTTATGGCTTATTTCCTTTAAATTAATCTATGTGTTTTCTCCTAATAAATGCACTTATTTTATTACTAGAGGCCCGGTGCACGGATTCGTCTCCAGGGCGTGTCTGGCCTGACTCACCCAGTCCTGATCGGCTGGACCACAGCAGCAAGCTAAGCTACCGGTTGGAGCATCTTCCCCCTTGGGGTCAGTGACTGGTTGAATGGTCGAACGAACAGTCGGACACTTAGCATATTAGGTTTTTATTACATAGGATATTTCTAAAATAAAGTATATGTGCTATAGTTTTTTTTGGGTTCTCCTCTGAGTTAAATCATATTGTGATAGCTCATGTAATAATGTACCCATAGAACTTCCTATTCATACTTCCATATGTAATATAATTTATTTTTGCTGGGTGCTAACATTACCTATTCTAAAAAGGTATTGAATAATTTATCCTACATCAAAACTTATCCTCAAAATATTCACATTAGGTATTGTCAACCTAAGTGTTTTCTAGCACTCGAACCTTTCGAGTTCTTTATAGTTTGTAACTTAACCTATATATCGCTTTGGTTTTTCTTTTTCTACCCAGCTTTTGAGATGAAGTGAAAGTAGAATTATCATCTTCAATTGCAATTCTATGCAATATAATAATTATATTACTTTTAAATTCTAATACCCTCATTTTTATTTTTAGAATCTACTACTTATTAAGAAGGCAGTGTTAGTTCCACCTCTGATACAAAGAGATAGGAACCTCAGATCTTGATTCTTCAAACAACAACTTGCTGCTGCACAGAGTCCTGGGGACATTTAAGATCACATAACACATGGTACATACCTGGCAGAGACTACAAATAAGTGGCGTACAAATCACATCTCATTTGCAGTTATTTTTTTGCTTGACCTGCATGGAATCAGTCAACACAATGTGTTTTTATTTTAAGTTTCAATGAATAGACAAAGCTTAAAAAATCAGGAGAGTTCACATAAAAATCCAATTTTCCTTGAAAAATTAGGATGTTTGGTAGCAATCAGCTGGAGTAGAGCGACAGCTGGTCACTTGGGATGGGTAGGTACTCCAGTTTGTCACAGCTGCACTACTTACTCCTGTCAGCCTGACCTTGAACGTGAGTGGCATTGATCATCCATCGTGGCACTCATGCCGTTGTTCTCCTTGGGTCATGTTACCTGCCTGAGGCCATAGGCCCTGTAATGTGCAAGCCCCTAACAGGCTACCTACAGTAGTGGGACATGGAGATCCATGAGAATTCCCTCAGACTATGCCAAAAGCAGGTTGGGGCTTGCTCCTTGGTCTTTAATTGGCTCGGACCATTGACCCTAGCCCCCTGAGACTTCATCTATGAAGCTGAACAGAGAAAAAGAGAGCTCTGTCTTTGAGGGCTGGAGAAGAGCTTGCATGTATCTTCTCTTCCTGATCCCATCCTGCTGTCCACTAGACCTTCCAAAGCCAAGGCATCCTCAATAAGGATTCTTCTGACAAACAACCCTCTGTTTGCCCTTGGATATTTCGGTACCCCAAATGATTACACTGTTTACATTGGGGTGGGATTCGCATAGAGGAAATACCCTCAGGCTGTGCCTTGGCGTACTAGTCACAGGGGGAGAAATGAAGAAGCCAGCCCAGTGGCATAAGGAGGATGGTAATCGCGTTTGAATTCTCAACTATATCTTTGCAATTTCCACTAAATTTTCCTCTCCTGAAATCAGACCTACACAGTGTATACTTGGGACTCCATTTTGTCATGACTCTTTTCACTAGTTGGAGTAATGGGGTCAGGGCAGAGCTCTGCTTTTCCAAGGCGGTTAGAAACACTCCAGGCTATTAAAATTGTCCAGGGTCAACGGCTGGCTGTTCTTCACTTCACATTGCTTGTGTATGCCTGGCTTAGGGTCCATTAAATACAGCAAACTTTGATTTTTAAACTGTCCTCAGGGTTTTGAGAATCGTTTGTTTAGTCTCACCATTTTGATACCCGCCAGGGAAAACATCCAAGCTGCAATGAAACAGGACCGTTAACTGAAGCATCCACTATGAGAAGGAAACGGCATAATGTTATAAATAATACAGATGTATTCTTTTCAGTGACTTTTGTGCAAACACCCAGTCAAGCTGAGACTTCCCTGATTATGTACAGGGAATGTATTTCAGAAAATCACCAGCTGGGTTTTCCAGTGGTTTAAAAGCTGCTGTGCTGCAGCATTTCAAAACAAAGTAAATAAATACCACCTACCAAACAGTCAAGTTTTTTGATGCAGCATCCCTTTACTTCAAAGCTTATAATGAAATTGATTTTGAGTATTTTTTCATTTCAACTAGCAAGCCCCAGGAATAACTACTCTAAAATAATTGCAATTTAGGAATGTTCAGGAACTGGTGAGCAATCGATAGCAACTGTTTTATGCTTAGCCAAAAAATATTGAATAAAAATGTAAAGGAAGAACTTGTATGTTTAGATGAGAAGAACCATATGATAAGGTGGCAAGGGCCAGAACATAATTTTCCAGGATAACCACAGTAATTTAAAACTTTTAAAATTTTTAGTGGGATTGCAACCTCAAACAAATGATTTTTTATTGCCTGGGTAATTGACAGAGGCTGCGAATCAGATTCTGATGTGTTTCCTCCTGAAATGTCATTCATTGATTATGACTATTTGGTGCAATAGTCACTTTGAGTGGAGACTTTTAAAAAATTTAGCAGATTATCTAGATATTTGGAAACCCTTAGATAATAGATTTTTTTTTTTTACTTTTTATTCAAATAGAATTGTATTGATAGTTATTGTGAAGGCATATGGATCCAGGTTTTTGTGTCCTGGAGCTTATACAATTTGGGGAGATGAGCTTTTTCAAAGAAAAGAATATAAACTTATGAATATAAAATTTGGTAAGAAAATGAGTATTTGGGAATATAGTAGAAATCACAACAAATTACAAAACTCCAAAGCCAACAATAACATAGAGATCACAAAATCCAGAAAATTAACAGAGTTCTTTTAATGAACTTCCTGCTACATCTCTGTAGCACTTTTTTCTTTATACCTTTTGGTTGAATTAATTGTCTCTTCACATGACAACAATTTCAGAATATAATTTTTATCCACAGGATAGAAAGATAAGTCAGCCTTTCCTCTGGCGTAGTTAATTTAAACATTTTTATTCTTATTGACATCTTAGAAAAGTGTAAGCTTCACAATTTCTTATTGATGAAGTCTATGTACAATTTTAATATTGTTGCTAAATTTGGGGAAACCTCTATTAAGTTTCTTTTGTACTTGAGCTATTGGATCTCAGGACACTTCAAGATCTCTGGGCAGTGACTTAATGAGTTAGCCCTCATTACCAATTTGCCATGGAGGTCCTTGCATCCTGATGCTGGCAGGGACTGCACAGTGGGCTGAGGGGAGATTCCTGGAAGTCGAGCTCCAATGGGACAGCTAGCAGTAACAATGTCTAGGGAAGTGCCCACACTATATAAATAGGTCTGTATCTCCAACTCAGTTTCCTCTGGCAAATCCCCAAGATGCCTGCAGAATAGGATTCCAGCGCAGAGTAAAGAGTGTTTTAATGGATTGTGATTAAAATATCCTTCTTTTGCAAATTTTACAAAATAGGCACAATAAATGCATTTTATCTCAAGGGGAAGAACTAGATGTAGCATTTTACTTAATTATATGTAATCTCTGAGAAGTGCCCCCTGAGCTCTGAATGAGTACTGGTCTATCCCAGCACAACAAATTTAGGACAAATGTTCCGGGATTTCTGTATCACATTTCTGCCTACATCTATTTCTTAAGAGATAAAATTGGTGACTAACCTCCTCTGTTCAAACTATAGCCTTTCTGAGACCACCAACTGAGTTCTGATTGCTTAAGAAACAAACTGGGAACTCACCTGACCCTCATGTAGTAGAGGGAACAAAGTATTCCTTAGGAATGTAAGAATGGGAAGGTGTGCCCTGACCGGTTTGGCTCAGTGGATAGAGTGTTGGCCTGCGGACTCAAGAGTCCCAGGTTTGATTCCAGTCAAGGGCATGTACCTTGGTTGCGGGCACATCCCCAGTGGGGGGTGTGCAGGAGGCAGCTGATTGATGTTTCTCTCTCATCAATGTTTCTAACTCTCTCTCCCTCTCCTTTCTTCTCTGTAAAAACATCAATAAAGTATATTAAAAAAAAAAGAATGGGAAGATGTGAAATGTTAAAGAAATATTTTTTGAGAAAAAGAAAAAGAAAGTGTAACATCTTTGTTCAATAAAAGATCAAATATATTATTTTATGTTATAAATCATAATATGTAAAAAAACATTAATTTATGTATGGATTACAATTTATCTATATTAGATGATATTTAATTGCCTTATGTAAGCAAAGCTTTGTCATAATCAAAATTCCATGCTTTCTCAAGACATAGTTTAACTTCTGACTTAAAAAAAAAACATTGGGCCAAAACCAGTCTGGCTCAGTGGATAGAGCATCGGCCTGCGGACTGAAAGGTCCCAGGTTCGATTCCGGTCAAGGGCATGTACCTTGGTTGCGGGCACATCCCCAGTTGGGGGTGTGCAAGAGGCAGCTGATCGATGTTTCTCTCTCATCGATGTTTCTAACTCTCTATCCCTCTCTCTTCCTGTCTGTAAAAAATCAATAAAATAATTTTAAAAAAATCATTGGAATTGCAGTAATTTGGCAAAATGGGAGGGAGTTTCTAGTAAAATTATGATTTGAAGGACACGAAAAGGTCAGCTTATTCCAAAAAATTTCTGTATGTCATGGCAAAAGGGATATTTTACTAGAGCATGTCCTCCTTTTATGATAATATAATTTATTAAATTATATGAGGTATTTATCATCTTGATTTCTACAGAGACAAGAAATCTGACAGGTTGAGGGTCAATAAAATTGAATGGGACACAGCAAAGACAAGATCTTGAGGGCAATGGAATTTTTGACCATAGATGACATGGCTGGGGCAATGTCACAGAAACCAGCTACCATGGAGATCTCAATCTTTCTATTTAATTTAGTACACATAAATTGTGTGTGTGTGTGTGTGTTTACACCCATTAATTTTCTGGAGTTTTTGAAAAGTTAGCAGAGAGGGAATTAACAAATCAGTATTCTATTTTTTCTAAATGTTATTTGGGGTTTTTTTTTTTAATGGTAGCATTTCATTTAATTAAAAAAGTAGGTTGTGCCTAATGGAATCTGAGGAAGCCAGAGTATTATAAGATAAAACTATAATTCAGTGTAAATCTCTTCTCTTTAGTTTGAAATAAACTAAGAGTAGTACTTGAAATGGTTTTAAGAGGTAGAAAATCCAATTCAAACTGGCTAAAGAACTTATTGGCTCATGCAACCTAATTTCTTTATGTTTGGCTTGATTCAGGGGCTAAAGTAAATTAATTTATCTCTTTCAACCCTGCTGTCTATTGTAGGACATCATTTTAAGGCCCCAAATTAAGGCTTCTGGATCTTCAGGCTTATATGTTCCAAGGACAAGTCCTGTAGAAAAGAGAAAATATCTCTTGCCAGTAACTCCTGCAAATATCCTAGATTTTATTCTTCTTGGACCAACTGGGGTCACATGCCCAGTCTGGATTAAATTACTCTCTAGAGGAAAGTGGTAGCGTGACTGCACAGTCCTGATTCACACACTTTTTCCTGGAACAAAAGATGAAAGTGTACCTGAGAGAGAAAAAGGGATTCAGAAGAAATCCAAAAATAATACTGTTAACAAAGGAGGGAGAATGACTGTTTGAGAAAATCAGTGGAGTCTACCCTTGGCCTTGGTAACTCAACATCAAAACACATCTTTCTTCACATATGTGAATTTCTAAACATGCCTTAGCTGGGCACATAGACACAAACTTCCACATGCACTCCTCCCCTTCCTCAAGGGCGACAACTCAGTGTTTGGTTATTACTGCATCTAACTAAATGGAAGATGTCTGGATGATGCATGTTTTTAAATAGGTCTGGCCATAATGCTCATGATCTGACAATCTACGGATAAATGCAAAACTTAATCGCTTCCAGTGTACTCAAAATGCAACTATAGGTTGAAACAGCTGATTTAAATTTAGAACTTATGGGAAAAAAAGGATAGAATTTTTTTTTTCTTTGAAACAACTGAGAGTGGTCACTGATTCAATAGTGTGTATCATATCCTGCTGATAAGGAACAATATCGATATTTTGCTTGGGAGATAAAATAAAATCCTTGGTCAGACAGTCTGGTGGCCTCCGGTCCTCTCTCTGAAAGGATCTCCCTAGTTGAATATCCTCTATAGCAGGGGTCCTCAAACTTTTTAAACAGGGGGCCAGTTCACTGTCCCTCAGACCGTTGGAGGGCCGGACTAGAGTTTTAAAAAAAAAAACAACTATGAACAAATTCCTATGCACACTGCTAAGTCGCCTGCTAAGCAGGACAGGCAGCGGCGGCAAAAACACCCGGCGGGCCGGATAAATGTCCTCGGCGGGCCGTAGTTTGAGGACCCCTGCTCTCTAGACAATGAGCATTAAGGAGCCTCCCTCTGATGGGTGAGTGTCTTTACAGCAGCACACTTTGTGTTGATGCAAAGAAGGCAGGGGTGTGAGAGCCAGTTGTGCTTATCTCTTCCCAACTCTGAATCCCGTGACATACACTGCAGCTTGAAATGGCCACGATGGGAGTAGTTACACCACAGAAATCAATAAGTGGCGTGAATCAAGGTCCCCTTTCCTGCAGTCAGTTCTACTATTTATTAGGACATCCTTGAGAGAAGGTCTAGAAACTAGGACTTGGGGGCTGAGCAATCAACCACTAACTTTTGTTTACTAAATTTTTGTTTACTAAATTTGATATTTCTGTAGCAATGCAATTTAAAAATTTAGTTGAGTCTACAATTCCATGTGTTAATCACCAAATCTGTTTTTCTTGTTAAATTAGAGTCTTTCAACTTAGAATCTGGGCCGGAGATTTGTACTTCTTAGCAACTACCTTCAGTTTCTTCATTATTTGCCTAGACCTCAGGGTCAAGGCCATTATCTTGTCCTTTGTCTCACAGCACAGAGAACATATGGTCTGCCAGTGAAGATGCAATAACTAAGCAGCTTTTAGCCCCCAAGCTGAAAATTTGCAATTAGAATATTTATCCCCTTTTGCAAGTAGAGAATTCATAACAAGGGATGGTAGGTAGGAGCCTGAGCATCAGACTTTTTAAAGTGCCAATTTGATCTCATGCTGTTTCCCACCTTCTGTTTTGTTTGCATTTCTCTAGTTTGGTGCAGAGAGTTTTGTTTTTAAATTCAGATCACCAGACCCTCAGGCATATAGTGCATTGGCAAAAAAAGTGTCTCTCTGGTCATAGATACATTTTTAAAATCTTTTCAATGGGTCAATTTCTATAAATGTTTTGTCTTCCTTGTAGAAAAAAAAATCAAGAGTATAGTGTCCTGCAAACCAAGTGAAAAAGGTACATCAGGGAGGAAGAAGTGCTCAATATGCTCAATGTCAAGGCTGATAGCTCGAAAAGAACGAGGAGGGAAGACTGAGCATGGGCTTTGGCCATATGGAGGTCTGTGAGCACCTTGACCCGAGCAGTTTCAATAGTGTAACGTGGCCAAAATGGACTGGGTGTGACAACGGGATGAGAGGAATTGCAGAAAGTATGTGGTGAAGTTTTGCTGCAAAATAAGAGCTTTGGAGATTATTTTTACTCCTGTGAAGTTTTTTGAGAAGGCTAAAAGGCTAATTCCAATGTAACCCTGATATTTGGGGGTGAAGGGGCTAGCAATCTGAATCTGTGCCAGCAAGCCCAGTGTACATTCTGGATAACCTATAATTAAGTCATTGCCCCTTTCTCCACAAACTGGTCTTGCAAGACCTGTTACCTAAATACTCACATTTCACAGAGGCCATAAACCATGACACAGCCCCCAGAGAGGGGGTTATTGGCGCTGGCACGAGGCCAGGCCCTTAGGTATGGTCTCAAGACCCACAACACCTGGGGCTTATTGCAAAGCCCGCAAAAGGTCCGGAAGTATAATCCATATTTGGGGGACAAAGACACCAAAAGGGGATAAAAGAGAATCTTCCACCATATTGGTTTGCTCAGAATTTGAGAGGCAACCTCCTCTGAGTCCGCCTGTGTAATAAAGCTGTATAACTCCATTTCTCTAAGCATTGCTTGGTTTTTCTCTGGTCTTCTATAACATTTTGACTGCCTGTCCCTGAATATATTTCCGTCCTGTAACTACTCTAGTGAGCCCTAACTTATTACCATTGATGGCAACTATTGGTATAACAGAATGAGTTAAAAAAAAAAAAGTCCACTTTTTTTCAGTTAGTCAGTAGTATAACAAGGATCTTAACTACAGCTATTAGTTGAGAGGTTGTGACAGCTAATATATTTATTGATTTGAATTGCTCAGAATCCCTGAATTTTCCTTTTCACTCATTCTAGATAATTACAGAAATTATCTAACTTCCAATATATGTGTATATGTATATAATTTATATGTGTATATAAATATGTATTATATATAAATATATATTGCATATAAAGCTTTTTCATTACTAAAATTAAAAGAATACCTATATAATGCAGCAACAATAAAAATATACTTAATACATTGAGGTCTAATGAATAAATATGATATAAATTCAAGGCTACTATCTATTTACATTTTTATCTATTACATTTAATTTTACTTATTAATATTTACTGGGAAATCTCATTTTACTTTGTTAAAGTCAGAATAAGCAATTTTTAAGCTATCATCTGCTGGAAGGTCTACATTTGAGAATAAATGAACTTACTTAGGCTTTATTAAGAGCCTTAGATTTTAAAAGCCTTACAGTTTATATCTAATAAGGATCAAACCCCCCACTATTTGTAGATAGAGTGCACACTTCAAAGTAATACCATATTGGCTATTTGCTGACATTCCTGAAAATAGCTTAAGTACAAGAAGAAATGGAGAGCAGTGATAACGGAGGGAAGTGGTGAACAGTATTATTTAGCTCAGTTCTTATCTCCTGCTTCAGTATGCTGATTTTAGTAGTAGACACTGTTTTTAGTGTTACTTTGCATTTTCGTGTGGAGGGGAGGAAAGTATGTATCTTCATTCCTTATAGGACAAAGAAGTTGGCATAATGGGAGAGGCAAGGGCCACTTTGCTCTGTTTCAGAAACTCTCTCCAGTTCCCCTGGGAAGGACTTCCGAGTTCTCTGCTCTGCACATACATTTCCACTTCATTCAGCGACTGTCCTGCAGTCAGGACTGCAGCTTCAAGCAGTTGGCAGCTCATTATTACTTCTGTCAGGGTCATGAATAAGGTAAACTTACATCCAGTCAATTATCCAGATTGAATTCATCCTCAGGGTGAGTTTGATACTGAAAAATACACAATGCTTCAAGCTCCTGGCCCTGTACCAGGAGCACAATCAGATTCCACACCGAGTTCTTCTCCCCTCCTGCACACTGAGCAGGTCACACTTCTGACTGTGGGCTTTGCTGTGTGAACCCGTAGGTGCATACTTAGGAATACCGACTTTCACATTATTTAGTATAGGGCTAAGCATAATGCCAGTGCTATTACATAAGAAAAAAAACAACAGAATAATATTCCTCCATGATTCCTACTTCTTTACCACTAATCACCATTCCTAAAAGTATTAAATAGTACATATATTTTTAATATTTCATATATAATAAGGCATATTGTCTACAATGGTGATAACGTATTCATTTTCATATTTAAATTTTAACAAATTAAATGCACCCCCATATTAATAAAGTTATGGGAAGTGAATTTGGTATAACTGGGTAACTACTATGGTGTTGGTGATCATTTTGTAGTTTTGATGATGTCCAAAAACAGGAGGCAGTATTGAGTCAGATAGTATCTCTATGGATTTCTTTTATTACTGCCCATGATGCAATGGAGATTTGTTGAATAACATTCATAAGTGCATGAAGTTCTTTTAATCCAGAAAGAACAAATGGTGTTACTATACTAATTTCAGTCTATTAGTCTGATCTAACCCAGAGTAAACATTTCAAGTTAATCAGAGGACAGCAAACATTACGTTCGGTAACCAATGTTTATTTAGTACTTGCTGTGTAACAGGTACAGGATGTGTATTTTATCTCATTTACTCTTCCAAGTAGTCTTGTTAGGACAGTCCATTAGGCGATAATAAGGGTCAGAAGCTAAGTAGCGATTCCAGTACCACAGTGATAAGAGGTGGATTCGGAATTCAAACCTGGGCGTCTATCTACCAAGTCCATACTGTTGACCACCAAGCTTTGTTGACCATGGATGAAATAATGGTTTAAGTACCCCACACTGTGAAAAGAGAAATGGATGAATACAGAAATGATATCAATATGGTATTGTGGGAACTGTAGAAAATGGATGTACAAAATGACATGTGAACAGAGAGGCAGGAGGCAGCAGTTGTGTCTGGGTAAATCAGGTTCCCAGAAGTGAAATCTCAGGCTCAAAGGAAAACAGAGGCATTCCAGGCTAAGAGCACAGTAAGTAAAGAGCCACCAAAGAGGAGAAGACATTAGCACATTATGGAAATCCTGCAAAGTTTGGTATTGGGGTAGAGGTGCTCGTGGCAAGAGCACAAGAGCTAAACATGGCGGTGCCCTGAATTTACTGGACTGAATAAGTGAATATTAAAACAGTCTGTAAGGATCAGGGAGCATAAGTTAGAGGTTAAGTGACTAAGACAGGACTTATGACTTGCTAAATTTTAAGCTAAGGCTATTTCTCTAGTTATTTTAATTACTTTGTCAGCATCCTTCAGAACAAATTCTTTCTGTAGATATTTTGTTTCAGGTCAACAACTCCAAGTGCATTTCAGCTAATGCCTCATTATTATGCTAACTGTATTTTCTTTGTTGAAACTCTGTATTACAGTTTGTTACTATATATGGTAGGGTATGATTTGGCCTTGCCGAACTTTGGGCCATTACCAGTGGCTTCAGATTGAAAAGGGTTATTTTGAGGTTATACACTGACACCACAAAGGATTGAATTATTTATGACTTTAATATTCACCAGTGTTTCTAGCTCAGGATCCAATATACCACTGAATATAATCTGTCAACAAAACACTGCATCTGTTCCATTTGCTGATGACCGATAAAACAAAGCAGCTTAAATTGCTGCTTAGAACTCAATAGGGGTTGAATTTCTGCCCCTAGTATCTCAATAATAATAATAATAATAATAATAATAATAATTATTATAAACATTTAAGATATTCATAACAAATCATATTTGTCCTTATATTAATTAGCACCACTTATAATGGATGCATGAATTAACATATACATCAATATCTATACTATATTACTATATTTATTAATTGTAATTTTGCATAATTGAGACTGATTTAAGAAAATAGGTTTCTTCTTCAAACACTAACTACAAGCCCCAGCTGCATTTCTGTAAAAAATCAGGGTCTGATATAAAACGTATTTTTAAAAAGTTTTGGCCAAAACTGGTTTGGCTCAGTGGATAGAGCGTCGGCCTGCGGACTGAAGGGTCCCGGGTTCGATTCCGATTCCGGTCAAGGGCATGTACCTTGGTTGCGGGCACATCCCCAGTAGGGGGTGTGCAAGAGGCAGCTGATCGATGATTCTCTCTCATCGATGTTTCTAACTCTCTATCCCTCTCTGTAAAAAATCAATAAAATATATATTAAAAAAAAAGTTTTGAGTGAATAGCACCTCCATCTCATTTGACCACTTTTCCCCTTATCTTTACCTTCAACAAAAATTAAGAAAAATAAATATTAGTTATTATGAGAGAAAAGGTAAAAGAAATATTTTAAAATTCTTTTTTTAGAAGGCATTCGAAAATACATATATTGATAAATTTATAGAATTAAACCAAATTAATGGAAAAGCAATTTAGAGTTCAATTTTAATCATTTTAAAAATAGTTTTTTCAAAACTATCAACATCAAAACCATCAACCCTAAAATGGTTTTTTATGACCTTACAATAATGCAGCACAAGTCATTTCTGGGACTAGTGCTAGGAAATGAAACATCTTACAGTATTATTTATTTTCCCCAAGAAACGGTGTTACATCTGGGAATTGTTTTATTGACCAACAATTCAACATAAAACAAATCACAGATATATTCAATACCATATAAAGTAAATGCTGAGTCATAGTGCAGAATAAAGGAAATGATGCAAATCAGGTGCCTAGCACAGTGCCTGGTACATACATGTAGGCAATCTGTATATGTTAGTTTCTCACATTCCAAGTTTTGGTTACTTTGGCTGTCTTACGTTATCACCCCATAATTTGATGGCTTAGAATAATAATGATCACGTATGTTCTCTCATGGTTCCTGTGGGTCAGAAACCAGAAATCTGACAGGGCACTGCAGGCTCAACTGTTTTCTGTTCCACAATGTCTGAAGAAGAGACAAAGACTGAAGGCTGAATCATCCGAAGGCTCATTCACTCACATGCCTGCTGGTCATTACTGTTTGGGTACCTAACTAAGGCTTGTTGGCTGGAACATATGGCCTCTCTGTGTGGCCAGAGGTCCCTCACAATGTGGTGGTTAAGGTCTAAGGGCAAGCATAAGATAGATACAGCGCGAGCGCACCAGAGCTGCCACACACCACACCGAAGCTGTTTTGCCTTTTATGATCCCTCGCCTCAGATATCAAGCAGCCTTACTTCTGCCACTTTTAAGTGGACAGGTAGTTATAGAAATCCAAAGGGAGGAAATAGCAGCCTCACCTGTCAGCACAGGTGTGTCGCACTGAAAGAAGAGCATGTGGGATGTGGCACATATTGGTGCAGCCATCTTTGAAAAAACGACTTTCCAACCTACCAACAATTTGAAATAATATAATTACAATTGAAATAATAGAAATTAGGGGGGGTCCAGGTGACTTTATAATGCAATTTTTTGGAAATACAATCCTCTGAAGACAAAAACAGAGTTCCAGAAAAGTTCAACTAGTTATTCTAGTGTCAGGAGTTGAACCCATGTTTGCTGAATCTTACTTCTGTAGTAATTTACCATATAAATATTCCATAAAATGTGTCTGAATTTGTTCACTGATTAGAAAAAGGACTTAGTCCTAGCCAGTTTGGCTCAGTGGGTAGAGCGTCAGCCTACAGACTGAAGGATCCCAGGTTTGATTCCGGTCAAGGGCACATACCTCGGTTGCATGCTCGATCCCTGGCCCTGGTCGGGGTGCATGAGGGAGGCAACCAATCGATGTGTCCCTCTCACATTGATGTTTCTCTCTCTGTCTCTCCCCGTCCCTTCCACTCTCTCAAAAATCAATGGAGCCCTAGCTGGTTTGGCTCAGTGGCTAGAGCATTGGGACTGTGGACTTAAGGGTCCTGGGTTTGATTCCCGGTCAGGGCACATGCCCAGGTTGTGGGCTCGATCCCCAGTGGGGGGCTTGCAGTAGGCAGCCAATCAATGATTCTCTCTCATCATTGATGTTTCCATCTCTCTCTCCCTCTCCCTTCCTCTCTGAAAGCAATAAAAATATATTTTAAAAAATCAATGGAAAAAATATCCTCAGGTGACGATTAACAGAAAAAAAAATAGAAAAAGGGCTTAAAGTATTTAAAACTATCCTTGTTAAAAATTATATATGAAAAATTTGAATTATTGAAACTAATATTGGAAGAGGATGCTTCCCAGCTGTGGTTAAAAATGTGTAGGCATGACTGATAAACAGGCTGGCTCATGACCTCCCTGACATTGACTTGCATGAGCTAGATGTATGGAGCAGTTTTCAGCAAGATGAAAGAGTGGAGAGGACAGTGCCATGTCTGTTCCCCAACCCTGTTTCAAGCAGTTTCTTTTTTGAGCTTTAGGAAATCTGAGAGCTGATGCAAAAGCTGTTTCAAAAGGAACCTGTGAGTCCAATTAGTGTGGCTCAGTGGTTGAGCATTGACCTTGGAACCACAGTTCGATTCTAGTCAGGACACATGACAAGAAGGGGGCATGCAGGAGGCAACTGATAGATGTTTCTCTCTCTCCCTTCATCTCTCTCTAAAAATCAATAAAAACATATTTGTTAAAAAAAATAGTATCTGTGAGACCCACAGAGTAAGCAGAGATGCTTTGGGTCCCAGGTGACCCAGTACATCCAGGATTTGGAGAGGGGCAATCCCCATTTTATGCACAGGACACAATTGCTGCTTGACATACTGAGGTACTGCAGGTTTGGAGGCAGTAATAAACAATCTCCTAGACATAGAAACAGCATTTTTAGAGAGGTCATGGGGCAATTATAATATCCAAGTACTTTCCTAGTGGGCTGTGAGTCAATAGACAGAAATAAGAGGACAGACAGAAGACAGTGGAGGGCTATTGCTGCTGTGTCACACAGCTCCTGAGAAATCCTTGCAAAACTAGGTTTAATTATTGTGGGATGGGGCAGGAGGGGTATTCAAATAATGCTTAAGTCCTATAGTTATGTTGTGAAGTGACAGTAAAATTGGCACATAAATACTAATGTAGCCTCATTTGAACCCACAGGCAGATAAGCTCTGTGAAAATTTGGATCACATGAATTATGTATAATTAACATTTAATTAGCAATGATTTTACTTGACTTCTTAAAATTTTGAAGGATATTTGGAGGAATGATTTGGATATCTTATGTCTAAAACTGAACTCCTATCTTTTCTTCCCTTCATTCTGAGTCATGCAGAAGCATTATAAAATTACTCTATTCATCACCACCTTAAAAAACATTACTGAAGCATCTAACTACTTGAAAACATCATTATAGGGTTTTTGTTGTTGAAATTTAGAGATCCATAGCCTCTTCAATCTGCTGTCCTGTTTATATTTATTTGTTGCTCTTCCCAGAATCCTAAACTCTCTTTTCTCACTTCCAAGATTTCTTATTCCATCCCAAATGGCAGCTTTAGTTTGTTTGTTTGTTTGTTTATTTATTGATTTCAGAGTGGAAGGGAGAGGGAGAGATAGAAACATCATGATGAGAGAGAATCATTGATCAGCTGCCTCCTGCACGCCCCCTACTGGGGATCGAGCCCACAACCTGAGCATGTGCCCTTGACCATAATTGAACCTGGGACCCTTCAGTCCGCCAGCCAGTGCTCTATCCACTGAGCAAAACAGGCCAGGGCTGGCAGCTTTAGTTTACAAAAATCACAGACATACAGCTGCAATGGTGTGTGCAGGTGGAGTGGGGTTGAGTAGGTAGTGGAGGACGGAAACTTCTTATCAGAAATGTAGGCTCAAGCCGAAACCGGTTTGGCTCAGTGGATAGAGCGTCGGCTTGCGGACTGAAAGGTCCCAGGTTCGATTCCGGTCAAGGGCATGTACCTTGGTTGCGGGCATATCCCCAGTAGGGGGTGTGCAAGAGGCAGCTGGTCGATGTTTCTCTCTCATCGATGTTTCTAACTCTCTATCCCTCTCTCTTCCTCTCTGTAAAAAATCAATAAAATATTAAAAAAAAAAAAGAAATGTAGGCTCAAACCCTGGCTCTGGCATTGACCAAGTATGCAAATTTGGGTCTGAGTTTCTGCATCTGCAAAATAAGGATTACACACACACTATCCCTAATAGGTTGTTAAGATTAGGTGTAGCCACTGTGGAAAACAGTATGGAGTTTCCTAAAAAATTAAAAATGGAACTCCCATTTGACCCAGTGATCCCACTTCTAAGAATATATCCTAAGAAATCAGAAAGAATATATGCACCCCTATGTTCATAGCAGCACAATTTACAATTGCTAAGATTTGGAAATAGCCCAAGTGGATTTAAAAAACTGTGGTACATTTACACAATGGAATTCTATGCAGCTGTAAAAAAGAAAGAACTCTTACCATTTGCAGCAGCATGGATGGACCTGAAGAGTATTATGCTAAGCAAAATACTAGGTGTACCGGTTAATAATTCGGATTTTATAATCCAAGAAAACACGGTAATTTCAAGAGAAATATCAAAAGTGCTTTATTCAAAGTAATGTCCATCGCTAGCTACACATTTCCCCCATCTTTCAGGTAATTTGTGGATACTGTCCCAATAGAACTTTTCTTGTTTTGAGGCAAACCATTCAGAGACCCAATTTTCCACTTTTTGTACATTTTGAAGTGCTGCTCAGAAAGTGCGTGTGCCATCGATTGGAACAAGTGGTAATCTGAAGGATCAAGGTCTGGTGAATACAGCGGGTGGGTTAATACTTCCCAGGCAAGATCTTTTAATGTGTCTTTAACTGGTTTTGAAGTGTGTGATGGTGCGTCATCATGAAACAAAATTACTTTGCTGTGTCTTCTGGAACGTTCTGGACGTTTCACGATCAAAGCATGGTTCAAATTGATTATTTGTTGTCGGTAGTGATCAGTATTAATGGTTTCACCTGGTTTTAGAAGCTCATAATACACCACACCTTCCTGATCCCACCAAACGCAGAGCAATTTGGCCTTGCAGTCGATGTTGATGGTTGACCTGGATCAATCCATGATTTTGTGCATTTGGGATTCTCAAAATAAATCCACTTTTCATCGCCAGTCACAATTCAATGCACAAAAGTCTTTCTTTCGTGCTATTGAAGCAACGTTTTACTGATGACTTTTCGGTTTTCCATTTGTCTTTTGTTCAGTTGATGTAGCACCCATTTTCCTTCCTTTAAAATCTTTCCCATTGCTTGTAAACGATCGGAAATTGTTTGCTGAGCAACGTTTAATCTTTCTGCAAGCTGTTTTTAGTTTGACATGCATCTTCATCCAATAATGCTTGTAATTGTTGGTCTTCAAATTTTTTTGGTTGACCTGGATGTTTTTTGTCTTTCACATAGAAATCATCATTTCTAAAGCGTTTAAACCAGTGTTCACAAGTATCTTGAGATGGAGCATGTTCACCATAAGCTTCCCGAAGTATTCAGCAGATTTTTCTTCAAAATAAAGTAATGAATTAAAACTTCCTGCAAATGCTCTTTTTTTGGCATGAAATTCGACATTTTTAAGCATAAAAATATCTATGATGTTAACATTAACACCTTCAGAAAATTTTACATATGAAGTTTTGAAGCTTGCTGTCAATACAACAAAATAGCATACATATGAAATTGCATATATATCAACATATGTGTAACTCCATCTATTGAAAAAAATCTGCATTATTAACTGGTACACCTAGTAAGCCAGTCAGAGAAAGGTAAGTATCACATGATCTCACTCATATGTGGAATCTACTGAACAAAATAAAGTAATGAACAAAATAGATCCAGAGACATAGAAGCATGGAACAGTCTGTCAAACTTCAGAGGGAAGGTGGGTGGGAAGAGATCGATCAAAGAACTTGTATGCATATATGCATAACCCATGGACATAGACAATAAGGTGTGATGGCCTGGGGTGGGTTGGGGCAGGCTAGAGGAGGTTAATGGGGGGGGGGGGTGGAAAAGAGGGGCATATGTAATACTTTCAACAATAAAGATTTTTTAAAAAAGATTAAATGAGCTAATACATAGAAAGATACAAGGTCCATCTAAGAACTCCCATACCTAGGTTGCAGGAGAGTTATGAGCCAAGATTTTCAAAAAAACCCCACAAACTAGATAGAGCCCATCCGCCCACCACCTCCCTTAGTCCCCGCTCATAGGATCCGCTTCTGCTTGAGCTGGCCTATGTCTGAAGATCTTTCTCCAGAAGTACAGCACAGATGTTAATTGAATAGTTTTGAATAAGCAGAGGGGTAAAAAATCCAAAGCTTTGAAAAGCAACAACCAACCTTTTATTTATTATTGAGGCATTTAGGCATAAAAGTGAATGCAAACCAGTTTTATCTCCACTGGGCTTAGAAAATTCCACTTCTAAGTACTTCACAGCAGAAATTTTCAGAGGTAACTTCTGGCTAGTAATTTAGTGCTCTCACTATTTTTACTAGTAGCCCTGGGAAGCCAGTGAAGAGATCTGGGCTGTGAGAGCAAACCCTCAAAGTCCAGCTCAACTTCTTTGGCTGCTAACATTCTCAGGTGAGTATTAACAATAAATAAATAAGTAGGTAGAATAGACAATACTACCATTCAAGAACATACAAAATATATAGCACAAACTCAAGTTAGTTAAAAATTAGTAATTTTAGAGAAGTAAACAATTGTGTTAGAGCTGGGAGGGAAATTTCCATATTTTCTGGAGTGTTGACTCAGGTTTAAGTGATTTTGGCCTTGCCTTTTCTGGGTAAAGAAGTAGCATCATCATTTTCTTACATGTACCAACTATGCATGGGAACTGAACCAGCAACCTTTTGGTACATGGGACGGCATCCAATCAACTAAGCCACACTGGCCATGATGACCCTTTTCACTTTAAAAGCAACTTATCTCTATAGAATTCAGAACTCAGACAATTTGTGTATCTGTACATGTTTTCTAAAACCTGTCTTCTCCTCCTGAAGTTCTCTCATTCTTGGAGGTGCACCTAGTGGTGCTATTAAATATTTAATAACCGGCACTCCAGAAAAGCAATAACAACAAAATAAACAAACCTATTATCACTTGCTGTGGTATAAATACACCATGGATAATTTCAAGCTAACAATGATATGAATGCTGCGTTTTGGAGATGTGCCTGTTTGGCTTTCATGAGTGAGTAGGATCTGGTTCTATCGCACCACTGGGTTAAAAAAAATTAGCCGTTTTAATAATAAAAATATGGATTCACAGTATCATTCATAAGAACTCAGGGGTTTGGTTGGATAGCACTTACTATTACAACTAATTAACTATGTATAAAGTAATTTAATGTTTTTATCCTCAGACTATAAACTTCACAGGCAGGGCTCATGATTACTTATCTCACCTGCAGTGCCAGTCACAATGATTGGCTCATGGTGTACACCAATAAATCCCTGTTGGACAAATGACTGGTTTATTCATCTAGTCTCATAATTTTTAAAATATATTTTTTAAAATATATTTTTATTGATTTGAGAGAGAGAGGAAGGGAGAGGGAGAGAAAGAAACATCGATCGGCTGCCTCCTGCATGCATCCTATGGGGATCAAGCCGGGAATGTGCCCTGACTGGGAATCAGACTGGCAACCTCTCAGTGCAAGGGACGATGCTTAACCAACTGAGCCACACTGGCCAGGGCTAGCCTCATAATTTTTTAAAATACATTTTATTGATTTTTTTTACAGAGAGGAGGAGAGAAGGATAGAGAGTTAGAATCATCGATGATAGAGAAACATCGATCAGCTACCTCCTGCACAACCCCTACTGGGGATGTGCCCGCAACCAAGGTACATGCCCTTGACTGGAATCGAACCTGGGACCTTTCAGTCTGCAGGCTGATGCTCTATCCACTGAGCCAAACCGGTTTTGGCAAGCCTCATAATTTTTAAAATTTATTTTTATTTGTTGAGTCCTTTATTCAAATTAAATCTTTCACCAAAATGCAATGAATAAAGCAGATAAAAGGAGTGCTGTTTTGCTTTGAGTAGCCTTGGGGGCCTAGACTCCTGATGGCCGACCCTTCTCTTTGTCTACTACTATGATTTTTGAGGCACAAAGTGGAGCCACTAGGCTCCTTAGGAAATCCTTTGAAAATCACTGCTTGGTCTAACTGCTTGGTTTCCTTTCTATAATATTCATACCAATTGATCATCTAACAGAGGCTTAAATACCTCCACTGTCGGGGAACTCACTCTTCCTCAGGGTGCTATTACTTTGGACTGCCCCCAGATTAAAATTTTTATTATATTGAGCTAAAATCTTCTCTTTAGTCCCTAGGACTACCACCTGGGACTGACAAGAAAAGGTCTAAATTTCCTTCTACATGAGTCTTTCAATTTCTAAAGGTCACTATAATAGTCCTATTTTTTGCCCTCCTTTCCCTTTCTTCTTCCAGGTTTTTTCCCCCATATTGATTATATTTTGATTATAATAACAATAGAACAATATACTGTAGAAAGTAAAAGTATATTATTATCAAGTATCATGTAATACAATAGTGACACAACTTGCTTTTCTTAGGTATTTAAAATGTAATATTATAAAATAATATAAAAATATAAATATTAAAAAATCCATATTCTTACTTGTTGATCGAAAGTGGTTGTATCAACTTCACTCAATAAACAATAACTAATATATTGTCATAATGCACTCTGTTCTTTTTAAAGAAGCAAACTTTACTGATAAAGCAAATAATCCCATTTGGCAATGACCCTCAGATCCATTACCTTTCTTCACCACTCCAACCGGGATTCTGGGTTTGTTGTGCAACCCTCAACTCTATTTTCATACTTCTACATGCATATGTATGCTTCTATACATCCAGGCATAAATATACCTGTGCAGTCCAGTATGTGGCCACTAGCAATGTGGTTATTTAAATTTAAATTAATAAAATAAAAAAAATCAGTTCCTCCATTGCCCTAGCCATATTCCAAGTACTCAGTAGCCATCATTGCAGAGCTCTGTTGGGTGTTTCAATTATTTTAATGCTGTTTTTTAAATTTGGCATTATATTGTTGACATGCACCCAACTGATATATAGAGAAGTCTGGTGTATTCCTTTAAACTGACATAAAATATTTTATTTCATGACTATACCACATCATTATTACTTTTTAAAACCAATTTCTCCCCAGTTGGATATTGGAGTTGTTTTTATTTTTCTACTAATGGCTGGGTGCACGAAATTTGTGCATGGGGGGGCGGTGTCCCTCAGCCCGGCCTGCACCCTCTCCAATCTGGGACCCCTTGGGGGATGTCTGACTGCCGGTTTAGGCCCGATCCCACACCAGCAGTTGGACATCCCTCTCGCAATCTGGGACCGCTGGCTCCTAACCGCTCACCTGCCTGCCTGCCTGATCACCCCTAACCACTCTGCCTGCTGGCCTGCTTGCCCCCAACTGCCTCCCTGCCTGCCTGCTCGCCCCCAACTGCCTCCCTGCCTGCCTGCTCGCCCCCAACTGCCCCCCAACGCCCCCACCCCCCGCTGGCCCACTTGCCCCCAACTGCCCCTCCTGCTGGCCTGCTCACTTCCAATGGCCCTCCTCTGCCAGCCTGATTGCCTCCAACTGCCTTCCCCTGCTGGCCTGATCACCCCTAACCACCTCTGCCTTGGCCCTGCCACCATGGCTTCGTCCAGAAGGACGTCCAGAAGGTCTCCCGGAAGGTCTCCTGGTCTAATTAGCATATTACCCTTTTATTAGTATACTAGTGGCCCGGTGCACGAAATTTGTGCACATTAAAAGATTAGAGGAAATATTTTAATATTGCTATTTGCCCTTTCTCTATAATAGACATGTCAGAGATGAAAGAAAATTAGTAAAATGTATATAAAAATCTTCCTCCTGTCAGAGTCTGGGGCACACTGAGGGACCCAGGGTCAAATCCCTGCACACCAGCGGCGCCTCAAAATCGCGTGAGACCCAGACCCAGCCGGCCCCACCCCCATTAGGCGAGATCCAGACCCAGCTGGCCCCACCCGTGTCAAGACCCTCCGGGCAGGGGGCGCAGCCTCAGGTCCCCTGGCTCAGTGCTGGGCAGGGGGCGCAGCCTCAGGTCCCCCGTCAAGCCCCGCTAGGCAGAGGGCATGGCCTGAGGTCCCCTGTCAAGCCCCACCGGGTGGGGGGGGGTGCAGCCTGAGGCCCCCCAGCCTGGGCCGGGTGGGGGGCGTGCCTTGTGGTCTTCCATCAAGCCCCGCCGGGTGGGGGTTGCGGCCTGAGATCCCCCGTCAAGCCCCGCCAGGCAGGGGGCACAGCCTCAGGTCCCCCGGCACCAGGTTGGGGGATGCGGCCTGAGGTCCCCCGTCAAGCCTCGCTGGGCGGGGTTGTGGCCTGAGGTCCCCTGTCAAGCCCCATCGGGCTGGGGGCACAGGCTCAGGTCGCCTGCCCCGGCCCAGCGCCACGCAGCCTCAGGTCCCTGCTGATTGCTCCTTAAGGCTCGTTAAGGGAACTTGGCCTCTGCTGTGGGTGCAGCCATCTTTGTGATGGTGTGATGGTCAATTTGCATATTCCCTCTTTATTAGATAGGACAGATTTTAACCTTTTGCACTCGGATGTCGAGTGTGACTCGACACGGTTAGCATTAGAATAAAGGAATCGAGAAAAAAGCAAGTGAGTGCAAAGGGTTAAACAATGCTTCAATGAACATCTTTCTCTAGAATAAGTATCTAAAAGTGAAAATGCTCTATCATAAGCTATGTATGATTTCAGTATTTCTAGATATTGCCAAAATACTCTCCAAAGTGGTTGTATCAACTTCGCTAGTATGAATTGTATATTAAAAAATAAATTTTCCCATATCCTTGCCAACACCTGACATTATTAGTTTTTTGCCAATGGGTTAGGTAAAAATGGTATTTTATTGAAATCTCGTTGTTTTAATTTTTGATTACTGATGTAGTTTAAACATTGTCACATAGTCACTGACTACTACTTTTTGTTTATTGCCTATTCACATACTTTGTCTATTTTTCTATGGGATTTTTGCCTTTTTCTTAATGATTTGCGTTAATTAATCATATTGAAACTTACTTTTATTCTGTTATTCCACCCTCTTTCATACATATACGTACATGTGTATATATATGTATATGGATTTGTTATGTAAATATATCTATCTATATGGATAGACATCTATGTAGAGATATTCTGAATCACTTGAAAATAAGTTACAGACTTTACAACATAAATGCTTTAGTATAAAATTTTCAAGATTAAGAATGCTATCACATCTCTTTAAGATTGAGGACTGCATTTGTTATCATGTCTCCTAGGTCTCCTCAATCTGCAATCTGGAAGAATTCCATTCTTTTAAAAATTACAATGGCTCATTTAAACAATGTAGGCCAGGTTTCTTGTAGAATATACCACATTCTGGGGTTATCTGCCTTTTTCCTCATGTTTAACTTGTTCTAATATCTCCTACACATATTTTAAATTTGTGCTTACATCTAGACCAGGGCTTCTTAGAAACTCTGGTACTATTGACATTTGGGACCAGATAATTAATTGTTGTGGAGAGGCTGTCCTGTGGATTTTTAAATGTTTAGCAGCATCCCCAGCCTCTACTCATTAGATGCAGTAACAACCCTCTCCACGCCCCTTCCCTGCCTGCCCTCCTCTCCCATTATGACAAACAAAAATGTCTCCAGACATTGTCAAAGTGCTCAAGGGGTTAAGGGGATGGGGAGCAGGGTGGGGATCCACCCCCTGGTTGGGAACCACAGGCTAGAAGTTTGATGAAAATCAAGTTAAACAATTTTGGCAAGAATAGTTCTTAGATGATGTTTATTCCTAATTGCATAATACCAGTAAACACATATCAGATTGTCCCATTATTAGCAATTCTAGCTTTGGTCACTTGTTTAAGCAGTGATTTTTTTTTAAAGGTATGTTTTCTATTTTATAAGTAAGTTATTGCCTGACACTTTGAAACCATGTGAAGATTCTGTACCCATACAATCTTTCACCCAGTGGTTTTTGCATTCTCAGATGAACTTTGCCTGAATTATGTTGTGGTTGAATGGAAAAATAGTGATTTTCTAATTCTATTATTTGTTCTTCATTTAATCTCTAGTATTTCTCTGAAAGAAAAATTTTCATTTTCCCTCCTTTATTTTTAGTGGTACTCTGAACTCATGCATTTTCTTTATCCAATTTTTATTCAATTAATTATTGTAATTACTATATTCTTTTTGATGCTCATATTGCCCCAACTTTCTCCAGTGGAAATCCTCAACCCATTCTTTAAAACATATCGTAAAGCAAGAGAATTAATTGTTTTGTGGAGCTTTTAATTAAAGTAATTGTAAGCATCACACAGTGGTAACTTCTTACTGTATTACACTGCACATGTGAACAAAAGTGCAAAGGCTTCACATTTAACCAGTGAAGAATTCTGATGATTTGAACAACCTATCATTTTCATAATTAACAAGTTACATTAAGATTCAACAACCAATAAAAATTAGCAATTTAATTTTGAGTCAGTCATCTATTTACTTCAGAATTATAATCTTCTGACTCCTAGATATGATGACTGGTGCCTATACATGGAAATACACTTCGTAGTATGTACATGGCCTTGTGCATACATTGCATATATACTACTGCAAATTGTAGGGAATAGGATAGGGTGACTTCCGTTCCTAAAAGTGCTTGGGAACGTATTACAATAGCATTAAAGCTCAAGAAAGCATCGCGACTTTAGAACTATGACTTTTGGGAAGCCGGAACGGCATAATCCAGTTAAAATGAGAAAAATGTCTATTAAGGATTTAGCTCCACCCGGGTAATTATCCCTTTTTCCTCCCGTCCCAGGTGAGGCTCTGACCAGATCGGCAGCCTGCTCTAAATCTGTTGATGATGGCTTCAAAGGCAACCGCCCTGGTGATGGGATTTAAGTTCTTAACAGTCTCACCCAGCGACTTCGCAGCCGAGGCGAGCGCCACTTCAATTTTTTTCCCCCCCGGGTCCCTCAGAGGTGACTGCGGAGGGTGGAGCAAACTTTTAGGGTGCGGCTCCCGGGGCAGCGTGCCTCCTGATTGGCTGGCGTGGGCCTCGGCCGCCCAATCACACTAGCGTGTCTACCACGCCGCAACGTGCCGCCGCCGCCGCGCATGCCCACTCTGGGACCAGCGCTTGCGCCTCAGCGTCCCGAGAGCTGAGGGCACCGGCTAATGGGTGGCGGGAGCCACGTCTGGGTGTGCCCGTGTCAACGTCACCCGGCAGCGCTGGGACCCGGTCAGGCCCAGTGGGAGAGCGACAAGAAAATCGAGCACTGACCCAACTGACTGATGTTCCCACGTCCCTTACGTGCGAGTTTTCTTGGGTTGACCACTCACTGGCGTTGTGGAATCCGACCGGGACAATCCGATTTCCCCGAGGGGACTGGAAAAAAGATCCACTGCATTCTTTCTGCGCGCCCAGGCAGACAGAAAAGCGGGGTGAACGGAACGAGTCTGTAGAAGAAAGTAAACTTTTTCCCCCCATGCAGAGTGGGCTTGGGAACACCTTTCCCTTGAGTCTTCCTGCATGAAACACGGCCTTACAACAGCCGCCCTGGAAATGATCCCTCGCAACCGACCGGCCCGTCTCCGCGCTGGCGCTGTCCTGCTCTCCCGGAGCTGACCATCGGTCGGCGCTGGCAACGCGGAGGTGACTGTCTGCTCTCTAACTAGTTTCCAAGGTGTGCAACTCAGAAAAGTGGCCCACAACAAACCCAGCCAAAGTCGCGTGGTCCTCGCGAACCAACCGGCCTCCCCAGGCCCCAGCCCGTCCCTGGCCGATCGCCGCCTCGGCGCGCAGACACCGGCCCCACGCGGCCGCTCGGAAAACGCGGCGGGCGGAACCCGCACGCGGAAGCGCCGACCGCACTGAGCATGCCCAGTTGCAGGGCCGACCAGAGGAGTTTTCTTTCTTTCTTTTTTTTTCTTTCTTTTTTCTTTCTTTTTTATTTTTTATTCTTAAGTAGGAGGCCGTCCCCCCCACCCCCACCGCAGCCCCCCAGCACCCCAGGCCCAAGCAGCTACCATGGCCGAGGTCCCCGGCGCGGCGTTGTCCCAGGCGGGTTGGTAAGTGGTGAGTCCCGCCGGCCGCGGGCGCGGACCGGGGCCCCGGGCGGGTTGGGGCTGGGGGCGGTGGGGTGCGCGGTGGGGTAGGCGGAGGCCGCCGCCCGCCCCCGGCCTCTCCCTGGGCCCTCCGGGCCGGCCCCGCCCCCGACGCCACGCGGAACCGACCGAGCCCCCCAGCTCCGCTCGGGGCGGCGGCGCGGCCTGGGCCCCGAGCGGCGGGCGGCGGGCGGCGGGCCGGGGGGAAGCGGGGGCGCGGGCAGGGCGGCCAGGCCTGCGCCGGCCGCGGGGAGCACCTGCGGCGCCTCGCGCCTCTCCTGGGTCGCAGAGCGAGGGCTGGAGAGCCGGGGGCGGCGGCGGCGGCGGGCCCCCAGGAAGTTGAGGGCCGAGAGCGCACAGCCCCTTCTTTCTCCGTATTTCTCAGTGCGGTACCGACGGCTGAGCGGCTGAGCCCCCCGTCACACTCGCAACTTCTGAAGCTAAAAATGACCGCCTTGTCCATGCCTGTGGGTGCTCCGTAGAACTTTTTTTTGAAGGGATGGAGGTGTTCTGATATTTAAAGACGTTTCATGCTAAGCTTTTTAGGATCTGGAACCAATAAAATGTTACATGAAAGTAAGCAGTTTCTGGAACTGCGGCCACTACAGGTGTAAACACAGAGTTAAATTCAGTAATGCTTTTCCAGGCCTGCCTAGGCACAGAGTGAGTGAGACGGGGGGTGGGGGGCAGGATGAAAGAGACTTGGCCCTGCTCTCTAGAAGTTCACAATCTTCATGAAAAGAGGGGAGGGAGGCATTAAAAAGGACAAGCACAGAAACCGGAAAATAGTGGTTAATTGTATCCAGGAGCAGGCAGATGTACAATGGATTTGGAGGGGGAAGGAGAGTTAATTTCCTAGAGAAGTGGACTTTGGAAGAGGGTGGGGAGAAGGCTTTTTGGACACACGGACGCTGGAGAGGAGGCACAGAAGGAAGAAAGTGCTTATGGGTTTGCAGATCCGTCTGCTTCCAGGGAAGTGGGAGTGTGTCCAGGGAGGATTAAGACCAGAAAGTTGGGAGCCAGCTTGTGGAGGCTCCAAGTGAGTGGAAGTTGTGGGTTTGATATTGTGAATAACGTTTTTGATTTGGAGTAACATAACAGCCGTGTTTTGGAGAAGTTGCTCCTGGCTCTTCAGCCACCCCATTTTACAGGTGGAGACCGAGGCACAGAACGGTTAAGTAACTTTCCAAATGTGACAAAGCTAGAAAGTGGTAGAGGTGAGTGGTGATTGCAGAAGGGCCACTTCCAAATATGGCGCATTTAACTATTATGTGTTATTGTCCCTACAGTTTTTGTGTAGAGCACCATTAGCATAACAAACTCATCTCATTTAGTTTTATTTTTGTTCTTTTAAGTGAAATCTCTTCCTTCAGTTCCTTTAACTGACAATGTTGTCTTGGATAATCTTGGATCATTCTTCCATTTGAGTTGTTCCCCATTTTTCCTTAGATTGAGCCTTAATTCTTCAAATTAGTTTTATGATTTAATTACATACTTAGTCTTCTACTGCTTTCCAGCATGACCCCACCTCCTTTAGAGAGGTTAGTTTCATTATTTTGGTTCCACACACATACTAAATTGTTCTTCTTTGGTCTTCTTAAGAGTGGGGAACTACATCTTATTTTTCTGTGTATCTGTAGTGCCAGAGAGTTCGTTACATTTTGGGTCCTCAATAAAGTCTGATACAATTGACCTTGGAATGCCCCTGCCAATTTCCTAACCAAGCCTAGGCAAGAGTTCCTCCATTTGTTACTTTGTTATAAATCCCCAGCAATGTTGTAGTGTAGCATGTGCCACTTTGTATTACAAATTATCTGTTTACATGTTTTACTTCCTCCAAACTGTGTTGCTTTTATGACTTTGACTCATAAAAAGGAGTAATATGTGGTCTGATAAAATTACTTATCTTTCTAGGAGTTGGGAGTATCATGTAATTTCTGATAGATCTTTTTAAAAAAATTATTGATGAGAGAGACGGAGAAAGAAAAAGAAACAGAAACATTGATTTGTTGTTTCACTTATTTATGCATTCATTGGTTGATTCTTGTATGTACCTTGACCATGGATTGAACCTGCAACCTTGGCTTATGGGAATGACACTAATTGAGCTTCCAGGCCAGGGCCTTTGATGGGTCTTGAACAGACCAAACTTGTTCCAAAGATTAGGACCTCCTAGGCTTTCAGTGTCCTGTATTGTAGAACTGATATTTCAGTAGAGACTTACTATGGTAACGTTCAGCATCTCAAAGGTTTGGGCAGAGAAGAGCTCTGGAAGGAGGATTTCTGACCATAGGCAGCTTTGATCAACTAATTTCCAGTTCTGACATGCTGAGTTTCATCTAACTCTTGGAATGCTCTGTTATTGTCACTGACAAAACCATTTTTCTTTGTACTCAGCCTATTCATTTAATTACTTGTAGGACCTGAAAAGAGATAGATGCTAAAACACCTAAACTATTATTAAATCTGTTCTGTCAGTTTCACTTAAAATAGTAGTTTAGGGAACTATTTAGCTCTGAAAAGCTTGTTTCTGAAAATGTCCTCTACCGGGATTACAGATGATCTATATAGACAAATTTATTATTCTAATTTGTTAATACATTTTTTTTCTTTAAGTCTTTATTTTTCATTAAAACCCCAAGAGTTTCACTTTTTGTTTGTTTGTTTTGTTTTGTTTTTGTGGAGGGACCAGAGTTAGAGGTGAAAGAGAGGATGAACACCTCTTGTCCCATTTGAATTTCACCTTCTCTGTTGGTTGGTCTCTCTTTGATTACTGGTACTACCACCATATTGATAGCCTCTGGCCCAAGTGTATACCAAACTTCATTCTCTTTGTTTCATCTTTGAACAACTAAGAAAGGCTACAGCTTATAAAAGTCTTTATCAGAATTTAGTACTATAGGAGAACAACCATGGGATAGAGAAAATAAGAAGCACAATGGCAGTATGGATTATAGAGTGGTTAATGTTCTCTTATCTTGAGGGTCCTGCCCTGTTATTCTTCATGCTGCCTGGAGATAGCTACTCTAAAGAAGTGGAACTACTTCCAGACTTTTCACTGGAATTTCTTATTCCTGGCTTTTGACTCATACACAGATGGAGAGCTTCTTTTTATATCCCCTCACTTCCCAAACACATTAATGATCAAGACCAAAAAAGTCAGATTCCTGTTCTGCAATCCACCCCAGTGCTTTTCTTGTTTGTTTGGTTTCAGTTTTCCGAGAGACACACCTGTTCACAGGAGATGGCTAGTGAATGAAATCAGTGTTCAAGTAAGAAAGAGTCTTTGCAGCATCATTAATAAGTACCATACCTTCACATAATACACTATTGCTTACCAGCCATACAGTAGGAGTTTATGCAAAGGATATTTCAGTATAACTCTTAGGCATACTCATAGTTATAAAGAATATTGATAGTTCTTTGTAGGGCTGTATATTAAGTACAGGATTTTAAAAATTATCTGGAATTATAAAATACTTTATCATTACCACTTTGATATAAATGTACCCTTGGAACACTGTTTTGGAAGGCATCAGAACCATTAAAATACTTTTTGGGTGAAACATAATAATAGATCATGCTGAAGAACACTAGAAGAAACCAATCGCTTTATACTTAATTTTCAGGGGAGCTTATTGGCAACATCCTTCTATTTTGAAATATTTCTTGTTTCTTTATTTTTATTTTATTTTAAAAAATATATTTTATTGATTTTTTTACAGAGAGGAAGGGAGAGGGATAGAGAGTCAGAAACATCAATCAGCTGCCTCCTGCACACCTCTTACTGGGGATGTGCCTGCAACCAAGGTACATGCCCTTGACGGGAATCGAACCTGGGACCTTTTAGTCCGCAGACTGACACTCTATCCACTGAGCCAAACTGGTTAGGGCTATTTCTTGTTTCTTTAATGGGCATTTGTAACTATCTCCTTGGTTTTAATTATTTGTGAAATTATAATGTTCAAGAGCAATAAGCCTTCTTGACCTTCTGTCTCAAAATGTGTTTATATATAGTGCCTGGTTGCTTCTATAGATATTGTAAACTGCTAAAAATGACTGGATATTCTATTAGACTGTGCAAGTTTTCAGGTTTTAAGGTGCTGTTTGCAGTGATTTTTTTGTTGAATAACCTATAAATCTAGTTTCAACTGCCTGTACACTTCACTGCCTCCAGCATAAAAGGGGTATAAAAAGAAACTTGCTACCTCAGCAAGTTAAAATAATTTTCTCCTCTCACACAGTAGCATTTGCTAAATCAAGTAAAAATTACATAGTAACATTTCAAGAATCATAAAAATACAATTATATTACTTTTTTGGCTTATGTTTTCTCTTTTTGACAATAGAATATGGGCATTTCCCCCCCCACTTATGTTATAGTTAAGTTTCATCTCTCTAGAAATTCTGACTTTTTGAAAGGTGTAGGATGTGGAAGTTGCTGAAGAACACTTTACCTCCAAATAATTTTTAGAAGAAGCATATTGCATTCCCAGCAATACAGACATTTTTGTGTGAAATTGAGAAACATTTGTGAAATCATAGAATGACAAAACAAAAGAAAAAACAGAGAATGTGGTAATGTGGTGGGGGTAAAAATGTGTTGTGATAATGTAAAGTATTGAAAAGGGTGTCAAATCAAAGATAATGGTGGCAGAAAAGAAGCACATTGGTAATGTGGAGAATCAGGAAAGAACCACCTTGTTCTACAGGGCTGAACAGAGCCTCTATGAACCTTAGTAGTGTACGAGTAACCCTGTAACATCTGCTCAGTGGGTCTGAGTCTGTGCACATGTGAGTGCTTCTCACACATATTACAGTTGTACAGCCTTTAAAGTAGAGATAAATAGCTATCTTTCATCCCTCATCTTGTTGGGTACATCATATCTACCCAAGAAGACATCTTGTGGTGACAGGTGATTTCTTTAATATAGTGTTACTGAAAGTATAATAATCTGCAACAGTAGTCAGTTATAATGCAGTATTGTCTGTACTGAAATACACATAGTAAATACATATTCCTCTTATGCACAAAGCACTGTGGTTTTTGTTGGGATGGTGTACAAGACAGGCAGAATTTAAACATGTTATACACTGATATTTTACTTGTGGGGTGTTGGTGAAAGTAGTTAATTCACTCTTAGGAAGTCTGGAAGGTTTTCCAGAACTAATGATGTGTATGCAGAGTTTGTTGAATATACCATCTGATAATAGGGTATCTTGTCTTTGTCTAGGGAAAACACATGGCAGATTCATTGATGTACTTATTCAACAAATAATTATTGAACATTTTGTTGTGGCAGGCTGTTTCTATAGTACAATCGGATGTAGTCTTATGGGGAAAAAGGAGAAGGGACATTGTTTTCTAAGAATTGATAAAAAGGGAAATTTGATGTCTTCATGGTGGTCAGAGAATGTTCCCTGAGATATGGAAGATGAGTGGAAATTAACCTAAGTAAGGGGAAAGCCAAGGTCATGCAAAGGTGGGTCCAAGATCTGAAGGTCCAGGATGGGAGGAGGGCAGCACAGAAAGGGAGTATAATGAGATGGGGCTGGGAGATTCTCAGGAGCTAGATCATGTAGCTCAAGCATCAGAGACCATGGTAAGTTTTGTTTTTGTTCTGGAGGCAATATAGAAGTTAGTTGAAAAGTTTTATCAGGGGAGGGTTGAAGTAGAGATGACATCATAGTTAAGTTTTGAGATATCCTCGTATTGAAGAAAAAGGATTGGAGGTAGGCAGGAGTAGATGGATGGAGTGGATGATGGTTGCGATGGAGAGCAGTAGGTTGAGTTGAGATATTTAGGAGGTAAAATGGACAACTTTTTGGTGGATAGGATATGGAAATGAGAGAAAAGGAAGTGTCAAGGGGTTGATTTCTAGGTTTTTGGCTTGTATGTATGAATTGGTTAGATAGAGACTATTAGAAGAGGGCCACATTTTTGAGGGAGGGATCATGAATTGAAGTTGGGCGTTATTTGAAAATGAGATGCCTTTGAGTCATCTAAAATAAGATGCCAGCTAGGCATTGGGAAATACTAATCTTACACTCAGAAGAGAAGCCTGGAGATATGAATTCAGAGTCGTTTGAGTATAGCTGGTGATTGAAGCAGTGCATGGATGAGGTCAGTTAAGGCTGTACTGTCCAGTTTGGTAGACATTAGTCACATGTGGCTACTGAACACTTGAAGTGTGTCTAGTCCAAATTTAGATGTGCCATAAATGTAAAATACACACTGAGTTTGGAAGACTTAGTACAAAAAGGGAATGTAAATAGCTCTCATTAATTTTTAAATTGTTACATATTGAAATAATGTTTTCAATATATGTAGTAAAATATATTAATTATTAAGTTAGTTTTACCTATTTCTCTTTACTTTTTAAAATGTGACTACTAGAAAATTTTATATTACATATGTGGCTTGCATTGTATTTCTGTTAGACAACACTGATCTATGATCCAAAGACTAAGCTTTGAGTAAAAATAAGCTAGATTCAAGCACTAAGGAATTTCAGCATTTTTAAATGGAGAATTAGCCTTTAATGAGCTGTTGGCGGGGCGGGCGAGTGGGGGGGGGGGGAGAGGAGCATTAGAATGCATTATGACAAACATGATTTTTTTTGTAAAAAGGGAAAATGGACAGGATTATGTGATTGGGTCAGTATTAGTTTGTTGACTTGCTGATATTAGAGATTCAGGGCTGTTTTTAAAACATTATTTATAAATTTAGATATCTGAAGATCCATTGTTTTAATTCCTCCCAAATCCCCCAAACTCCTTTAAATATAAAACCCAATAGCAGCTTTTCAGAAGACACTCTCTCATGGATATAAAGTGAAGATGTTAAGAAAAATATTGTTATTTTACTAAATTCTAAGTAGGACCTTGCAAAGTTTGAAAATTAATAAAGGTAGATTTTTGTAAAATACCTAACATGAAACATTAAGGGTAAGTATGGATGGAAAACATGCTCTGGATTAAAGACTTAAATGTTAGACTCAAAACCATAAAAATCCTAGAAGGAAACACTGGCAGTAAAATCTCAGACATTTCTCTTAGCAATATTTTTTCTGATATAGCTCCTTGGGCAAGGGAAACAAACAAACAAATAGAAACAAATGGAACGACATCAAACTAAAAAGTTTCCGCACAGCAAAGGAAACCATTAACAAAATGAAAAGACAACCCACTGAATGGGAGAACACATTCGCCGATGATACATCTGATAAGGGATTAGTTAATATCTAAAACTTATAAAGAACTTATAAAACTCAACATCAAAAAACAACCAATCCAATCAAAAAATGGACGAAGGACCTGAATAGACACTTCTCCAAAGAGGACATACAAGTGGCCAATAGACATGAAAAAATGCTCAATGTTACTAATCATGAGAGAAATGCAAATTAATGAGATATTACCTCACACCTGTCAGAATGGCTGTCATCAATAAATCAACAGACAACAAGTGCTGGTGAGGATGTGGAGAAAAGGGAACCCTTGTGCACTGTTGGTGGAATGCAGACTGATGCAGCCACTGTGTAAAGTAGTATGGAGTTAGTTAAAAAATAAAAATAAAAAACAGAACTTCCTTATGACCCAGCAATTCCACTTCTGGGAGTTTATCCAAAGAAACCCAAAACACTAATTTGAAGGGATATATGCACCACTATGTTCATTGCAGTATTATTTACAATAGCTAAGCTATGGAAGCAGCCTAAGTGTCTATCAATAGATGAATGAATAAACAGCTGTGGTACATTTATATAATGGAATATTACTTGGCCATAAAAAATAAGGAAATCTGCCCAGCCGCATGGCTTAGTGGTTGAGTGTCAACCTATGAACCTGGAGGTCACGGTATGATTCCCATTCAGGGTATATGCCCAGGTTGTGGGCTTGATCCTGAGTGTGGGACATGCAGAAGGCAGCGAATCAGTGAATCTCATTGATGTTTCTATCTCTCTCTCCCTCTCCCTTCCTCTCTGAAATCAATAAAAATATATTTAAAAAATAAATAAAAAGGAAATCTTACCCTTTATGAGACATAGGTGGAATTGGAGAGTATTATGCTAAGTGAAATAAGCCAGAGAAAGACAAGTACCATATGATTTCACTTGTGGAATTGAACAAAATGAACTAGCAAGCAAATAGAGAACAGGCTGATAGCAATCGGTGGGGGGAGGGAGGGGTAGTGCTGGATGGGAGTGGTGGAGGGATTGAGCAGCAAAAAAAAAAAAAAAGAAAAAGAAAAAGTGTGATTGCCGGGGTTGGGGGAGGGAGGTGGAGGTATAGGGGGGGAAAATGATGATATGATGGACTGAGACTTGACTTGGGGTGGTGAACACACAATACAGTGTACAGATGATGTGTTGTAGAATTGTGCAACTGAAACCTGTATAATTTTTTAAAAAAATACATTTTATTGATTTTTTACAGAGAGGAAGGGAGAGGGATAGAAAGTTAGAAATACCGATGAGAGAGAGACATCGACCAGCTGCCTCCTGCATACCTCCTACTGGGGATGAGCCCACAACCAAGGTACATGCCCTTGACTGGAATCGAACCTGGGACCTTTCAGTCCGCAGGCCGACACTCTATCCACTGAGCCAAACCGGTTGGGGCGAAACCTGTATAATTTTGATAAAGAGTGTCACCCCAATAAATTTGATAAAAAGGAAAAAAAAAATTAATTCCCAACCTGAAGAACCAACATTACAGTGTTCAGATAACTTGAAAAATATGCTCAGGCAGCCTGACTTTGTTTAAAAAGGAAGGGAGGGAGGGAGGGAGGGAGGGAGGAAGGAAGGGGAAGGGGGAAGAGAGAATGGGGGGAAGAGGAAGGGGGAGGGGAAAGGAGGGAGGGGGGAGGGGGGAGAGGGGAGGAAGAAAGGACAGACTTGCTAAATAAAGCCAATCTTTTATAATGGATTTTGAACTTGATTCAGTTTAAGTTTTGTTTTGAGAGAGAAATAGGGGTGAATGTAAGTTTAAGAGTCCAAAAAGTTGATAGGTACTTAAGATAAAGTTAATGAAATAATTCTTTCTTTCACCACAAATATACAGGCAGTCCTCAGGTTACATCGGACTCGATGTATGTCGTTTTGTGGTTACATTGCCATCTCCCATTTATTTATATAAAAAAAAAAGGTCTGTCATTTTGACATATGTACATATGTGCTTTATGTTTTTTATTATTTATTTACCACAAGTAAAAGTCAGGAATTGTTATCTTTCTTTTACATTTTTTTTTACTGTTTCACTTCATTACTGCTGTGTATGTGCTCCATGTGAGTGACATAGTGGCTTATGTAGGTGGGTTCTGACTTACGGTGACAATCTGCGAAATGTCACTTACGGTGACATTGCGCCGTAGGAACGGATCTCTGACGTAACCTGAGGACTAACCTGAGGACCTACTGTTTTCTAACTTTGGATCCAGAGAAATAAATGAATATGTGGCTTTTCTAGTTAGTTAAAATAGTTTGATTGATGCCTTATTGTAGAAGCTCCTGTAAGGCAAAGATCAAATCTTTCCATATTTTTTATAGTATTCCTTGCATTTAGCAGGATGCAAGATACACAGTAGACACATCATTGAAGAATGAATATTAGTGACATCTTTTTTTTAAATAAATCTTTATTGTTCAGATTATTACAGATGTTCCTCTTTTTTTCCCCCATAGCTCCCCTCCACCTGATTCCCCACCCCACCCCATGTCCTTACCCCCGCCACTGTCTTCATCCATAGGTGTAAGATTTTTGTCCAATCTCTTCCCACACCCCTCACACCCTCTTCCCCCCAAGAATTGTCAGTCCACTCCCTTTCTATGTCCCTGATTCTATTATATTCATCAGTTTATTCTGTTCATCAGATTTTTTATTCACTTGATTTTTAGATTCACTTGTTGATAGGTATGTATTTGTTGTCATTTTGTTGTTCATAATTTTTATCTTTACCTTTTTCTTCTTCTTTCTCTTAAAGAATACCCTTCAGCATTTCATATAATCCTGGTTTGGTGGTGATGAACTCCTTTAGCTTTTTCTTGTCTGTGAACCTCTTTATCTGACCTTCAATTCTAAATGATAGCTTTGCTGGGTAGAGTAATCTTGGTTGTAGGTTCTTGCTTTTCATCACTTTGAATATTCCTTGCCACTCCCTTCTGTCCTGCATAGTTTCTATTGAGAAATCAACTGACAGTCATATGGGTACTCCCTTGTAGGTAACTAACTGTTTTTCTCTTGCTGCTTTCAAGATTCTCTCTGTCTTTTGCCCTTGGCATTTTAATTATAATGTGTCTTGGTGTGGTCCTCTTTGGATTCTTCTTGTTTGGGGTTCTGTGCGCTTCCTGGACTTGTAAGTCTATTTCTTTCACCAGGTAGGGGAAAGTTTTCTGTCATTATTTCTTCTAATAGGTTTTCAATATTTTGCTCTCTCTCCTTCTGGCACCCCAATAATTCGGATGTTGGTACACTTAAAGTTGTCCCAGAGGCTCCTTACACTATCTTCATATTTTTGGATTCTTTTTTCTTTTTATTTTTCTGGTTGGGTGTTTTTTGTTTCCTCATATTTCAGATTTTTGGTTTGATTCTTGGGGTCCTTTGGTCTAATGTTGAATTTCTGTATATTGTTTATTTCAGACAGTGTATGCTTTAATTTCTGACTGGTCCTTTTCCATTTTTTTTGGCATTCTCATTAAGATCCTTAAAGGTCTCACTAAGTTCCTCAGAGGTTTTTGGAAGATTCTTGAGTAACTTTATAAATGTGGTTTTGAACTCTATGTCTAGTAGTTTGCTTTCCTCCATTTCTTTCATTCGTGACATGTTTCTGTGTCTACGCATTTTGCTGCTTCCCTGTGTTGATGGAGTGGTTTTCTGTGGTAGGTGACCTATAGGGCCCAGTGGTTCAGCCTCCCCTATCACCTGAGGTGCACCCCTTTGTGGGCTGAGTGCAAAGTCTTGTTGTAGTTAAGCCTCGATTGCTGTTGGTACACTGGGAGGAATGACCTCCAGGCCAATTGGCTCTGAGGACCCGCTGTGTGTATAATGGAAGAACTGCTGTGCTGGAGACACCCTTATGGGGCAGGACTTGTTTCAGTGGGGCTTTGATGCTTACTGAGTCTGCCTCTTGAATGTGTCACTTATGGATGTAAGGAGTTGAAATCTGGTGTCGTCTCACACTGACCACTAGGTACACTGGCTTCTGGATCTCCAATGGGGTGCAGGTTAGCTACTGTCTGAGGCCACCCAGCAGGAGCTACGGCATGATCTGCAGATTTCTCCTCTTTGCTTGGAGGTTTTGGAGCTGTCTGACCAGAGCTGCAGTTTGTTAGGTTAAGCTGCAATAGGGCAGGCCATTTATATGCAAAAGCTGCTGCGCAGGGCTTGGGTGGGTTTGTAAATTGTGCGGGGCGGGGTCTCAGGGAATCACTAGGCTAGGGCGTGGCAAACAGCGATGGCTGCCAGTCAGCTGTCTCTGCGTCTCCGAGTTTCTGCGTCCCCGCGTCCCGCGCCCCAGCGCAGTAAACAATGATTCCTGCGCACACCTCTGCAAGAAAGCCACCCTCACTTTCCGACCCGATGGCAGATAGTCCAGCTTCTACCGTAGGAGTTTGGGTCCCCAGAGTCTTGCCAGAAACTGGAGTTCAGAGTAATTGGGAGCTTGTGTCTCCCTTCTGGTTGAAAAAAACAGCGCACCCAGCCGCCAGCCCGATTCGCGCAATTCACCTGCCTCCCGTACTTCAGCTTTTCCGCGCTTATGCACGTCTCAATGCTCTTTTCTCTTTCCTTCTAGTTGTAGAACTTCTATTCAGCCAGCTTTCCCATGGTTCTGGGTGATAGACGTTTTTGTCTTTTAGTTGTAGTTTTGGTGTGGTTGTGAGAGGCAGCACGTACAGGTGTATACCTTATGCCGCCATCTTGGTTTTCCCTATTAGTGACATCTTAATTAGTGTCAGTATCTTTTATTATATTATTTTAATATTCTCAAGGAACATGAAACTTGTTAAGCTTTTTATTTCTGAAATGAATGTTGTCAAGTTAAAAAACACTTTTTTTTTAATGAAAAAATGTAATCTTGGCCCTGTTTGGGTATCTCAGTTTGTTAGAGGAGTGTCTCCATATGCCAAGGTTGCAGGTTCCACCCCAAGCAGGGCACATATAAGAATCAGCCAATGAATGCATAAGTAAGTGGAACAACAAATTTATGTTTCTCTCTCTTCCTCCCTCCCTCTCTCTCTAAAAAAAAATAGCTAAATAAAAATGTAACCTCTACAGAAATAACCTATCACACAAAGCTTCTCTATTTATTGATATTAACTTCTAACAGAATACAAACACGTGCTCACGAGTATATGTATTTAGTTAGATGTAAAATTTGAAATATAGTGGTAACATTTTATTTGCTTGGATCATTGCTTCTATAGGGAGATCTAAAGAACATAGCCCATTTTTCCTGTCATAAAACATCCAGAATGGTGATGAATTTTGCTTTGTGCTGTCATTTAGGGACCCAGGTTCCTTCCATCTTTCTGTCTTGTTGTCCCATAATCCCTGCTATTCCAAGTGTGGTCCTTAGACCAGCAGCATTAGCAGCCTGGTAGCTTGTTAGTAAAATAGAATCTCAATCTCCACCATAGGTCTACTAAATCAGCATCTGCATTTTAACAAGATTCTCCCAGAGATTCCTTTCCAAATTAAAGTTCGGGAAGCACTACTCTGGGGCATTGTCATTGTCTTCACAGTTATAGTAGAGGAGCTGCCACATCTGGGTTCAGCTAGTAGACAAGGGAAGGACAGCAGAGCCACACAATCCATTTCCTTATAGAAGAGGTGCACACATCATGTCCTTGGTTTCTAAGAACTTAGTCTCACATCTACTTGAAAGGGATACTGAGAAGTGTGTTCTAGCTCAGTGATTCTCAGTGTCAGTTTTTAAAATTTCTAATTTTGTAAAAATTTTGTAAACTATAAAATCTTGCAGTAATGTCAGATTGCTCTAAATGTTTTTAAATGCTTACCTCAGTTTCTGTGCTTATCCCATCATGGAGCATTAACAAAGAGTTTGAGAATTGGCAGTGATTCATGGACCACACTTGAAGTAGTTCTCTTCTACCTGGACACATTTTAAAATTTTCACTCAGTGATATTGTTTAAATTATGTTAAATTTGCATGAATTGGTATGACTGAATAAGGTACTGTTCTTTGCCTTTAATACTTTTTTATATAATCTACTTTTAATATTCTACGGAAAAAATTATATTATTTTTTTGTGATAATCTATGTCTGTAAAAGACTTCCCAATAATAAATATTAAAACCAAGCTTGCAAAGTCCTCTTTCCCTAATTATACATTATTCCATAATAATAAGTAGCTTGTATGAATTTACTATATCTTATATAATAAAAGCCAAATATGCAAATCGACCGAACGGCAGAACGATTGGTGGAATGACAGGTTGCTATGATGCGCATTGACCACCAGGGGGCAGATGCTCAATGCAGGAGCTGCCCCCAGCTCGCAGGCCTCAGGCCAGCCAAGGCAGGTGCCAGCAGGCACCCCCCCGCAACACCCCGCAGGTTGCCCACAGAGGGAGGCGACCGGCGGCGGTGGTGGTGGTGGGGCCAGCCGCTGAGCAGGCGGGGCCAGCCAGTGAGTGGGCGGGGCCAGCTGGCGAGCAGGTGGCACCCCCCCCCAATCGCCCCGCCAGTCCCCTTCCGCAGAGGGAGGCGACTGGCGGCAGCGGTGGGGGGTGGGGCCGGTGAGTGGGCAGCGCCAGGCCAGCCAAATTTGTGGACAGGTGGGGTCCCTCAGGGTGGTCTGTGGAGATCGGGCCCCAGCTCGCACCCCCAGCCTCCCAGCCCTGCAGCCTTGCCTGGCATTCCACCTTGGCCTGGCGGGTGCGAGTGGGGCCCTCTGATTGCCCCACAGATCGGCCCTGATTGCTGTTCAGGCCTAGGGACCCTACCCGTGCACAAATTTTGTGCACCAGGCCTCTAGTTTGCTTATAAAAGGGGTTTGCAAACCTTAGTTTAATCATGTTGGTGGTACCTAGTATGGCACATCAAAGAATGGTCATGCTTTTTATGAGATAATACCTTTTTAATGTATTTTAACATAATTTTAGTTATAAACTAATATGAACTAATATTAGATTACAATTTGTGTTATGAGACTTATCTGTGCATTATTGTATTGGCCAACATTGTTTGACATGGTTTGCAATATTCCTGTCTCAACATATTTTCATGGAAAATAAAATTGAATTGGATGATTGGTAGTCTTTTAAAATATTTTACTTTATCACAATAATTTTCATGTGTAAATTGAATTGGTAATGCTTTAAACAAAAGTATTTTTTTAAAAAATGTATGATTATAGATTTCTATATATCTAAGACATGTAGTTTCAAAGTGGAAAAATAGGCTAATGTTTGACTGAATTTTGTTGTATTCAACATGCTTGTTGCTGTTTTGATCTGCCTGGTATTGCCCTATAGCACCAGTTTCTTTTTCTTTGCCTAAGTTCCCAGTATGTATGAACTCACCTATAATAATAAAAGCATAATATGCAAATCGACCAAAAGGCCAAACAGCGGAACGACCATCCGGATGACCTTTTGGGTGAAGCTGGGGCTGCAAGGGCCAAGGCAGCCGGGGCTATTAGGGCCAAGCCCCTTGCACGAATTTCGTGCATCTGGCCTCTAGGAGGTCAATAAGAAGTCAGCATTGCCAGAGAACAAACTTGCAAGCTTGAATCAATTTGTGTTTGAGATGAATAAGTGATGAGATTTTGAAGTTACAATTTTATATTAGAACTAGAGGCCTGGTGCACAAATTTGTGCACAGGTGAGGTCCCTCAGGGTGGTCTGCGGAGATCGGGCCCCAGCTCGCACCCCCAGCCTCCCAGCCCTGCAGCCTTGCTTGGCATTCCACCTTGGCCTGGCGCCACCCCCTCATCTGCTCCACCATCCTGCCTGCAGGGTGATTGGTCGGGGCCGGGCCCCCTGCCCGGCTCCCTCAGCGCCTGGCAGCTGAGGGGGCGGCCCTGCCCCCGTTGCTGCAGCTGGTTTCCATCTGCGGGGTGATTGATCAGGGCAGCCTCTGCTGGTTGCCATCTGTGGGGCCATCAACTGGCTCCCTCAGTGCCTGGGAGCTGGGCGGCAGCCCCGCCCCCCCACCGCCACCACTGGTCACTGTCTGTGGGGCAGTCGGGCCCCCGCTCACACCCGCCTTGGCCTGGCGCTGCCTGCTCTCCTGCTCCACCATCCCGCCAAGGTCCTGCTCTCATTGGGACCCATCAGGGCTGGCAGCGCCTCCACTGCTGCCCGCTGCCAGCGCCGCGTCGCTGACGTCCACCATGTTCTGCGCTGCCCTTTGGTGGTCAGCACACGTCATAGTGAGCGGTCGAACTCCTGGTCTCCTGGTTGAACTCCCTGGTCAAATGACCACCCGAGGGGACAATTTGCATATTAGGCTTTTATTATATAGGATTATTACTTAATTAGAATTACATCACAAAATTAGGTTATAATGAGGGATTACTGAGAAAATGAAAATAGTTATGAAACCCCATTATGTACCCTCGATCTTCAGTTATATTTATACCTGCTTCTTGAGAAGCAATATGGTTGGTAGTTAAGAGCATGGGCTCTGAAGTCCAACTCTCTTGAGCCAGGGTCACTTGAGCACATTAACTGCTTACTGCTTCAGTTTGCTCATTTGTTAAATGGTGCCAATTGTAACACCTAACCCATGTTATAATTATGAAGATTAATGAGCTAATACACACAAAGTGCTTAGAACACTGCTTGCCATCTGTTGAGCACCCAGTAAATATTTGTAGTTCTAACTATTGTATGTTAAGCCTGGATTCTCATAATTTATTGTTGCCAGTAAATATGTTCATGCGATTTGCAAATACGTGAATTTCTGGTATGTCACTTTTGAAAGAGTTGGTGTTATTTACTCTATTTTTGAACACCTTATATTGTCTCTAAAAGAGTTACTTTAATAAAGACAAAACCTTTATATCATATACATTTTGATATCTTGCCATTTGATAATCTTATTTCTCAAATGAAAGATAAAATGGTGCATATAAGACATTTATTTCATATAATATTAGTTATTTCAATTGTACAAGAGGAATAGAAAGACATTTGAGAGAGGAAATTGTCACTATTCAGTCTCTTATTATGAATGTGAATTTAGTAGGTCTCAGAAGCAGAAGGCAGGTAATTTCACATTCTTGTTGAAATGTTGCATCTTATCTAATAAAGAGGGAATGTGCAAATTGACCATCATGCCATAACAAGATGGCTGCACCCACAGCGGAGACAGGGATTCCATAACACAAGATGGCAGTGCCCTTTCTCTATAATAGAAGTGTCAAGAGATAAAAGAAAATTAATAAAATGTATATGAAAATCTCCCTCCTGTCAGAGTCTGGGGCGCACCGTGGGACCCAGAGTCAAGTCTCTGCCCCCAGCGGAGGCCGAGTTCCCGTAATGAGCCTTAATGAGCAATCATCAGGGACCTGAGGCTGCATGGCGCTGGGCCGGGGCAGGGGACCTGAGGCTGCATCCCCCCCCCCCCCGCCTGGTGGGGCTTGACGGGGGACCTCAGGCCACGCCCCCTGCCCCGGCACCGGACTGGGGGACCTCAGGCCGTGCCCCTTGCCCGGCGGGGCTTGATGGGGGACCTCAAGGCACACCCATCGCCGGGCCAGGTGACCTGAGGTTGCACCCCCCGCCCAGCAGGGCTTGATGGGGGTGGGGCCGGCCGGGTCTGGATCTCGCCCAATGGGGGTGGGGCCAGCCGGATCTGGGTCTCATGCGATTCTGAGGTGCGCGCGGTTGGGCAGGGACTTGACTCTGGGTCCCACCGTGTGCCCCAGACTCTGACAGGAGGGAGATTTTCATATACATTTTACTAATTTTCTTTTATCTCTTGACACTTCTATTATAGAGAAAGGGCAAATAGCAATATTAAAATATTTCCTCTAATTAGTTCCCTTTTAATGTGCATGAATTTCATGCATCAGGCCATTAGATGTTAATAAGTAATTGCCTTTTATTTTTGTAAGTAAGGATTTCACTTAAAGAGTAATAGATAATCCTCCTCAAATATTAAATATTTGGAGCCAATTATGTAATAGGTAAATTTATTGGACAATATAAAAATTTTAAAAGATTTTTTAATTGATTTTAGAGAAAGAAACATCGATGAGAGAGGGGTTCAAGCCTGCAACCTGCCCTGACCAGGAATCGAACCAGCAGCCTTTTAGGGCATGGGATGATGCCCAACCAACTGAGCCACATCAGCGAGGGTGGCACAATATAACTTCTTTTAAAATACATTTTTATTGATTTCAGAGAGGAAGGCAGAGGGATAGAGCGATAGAAACATCACTGATGAGAAAGAATCACTGATCTCTTGCATGCCCCCCACTGGGGATCTAGCCCACACCCCTGGCACGTGTTCCAACCTGGAATTGAACCACGACCTCCTGGCTCATAGGTCGACACTCAATCACTCAGCCACACCAGCTGGGCTGTTCCTTGTTTTTGTAAATAAAATTTTATGGGACTTTGGCCAGACCATGCTTTTGTACTCTGGGGCAGAGTTGAGTAGTTGTGACAGATCCTATGGAAGGAAAAACCCACAATTGTTACTAACTCGCCCTTTACAGAAAAAGTTTGCTGATTTCTGCTCTAAGTAATAGTGAAATATATTTATCACTTAGAAAAAAACAGACTGGAATAAGTACTACATACTACTTTTCCAATATTTGTCAAAAATAACTTCCCCAAACCACCTTAATCCTTGTTCTTATTCTTATTCATAATGACTGGTATGAATGGAGCTGCCTCACAGATCAGTAAATCCTAACTATTTGATAGGAATGTGCCAGTACTTGCAATGGGGCTTCCTATCAAATATAGAGTTGTCAGGTGTTTTTGAAATGGTCTACTGATTTTAATAGAACTTTTCCATTATGTCTGAGAGCAGATAGAAATCCTTCATTGATTTCAATTGGGAATTTCTATCACACTTGGGCAACTTTTGCATTTTACAGAAAAACTAGACTACAGATAGTTTTTATCAAATCAGTACTGCTTAAGGGAAGGAAACAAAGTGGATGTGAGGTTGAAAAACCTGTTAAGTCATATCAATCCTGAGTAAAAGATAGAAGTTTGTTTTTAGATAACAAAATACATTTGATAGCCAATCATATTTTAATTAACCAAGCTGATTATTTTAGATTAGAAATTGAACTTATAGAAAAATATAACCATGCCTCAGTTAGACCAAGATTGGTGAAATTTAGGAGTGTTCAGAGGACTAGACTTTAAGGGTCTAATAAAATTCACTTTTTCCATATGTATTGTCATGCTCATTCCTATTTTTCCTTTTTGGATGTGTGTTTTCAAATTTGTATAATGACCAGTCTTACCATGTGGAGATTCATAATCACTGGGACCCAATGCATACTTCTCACTTGTGACCTTCTAATTATAGAAATTGCATTACTGTTTCATCAGAACTTTTACACTTTCTCTACCCACTTTTGTGTACTGGGACTATAACTACCATAGAGATAACAAATAAACATGCTATTTAACAAATGTAACCCAAAATAGGCAAATGCCACCATTTAGAAAAATCAGGCCCTGAATTTTATCTAAATTAAACAGACCAATGCAATCTTTATAGCTCATCCACACACTTAGATAATATATTAATTTTGAAGAATACATTCATTTTTCTGTGAAAGTTATGAATTATCCTACATAGGAAATTGTGAGGTGTATGCAAATAAAACTGCTTTCTTTTTCCAAAAGGCCATACTTTTTATGGATGACTTGATGGACCTGCCCTTCCACACCCCACCTCACACCCCCCTACCCCAACCCAGGTTCAGAGATCCATTGAGAGATTTAAATTAGGGACATGAAATTATCACATTTGCTGAATTTACAAAAATGACTGGCTTTTATTTCAAAGATAGCTTAAGAGATCAATACTCATTCAGTCAAGGACAATTGAAAGAAAAACATCCTTTAGAGACAAACTTAATCAATGAGCTGGATTTTTTTTTTAAGGGAAATTAAAGAAATGGGTAACTTTGGTTTAATCTTTGTGTCCTTGACTTGGCTCACCCTTAACCTCACTTAAAACTAAAATTATTTAATACTTTTGAATACATTACTGTTAGTGCTGGTGGTTTCTAGGGCTTGTGCTGGGGGAGAGAGCGGGCTGGGAGAGGTCAATGTGGGGAAAAGGAGACATATGTAATACTTTCAATAATAAAGAATTAAAAATAAAATTTGTAAGTTTGTTGGATACCTCAAAGATTGTGCTTTGTAAGTTGATGAAGTAAATGGTTACTTAAAATTTAACAAGATGTGATAACAAAAGATAGCAAAAATGACCTACTTTATTTCACCGACTCCCTTCAATAAATAAGGTCTCTCTAAGTGTAAGGATTTTTAAAGTAAGATGAGAAGTTCTCATAATATAGTTTTAAACCCAGGTTTCTGAAGAGTAGCAGGGACATTATTATTTTTAACTAATGAACTTTCAAGAACATATTGACAAAAAAGCAGTGATTACACCAGATGGAATACTCTCACTGTTCCCCTGATTGAATTGATATGATCAAGTACAAATTTCAATCTTATTTTAGTGCTGTTTCCAAGCCAGGATGTGAATGAAGCTATATTTAAAGTCTTCATTTAATAAATAGATATTTATTAAGCAAGACACTTTTCTCCAAGATCTGAGTTCCCTTTTTAAGAAAATATTTTGTGTGCCTTTCTGGTATTTTTCTTTGGTTTGAAAATTGTAGTTTTAATGTTGAACACATGTATTACTGTGTTTATATGTAGAATTCTTTGCACTAGTCTTTATGTTACAGTGTATGGCAAAAGTGGATTTCTAGTTGTGAGTACATGAAGCAGAGTTTATTATTGTATTATTTATTAATTATTGTATTATTTTCCATACAGAACTATAATCCTCCTCCTCCTCCTCCTCCTCCTCCTCCTTCTCCTCCTCCTCCTCCTCCTCCTTCTCTTCCCTCCTTTCCCCTCCTCCTCCTTCTTCTTAACTCTTTAACATTTCATGTAATACTGGTTTGGTGATGATGAACTTCTTTAGCTTTTTCTTGTCTGGGAAGCCATTTATATGCCCTTTGATTCTAAATGATAGCTTTGCTGGGTGGAGTAATCTTGGTTTTAAGTTCTTGCTTTTCATCACTTTGAATATTTCTTGCCAAAACCTTTTAGCCTGCAAAGTTTTTGTTGAGAAGTCAGCTGACAATCTTATGGGAGCTCCCTTGTAAGTAACTAACTGCTCTTCTCTTGCTGCTTTTAAGATTCTTTCTCTTTAAACGTTGACATTTTAATTATGATATGTCTTGGTGTGGTCCTCTTTGCATTTATTTGTTTGGAACTCTCTGCACTTCCTGGACTTGTATGTCTATTTCCTTCACCAGGTTAGGGAAGTTTTCCATCATTTTTTTAAAAGTAGGCTTTCAAGTTCTTGCTCTCTCTCTTCTCCTTCCAGCACTCCCAGGATATTAATGTTGGGATGCTTGAAGTTGTCCCAGGGGCTTCTTATACTATCTTCATTTTTTTGGATTCTTTTTTTCTCTTCTTTACTCTTCTGATTGGGTGTTTTTTCCTTCCTTATATTCCAAATTGTTCCTTTGATTCTTGGCTTAATATACTCTACTCTTGATTCCGTATAAGTTAATCTTCATTTCAGTTAGTATATGTTTCATTTCTTTTTTAAAAATTTGATTTGAGAGAGGGGTGGGGGGAGAGAAACACCGATGTGAGAAAAAACACATTGATTTGTTGCCTCCCATATGCACCATGACTGGGGACCAAACCCACAACCTGGGTATGTGCCTTGACTAGGAATCAAACCTGCCACCTTTTGGTATATGGGGTGATGCTCCAACCAACTGAGCCACACTGGCCAGGGCTATTCTTCATTTCTGACTGGTTCTTTTTTATGATTTCCATGTTATTTTTTATGCTGTTGGAAGTTCTCTCTGAGTTCATCTACTCTTCCCATAAATTCATTGAGCACCTTTACAACCAGTGTTTTGAATTCTGCATCTGATAGATTGCTTGTCTCCATTTTGTTTAGATCTTTTTCTAGAGTTTTGTTCTGTTCTTTCATTTGAGACATGTTTCTTTGTCTCCTCATTTTGGCAGCCTCCCTTTATTATGTATTAGAGCAGTTATATGTCCAGGGCTTTGTAGAGTGACCATTTTTAGAGTAAGTGTCCTGTAGGGTCCAGTGGCATAGCCTCCCCGTTCACCAGACCTGGGCCTCCCAGGTGTGCCTATCCCCTCCACTGTGTGGTCTCTGTACACCTTCCTGTTGTAGTTGAGCCTTGATTGCTTGTTGGCACATTGATGGGAGGGATTTACCCTGAGACTGATTAGCTGCAAGGACTGGCTGTGGTCACTGTGGAGGATCAGCTGTGCAGGGCCCATAGCACAGAACAGGACTTACTTCAGTGAGGCTCTGGTGTTTGCTGAGCCCGCCCCTTGAGTGTGTTGCTTGTGGAGGTTGTTGGGTGGTGCTTATATGTGATCTGAAGCTGTCCATCGGTTGTACTGGCTCTGGGATCTTCCAGAAGGTTCAGGCCAAGTTCTGCTGCTGCCTGTGTTCTGCTTGGAGCCACCCTGCATGAGCTACAAAGCAATTTGCAGATGGCTGTTGCTCTATTGGGCTTTGAAGAGACCAGGAGAGGCCAAGCTGTGAACCAAGGCCAGCTGCTGCTAGTGCCAGGCCTGGGACTACCTTAGCAAGAGGTATGGGGCATGCCAAAGCCAGATGCTACTTGTTTGAGAGATTTTAGGAAAGTCTGAAGCATGAGCCAAGACAGACCATTTTTATGGAAAAGCCACTGGAAACAACTTGGCTGGTCCTGAAAGTTGGTGGGGCAGTGTTACAGAAGACCGGAAAAAAACCAAGCCACGCTTAGAGAAAGGGAGTTACATTTTATTAAGTGCAGGGCCAGAGAAAAATGTGCCTTTCAAATTCCCCGCATGGAGGAAACCTTTTCTATTTAACTCTTCCTAGCTCTTTTGTCTCCCAAATTTGGAATGAGACTTCCGGGCCTTCTGGGAAAGAAGGCCTACGTGCTGGGAAGGGGCCATGAGACCATATCTCAATGGCTGGCCTGGTGTTAGCACTGACAACTCTGTCTGGGGCATAGTCCACAGCCTCTCTGGAATGGGAGTAGTCTTATTTTCCTTATTATTTAAGCAAGCAAGCGTTCACAGAAGCCAAAATAGCAGGGTTAAAATTTCAAACAGCAGTTTTATATAAGATGGATGCTTCAGCAGGATCTCAGGGAAACACTAGGGTCTGGTGAACAGTGTTAGCCACATTGATGGAGACTCAGATATGGCTCCCTCCTGCCAACTCTGTGGGAAAAGGACTCAGAAAAGGAACAATGGTCTCTGCCAGCACTTCTCTCCAGCTCTTGCCTGATACTAAACAATTCAGTTCTCCACTGTATGTCTCTGGTGCCATTCGAACTGCTGTTCCAGTGCTGGAGCTCAGACGGAGTGTGTCCAAGTAAGTCTTTGCTTGGGCCCTTTAAGAGGAACTTCTGGGACTCCAGCAGCCCTCTGTCTCACTCAGCCATAATCCCCACTGGATTTCACTGCCAGTATTATAGAGATTTCTCTTCCTGGCACTAGAACCCTGGGCTGGAGGGCCTTGCTCCTCAGGGGAAACTCTGCAACAGAGATATCTCTCTTGATTTTTATCCACCACACATGAGTATGGGACCAATGTGTTCCTCATCTCTACTCCTCCTACCAGACTCGTGGATTCTTCTTTATATCCTTAGTTCGAGGACTTCTGTTCAGTTAGACTTCAGGCAATTCTGAATGATGGTTGTTCTCTATTTTAGATGTGGTTGTGGGAGGATAGTGAGTACCACGTTTACCTATGCTGCCATCTTGACCAAAAGTCTCTTGCTTATTATTTTAAAATATAGCCATCTCCTGTCATTGGAAGTCTTCTCTGATGGGAATTATCCTTTGTCTGAGCTCCTGTAACATTCTAACTCTAGCTCATTGTTCTATAATTATTTATATGTCTCCCTCCTTAACTCACCAAAGCTTCACTGGTACTGAACATGTTTGAGGATAATGACCATGTTTTTTTCATCTTGAATTCCCAAGATAGCACAATGTGTGTCACAGAGCTCAAGAATGTTTACTGAATAAAGTGGTTGGCCGTTTCTTTTTAAATTGTGGCAAAATTGACATACATTAAAATGTGCAGCTCTTAAGTTTTAGAACACTTGGTTTTGGTAGTTGTATACACTTATGTAACCACCATCTCAACGAGATGCAAGATGTTTTTATCACCTAAGAAAGTTTTCTCAGGCTCTGTCCCTTCCACTGGCCCATTCCCTCAGGTCATCTTTTTCTAACATCTGTAATTTTTCCTATAATTGGACATTGTAAAAATTGAATCACTTTTTGTCTGACTTCTTAGAAGTTTAACATGGTTTTGAAATTCATCTATATTCTTGCCTGTATCAATAGTTCATTTTTTAAAAATATATTTTTTATTGATTTTAGAAAAAGGGAGAAGGATAGAGAGATAGAAATATCACCGATTGGCTGCCTCCTGCATGCCCTTACTGGGGATTGTGCCTAAAACTGGGCATGTGCCCTGACTTAGAATCGAAATATGATCTCCTGGTTCATGGGCTGATGCTCAACCACTTACCAACACCGGCTGGGCAGTAATTCTTTTTTTTCCTTCTTTTTGTTAAAATATGTTTTTATTGATTTCAGAGAGGAAGGGAGAGGGAGAGAGAGAGATAGAAACATCATTGATGAGAGAGAATCATTGATCGGCTATCTCCTGCATGCCCCTACTGGAGATTGAGCCCACAACCCAGGCATGTGCCCTTTACCGGAATTGAACCCAGGACCTTTCAATCCACAGGCCAATGTTCTATCCACTTTTATTCCACTTACATGAACTTAATACAAGTGTTCTTAACAATTATGCTTAGATTGTTCATGAAAATTTCAAAAGACATTAAACAAAGTTAGCCATCGTCTCAAGTTATTTCCCTGTTAACTATTTTTACAGCACATGCATGTTAGGCAAGTATAAAAAAAAATCATAAAGCAAAAAAACACATCAAAAAGCCTAAAAATAGTTAAATACATCGTTTTTTTGTTTTACTGCTATGCTTGATATACATGAAATAATGGATACCAAGCAATTCATTTTACTGCATCTTTACTTGAACATTTGTTCTTAGGTTGCCTAAAACATTTAACCTTTTGCACTCGGATGTCGAGTGTGACTCGACACGGTTAGCATCGGTAGCAGCTCGTATGTCGAATTGTATTGAATGTATCAATAATTTGAAATATAAAAAAATATAATTTTTTATAAAATTTTTATTTTATAAAAAATAAACTTTTATTTTTATAAATAATTTATTTATAAAAAAAACTTATTTATAAAAAATAAACTTTTTTATAAATAAGTTTGTATGAAAAGAAACTCCAGTTTTTTATTCTACTGCTGCGCTTTGTAAAATCTGGGGTATTTAAAAAATTAAATCCTGAGTAGAATGAAGGAATCGAGAAAAAAGCAAGCGAGTGCAAAGGGTTAAATACAAATAAAATGAGTGTAACAAAAATAATGAAAGCAAACAGCAGGTAACTTTACAAATAATGGAATGTGAACCATTTCTGCCCGCATCCAGAGTTAATTGGGTCAAAACTAAAGGAACACTCTGCAGCTATAGTTGAAGGTATACACACTGAGACTGAGTATTCCACAGATACACACGTGGTTCAACATGGACTACCTATGGGATATTTACTTCTAACACAGCACTCTAAGTGCTCCAAAACTTTAAGTACCCACAACAACTACACCTGTGACTGGATCCAATTATCCCTTTTATTCCCCACCAGGACAAACCAATATGTAGGCAGTTTTCTTTGCTTAGACATGGAAGCAATTTTAACACTGGCCCCTGTGAAGCCACAATGTACCAAAAGTACTATGCCAAACACTTATAACTCATATATAAATTACACATCCCATATTAGCCACCTCAAGATGAAAATATAACTCCCTAAATGTTAACTGGCTCTACTTCCCTAATATTAAACATAAAAGCCACATGGCAAATATAGAAATTCAAATAGAAGTAACATAAACCTGTCATAAATCATAAACAAAAAACTATTTGTGGGACAGCATGGATGACAAATGGTCTGTGTAAATTTTAGAATGAGGCAGACAAAAGTTTGAAAGCCGGTTAATTTTCTCCTCTTTCTCCTGCTTCAGCTTCATCTCCTTGGGTATCCGATGTCCACAATGTCAAGTTGTCTCTCAGTAATTGCATTATTAGTGTGCTGTCTTTGTATGACTTCACTTAATGTATCAAGTCCAGCAATGACTTCATCAAAAGCTGTCTTTGCAAGAGAGTGGGCTTTCTCTGGGGAGTTCAGAATCTCATAATAGAACACAGAGAAGTTAAGGGCCAGACTTAATCTGATAGGATGTGTTGGTTGCATTTCCTTTTCGCTGATTTCAAAAGTTTTTTGGTATGCTTGTTGTGACTGGTCCACAATCCCTTTCTTGTCATCCCCAGCAGCAACCTCAGCCAAGTAACGGTAGTAGTCGCCTTTCATTTTCAAATAGAAGACTTTGCTCTCCGCTTGTGAAGCACTGAGGATCAAGAACTTTTCTAAGAGAGATAGTACATCATTGCAGACATCTCTTAGCTCGGTCTCAATTTTTTCTCTGTATTCTCAAGCCATCTGCTGTTTTTTCTCAGCACCTTCTGTCCTTTGCTCAATACTTGAGATGACCCTCCAAGATGACCTACGGGCTCCTACAGCATTTTTATAAGCAACTGAGAGAAGATTCCTCTCCTCATTGGATAATTCAGCTCCTTGCTCAGTTACAGACTTCATGCAGGCTGCCATGTCATCATATTGCTCAGCCTGCTTGTCCAGTTTGGCCTTCTGCACCAGCTCATTTTTATCCATGACTGGATGTTCTTTGGCTGGAGTGGGTGGTGGTGGACGGACGGATGGGGACTCAGCAGTCTCTGGGCGGCAGCGGCGAAGCTGAAACTCTGTCCCTAGATCTCGCTGTTCACAGGCTACAGCCGTTCCGCAGACACGGGGTTTCCTCCAATCACCAACCCCAGCAGCAGGGGCACTACTGCAACCTTTTGCAGCAAGGATTCAGAATCTGGAGAAGGGGCCACTTGCAAATGGATATACTAGTTAAGAAATGTAAATTTGAAAGGCATTGGGGGAACCAGGCAGAGGCCCTTCTCTAGTGGAATGGCTCTCCGAATCTTCGGACCCATAGCTTTTTATTAACTAGAATATACATTTGCCCTTTAGCAAAGCAAACAGACATCAATGGTAAGGTTTGGTAAACAATAAAGGATTATCAGGTTAGGGGATTGCCTTCAGCCATTTAGCCAGCAGCAGGTAATATTATGCTGATTCTCAGCCCTTGCTGAATATCAAAGTCCATCAGCCTTCTTGCATTTATATGTTAACTACTTGCAGGGCACCACACGCATGATGTCGTCAAATGCTGCTATGGCAACCGTTGATTGGTGCCCACAGTTCTGGGGGCCCAGTGCAACCACCGCTCCCCACGCTAGAGGGTGAGCAGAGGAGCATGCGTCCTCGCCCACTTCCAGCCCTCCTTCCACCCTGCTCAGCCTCCAACTTCCCCAGCCCCAAGTGCGCCAGGGCAGGAAGCTCCTTCCTCCTCCTGCCCCACCACTTCCCCCTAATTTGTCTTCTCCTCGAGCCCCAGCAGCCTCCGCTGGCTCACTTAGTCTCAACCAGTGAGAAGGAAATTTCTCCCCACCTCCGTCCACCCCAGCTTCCCAGGCCGACCTGTGCCTGTGCCAGTCACTCCATTTAGAAGGGGCTCTGGTTCAGCAACACCCAGGACCTTTCACCTCTCCCATCCTCTCCCTGCGGCCTGGCCCACCTTGCCCTCGGTGCTTCGCGGTGGTAACTGACCCCCAGGCCGTCCAGGGGTTGGGTAACGAGTGGCTCCGCACCTGGGCATTATGATCAGGACTTGGGGGGGTGGGTGCCAGGGCGCAGTCCTGCCCACTGAGGGGCAATGTGGCATGCTCCCCCTGGCCCACTGCTTCCCATGCCCCTCTCTGCTCTGGGTGGGCCGACCTGGGCACGTGGCCCCTCTCTTCACCATTTTTATTCTTTACGCCTGTGTTCCTTCTTCCCTTTTTTGTTTCTTCTTTTTCAGCAGTCCCTTTAGCATTTCTTGCATTGCTGGCTTGGTGGTAATAAACTCCCTTAGCCCTTTTTTGTCTGTGATGCTCCTGATTTCCCTTTCAATTTTGAATGATAGCCTTGCTGGGTATAGTATTCTTGGATTTAGTCCCTTGCTTTGTATCACTTTGTATATTTCATTCCATTCCCTTCTGTCCTGATGTATTTCTGTTGAGAAATCAGTTGATAGTCTAATGGGAGGTCCCTTGTAGGTAACTTTCTATCTCAGGCAGCCTTTAAGATTCTTTGTTGTTCATGTTTGCCAATTTAATTATGATGTATATTGGTGTCAGTTTTTTTTTTTGATTCATCTTGATTTTTGGACTCGGTGTGCTTCTTGGATTTGTGTGGTGTTTTTTTTCCCAACACCAGGGAAATTTTCTGTCATTATTTCTTCAAACAGTTCTTCTATTCCTTGCTCTGCTTCCTCTCCTTCTGTACCCCTATTATGCATATGTTGTTTTGTTTCCTGTTGTCCCAAAGCTCCCTTAGGCTCTCCTCCTGCTTTTTAAGTTTTCTTTCCAGTTTCTGCTGTGCGTGGGTGGCTTTTTCTACTTTGTATTCTAACTTGCTGATGCAGTCCTCAGCTTCTAGTCTACTGTTGAAACTTTCCATTGTGTTCTTTATTGTGGCTATATCATTCTTCATTTCCTCTTGGTTCCTCTTCATTTCCTCTTGATTCTTACACATGTTGAATTTGTCTTCCATCCTTCTCAGCATCCTTATAACCATTGCTCTGAATTCTTTCTCTGACAAACTGCTTGCCTTCGTTTTGTTTATTTTCTTTTCTGGTGATTCCGCCTTTTCCTTTGAATGGGGGTTGTTTCTTTGTCTCCCCATTTTTGCTGTTCATTTGTGATTGTTATTTTGTATGAGATCAAACTGCTATGCCACCCAGATCTTTTGTTTGTCTTATATAGATTTTTTGTGGGACCCAGTGGTGCAGTCTCTTTGGTCTTCTCAGCTAGGTAATCTAGGGATGCCCCCTTCTTGGGATATTTGCATTCTCTTGGTGTAATTGGGTCTTGAGTTTATTTTCCCATTCATGGATGGAGTCTCCTCTCAGGGTGTGGCTCGCTCTCATGTTGACTGAACAGCACAAAATACAACTCGACAAGACACGACACAAAGAGAACCAAACATGAATGTACTCATGACCCCGATAACCCCAATATATGTGACCAGCAGAGAAAAGAGAATTAGAGGAGAGAAAAGAGAGCAAAAATTATATCTAGAAAATTAAAAAAGGTAAGAGAGAAAAGAAAAAGGAAGAAAAAAATATATGGGGTGAAAACACCACAGAACAAACAGTTAAACCAAAAAATGCAAACAACAAGCACCCAGAAAAAAGGGCAGGGGCAGAATCTGTAGAGGCAGAGCTTACATACAGATAGTAAGTTTGTTTTTTTTTTTTTCAATTTTTTTTATTAAGGTATTATATGTGTACATATCTTACCATTGCCACCCCCCACCCCACTCCCATATATGCCCTCACCCCCCAGAGTTTTGCATCCGTTGGTTATGCTTATATGCATACATACAAGTCCTTTGATTGATCTCTTATCTCCCCCACCTCTCCCTAACCGTCCCCCTGTAATTTGACAGTCTGTTTGATGCTTTACTGTCTCTGTATCTATCTTTTTGTTCAAGTTTATAATGTTCTTTATTATCCATAAATGAGTGAGATCATGTGGTATTTTTCTTTCATTGACTGGCTTATTTCACTTAACATAATGTTCTCCAATTCCATCCAAGTTGCTGCAAATGATGAGAATTCCTTCTTTTTTATGGCAGCATAGTATTCCATTGTGTAGATGTACCACAGTTTTCTGATCCAGTCATCTGCTGACGGGCACCTAGGCTGTTTCCAAATCTTAGCTATGGTGAATTGTGCTGCTATGAACATAGGGGTGCATATATCCTTTCTGATTGGTGTTTTTAGTTTCTTCAGATATATTCCCAGGAGTGGGATTACTGGGTCAAATGGGAGTTCCATTTTCAGTTTTTTGAGGAAACTCCATACTGTTCTTCACAGTGGCTGCACCAGTCTGCATTCCCACCAGCAGTGCACGAGGGTTCCTTTTTCTCCGCATCCTCGCCAACACTTGTCGTTTGTTGATTTGTTGATGATAGCCATTCTGACAGGTGTGAGATGGTACCGCATTGTTGTTTTGATTTGCATCTCTCGGATAATTAGTGACGTTGAGTATGTTTTCATGTGTCTCTTGGCCTTCCTTCTGTCTTCTTTTGAAAAGATTCTATTTAGGTCTGTTGCCCATTTTTTTATTGGATCATTTATCTTCCTTTTATTAAGTTGTATAAGCTGCCTGTAGATGTTGGAGATTAAACCTTTATCAGTGATGCCATTTGCAAATATGTTCTCCCATGCAGTAGGCCTTCTTGTTGTTTTGTTGATGGTTTCTTTTGCTGTGAAAAAGCTTTTTATTTTGATGTAGTCCCATTTGTTAATTTTCTCTTGAGCTTCCATTGTCCTAGGGGCAGTGTCAGTGAAGAATTTCTTTTGGCATATGTCTGAGATTTTGCTGCCTGTGGATTGCTCTAGTATTTTTATGGTTTCCCGTCTTATGTTTAAGTCCTGTATCCATTCTGAGTTTATTTTTGTGTATGGCGTAAGTTGGTGATCAAGCTTCATGTTTTTGCATGTATCTGTCCAATTTTCCCAACACCATTTATTGAAGAGACTGTCTTGACTCCATTGTATGTTCATGCCTCCTTTGTCAAATATTAATTGAGCATAGTGGTTTGGGTCAATATCTGGATTCTCTATTCTGTTCCATTGATCTATATATCTGTTCTTGTGCCAGTACCAGGCTGTTTTGAGAACAGTGGCTTTGTAATACAGCTTGAAGTCTGGTATTGAGATCCCTCCTACTTTATTCTTCTTTCTCAGGATTGCTGTGGCTATTCGGGGTCTTTTTTTATTCCAGATGAATTTTTGGAAAGTTCTTTCTAGGTCTGTGAAATATGCCGTTGGTATTTTAATGGGGACTGCATTGAATCTATAGATTGCTTTGGGTAGTATGGACATTTTAATGATGTTGATTCTACCAATCCATGAACATGGTATGTTCTTCGATCTGTTTACGTCTTCCTCTATCTCTTTTCTCAGTGTCCTGTAGTTTTCCGCGTATAGGTCTTTTACCTCCTTAGTTAAGTTTATTCCTAGGTATCTTAATTTTTTTGGTGCGATGGTAAATGGGATTGCCTTTTTAGTCTCTCTGTCTGTAAGTTCACTATTGGTGTATAGAAAGGCCATAGATTTCTTGGTGTTAATTTTGTATCCTGCTACATTGCCGAATTCATTTATTAAGCCTATTAGTTTTTTGACGGAGTCTTTCGGATTTTTATGTACAATATCATGTCGTCTGCAAATAAAGACAGCTTTACTTGTTCTTTTCCAATTTGGATGCCTTTTATTTCTTCTTCTTGTCTAACTGCAATGGCTAATACTTCCAGTACTATGTCAAACAGGAGTGGTGAGAGTGGGCATCCCTGTCTTGTTCCTGTTCTTAGGGGAAATGTTTTTAGTTTTTGTCCATTGAGTATGATGTTTGCTGTGAGTTTATCATATATAGCTTTTATTATGTTGAGGAATGAGCCTTCTATTCCCACCTTGTTGAGAGTTTTTATCAAGAAAGGGTGTTGGATTTTGTCAAATGCTTTTTCTGCATCAATTGATATGACTATGTGATTTTTATCTCTCAATTTGCTTATGTGATGTATCACGTTTATTGATTTGCGGATATTGTACCATCCTTGCATTCCTGGGATAAATCCTACTTGGTCATGGTGTATGATTTTTCTGATGTACTGCTGGAGCCGATTTGCTAGAATTTTGTTGAGGATTTTGGCATCTATGTTCATGAGGGATATTGGTTTGTAATTCTCTTTCATTGAGTTGTCTTTATCTGGTTTTGGTATTAGGGTGATGCTGGCTTCATAGAAGGAGCTTGGAAGTGTTCCTTCCACTTGAATTTTTTGGAATAGTCTGAGGAGGATAGGTTTTAGTTCTTCCTTGAATGTTTGGTAAAACTCTCCTGTGAAGCCATCAGGCCCCGGGCTTTTGTTTGCCTGAAGCTTTTTGATGACTGCTTCAATTTCGTCCATAGTTATTGGCCTATTGAGCTCTTTAGATTCTTATTGATTGATTTTTGGAAGGTTATATTTTTCTAGGAATATGTCCATTTACTCCAGGTTGTCCAGTTTGTTGGAATAGAGTTGTTCGTAGTATTTTGTAACAATCCTTTGTATCTCAGCGGGGTCTGTTGTTATTTCTCCTCTTTCATTTCTGATTTTGTGTATTTGGGTCCTCTCTCTTTGGTTCTTGGTGAGCCTGGATAGAGGTCCATCAAGCTTGTTTATCCTTTCAAAGACCCAGCTCTTGGTTTTGTTGATCTTTTGTATTGTTTCTTTGGTCTCTATGTCATTTATCTCCGCTCTGATCTTTGTTATTTCCTTCCTTCTGGTTACACTGGGTTTTTCTTGCTGCTCTTTTTCTAGCTCTTTGAGTTGTAGGGTTAAGTAATTTATTACCATTGTTTCTTGTTTTTTGCAATAGGCTTGTAGAGCTATGAACTTCCCTCTCAAGACTGCTTTCGCTGTGTCCCATAGATTTTGGATTGTTGTGTTTTCATTGTCATTTGTTGCCATGATGTTTTTTTATTTCTTTCTTGATCTATCTGGTGACCCAGTCCTTGTTTAATAGCATGCTGTTTAGTCTCCATGTGTTTGATTTCTTTGGATTGTATTTATTATAGTTGATTTCCAGTTTTATGCCACTGTGATCTGAGAAGATGCTTGATATAATTTCTATCTTCTTGAATTTGAAGAGACTTTGCCTGTGACCCAGCATATGGTCTATCTTTGAAAATGACCCATGTGCACTTGAGAAGAATGTATATTCTGTGGCTTTGGGGTGAAATGTTCTGAAGATGTCAATTAATTCCATCTGGTCTAGTGAGTCATTTAGGATTGCTGTTTCTTTGCTGATTTTTTGTTTAGAGGATTTGTCCAATGGTGATAGTGGGGTATTAAAGTCTCCTACTATGATTGTATTGCTATTAATCTCTCCCTTGATATCCTCCAGGAGTTTTTTTATGTATTTGGGTGCTCCTATATTGGGAGCGTATATGTTTACCAGAATTATTTCTTCTTGTTGGATTTCTCCCTTTAGTATTATGAAGTGGCCTTCCTTATCTCTTGTTATGGCATTACTTTGAGGTCTATTTTGTCAGATATAAGTATTGCTACCCCAGCTTTTTTTCATTTCCATTTGCCTGAAAGATATTTTTCCATCCCTTCACTTTCAATCTATGTGAGTCTCTTGTTCTGAGGTTGGTCTCTTATAGACAGCATATATATGGGTCGTGTTTTTTTATCCATTCAGCTACTCGATGTCTTTTGATTGGAGCATTTAGTCCATTTACCTTTAAAGTTATTACTGAAAGGTATTTGTTTGTAGTCATATCTATTTTTGTGTCTGTATTCCTTCTTACCTGTTTATTTCTTCTTTTTACAGTATTCCCTTTAGCAATTCTTGCATTGCTGGTTTGGTGGTGATAAACTCCTTGAGCCTTTTTTTGTCTGCAAAGCTCCTGATTTTCCCTTCAATTTTGTTTGATAGTCTTGCTGGATATAGTATTCTTGGATTCAGTCCTTTGCTTTGCAACACTTTGTATACCTCCTTCCATTCAACTTCTAGCTTGTTGTGTTTCTGTTGAGTAATCATTTGACAATCTGATGGGTGTTCTTTTGTAGGTAACTCTCTGTCTCTCTCTTGCCGCCTTTAAGATTCTCTCTTTATCATTTATATTTGCCATTGAAATTATGACATGTCTTGGTGTGGGTCTTTTGGGGTTGATCCTGCTTGGGACTCTCTGTACTTGCGTAACTTTTATCTTTCCCATATCCGGGAAGTTTTCTGTCATTATTTCTTCAAATAGATTTTCTAATCCCTGCTGCTCTTCTTGTCCTTCTGGCAGCCCTATTATACGCATGTTACTTCATTTCATGTTGTCCCGAAGCTCCCTTAGGCTTTCCTCCTGCTTTTTAATTTTTTTCTCCAATTGCTGTTCAGATTGAGCTTGTTTCTGTACCTGATCTTCTAACTCACTAATTCGGTCCTCTGCTTCTTGTAGTCTACTGTTGAAACTTTCCATGGTGTTTTTGATTGTAGCTATATCACTTTTCATTTCTTCCTGATTCTTGCATAAGTTGTTTATTTTCTCATCCATCCGATGTATAAATTCCACGACCATTACTCTAAACTCCTTTTCGGTCATGTTGCAAGCTTCAGTTTCACTGATTTCCTTTCTTGGCGACTCCACATTTTCTTTCCTCTGTGAGTTATTTCGTTTCCCCATTCTGGCTATCACCAGAAAGCTCAAGCTTCCGTTTGCGTGGACCTGGGCCGTGTGCTGTGGGGACTTCGCTCCACCTGAGTTTCACTGAAGTGCTCTGACACTAGGACGTGTGGCTGCCTTTGGTTGGTGGGAACCAGACTTGCCCAGGGTCAGTGTCCCCAGTGTTCCGTGTGGTCTCGTGTGCACACTTAGAATCAGGGGCCCTGTCTGCACCACACTGTTGGTATGTGCCGAAAATGAGATCCTTAGCATGTGCCAGGAGTCAGAGTTTCCCTGTGTCTGCACCACGACTCGAGTGTCAGAGTCTCTGTTGCCTTGTGCGGTTTCTCGTTGAGACTCAGGGTCCCTGTGTGTGCATGCACCAACAATTGGGGTCGCTGGCTCTTAGTGTGAATGTGCTGTGAGTCAGGGATCCCAGGCAGCTGTGTCCGGCGTGCCAAATTCCCTGAAGTGGAGCTGCGTCCTGTGTGTGCTCTCTCTACTGAGCCAAACCGGCTAGGGTGCACACTCTTAAATTCCTGAAGGTGAGCTGGCTCCATGCACTCTCCCAGAGTCCCGGAAGGGGGGCGGAGTCCGTCCTGCGTGCCAAATTCCCCAAAGGGAAGCCCCTCTGTGCAAGCTCTAAGATTCCCCGAAGGGGGAGCTGTGACCCGCAAGCCAAATTCCCCCAAATTCTCCGAAGGGGAGCCCTCTGTGCACACTGACAGATTTCCCCGACAGGGAGCTGCTTCTGTCCCGCGCGCACCAAATTCCCTAAGGGGGAGCGAGTCCCTGCGCAAAGCTCTGCAGCTTTGGCGAGGGGCGGGTCTATCAGTTACTATGGCGCTACCTGCGCACCTGCGGGGAGGGGGTAGGCTCTTTGACTCACGGAATTCTGCTGGGAAGTCTGGATTCTTGTTGTTTGTTGGTCTGAAGCTGTGATAGCAGTTCTCGGTCCCCAGTGGCTGCAGGGTCCTGGTTTGTGTCAGAAGCCAGGATCTGAGTCTCAGGCAGCTCTGTTTCTCAAGATGGCGTGGTCTCCGCGTCCGCACCAGCCGCGGAGATGTGTCCGCTTTGTGCGCGGGGCTCCGCCGTCTAGGACTGCCCGGTTAGGCAGCCCCTTGGAGGACGTGCAGAATCTAACTGACCCTAGCTCATCCACACACACACCACACGTCTACACTCTCCTCTATGGGTTCCTCACTCACACTCTCTCTCTCCCTACCTTCCTGCCGGTCGCCATCTCCCCCCCCCCCTTTTTTTTTCTTTCTTTCTTTCCTTCCCCCTCTCCCCCTTTTTTTCTGGCCTTGTCAGGGGGGAGATAAGGGCTTTTTAGTTACAGACAGGCTATAAACTAGCTAGTGGTCTGGCCTTTGTTTTAACTTTCTTAGAACCAATTTCTTTCTTTCAACATTTCTCTTTTTCTTCTCATCACATACGCAACCTTCACAGATTTCACACTTTCAAATTAGCTTTCATACCTTCTTTCTATGCCCTTCAAAAATGCATAAACATGCCTCAGACCTTCCATTAAGTATTTCTACTCTAATATTCTTTCTTTTTTTTTTTTAAAAAAATGTATTAGAATTCTTCACTCTTAGAAAACTTAATTTTTCAGTGATAACCAAAAAGTAAACAGCCAATATTTCTTAGATTGACATTCATCAACACACTTTAAACCACTCTTACTTTCAAGAAAATATCTAGAGTTCCAGCGACACTCATAAAAAGACAAAATAAGAATTATTAGAAAGATAAAAACAGTGATTATCCAGATATACCAGAGCATATTACTTTTAGGAGGCTATAAGAAATAAATATTAGTGTAAGGAAGAATTTAGCAGGGTGTTATCAGAATTCCTTGGAATGGGTCCCTCAGCCAAGTCTGCTGTCTTGAGGGTGATCTGCAGGGAGTGTTTCTGTTTGGAGGTCACCTTCCACTCAGACTGGGCATCACTCTGCTGGTGGGCTGCTTTCACCCAGGAGTGGTGGATCCAGGTGTTCAGTCCTGCAACCTTGAGAGCTGTGGGGTAGTTAGTATGACTGGATAGAGGGTCCCTTCCAAGTTGGCTTAAGGGCCTTTTTCTAATCCTTTACCCAAACCTGGTCTCCAGGCTTATAAGGGTGCACAGCTGTTCCTAAAGTGATGGGCAGTCGGTTAGTAACCCATCTGTGGACTTCAAAGATAGTTTTCCCAAGTCCTTGTAATTGCTTCTGAATTTCTAAGTTTCCTATTTCTCCCAAATCTCCCTTTGGTCGAATTAAGGGAGGGGGTCTGCCATATAGAATTTCAAAGGGAGAGAAACCTACCCTGGCCCTCAGGGCACAGCATACCCACAGGAGTACGAGAGGCAAGATATCTGTCTCTTGACATAGCTTAGCCATAGCCTGCTACTTCGGCTACTTCGGCTGGGCCATTATCTGATCCTATGGTTAGAGGCATTCCATACCGCGGAATTATGTCCTTCAGCAATGCCTTAGTGACTTCTCTTGCTTTCTCTGTGCGAGTTAGGATATGCCTTGACCCGGCCTGAAAAAGTGAAGACAAAAGCTAAAAGATATTTATTCCCTCTGCTAGGTCCTACTTCTGTAAGATTTTACTTCTGTAAAATCTACCTCTAAGTCCTCAAAGGGAGTGTCCACTAACCTTCCTTGGTCCTCTTACCTCCTTCTTAGGCCCCTTCCTCTTCCTGAGGAGTGTATTTCGGAGGTTCAGGTAATTCAGGGGACAACATGATCTGCGACAGTGCTACTTGTTCTTTAGCAGCCAGCTTAGCTGCTGCGTCTGCACAACCGTTTCCTTCTAACACTGAGTCCTTCCCATTTTGGTGACAAAATCCTGCTGCTCCCAGGAATTCCCGAATCTGCTGCCAGGTGCTGGGGACTGGAACAGCACATATTGCTTGCTTACTTTCAGTTCCTAGTCTTTGTTTCCCTCGGGTGATTCGGAAACCTAGGTACTTGACTTCTCTCTGAGAGATTTGTGCCTTTCTCTTGGACACCCGGTAACCTGTTTCAGTTAGAAGGCTCAGAAGGGCTCGCGTTCCTTCTCATCACTGAGCTCGCTTGGAGCTAGCCATTAGGAGATCGTCTATATTTTGGAGTATAACGCACCCCAAGTCCTGTCTTGGGAATTTGGTCAGATTAGATGCTAGTGCTCTGCTAAAAAGAGTCGGAGAGTTCTTGAACCCTTGTGGCATTTTGGTTCAGTTGAATTGCTCTTTGGCCCCCCGTAGTTGGGTTTTCCCACTCAAAGGCAAACAGGGGCTGACTGGAGGGTGCCAACTGAAGGCAGAAAAAGGTATCTTTCAGATCTAGACATGTAAACCATTCTGCCTCTGATGGAATGAGTCCCAGAAGTGTATAGGGGTTTGGCAGTGCCGAATGCAGGGTTATAACAGCCCGCAGGTCCTGCACCAGGTGGTAATCATTAGTCCCAGGCTTTTTGATGGGCAAGAGAGGGGTCTTCCATGGAGACGGACACCGTTTAAGAAGCCCCCACTGAAGCAGCCGGTCTAAGTGGACCTGGATTCCTAGGATGCATCCCTTGGAATCGGATATTGGCGGATTTTGACAGGTTGTGAGACAGGCTTCAAGCCAGTTAGTACTGGGGCGTGGTCCTTGGCCAGGCCAGGGGGATTTCCTTCTGGCCAGACCAGCTGGTTTTCTTACTCTAATTCAGGCTCTAATGGTGAGTTCTTTGGGAGGTATAAAGTCTCCATTCTTCCTCCCTGGGCACTGCTAAGGACAGGATCATGGGACAAGTCTCCTTACCTATGCGCAACTGTGCTGAGCCATCTGGGGCAAAGGTGATCTCTGCCCCCATCTTGGCTAAAAGGTCTCTACCCATTAGAGGCACTGGACAATCTGGCAAGAACAGGATTTCATGGATCACTTGGTGGCCACCAAGTTGGCATCGACGAGGCTGGCAGAATGGTCTACGGGTCTGGTCCCCGGTAGCTCCTTTCCTGAGAGAGGAGCTACCTTCTGAGTGACTACTGACAGCCCCCGTATTGACCTTAAAGTTCACAGTCTGGCCCCCAGTTTTCATTCTGACTATGGGCTTGTGGGGGCCCAGTTGGAAAGAGCCTGATCTGTCCTAGTCAGAGTCAGCTGCCGCCAGCCTGATGAGATCTGCCTCAGGCGGTTCCAGCCAGTAGCGGCTGGGTGGGTTGGATGACCCCTGCCTTCCCTTTCTGGCGGTTTGGACATTCATTTTTCCAGTGTCCAGATTCCTTAAAATAGGCACCCTGATCCTGCTTAAGGTTTGTCCTCCTTCCCACTGGCCTGGGTCCTTGTTGTTTCCCTTTCTTATCTGTCTGGGAGTTTGATTCCCTAATAGCTGCCACTATCAAGGTTGCTTTCTTTTTCAGTCTCTCTGCTTCCTCCTTAGCCACCCTGTCTCCGTTGATGAAACCTTGTTTGCTATTTCTAGCATCTCAGTTGCATTTTTTCCTGCAAATCCTTCGAGCTTTTGTAGCTTTCTCCTTATATCGGGCTGAGCCTGACCTGCAAAGGCTGCATTGACCATAGTTTGATTTGCTGGGGCTTTAGAATCAAAAGGAGTGTAGATCCAATATGGCTCACAGAGTCTCTCATAGAAGGCTGCTGGACTTTCATCAGGTTTCTGGAAGACCTTGGAGGTCTTGGCCATATTGGTGGGCTTCTTGGCCCCAGCTCTCAGCTCCTGGAGGAGGGGCCAGTCAGTATCTCTCTAGCTTGGCCTTCCCGTCTTCTGAGTTTGGGTCCCATCTGGGTTCCTCATCTGGGAGGGCCTCCCTGGCCCATCTGTCTGTGTCTTAGTATCCCTGCCAGGGCCTGGGTCTGGAGCCATTTCCAAACTTCCGTTACTATTCTCATGTGCTCCTCAGTGTTAAAGAGCATGAGAAGGAATTGCTTGCAGTCAACCCAGGTGGGCTTATGGGTCTGGAAAATTGACTTTAAGAGGTCTACCATGGCCTGAGGTTTTTCAGAATAAGCAGGAGTGATGTTTCCAGTTCAGGAGATCGGTCATGGTAAAAGGCTGGTAGTAAAAGACCAATCCCCCCCTCTTGTAAGGTCCCATCTTCTCCAAGCACTTGGGGACCCTGAGTCTCCTGGAGAGACATCTGGAAAGCTGGGGGTGGCCTGGGTCCCTGATCAGCTGAGTGCAAGTACTGGCCAACTGGCTCTGGAGAGTCTGGTTGGGAAGAGACGGAAGGAGGTGGTGTATCTAAGCTTCCCTGATGGGGCAAAGGAGCACTGGGTGCCGCTCCTTTGGAGGTGGTAAAACTGGTGGGGCTTCCTTAGGGGGTTCCTGCAGAATAGGAGGCTTATTTGCCTGCTGAGGGGCCCGATTCTCTTCTCCTGCCTGTCTCTTTTCTCCTGCCACTAAAACCTTACTCTGTCTCTTCTTACACACACAAAACCGGATCCAAGGTGGCTTGAACTGAGGTATTTCCAGCCACTGATCAATGTAGGGGAACTGGTTGGGATGACCTGGGTCTCCGGTTATAACTCTGTAAACATTCCTCATTGTGGGGACATCCAATGTGCCCTCTGCTGGCCATCCTACCCCAAAAGATGGCCAGTCTATTTCACACATCTTTCTTAACTTCCAGGGAACTAACTTCACCCCATAGTCTCCAGTAAAACCTTTCTTAAAATTCTTTAACATACATTATAAAACAGTGGGTTTGGAGGAACTACTTCCCATATTTACAGTTAAACTGTGTAATCCCTTCCAGTTAACAGAGACATAGGACAAACACAAGGTAACTTTCGCTTCACACAGAGTCTTACATTCACATTCACACACCAGTTGGTCTGAGCTTTGACTTTCACCCATGGAAAGTCCCTGAACTGAGGCAAATAATTTGCCAGATCAGCCACTTCTTCTGTCCTGAAAGACAGGCCTGAACTCGGACTGGTCCCCCAGGGGTAAAACTCACCGGTCAGATGTCTTGTTCTAGAAAGAGCTTTTCTGTTCTCCTTGGAATGTACTGGGGTGCGATTAGGGGTCCCAGTCGTCCGGGCCTGATGAGGACTGGAATCCAGTAAATCACTGGAGGCGCGCCTTTCCCGTCTTCAGGGGGGCCTGGGCGAATGGACAGGCTGTCGATCTTTACCAGCAGTGCCCTAAGTAGGCAGCACGACTGGTATTTTATTGGCCAATGCACCAAATTAATGTTGCAGATAATCTGCCAGGCGGCGCGGGAGAATTAATCAGCCAGGCCCTCAAGAGGATATTCAGAAAAGTAGCCTTTATTACAGATTGCACTAGTGCCGTGACTCAGGGGTGTCAGTCTCTAAATCCTGAGCAATGAATATGGACGAAGCTTTCCCTTTACACCCTTAGTCTCTTTGTCCCCCAAATATGGATCAGGCTTCTGGACTTTTCACGGGCTTTGCAACCCCCTGTGAATTGGGATGGGGGAAGTGAGATCACATCCAGAGGCTTGCCAGCACTGGTGCCAGCCCCTCTGGGGTTGTATATGGTTCATGGTTTATGGCCTCTGTAAGATGGGAGTATTCTGGGAAACAGGTTCTGCAATGCAGGACAGGCATCACAGATAAGAATGGAATTTGATAAGACTGGAGTTTATTGGAAAGCAAGAGTGTGTCAGAAGGCAGGTTACTGGCACAGATTCAGATAGCTAGTCCCCACATGTCTTATTTTCTATTTCACTAGAACAGCAATTTTCAACTCTTCAACTCATGGCCCATATAAACTAATTACTAAAACTCTGTGGTACACACAAAGTATTTTTTTGCCAATCTGACAAAAAATAGGTATAATTTTGACTCATTCACACCGGATGGCTTTTGTTGTATTGGCTGTTGTCATTTTTTTGTTTGACAATCTAAGGGAAAAGAAGTCAGTGCCCCTGACTAAATAGTCAGGTATTGCATGCTTTAAAAATTCTTGCGGCACAGCGGTTGAAATCGCTACCCTAGAATATCACTGAGCTAAGAAAGGTTCTTTTGTTATATCAAAATATGTCTCTTAATAATCATGACATGGAGTGTCTAAAAGGAAAACTACATAGTCATGTAGTCCAACGCCTGTATTTTACCCATGGGAAGATATGGTTACGTTCTAGCTTGTCATAATGAGGTTGAGTGTGCTCCCTTGATAACTGTAGCCATTGCACTTGCAGTTGTCTTTTATTTAGCACAGTGTTTTTATGCTTTATATTTCCACTTTGTAAATTTTAGCCTGTGGTAGTTATCTTACTTTTTCAGACTTTAATTAGAATTTTAAAATGCTTAGAAAGACAGATTATTTCTCCCGGGTTCTAATTATTTTTATTTGTTTCTCCTGTAACATAAATGGGATTATACATCTAAATGGATTTAATGTAAATGTTTTGTTGTCATTAACTACAACTGTTGATAATATTGTGAATGTAGTGACTTACTTAATTAAAGTATAAATTAGTAGTTATGAATTATGTTTCCCTTAAATTGTTTTATGCAGCAGAATTTATTTTTTCTCTTTATAAAAATTGGACTTTGACATTAATTTTTGAGGTATGGGATTTCAATGCAAATAATTTTAATTTATTTTAATTATAAAAATAAGAAGTTAACCTTCATTTCAGATATGTAACAAGTAATAAGGGATGAGTGGCCACTTGTTTAATCTGAGAAAGATAAAAATATAAAGTGCAATCTTCCAGGGATAGGTTCTAGTAAAAGGTTTGTTTGCTATTGGTATAAATGATTGGAGAGTGGAAGAGAGCAGGAAGATTCATAAGTTGCCAGAAGTATCAAATTTTCCTAACTGGTAAGATTCTAAACTCATGAGATTAAAATGGAGAAGGATCTTTCAAAGAACATATATTTGTCATTAAAAGCTAAATTTTATTAAATATATAATAAATGTATTTATTTTAACAAAATATAAGCCTAGCAAATCTTTTTTCCTTTACTTTTTTCTTTATCTTATAAATTTATCTTTATTGTTGAAAGTATTAAGATGTCTCCTTTGTTTGTTTGTTTGTTTTCCCCATTGACCCCCTCCACCCCTCACCCACCCCTCCCAGGCTTTCATCAGCCTGTGTCCTTGGGTGACATATGTAAGTTCCCGAGTTCATCACCCTCCCCGTTCCCGCCCCCCTCCACCCTACCCCTACCTTCCCTCTGAAATTAGTCAGTCTGTTCCATGCTTCTATGCCTCTACTCATCAGTTTATTTTGTTCATTAGTTTCCACATATAAGTCAGATCATGTGGTACTTACTTATCTTTCTCTGACTGGTTAATTTCACTTAGCATAATACTCTCCAGGTCCATCCATGCTGTTGGATAGCTGTAGAATTATAAGTGAAACTATAATTTAATTTCTAGTGAATGGATGGATAAAAGTAATTTTCTGAGGCATTCCATGTCTGGAACTGTATTTATTTTGGCCTCACACCTGAATGATATTTTTTCCTTTATTTTTATTGTTGACACTATTACAGATGTCCCCATGTCCTCCCTTGTGATATTTTGGATAGCTGTAGAATTATAAATGAAAATAATTTTCCCCCATAATTTTGAGGGCATTAATCATAAAAGTAATGGCCTTATTGTTCTTTTCTCCTTATTTTGTCCTTTGAGAATTCACAATTATGTGTCTGGGTATTTGTGAATTCTCTCTCCCGCCACCCCCTACCCCCCTCATTTATCTTATTGGGAACTTTCCCTTTTTACTGGGTTCTTTCAATGTACATATGTCTTACTTCAGCTTTGGAAAATTCCCTTTTATTTTTTCTTTGTTAATTTCCTCTATACTATTTTCTCTTTTTGGAACCTTTATTAGATATATGTAGGAACCTTTGGATTATTTCTTTAGGTTCTCTCTTTTTTGGTAAGAAGTAAAGCAAAGAGATTAATACAATAAATGACATTATTAATTGGTACATTGACTTCCTATTTTTTTTAAATAAAAATGGTAAGTTTCAGGTAAAAGTTCCCTTTGATACACATCCCCTTCTTTCCTATTCCATAGCAACCTATTATGATTTTTGCATGTACTATGTTCTTAAGTTACTAAAAATACACTTACTTATATGTGTACATAAATAATATGTAGAATTTAAGAGTTTGCAGAGTTACTATTTCATAGCTTACTTTTTCTATCCATGTTGGTGGTATATGTAGGTCTATTTGTAAGCTCCTGATGGCAGGGACAAAGTCTTGCTCATTGTGGAATCCCCATCACCCAGAACAGTGTCTATATATTTAAGTGAATTCATATAATTATTATTAACTGCTATGTAGTGATCAACTGTATGGATATATTACATCATATTTTTAAAATTAATTCCCCTTCAAATTGACAATTTACATTGTTTCTAATTTCCATGATTTTTATTACAGTCTTGTGAAACATCCTTACATGCATCTCCCTGTACTTGTGTTTGAGATTTAGATCAAGAATGCTTACATAGAATTGGAATTGCTGGGTTGTAAGAAATAAACTTCAAAATTTACCTCAATTCAACCAAATAGCTCTTCAAAGTTTCCTGGTTTTAAAACAATTTCTTTCCATATTTTTTTCTTCCTTTGAGTGCACTGCATCCTGGAGCAATAGTTTTATCTTATTCTTTCTTTCAGATTATAAACTTTTCTTTTTTTTAAAAATATATTTTATTGATTTTTCACAGAGAGGAAGGGAGAGGAATAGAGAGCTAGAAACATCGATGAGAGAGAGACATCGACAAGCTGCCTCCTGCACACCCCCCACTGGGGGATGTGCCTGCAACCAATGTACATGCCCTTGACCGGAATCGAACCTGGGACCTTCCAGTCCGCAGACCGACGCTCTATCCACTGAGCCAAACTGGTTTCGGCCAGATTATAAACTTTTCAAAATGATAATCTATAGCCACAGAATCCATTCATACCTAATGCTCGAAAGTGTTAACCTTTGATCTTTAAGTTACATTAGCCAATTATTCCCCCCTTAAATAACTTATTGAGGTAAAATTTACAAAGTTAACCATTTTAAAATGAACAAGTTCGTGGTTCATGTTTTTCCTATCTTCTTCTTTTTTGCTTGTTTTACTTCTTAAAGATTTCCCTGACATTTTCCAAACTTACTATTAGGTTTTTAATTTTGGTAACTATTTTTAATTTCTAGGAGCCCTCTTTTTTCTTTAATATTTTCCATAATACCCTGATTTTCTTTTATGGATGCTTTAATATTGTCCATGGTACTCTGCTTTTCTTTGATCTCTTGATTCTTTCTGAGGGAAGTAATCATAGATCCTCTTCCCTTCTGAATTATTGGTTTTCTCTGGTGCCATTTTTATATTTTTATTTGTTATTCTTGGTCTCTGTTTCATGTTGTAAGTTTTTCCCAGTTATCCATAGTATTTGGTCATTAGTTCACATTTTAGAATGAGACAGGAGAAAAACTCCCAGGGACAGACTTCTGAATTTTCTCTGGAGTAATCGAGTGGATTACTTAATAACCAACCCCCTTTACCTTTATGGCCTGTAAATGCTAGGATTAGGTCCATTTATTTTCTCTCTCACATCAATGTTTCCCTCTTTGTCTCTCCCCTCCCTTCCACTCTCTCTAAGAAATGGTAAAAATATCATCAGGTGAGGATTAAAAAAAAAAAAAAAGAATTAGATTAGATCAGCGATTTTCAACTGGTATGCCTCAAGAATTTTAAAAACGTATAATACCTATTTAGTCAGGGGCACTGTACTCTTTTTTTCTTAGATTGCCAAATAAAAAAATTACTGCCAACACACCAGTAGCCGTTCAGTGTGAATAAATCAAATGAGCCTATTTTTTCATTGTACCTACTTATTTTGTCAGATCGGCAAAAAATACATTTTTTGGTGTGCCACAGAATTTTAGTAATTAGTTTATGTGTGCCACGAGATGAAAAAGGTTGAAAATCACTGGATTAGACATTTGCTATTGGTGAAGCAATATGATACTTGGTGAAGGCTATGGCTTGATTTCTTTGTGAAGGTTACAGTAGAGTATTGACAATCTGCACTGAGCTTTGAATATCTGATGGTTGCATAAGCTTTTCTGTGACTCACTCCCTCAAAATAGCCATTCAGCAGATGTGCTTCAAATTTGTGATTTAGTGAAATTACACATTACTCTGTTGAGACTTTTGGACTACAAAAAAATAGTGTTAAATCCTCAAATACTAATATACTAATCTAAAATATGTTCTGCAGATCTTAAATGGGAAAGTAGGTTCCCTTGTCTAATCAACTGTATTTTAGAGAAAACGGGTTGTTTATTGCAGGACTCCTCAGAGCATTTAATATGTTATATTAGCTTGTCTCATGACTTTCTTTAGGAGCAATATGATACTTGGTCTTGAGACTGGTTGTTTTGGCAAATGGTGATCTGCTAGGTTTTGTAAAATAATAATCATCTGCCTTAATTGTATTAATATGCCTCACTTATAAGTGAGATATTCTTTTATTAAGGCAGAGGATGTGAGAAATTCCATATTTGTCAAACAAGAAAACTGCCAGTTGAAAAAGGTATAAAATTGACAAATGATACCTTTCTTATTTTTCATAGATTTTATGATGCCATATACCAGTCCAACATTCCAGTTATAGAATATATTATTGATGCTACAGTTTGGATATAGAATATATCTTTGACTACTACAATTTACATACCTATTTCGCAGCTCTGAGGTTTTTTCAATCATGCAAAGTTTATCATTCACAGAGATGACTGATAGTTTTGTTGCCAATGAGAAGGAAAACAGGATTACTTTTTGGTGGCCTAGTTGCAGGGTGGTTTCTTGAGTCTACCCTAGTCTTTCTGTTCAGACTTCATGAAAAGAATTCATGAGATCTACTTATCCTTAAGGAGCCTTAAAAGTACTTTTTGTTTATGTTTTGCCTTGTAAAAGGTTAAATTCTTGTAACCTAATTGATATATGAGTGCCATTATGTGCACTAGAATCTATCTATATATTGTATTTACAGCCATTGGCAATGAAGTGTCAGTTTTTTTTGACAGATAAAATATCAAGGTTTTTAATATTTAAAATTACTTGCACAGATGAATGTACTGCCAAAATGTGAGTTGTACATTTTTCTAAATTATAGAAGTTAAAAAAAATGGATTCACTAAACGAAGTTTTGTCAACATACAGCTTTTGTATAGGTATGCTTTAAATTAATACTTCCCCAACTATCATAAATATGTAATTGAAATGTAGATATTCAGTTATTTGTATTATTTGATTAAATATCATCTTTGTTCATATGTATATCTTTAAAGTAGGAAAATATGTTTATAGGAAAATGGTGCTTATAAATGTTGAGAGTTTATTAATCTGTAACAGTTCCTAAATTTTATATGCCAGATATTTTATAGCACTTTTTAAAAATATATATTTTTATTGATTTCAGAGAGGAAAGGAGAGGGAGATAGAGATAGAAACATCAATAATGAGAGACAATCATTGATTGGCTGCCTCCTGCAGGCCCTCTACTGGGGATTGAGCCCACAACCCAGGCATTGAACCGGGAATTGAACCGTTATCTCCCAGTTCATAGGTCGATGCTCAACCACTGAGCTAAGCTTGTCGGGCTGTTTTATAGCACTTTTATTTTATTTTAAAATATATATTTTTTTGTTGATAGTATTATAGATATCTCCCATTTCTCCTCCTCTTTCCCCCACTTCTCCCAGCCCCTATTCACCCCCACTCCAGATCTTCACCACCCTATTGCTCGTGTCCATGGGCTATGCATATAAGTATAAAAGTTCTTTGGTTTATCTCTTCTTGTCTCCCCAACCCCACATCGAGGTATGTGAGTCTGTTCCTTGCCTCCCTGCTTCGGGTCTTATTTTGTTGGTCTATTCATTTTGTTCATTAGATTCCACAAATAAGTGAGATCATGTTATATTTTTCTTTCTCATTTTGGCTTATTTCACTTAGCATAGTATTTTCCAGGTCCATCCATGCTGTCCCAAAGGGTAAGAAATCCCTCTTTTTTTTTTTTTTTTTTTATAGCTGCATAGTATTTCATAGTGTCAATGTCCCACAGCTTTTTTACCCATTCATCTACTGATGGGCACTTGGGCTGTTTTGAAATCTTAGTGATTGTAAATAACGCTCCTGTGAACATAGGGTTGCCTATATTCTTTCTGATCTATGTTTTGGGATTTTTAGGATATATTTCCAGAAGTGGAATTGCTGGGTCAAACGCAAGTTCCATTTTTAATTTTTTTGAGGAAACTCCATACTGTTTTCCACAGTAGCTGCACCAGTCTGCATTCCCACCATCAGTGAACTAGTGTTTCCTTTTATCCACATCCTAGCTAGCACTTGTTGTTTTTTGATTTTTTGATAGCCATGCTGACAGGTGTGAAGTGATATCTCATTGTGGTTTTAATTTGCATTTCTCTGATGAATAGTGACTTTGAGCATTTTTTCATGTGTCTTTTGGTCATTTGTATGTCCTCTTTGGAGAAATGTCTATTCAGGTCCTCTGCCCATTTTTTAAAATTGGATTGTTTGTCTTCTTTTTGTTGAGTTGTATGAGTACTTTATATATTTTGGATATTAACCCATTATCAGATGTATCATTGGCAAATGTTTTCCCATTTAGTGGGTTCCCTTTTCAATTTGATGGTTTCTTTTGCTGTGAAGAAGCTTTTTATTTTGATGTAGTCCAATTTGTTTATTTTCTCCTTAGTTTCCTTTGCCGTGGGAGATGTATCCATAAACATATTGCTATGTGTGATGTCTGAGATTTTACTGCCTGTGTTTTCTTCTAAGATTTTTATGGTTTCATGCCTTATATTTAAGTCTTTTATTGATTTTGAGTTTATTCTTGTGTATGGTGTAAGTTGGTGGTCTAGTTTCATCTTTTTGCTTGTGTCTGTTCAGTTTTCCAAGCACCATGTGTTGAAGAGCCTGTCTTTACTCCATTGTATGCTCTTGCATTCTTTGTCATATATTAATTGACCGTAATGGTGTGAGTCAATTTCTGGGGTCTCTGTTCTGATCCATTGGTCCATATGCCTGTTCTTGTGCCAGTACCAGGCTGTTTGGTTATAATGGCTTTGTAGTATAGTTTGATATCCAGTATTGTGATACCTCCTACTTTGTTCTTTCTCAAGATTGCTGCAGCTTTTCAGGGTCTTTTATGGTTCCATATTAGAGGCCCGGTGCACGAAATTCGTGCACTGGGGAGGGGAGTGTCCCTTAGCCCAGCCTGCACCCTCTCCAATCTGGGACCCCTCGGACATCCCTCTCTCAATCCGGGACTGCTGGCTCCCAACCACTCGCCTGCCTGCCTGCCTGATCACCCTCTAAACACTCCCCTGCCAGCCTGATCGATGCCTAACTGCTCCCCTGCTGGCCTGATTGCCCCCAACTGCCCTCCCCTGCTGGCCCGATTGCCCCCAACTGCCCTCCCCTGCCAGCCCAGTCGCCCCAACTGCCCTCCCCTGCTGGCCTGGTCGCTCCCAACTGCCCTCCCCTGCCAGCCATCTTGTGGTGGCCATCTTGTGACCACATGGGGGAGGCCATCTTATGCGAAGGCATGATGGTCAATTTGCATATTACCTCTTTATTATATAGGATACATTTTTGGAGTATTTAAAAATATATATATTTTATTGATTTTTTACAAGGAGGAAGGGAGAGGGATAGAGAAACATCGATGAGAGAGAAATGTCGATCAGCTGTCTCCTGCACACCTCCCACTGGGGATGTGCCCACAACCAAGGTACATGCCCTTGACCGGAATCAAACCTGGGACCTTTCAGTCCATAGGCCAACATTATATCCACTGAGCCAAACCAGTTAGGGCCATTTTTGGAGTATTTGTTTTAGCTCTGTGAAGTATTCCATTGGTATTTTAATAGGGATTGCGTTGAATCTGTAGATTGCTTTGGGTAGTATAGACATTTTAAGGATGTTAATTTTTCTAACCCATGAACATGGTATATTGCTTCCATTTGTTTGTATCTTCCTCTATTTCTTTTTTCAATGTCCTGTAGTTTTTCAAGTAAAGGCCTTTTATCTCCTTGGTTAAGTTTATGCTTAGGTATCTTATTTTTTGCTGTTGCAATGGTAAATGGGAATGCTTTTTTAGTTTATCTTTCTGAGAGTTCATTATCTATAATAATAAAAGAATAATATGCTAGTTAGACCGGACGTCCTTCCAGATGTCCTTCCGTTTTTCTGGATGAAGCCGGGGATGCAAGGGAAGCCTGGGTCCCGGGTACCAGAGGGAAGCTGGTTCTGGCAGCCGGGGGAAGGAAGGCCTACTCTTGCATGAATTTCGTGCATTGGGCCTCTAGTCCTATATAATAAAAGCCCAGCGACTGAATGGCAGAATGACCAGAACGAATGGTTGACCAGTCGCTATGACGTACACTGACTACCAGGGGGCAGACACTCAATGCAGGAGCTGCCACTTGGTGGTCAGTGCGCTACCACAGTGGGCGCATCGCTTGGATGACTGGGATGAGTGGCTGCTCCCGCTGTGAATCCCGGGCTGATGGGCAGGAACCTGGGCTGTAATAGTCGCCTCCTCGCCTTAGGCTCCTCCTCCTCGCTCCCTGCCACCTCCTCTGGATGCCCGCAGGTGGCGCAGCACTGCTGCCGGGCTCACAGAGTTGACCCTGGAGGCTTGGAGGCAGGTTCCTGGATGCTGCGGGACTGAGGCCTACTCCACTGCCTCTCAGTGATATTGTCCCTGGGGCCAGCCCCGACCCGTTCCCCTGGAGAGGCGAGTGCTCCGGCTCCACGGAAGATGCCAGTCCAGGGAGCAGCCACTCAGAGGACAAGTCCACAGCCACTTGGCTGACCGGGATGAACAGCGCTCCCACAGCAGGCTGATCCCCACAGGCCACGCCCCCCAGCAGTGCACAAATCCCATGCACTGGGCCTCTAGTTGGTGTATAAAAATGCCATTGATTTGTGGATGTTAATTTTGTATCCTGTTACCTTGTCAAATTCATTTATTAAGTCTAGTGGTTTCCTGGTGGAGTCTTTAGGGCTTTATTACAATATTATAGCACTTTTTGAATGGAGTCATATCAGCGCTTTTTTCATGAAGATTAATGAATATATAACCAATATATAACCATTACATGGTTTCTGGACTCCACACGCAGGTATGAATAAATTGATATATAAATGTAAAATCATGAGTTTAATGTGAATATTCTATTTCTAGTTCAACACCAGAGGTTTACTTCTAGCATTCAGCCATCTGTATTTTTATATCCCTTCTCCAACAGTGAGAACCTTGGCTCCCAGTATCATCAGTATATTTACTCATTTGCTCAAAGTAGTTTCTGCAGAGTTGCTACACCCATGCCACTGTAGAAGAAGAAACATACATAATAGAGTTCAAGATTTGTTTAGTTTTTAATATTTAATTAACATTAAACATTTAATATTTTTAATGTTTTTTGGGTTAGCTTTTATTTCAGTGTGGTTATAGTATTCATTTAAAATATAGATCCTTTATTTTTTTGGTTGTATATAATTTTAGACTTCTTGCATCTTGTTTTTCCACCCCTTTTATGTTTATTAAGTAACTAATTACATACAATTAAGTTCACCAATTTTAAGAGTACAATTTGATGGATTTGGTAATTGTATCCAATTGTGTAAATTAATTTCTCACCTTCCAGTCCTTTGCATTTGATTCCCTCCCTTACCCTGACTCCAGGCATCCTCTGACCTCTGCCTTCTGTCACTATAGTTTTGCTTTTTCAAAAATTTTATCTAAATGGAATCACACTGGCTTGGCTGGTATGGCTCAGTGGTTTAGCATCGACCTCTGAACCAGAAGGTCAGGGTTTGGTTCTCTTCAGGGCACATGCCTGGGTTTTGGGCTAGATCCTCTGTACAGGGTGTGGGGAGAGATTAATCAGGGAACTTATGTGCATATATGTATAACCCATGGACATAGACAATAGAGTGATGAAGGCCTTGTGGGGGTGGATGTGGGGTGGAAGTGGTCAATGGGAAAAAAACAACAAAGGGGACATCGTAATACTTCAACAATAAAGTTATTTTTCCTCATTCTAAGAATACAAGGTGTAGCAAAAATAGGTTTATAGTTGTGAGTTCAGGAAACCACAGAGTTTATTACTATATTATTATTTACTAGTGGCCTGGTGCACGAAATTCGTGCACATTAAAAGGGGATTAATTATGCCGAAACTGGTTTGGCTCAGTGGATAGAGCGTCGGCCTGCGGACTCAAGGGTCCCGGGTTCGATTCCGGTCAAGGCATGTACCTTGGTTGCGGGCACATCCCCAGTGGGGGGTGTGCAGGAGGCAGCCGATCGATGTTTCTCTCTCATCGATGTTTCTGGCTCTCTATCCCTCTCTCTTCCTCTCTGTAAAAAATCAATAAAAATTATATTAAAAAAAAAGGGGGATTAATTAGAGGAAATAATTTAATATTGCCCTTTGCCCTTTCTCTATAATAGAAGTGTCAGAGATGAAAGAAAATTAGTAAAATGTATATGAAAACCTTCCTCCTGTTAGAGTCTGGGCGCACCACGGGACCCAGAGTCAAGTCCCTGCCCACCCACATGCACCTCAAAATTGCGTGAGACCCAGACCCGGCCGGCCCCCGCCCACATTGGGCTAGATCCAGACCTGGCCAGTCCCACCCTTGTCAAGCCCATCCGGGCAGGGGACATAGCCTCAAGTCCCCTGGCCCAGCGCCAGGACGGGGGTCATGGCCTGAGGTCCCCCAGCCCAGACCAAGGCGGGGGTCGTGCCTTGAGGTCCCCCGTCAAGCCCCACCAGGTGGGGGACATGGCATGAGATTCCCCTGTCAAGCCTTGCCGGGTGGGAGATGCGGCCTGAGGTCCCCTGTCAAGCCCTTCCAGGGGCGGGGGAGGACATAGCCTCAGGTCCCTGCTGATTGCTTGTTAAGGCTCCTTATGGGAACTTGGCTTCAGCTGTGGGTGCAGCCATCTTTGTGATGGCGTGATGGTCAATTAGCATATTCCCTCTTTATTAGATAGGATTAACTAGAGGGCCAATGCATGAAATCTGTGCAAGAGTAGGCCTTCCTTCCCCCAGCTGCCAGCACCGGCTTCCCTCTGGCACCCAGGACCCAGGCTTCCCTCTGGCTGCCAACAGGCACCCGGCACCTGGGCTTCCCTCTGGCTGCCAGCAGGCACCGGGACTCGGGCTTCCCTCTGGCTGCCAGCAGGCACCTGGGACCCAGGCTTCCCTTGCAGCCCCTGCTTTGTCCGGAAGGTCATCCAGTCTAATTAGCATATTATGCTTTTATTATTATAGATGCATTTTCTATATGAACAACTGTAAACCTACTTTTGCCCCACCCTGTATATATGTTTGACATAGAAGTTCGCCATCATATGTTCTTTTTTAAAAAATTTAAAGGGTGACATTAGTCAACATGAACATATAGGTTTCAGGTGTGGGTTTTCTATGTTTTAAGATCTGTATATTGGACCATGTGTCCACCACCCAAAGTCAAATCTTCTCCTGTCACCTTACATTGGAACTCACTTCTCCCTCCACCTTCTTCCCTTTGGCAACCACCACACTGCTGTTTGTGTTCATGAGTTTCAGTTTTATATCCCACATGTGAGTGAAATCATATGTTTCTTAGCTTTTTCTAACTGACTTATTCCACTTAGCATAATGTTCTCAAGGTCCATCCATACTATTACAAATGGCTCTATTTCATCCTTTCTTATGGTTGAGTAGTATTCCATTGTATATATGTACTACATCTTCTTATCCAGTCCTCTATCACAGGACACTTTGGTTGTTTCCATGCCTTGACCACCGTGAATATTGCTGCAATGAACCTAGTGGTGCGTGTATCTTTGTGAATACATGATTTTGAGGTTTTCGGGTGCAGAAGCTTTTTAGTTTGATATAGTCCCATTCATTTATTTTTGCCTTTACTTCCCTTGTCTTTGGGCTCAAGTTCATAAAATGTTCTCTATGAAAAAGGTCCATAAGTTTGGCACCTACCGTATTTTCTGGCGTATAAGACGACTGGGCGTATAGAAGATTTTCCTGGGTTAAAAAGTCGTCTTATACGCCGGAAAATAAGGTATATTTTCTTTTATATAACTTATTGTTTCAGGTCGTATATTTAGGTCTTTGACTCATTTTGAATTAATTTTTGTACATGGAGTCAAACTGTATCCAGTTTCATTCGTTTGCATATGGCTTACCAGTTTTCCCAGCAGCATTTATTGAAGAAACTATCTTTACTCCATTGTGTGTTTCTGGCTCCTTTGTAAAAAATTATCTGTCCATATACATGTGGTTTTATAGCTGGGCTCTATTCTGTTCCATGAACACAGGATATTTGTCCATTTTGTTGTGTATTTTTCAATCTCTTTTAATAATGCTTTGTAATTTTCAGTATGTAGGTCTTTCACATTCTTTGATAAGTTTATTCAAAGGTATTTTATTCTTTGAGCTGTGATTGCCATAGGAATTGTTTTTTTTCTTTTCTTTTTCTGAAGTTTTGTTGTTAGTATACAGGAAGGCAATAGATTTTTGCACATTGATTTTGTATCTTACAGCTTTACTATATTTGTTTCTTGTTCCTAATAGTTTTTTAGTGGAGTCTTTAGGGTTTTTTATGTAAAGAATCACGTCGTCGGCACAAAGTGATAGTTTGATTTCTTCCTTCCCTATTTGGATGCATTTTATTTACTTCTCATGCTTTATTGCTCTGGCTAGGACTTACAGCACTACTAGTATGTTGAATAAGAGTGTTGAGAGTGGACATCCTTATCTTGTTCCTGATTTTAGAGGAAAAGCTTTCAGGTTTTCACCATTGAGTATGATATTAACTGAGGGTTTATCATATACTAGAGGCCTGGTGCACAGATTCGTGCAGTGGTGGGGTCCCTCAGCCTGGCCTGCGCCCTCTTGCAATCCGGGACCCCTTGGGGGATGTCGGACTGCCCGTTTTGGACCGTGGGGATCAGGTCGAAACTGGTAGTCTGATATCCCCCGAGGGAAGTAGTAGTGCACGAAGTGGCAGGATGAGTCTAAGCCACGGGCGGGTGTGTGCTGCTCTCACTCATCCTGGCTTCGCTGTGCCTGCCGCCGCTGCTCAGTAGTGCTGCCGTGGAGGCAGGAAAGGCTTATGCTGCAGCTGCGCTTGCCAGCTGTGTCTGGTGCCTGGTGGTCAGCTGAGCGGCACCCCCACTGTGGGAGCGCACTGACCACCAGGGGGAAGCCCCTGCCTTGAGCATCTGCCCCCTGGTGATCAGTGCATGTCATAGGGACCGGTTGACTGGTCGAGCGGTTGTTTGGTCACTTAGGCTTTTATATATATCGATGGCCTTTGTTATGTTGAAGTACTTTCCTTCTATTCCCATATTGAGTGTTTTAATCATAAATGAATGTATCTTATCAAATGCTTTTTCTGCATCTCTTGATAAGATCATATGATTTTTGTCCTTTCTTGTGTTAATGTGGTGTATTACATTGATTAATTTGTATATGTTGAACCATCCTTGTGCCCCTGAAATGAATCCCACTTGATCGTGATGTACCATTTTTTGGATGTACTGTTGTATTTAATTTGCCAGTATTTTGTTTAGAATTTTTGCATCTGTATTCATCAGATATACTGGTCTTAGTTTTCTTTTTTTGTGTTATTTTTGCCAGGATTTGGTATCAGGGTTATATTGGCCTAATAGAATATGTTAGGAAGGTTTGCCTCTTCTTCGATTTTTTGGAAGAGTTTGAGAAGGATAGGTTTTAAATCTTCTTTGAACGTTTGGTAGAATTCACTGGTGAAGCCACCTGGTCCTGGACTTGTTTTTTGGGAGGTTTTTAATGGTGATTTAAATTTCCTTACTACTGATAGGTCTATTTAAATTTTCCAATTCTTCATGATTTAATCTAGGAAGTTTATACATTTCTAGGAACTTATCTATTTCTTTAAGGTTATTAAATTTGGTGGCATTAGTCTTTCATAATATTCTAGTATGATCCTTTCTATATCTAAGATGTCTGTGGTGACTTCTCTCTCATTTTTGATTTTGTTTATATGGGTCTTTTCTCTTTTTACCTGAATGAGTCTAGCCAGGGGTTTGTCAATTTTATTAATCTTTTCAAAGAACCAGCTCTTTGTTTTATTAAATTTTTGTATAGTCTTTTTGTTCTTTATTTCATTCATTTCTGCTCTAATTTTTATTATTTCCTCTTTTTCTGCTGACTTTGGGTTGCTTTTGTTATTTTTCTAGTACTTTAAGATGTGATGTTAGGTTGTTTACTCGGGATTTCTCTTTATTTCTTGAGATAGGCCTGTAATGATATAAATTTCCCTCTTATTACTGCTTATGCTGCATCCCAATTCTGATAGGTTATATTACCATTCTCATTTGTTTCTATATTTCTTTTGATCACATCTTTTTTGACCTAGTCATTTATTTTAAGTATGTTGTTTAGTCTCCATGTATTTTTGGGTTTCTTTACTTCACTTTTGCAGTTGATTTCTAATTTCAAGGCATTATGGTCAGAGAATATGCTTGGTATAGTTTCAATCTTCTTGAATTTGTTGATGCTAGTTTTGTGATAAAACATATGGTCTATCCTTGAGAATGTGCCATGTGCACTGGAAAATAACGTATAATCTGATGTTCTAGGATGAAAGGTTCTGTAAATGTCAGTTATGTCCCTTTGGTCTATTTCATTTAAGGCCAATATTTCTTTATTGATTTTCTGTTTGGTTGATCTGTCTAGAGCTGTCAATGGAGTATTAAGGTCCCCAACTATGATTGTGTTTTGATCTGTTTTTCCCAAAGTTCTGTGAGTAGTTGCTTTACATATTTCAGTGCTCCCTGGTTGGGTGCATATATATTAAGAAGTGTTATGTTTTCTTGATGTAGTGTTCCCTTTATCATTATAAAGTGTCCATCTTTGTCTGTTGTTATCTTTAAATCTATTTTTTCAGGTATAAGTATGGCTATACCTGCTTTTCTGTGAATGTTACTTGCTTGGAGAATCATTTTCTACCTTTTTACTTTGAATCTACCTTTGTCTTTGCAGCATAGATGTGTCTCTGGTAGGCAACATATGGTTGAGTTTTGTTTTTTTATCCACTCTGCTACTCTGTGCCTCTTTATTGGTGAATTCAGACAATTTCCATTTAGGGTAATTATTGATGTATGAGGATTTCCTATAGTCATTTTATCTTTTGTCTTCTGGTAGCTCTGTGCCTCCATTGGTTCTTTTCCTTTGTGTTTCTGTCTGTTGTTTTCGTTTGGTCGTATTCCATACCTCTTTTTTGAAGCTATGTGTCCTGGTTCGGGGATTTTTGTGTGTAGTTACCATTAGGTTTATAAAAAAATAAACTTGCATATGTACCGTAACTTTTTTTATTTTGAGTGCCTCTGATCTTCATCCTCCTTTGCCAGTTCAGACCTTTAACCCCTCCCCTTTTATGTTTTTGTTGTCACAAATTATCCCTGTTTATGCTGTAAGTTTTTTGGTGATCTTACTGGTAGCATTGTAGCCTTATGCTCTTCCTTTCAGGTAGAATAACTCCCTTGAGCATGTCCTGCAATGGAAGTTTTCTGGTGATAAAATCCCTCAGCTTCTGTATGTCTGGGAATGTCTTTATTTCTCCTTCATATTTAAAGGATAACTTTGCTGGATATATTATTTGTGGCTGGTAATTTCTCTCTTTCAGGCATTTGAATATTTGGTTCCACTCTCTTCTGGCTTGTGGAGTTTCTGCTGAGAATTCAGATGAAATTCTGATGAGTTTTTCTTTGTAGGTCACCTCCTCCTTTTCCCTGGCTGCTTTGAGAATTTTTCTTTGTCATTAATTTTTTACAGTTTAATACAAAGTATCTTGTAGAGTGCCTCTTTTGAATGAAGTAACTAAGTTTGTTTGTTTGTTGGATTCGAGGAACTAGTTCTTCCCATAGGTTTGGGAAGTTCTCATCCACTATTTGTTTGAATAGACTCTACATTCCATGTTCCTTTTCCTCCTCCTCTGAAATGCCTATAATTCTAATATGGCTTTTTCTGAGTTCTTGTAGAGCTCTTTCATTTTTCTTTATGCTCAGTCACTAATTCTTTACTCCATCTGGTTGGCTCTCTTTTCTATACTCAGTAGTTCACTCTTAAAATCTTTAATTGCATGCTTCATTTCCAAAATTTCTGATTGATTCTTTTTAAAGTTTCAGTCTTTTTAGTAAAGCACTTGTTTTTGTTAATTGATTTTCTGAATGCATGGAATTGCCTGTCTATAGTTTCACTTTTAAAAATATATATTTTTTTATTCATGTCAGAGAGGAAGGGAGAGGAAGAGAGCGAAACATCAATGATGAGAGAGAATAATCTATCGGCTGCCTCCTGCGCACCCCTCACTGGGGATGGAGCCCATAACCCGGGCATGTGCCCTGATCAGGAATCAAACTGTGACCTCCTGGTTCATAGGTTGACTCTCAACCACTGAGCCACACCAGCTGGGCAAGAACTGCAATCTTGAAATTTCTTTCATTTATATCACATATTTCCATGTATTTCAGCTTACTTTCTGGGGATTTTTCATTTTCTTTCTGATCATCCTCATTAGTGATTATCCATGGTATTTGATATTCTCCTTTGCCTACACATTTATCTCTGAAGAGGTCTTTCTACTATTTTCCAGTAGATGGCGCTGATTTTTTACCTCTCTAATCTCCCAGTCTTGAACCTCTACTGCTTCCTTAAAATAGTTCAGCCATGCTTCTTAGGGATGGGGTTTGTTTTGCCCTAGCTGTAATGGTGACCTCTGACCTCTGTGAGGTCCCACCCCAAGCGCCCCTCCTGGAGTCAGGCACAGGGGAAACAGCAGTTCTACTGCAATAGCTCTTGGTTTATGGATAATACTAGAGGGGGTGTCCCTCAGCCCAGCCTGCACCCTCTCCAATCTGGGATCCCTTGGGGGATGTCCACTGCCGGTTTAGGGATTGGGCCTAACCTGGCAGCCGGACATCACTCTCACAATCCGGGACTGCTGGCTCCTAACAGCTCGCCTGCCTGCCTGCCTGATTGCCCCCTAACTGCTCCCCTGCTGGCCTGATTGACGCCTAACTGCTCCCCTGTTGGCCCGATCGCCCCCAACTGCCTTCCCCTGCTGGCCATCTTGTGGCGGCCATCTTGTGATGACGTGGGGGTGGCCATCTTATGATGACATGGGGGCGGCCATCTTGTGATGATGTCGTGCGACACCACCTAGGCTTTTATTATATAGGACTAAGCTTTTTTTATATTGGATGCTTCTGGAACTGACTCCAAGGGCAACATGAAGTGAGCTTTGGGAGTCCAAGGAGCAGCAGGGCTCTGTGGTTCCATTTCTTTGTCTGAAACAACACTGCCAGCCCAACAGTGGAGAGCCACATGGCAGAATCTCATGCTCTGTCACTCAGACACTGTTCCCTCCCTCACCCCTTTGCTCTGCTTCCTCTTTTCTCCTGGCTGCAGAGCGAGCTCCCAGTGCAGGGCTGTCTGTGGGCTATTTGTGCTTTCCTCCCTTCTCGTTTCCCTGTTTATTGCCTGCCTTTAGATGTTTCAATGTGCAGGTCTCTCAAGCATGTGTCTATGTTGAGCAGGGATTTCTTTGTTGAATGATAGTTGGTTAACTTGTTGAAATTTCAGGGTGGGGGAGGACAAGGGCCTTTCTCACACTGCCATTCCTCTGACAACTGGCCATCATATATTGTTAAGTGAAAAGATCTATTGCAGAAACTTTCGTACAAAATTAGTCTATTTATTTACTTTTTTATAACTTTATTCTGGAATAATTTCAAACTTAAATATATCTGTATCTATATCTATCTATCTTCCTATCTATCTAAAGGATATACTGGTCCTATCAAGTTTTTGTTTTGTTTTTTAAATCCTCACTGGAGGATATCTTTCCATTGGTTTTTAGAGAGGGTGGAAGGGGTGTGGGGAGAGAGAGAAACATCCATGTGAGACACATCAATTGGTTGCCTCCTGCACACACCCCTTGACCAGGGCCACCCCCTGACCAGGTTCACTCCCTGACCAGGGCCGGGGATGGAACCTGCAACCCAGGTGCATGTCCTTGACTGGGAATCAAACCTAAGACCCTCCAGTGTGCAGGTCAGTAGTCTAACCACCAAGTCATGCGGGCTAGGGGCCACTATCAACTTTAAAAAAAAAAATTTATTTCAGAGAGAGATAGAAACATCAATGCTGAGAGAGAGTCATTGATTGGCTGCCTCTTGCACACCCCCTACTGGGCATTAAGCCTGCAACCCGGGCATGTGCCCCTGACCGAATCGAACCTGGGAACCTTCAGTCCACAGGCCAATGCTCCATCTACTGAGTCAAACCAGCTAGGGTGGCCTACTATCAATTTTTAATTATATCTCTGTACAGTTCATGTTTTATTATTTATAGATGTAAACAATTCAAACAAATTCACTGAAAGAATTCATTCAGGAACAATTAATTAATCAAGGCATTTAAATTGAAGAGAATATGTTCATTTTCATAGATTGTTCTAAAAATTACCTTTCACAAGTTTTTATTTATTTAATTGAATCTATTTCTCAAACAATTACTTAAATTCATAATAGATTTATTCATTTTCTATGGCTACTATCACAAATCACCATCACAAACTGGGTGGCTTAAAGTAGTAGAAATGTACTTTCACAGGTCTGCAGCCCAGAAGTCTGAAATGAAGGTGTGTGCAGAGTTGTACTCCTTCCAGAGGAACAGGGGAGAATCAGTTACTTGCCTCTTCCAGGTTCTGGTGGCTGCTGACATTCCTTGCTTTGAGATCTCACTGCAATATCTGCCTTCATCTTTACACTGCCTGTTCTCTGTGTGTCCGTCTCAAAACTCCTGCCTCTCTCTTATAAGGTCACTTATCAATGGATTTAGGGTTTACCTGGATAATCATCTCAAGTTCCTTAACTTACTTTCATCTGTTAAGACCATTTTTTGCAAGTAAAGTAACATCCACAGGTTCCAGAAATTAGAACATTTGGGTATCACCATTCAGCCCACTACAGAGAGGTATGGGTATATGTTTAAAATATGTCTTCTAAGCTAAAAATTTAAAAATTTAAAATTTCTTTGCAGCATTTTAATTTCCAAAAATTAAATTACTGTCAAGCATTTTGTATTTAAGATGCATTTTAAAGAAAATAAAATTATTAATTTTTTGACTAAATAATATACATATTATTTATATATATATACTATTTCACTCTTGGCAGAATTATTTTATTTAATAGCATATTTAAGTGACTACTCTTTTAGATTTTTAGGCCTCATTTTCATTTTATTTTAATTTATGGAGAATTGTTATGCTGTTAGGTTGTACAATATATGGTTACGTACACTAGAAACAAATAGGTATTTGATATAATTGGATATGGTAATTGAAGTAGATTTTCATTTTTAAATTTTTGGATGAATAGTGTTAGTTTAAATTATAAGTAAATTGTAAAATGTCTAATTTGAAAATTAGATATTATAATTCTCTGTGCTGTAGAATTTTAAACTTATGACTTACTAGCTGTTTCTTGACATCATTGTTTTAAATATTGACATAAATGGTAGATTAGGCAAAAATGATGGCAATGTGTTTTGCATTGGAAATTCTGTTTGGGGCAGAAATAGTTGCACATTCTCATGGAATAACTTATTTTCTTATTGTTATAAACTATGTTATTACACCCTAAAAAACTGCATATTTATCCATATATGTAAAATTGGAAGATTTTAAGAAATTAAATAATAAAATTCTTAAAATCTTGTTGACATTTTCCCCTTCAGTTCTCAGTGAACTCCAGGTGGTTAGTATTATAAAAATATGTAGTTTAGTCTTCCTATAATACGTACATACACTTTTGACTATTAGTTGTAGCCTTTGAGGAAATACCCTTCATTCATTCATTCATTCATTCTCACTCAAGGATATTTTTCCATTGATTTTTAGAGAGAATGGAAGGGACGGGGAGAGACGAGAGAAAGAAACATTGATGTGAGAGAAACACATCGATTGTTGCTTCCTGCATGTGCCCAGGGCTGGGGATCAAGTCTGCAACTGAGGTACATACCCTTAACCGGAGTTGAACCCAGGACCCTTCAGTCCGACAGCCAAGGCTCTATCCACTGAGCCAAACCGGCTAGGGCAGGAAATACCCTTTATTATCAGACAAATTTCATTCTTTTGCTTTCTTCTAAGAACCCAGAAGACATATTTGAGTATCATTATGTTTTAAAAATATTTTCTAGAATAAGCACCAAGGTTACAGTGTTTAAGGAGGAAGAAAACCAATATTTATTTGGCATCTACTTTTTAGCAAACATGTGCTAAGTATTTCATGCTGTCTCATTTATTCTTAAGAACAACTCTATCTGTCAGTATTTTCAATATTGGCTCCATTTTTTTTTAGAGGAGGAAACTGAGGCACAGGAAGATAAGTTGCCTAGGATCCCACATGTATTAAAGGGTGAGGCTGAGATTGGTATCTAGTTCTAAACAGATTAGATGACAGTCTCTCCAAGTTATTTATAAAAATGCCTTCTAAATTTTGTTATGATATCATGCATTTTTAAATAGCATTTCTTAAGTAAACTGAGTATGCAGTCTCCTGGGGTTAACCCTGACAGGTTCTTGACATGGACTCTGCAGGTACTGATGTATTGCAGGGGTCAGTGCACAGGGCAACAGGTCTGAAGTGACCTTTCCACCAGACATATGCTTTTTTAGTTATCACCTCTGTGCTGAGGAAAATATGACAGAAATACATAATCTTACATGTCAAAATGAGTTAAAAAATAACCTTAGCTCTGCTTCTGAATTAAAATATGAAAATGTTGAATTAAAGGAAGGACATAAATTATAACCTCTTATGAAAGTAAAAATATCCAGGCTTTCATTTTATACTTCTAAATTTATGTGAAAGTATGGTTTGCAAAAATGAGTAATAACATAGGTAGGTGCCCATTGCCACAATACTTTGTAATATCTCAATTATGGAGTTTCAAGGTTTAAAATGTTTATTTGCTCAGCTATTATAATTTTTTATGCCAAATAAACATTCTAGGGATACTGTCTTCTTGAGTTGGTATATGTATGGGGGAAATATTTTAATATGTGAATGTGAGTCATAAAAAATAGTTGTGATTTATTGTCACCTATCTTCTTATAGTTATTATCTGAAAATCATCATGCTTATTTATTTTGATGTCAGAGAAAAGCAGCTATTGAAATAATGTTGAAAACACTCTTTGTAGCTATTTCACTGCAAAAAAAAATACATTAATCTCTAATAAATTATGTGTACTTTTATAAGTCTCTGTTTCCAAAGGATGAATGTGGGAGAGGATAGGAGAGAAAATCACCTTATTGATATACTTCAGTTTTTTTTCTTGTGAGGACATAGATATCTCTTGAATGCTTAATTAAATGAGTTTTTTAAAATCCTGTGTGATCTTCATAGCAAACACAAATTCTAAAATTATAATAGCCTATTTTATTTCCTTTGCTATGGGTACGCCCCAAAAACAACAACACCACCACCACCACAAATGTCAGAAACTTAAAGCTAATTTAATACATATTTGGAGTCGTAGCTTCCAGTAATAGTATATTTTATTTGTGAAGCAAGGTTGTCATCTGGTGGTGGTTTCAAGTAGTACATCCTTTAGGTTGAGGAATAAATCAGCATTTTAAAGAAAGTGCTTAACAAAAGAAATATTGGTTTCAATTTTTCAGAATTCAGATACTTTTAAATGTTTTAAGTTTGCTATAACTTTACAAAGAATTTTCCTTAGTACTTTAATTTCCATCTTTCAATCTTTAATGTTGGGCCAAAAACATTTTTATCTGGTCACTGAACTGTTGAAGTTTGAGTAGTGTGGATGTTAATCATAATGTAAACAATGCATTTCCTATTTCTTCCCATCTCTAGAAGTTGTTTCTTTGGGAAAAAAAAATAAAGCTTCTGTAGTACTAAGTAAAAAAATGTTTCTACTTTTTGCACATTCATCCTTTCAGTGTTTGTGCAGGTTAATTTTATGAAACATTTGCATTTAAAATGTTAAGATTTTCATGATGATTTATTTGCTTTTGGTATTTTTATTTTTATACTATAACATTCAGAAAAGTTAGTCTAGAAGAAATTTAAATAGGTTTTATGTTTTATGTGTGTGTAACTATATGTGTTCAGGAAAATTTATATTATATGTTAGCTAAATGGTGGGCATAATATACATTTGTACATGAAAAGAAATCATAAAAGTAAAAACTGAAAAAGTGCAATTTAAAGTAATTTTTTAAAATAAAATAAGTCATTTATTTCAGTTTATTAAGATCACAGTGATTTTACGTAGAGGTACTTTAAATAATACATAACTTTATTCATGTTATTCATATATAAATCATGGAGGAAGTTAAATTTTAAGTTAATTTTTAGGTCTTATTGTGATTGTTGGAATAAAGATTGTGGTATTAATTTCTGCATAATAGGTAGCCACTTTGCCTGAAGACAGAAAGAAAATGGTACTAATGGAGGAAGTACTCAGTTGTTAAGGGAAATGAAATAAAAGATGCTTTTTAAAAGTATTTCACCAAGTGTATGTCATAGTACTCCCACTTCTGAATTACCTTTATTGGAATTCTGATCCTCCTATTTGTTGTGCTTAACAGAGATATAGGCATGGAATTCCATGGATTCATTTAACTTACTCATAGTGTACCAGTTTATATTCTTTTTGGTGATTTTTTAGCTTCTCATATACCTATAAACTGTAATAAATATATTGATTTCATCTGTACCAAGTTTTCAGAAGCAGATTTTGTGTCCAAGTCTTAGTAGCCCTGTTACCTTACTGATTTTGTTAATATAGTTAAATACTGTATTTTCTCAAATTGTATTCATCAATGGGAACTTATAAGCCACTTCCTTTTCCCCTAGAGGAGGAAGTTAGCAAGTTATTATTTCAATCTCTGACTGCATATGAGAATAATAGCAAAAACCAAATTTGGGGCAGGTTTATTATAATCCACTTATACTGTGAAGATAGAAACAGGATAGGGAGGGTAAATAGATCTTTATACAGGTAATTTTTTAAAATTATTTTTTAATGTCTTGGGAATTTTCAGTAAGTTGCCAACTTTCATATTTGCTAAGGTTAAAGATACCTTTTAATATAAGCAATTTTCTAATTATATCTCATGTTTTATTCTTTCCTGTCTCCATATTAGCTTGGGTAATTCGGAGTTAGTTTTCTGTATTTTCTTTGTAGTTAAGGAAGAATTCATTTATTAAATTCCCATTTTGGTCTTTGGATAATATATGTGGTTCAATAATCTCAATGTGGTAGCAAATAATCACGTGTAGATCAGAGACCCCCAAAACCATATGAAACCATTTGATTTGGGTTTTATTTAGAGACAGTTAAGACCACCACGTACCAGTCATCCTCCAGATATTGCCTTCATTTTTTATTGAGTCCCTATCTATTTGGGAAAAATGTTTTCACTCTTGGTTTTTTCATTGGCATATTAAAGAGTTTTCATGTGTCGCCCTAGATGGTTTGGCTCAGTGGATAGAGCTCCCTTAGTTCGATTCCAGTCAAGGGCACATGCCCAGGTTGCAGGCTTGATCCCCAGTAGAGGGTGTGCAGGAGGCAGCTGATCAATGATTCTCTCTCAACATTGATGTTTCTATCTCTCTCTCCCTCTCCCTTCCTCCCTGAAATCAATAAAAATATATAAAAAATTAATTAACTTAAAAAAAGAATTTTCATGTGTCATCAGCCTAATTTGTAGATGCAGGAATAGATCTGTCTCTGATTATTTTAGGGATTCAGTTCTCAGTTCAGACTTGAATGGTCATTCACTGCTTGGATGTGTGGAGGTGGGTGGAGGGTAAAACTTTAGTGTTTGCTTTTTAGTGTTTCTGGCCAATTAGAACTCCTCCTTAGAATTATATATATATAGAAATCTGAGCTATATGTAGAAATTATATGTATATAGAAATCTGAGATAAGGGTGAAGTCTATATATTTTTAGTTCATAAAATATTTAGGCCAAACTGAATGATTTGACACCATTTAGTCTGATGTAGATGACTCTGGTAAGAACATTTTTTACATGCATAATTATGTTCACTGCTCTGCAGGAGTCATACAAAGTGACCTGAAACACATAGTCTTTCCTCCTTTGCTTGCAAAGAATGTCAGCTACGAATAGTATATCATTTGAGAGACACTTAATGGCACAATCCTGCATGTCAGAGTCAACTTGGAAGTATACTAGAGAAAACAAGCAGGTACATTTAATAAACTGACCAAGTCTGTGTGCCACATGCAGGCTTGTCCATTGCTTTACAAAAAACTAAAAGTTATAAATGAGGTCTGACAATAGCTGCTTTACCTGTTTTGGGGGAAAGCCCCCAAAAGATAAATTTAGGATCAATTCCAAAGAACTCATATGGAACCTTATTCAAATTTGTAAGAGTTTTAATAGGAGAAACTAACATACATGGGCAAAGCAGCTGCTCCAAGTGGTGAGCGGCCTGGAAAAGATGAATACGTCCCAGGACAGGATCTCCTTTTTGTAGGGGGTTAATGGTAAAACCATAGGTAGTCACATAGACCCGTGGTCGGCAAACTGCGGCTCGCGAGCCACATGCGGCTCTTTGGCCCCTTGAGTGTGGCTCTTCCACAAAATACCCCGGCCTGGGTGAGTCTATTTTGAAGAAGTGGCGTTAGAAGAAGTTTAAGTTTAAAAAATTTGGCTCTCAAAAGAAATTTCAATCGTTATACTGTTGATATTTGACTCTGTTGACTAATGAGTTTGCTGAACACTGACATAGACCATCAGAAACAATAATGCATTTCTAAGTTAACACAATATCAGGCAGTTATCTGCATTACACATTCATTAACCTCCTACCTTTGGGCAGAATTCTGGTTTGCTGGGTAGTCAGCTAACCTGAGGCTACAGAGAGGTAAACAGTCACAGAAGGTTAAACACCGAGAGTCCAACATTTTTCCTGACACCTTTACTGCTGGAGCCACATTGCATCTGCAAGTAAGTTTCTGACAGTTCCCGTTGAGCAGTCAGCCGCCCATGTATGCTTCAGTTTGTCTTCATCTTCTTCATTATGTTAAACTCCAGATTTAATCTGCTCTCAGAGATGGATCAAAGGAAAATTGGCTCTCTTTTCCTTACTGGTAGTAAGAGGTGGTAATGGCAATCCACTATCTGATCAAATAAATGAGATTTCAATGATAGTATTTGTTTTATCACAGTTTCCTGTCAGTCGAGATTCTTAAACTATACAGGGTGTCCCCAAAAATGTATATACACTTTAACAGCTGATAGATCAATTTTTTTTTTGTTAATCCTCACCTGAGGATATTTTTTCAATTGATTTTTAGAAAGAGTGGAAGGAAGGGGGAGAGACAGAGAGAGAAAAGATATCAGTGTGAGAGAGACACATTGATTGGTTGCCTCATGCACCCCGCTTGCCCGGGCATTGAACCTGCCTGGTATGTGCCTTTGACTGGAATTGAACCCTTCAGTCGAAGGGCTGAAACTCTAACCACTGAGCATACCTGCTAGGGCTGATAGCTCAATATTGAAAATGAATGTATTTTAATAAATACTGCCTTTATAATTATTCAAAGTGTGTGTATACATTTAGGGGCAATAGTTTGGGTATGTCTGTTTTACATGCCCACATGCATTCTGAACAGTTTATTTTTGTGTATGGTGTAAGTTGGTGGTCTAGTTTCATTTTTTTTTTGCATGTATCTGTCCAATTTTCCCAACATAATTTATTGAAGAGACTCACTTGATTCCATTGTATGCTCTTGCCTCCTTTGTCAAATATTAATTGAGCATAATGGCAATTTCTGGGTCTATTTATGGGTTCTCTGTTCAGTTCCATTCTTGTGCCAGTACCAGGCAGTTTTGGTTATAATGGCTTTGTAGTATAGCTTGATATCTGGTATTGTGATCCCTCCAACTTTGTTCTTTCTCAAGATTGCTGCGGCTATCCGGGGTCTTTTTTTATTCCATATGAATTTTTGGAGAGTTTGTTCTAGGTCCATGAAATAATAATTCGTTGATATTTTAATGGGGATTGCATTGAATCTATATATTGCTTTGGGTGGTATGGACATTTTAATGATGTTGATTCTACCAATCAGTGCACACAATATATTCTTCCACTTGTTTATGTCTTCCTCTATTTCTTTTTTCAATGTCTCATAGTTTTCTGAGTACAGGTCTTTTACCTCCTTAGTTAAGTTTATTCCTAGATATCTTAATTTCTTTTTTTTTTTTTTTTTTTTTTTTTAAATATTTTTATTGAGGTATTATATGTGTACATATCTTACTATTACCCCCCACCCCACACCCACACATGCCCTCCCCCCCCAGAGTTTTGCGTCCATTGTTTATGCTTATATGCATGCATACAAGTCCTTCGTTTGATTTCATAACTCCCCCACCTTTCCAAACTTTCCCCCTGTACTTTGAAAGTCTGTTTGATGCTTTACTGACTCTGTATCTATCTTTTTGTTCACCACTTTATAATGTTCTTTACTATCCCTAAATGAGTGAGATCATGTGGTATTTTTCTTTCATTGACTGGCTTATTTCACTTAGCATAATGTTCTCCAATTCCATCCAGGTTGCTGCAAATGATGAGAATTCCTTCTTTTTTATGGCAGCATAGTATTCCATTGTGTAGATGTACCACAGTTTTCCAATCCAGTCATCTGCTGATGGGCACCTAGGCTGTTTCCAAATCTTAGCTATTGTAAATTGTGCTGCTATGAACATAGTGGTGCATATATCCTTTCTGATTGGTGTTTCTAGTTTCTTCGGATATATTCCCAGGAGTGGGATTACTGGGTCAAATGGGAGTTCCATTTTCAGTTTTTTGAGGAAACTCCATACTGTTCTCCACAGTGGCTGCACCAGTCTGCATTCCCACCAGCAGTGCACGAGGGTTCCTTTTTCTCCGCATCCTCGCCAACACTTGTTGTTTGTTGATTTGTTGATGATAGCCATTCTGACAGGTGTGAGATGGTACCTCATTGTTGTTTTGATTTGCATCTCTCGGATAATAAGTGACTTTGAACATGTTTTCATGTGTCTCTTGGCCTTCCTTCTGTCTTCTTTTGAAAATATTCTGTTTAGGTCTGTTGCCCATTTTTTTATTGGATCATTTATCTTCCTCTTATTAAGTTGCATAAGCTGCCTGTAGATGTTGGAGATTAAACCTTTATCAGTGATAGCATTTGCAAATATGTTTTCCCATGCGGTGGGCTTTCTTGTTGTTTTGTTGATGGTTTCTTTTGCTGTAAAAAAGCTTTTTATTTTGATGTAGTCCCATTTGTTAATTTTCTCTTTAGCTTCCATTGCCCTAGGGGCAGTGTCAGTGAAGAAGTTCTTTTGGCATATGTCTGAGATTTTGTTGCCTGTGGAGTCCTCTAGTATTTTTATGGTTTCCCGTCTTATGTTTAAGTCCTGTATCCATTTTGAGTTTATTTTTGTGTATGGTGTAAGTTGGTGATCTAGTTTCATTTTTTTGCATGTATCTGTCCAGTTTACCCAACACCATTTATTGAAGAGACTGTCTTGACTCCATTGTATGTTCATGCCTCCTTTGTCAAATATTAATTGAGCATAGTGGTTTGGGTCGATATCTGGGTTCTCTATTCTGTTCCATTGATCAATATGTCTGTTCTTGTGCCAGTACCAGGCTGTTTTGAGAACAGTGGCTTTGTAATACAGCTTGAAATCTGGTATTGAGATCCCACCTACTTTATTCTTCTTTCTGAGGATTGCTGAGGCTAGTCGGGGTCTTTTTTTATTCCAGATGAATTTTTGGAGAGTTCTTTCTAGGTCTGTGAAATATGCTGTTGGTATTTTGATGGGGAGTGCATTGAATCTGTAGATTGCTTTGGGTAGTATGGACATTTTAATGATGTTGACTCTACCAATCCAGGAACATGGTATGTTCTTCCATCTGTTTACGTCTTCCTCTATCTCTTTTTTCAGTGTCCTGTAGTTTTCTGCGTATAGGTCTTTTACCTCCTTAGTTAAGTTTATTCCTAGGTATTTTAATTTTTTTGGTGCAATGGTAAATGGGATTGCTTTTTTAGTCTCTCTTTCTGTAAGTTCATTATTGGTGTATAGAAAAGCCATAGATTTCTTGGCGTTAATTTTGTATCCCGCTACATTGCCGAATTCATTTATTAAGTCTATTAGTTTTTTGATGGAATCTTTTGGGTTTTTTATGTACAATATCATGTCATCTGCAAATAAGGACAGCTTCACTTCTTCTTTTCCAATTTGGATGCCTCTTATTTCTTCTTCTTGCCTAATTGCGATAGCTAATACTTCCAGTACTATGTCAAACAGGAGTGGTGAGAGTGGGCATCCCTGTCTTGTTCCTGTTCTTAGGGGAAATGGTTTTAGTTTTTGCCCATTGAGTATGATGTTTGCTGTGGGTTTATCATAAATAGCTTTTATTATGTTGAGGTACGAGCCCTCTATTCCCACCTTGTTGAGAGTTTTTATCAAGAAAGGGTGTTGGATTTTGTCAAATGCTTTTTCTGCATCTATTGATATGACTATGTGATTTTTATCTCTCAATTTGTTTATGTGATGTATCACGTTTATTGATTTGCGGATATTGTACCATCCTTGCATTCCTGGAATAAATCCTACTTGGTCATGGTGTATTATCTTTCTGATGTACTGCTGGAGCCGATTTGCTAGAATTTTGTTGAGGATTTTGGCATCAATGTTCATGAGGGATATTGGCCTGTAATTCTCTTTCATTGAGTTGTCTTTATCTGGTTTTGGTATTAGGGTGATGCTGGCTTCATAGAAGGAGCCTGGAAGTGTTCCTTCCTCTTGAATTTTTTGGAATAGTCTGAGGAGGATAGGTTTTAGTTCTTCCTTGAAAGTTTGATAAAACTCTCCTGTGAAGCCATCTGGCCCCGGGCTTTTGTTTGCCGGAAGCTTTTTGATGACTGCTTCAATTTCTTCCATAGTTACTGGCATGTTGAGCTGTTTAGAATCTTCCTGATTAAGTTTTGGAAGGTTGTATTTTTCTAGGAATATGTCGATTTCCTCTAGGTTGTCCAGTTTGTTGGAATAGAGTTGTTCGTAGTATTTTGTAACAATCCTTTGTATCTCAGCGGGATCTGTTGTTATTTCACCTCTTTCATTTCTGATTTTGTTTATTTGGGTCCTCTCTCTTTGCTTCTTGGTGAGCCTGGCTAGAGGTCCATCAATCTTGTTTATCCTTTCAAAGAACCAGCTCTTGGTTTTGTTGATCTTTTGTATTGTTTCTTTGGTCTCTATGTCGTTTATCTCCGCTCTGATCTTTATTATTTCTTTCCTTCTGCTTACACTGGGCTTATCTTGTTGCTCTCTCTCTAACTCTTTGAGTTGTTGGGTTAGGTAATTTATTACCATTGTTTCTTGTTTTTTGAAGTAGGCTTGTAGAGCTATGAACTTCCCTCTCAGGACTGCTTTCATTGTGTCCCATAGATTTTGGATTGTTGTGTTTTCATTGTCGTTTGTTGCCATGATGTTTTTTATTTCTTCCTTGATGTCTTTGGTAACCCAGTCATGGTTTAATAACATGCTGTTTAGTCTCCAAGTATTTGATTTCTTTGGGTTGTTTTTATTGTAGTTGATTTCCAGTTTTATGCCACTGTGATCTGAGAAGATACTTGATATGATTTCTATCTTCTTGAATTTGTAGAGACTTTGCCTATGTCCTAACATATGGTCTATCTTTGAAAATGACCCATGTGCACTTGAGAAGAATGTATATTCTGTGGCTTTGGGGTGAAATGTTCTGAAGATGTCGATTAATTCCATCTGTTCTAGTGAGTCATTTAGGTTTGATGTTTCTTTGCTGATGTTTAGTTTAGAGGATTTGTCCAATGGTGATAGTGGGGTATTGAAGTCTCCTACTATGATTGTATTACTGTCAATCTCTCCTTTGATATCTTCCAGGAGTTTTTTAATGTATCTTGGTGCTCCTGTATTGGGTGCATATATGTTTACCAGAGTTATTTCTTCTTGTTGGATTTCTCCCTTTAGTATTATGAAGTGGCCTTCATTATCTCTTGTTATGTCCTTCACTTTGAGATCTAATTTGTCAGATATAAGTATTGCAACCCCAGCTTTTTTTTCATTTCCATTTGCCTGGAAAACCTTTTTCCATCCCTTTACTCTCAGTCTGTATGCATCCTTTTTTTTGAGGTGGGTTTCCTGTAGACAGCAGATATCTGGGTTTTGTTTTCTTATCCAGTCTGTTACCCTGTGTCTTTTGATTGGGGCATTCAATCCATTTACATTTAAAGTTATTATTGATAGGTACTTATTTGACGCCATTTTTATTCTATACCCCTGTGTACCTTCTTTGCTTCCTATTTCTTTCTTTTTTTTTTTTTTTTTTACAGCAGACCCTTTAGCATTTCTTTCATTGCTGGTTTGGTGGTGATAAACTCCCTTAGTCCTTTTTTGTCTGTGAAGCTCCTGATTTCACCTTCAATTTTGATTGATAGCCTTGCTGGGTACAGTATTCTTGGATTTAGACCCTTCCTTTGCATGACTTGGTATATTTCATTCCATTCCCTTCTGGCCTGATGAGTTTCTGTTGAGAAATCAGTTGCTAGTCTGATGGGGGTTCCTTTGTATGTAACTGTCTGTCTCTCTCTGGCCGCTTGTAAGATTCTTACTTTGTCGTTGGTGTTTGCCAACTTAACTATAATGTGCCTTGGCGTCGGTCTTTTGGGGTTCATTTTGCTTGGAACTCTGTGAGCTTCTTGGATTTGTGTGGGTTTTTTCTTCCCTATATCAGGGAAGTTTTCTGTTATTATTTCTTCAAACAGGTTTTCTATTCCTTGCTCAGTTTCCTTTCCTTCTGGCACCCCTATTATCCTGATGTTGTTTTGTTTTGTATTGTCCCGAAGTTCCCTTACGCTCTCCTCAATCTTTCTAATTTTTGTTTCTAGAAGCTGTTGTAATTGGGTATTTTTTTCCATCTTGTCTTCTAGCTCACTTATGCGGTCCTCTGCTTCATCTAGTCTACTCTTGATGCTTTCTATTGAGTTCTTTACAGCAGCAATGTCATTTTTCATTTCTTCTTGGTTCTTCTTCATTTCTTCTTGGTTCTTACTCATATTGTCGAATTTGTCTTCCATCCTTTTCAGCCACCCTATGATCATTTCTCTGAATTCTTTCTCTGATAGGTTGTTTGCCTCTAAATCGTTTACTTCCTTTTCTGGTGATGCCTGTTTCTCTTTCCTGTGGGGGCTGTTTCTTTGTCTCCCCATGGTCTCTCTTCTCCGGATGTCTGGTTATATAGATTTCTCTCTCTGGCGTTGATTTAAAGGTATAAAATACAACACAACCAGGCACAACAGACAAGGCACTGAACAGAATTGTATTCACGATATTAATAACCTCCAATAAAGGTAACCACCAGAGAAAGACAAATTAGGGAATAGGAGTGGAAGAGGGAGAGTAAAAAGAAAGAACAACAACGAAAAAAAAAAAAAAAACAAAACAAAACAAAAAAAAACAACGAGTGTGAATCTGAACTTGGGAAAAGAGCAGAAAGAAAGAAAAGAAAAAGAAATAACAGAAAAGAAAAATAAAAGAAAAAAAAAGTAAGAGAGACAAGAATGATACTAAGAGAGAAAAGGGGAACAAACTATATATATGGGGAGTAAACTCCACTAGAACAACCACTATTCCCAGCAAATTCCAGCAACACGAGCCTGGAGATTAATACAAACTGCAACAGCAGCTAATATCAAGTGAGGCAAGGGAAAACAAAAGTAAAAAACAAACAAAAACAAAGCAAACAAAAGAACCAACCAAACCAACAAAAAGAATAATCAAAACAATCTCATAAAAAAGCATAAAAATTCAATCTAATCAACATTCAAGCAAACAACAACAAAAGGCCCGAGAGAAAAATAATTTTTTTAAGGTAGCGTAGAGAGAGGTTTGTATGGATTTGGAGCAGGGGGTTGGGAATTAGATAATATAAGTAGGGTGAAGTTTTAGCAGGGAGTAAACTGAAAAAGTAGGGAAAATCTAAAGCCAGAAAGGGTTAAGATAAACTGGGGACCAAAATGGGAAAGGTTGGGAGGAGAGTGATGGCATAATGTTAGCTTTGAGATAGGGTAAAACGATTGTAAGGGAAAGATGCAAATCGAATGTAGGACACTAATCCAAAAAAAAAAAGAAAGAGAAAATCAAATGACATTAAAAAAAAAAAAAAAAAAAAAAAAAAGTAAAATAATAGTAATAATAGTGTTGATTGAAAATAAAAATGTAATAATTAAAAAGGTGAAAATCGAGTGAGGAAAAAGAAAAAAAATTAGTTTCTTAAGTAAAAGATGCAAAAAATGAAAATAAAAAAATATGAGAATAAAAAATTTTAAAAATTGAAAAAAGAATTGAAAATTAAAAAATAGGAAGACTAAAATGTGCAGTAGCGGCTGTCATTCACTTCCTCTATTATTCTGTTTGGTACGCCTTTTTCCCAGTCTGGGCGGTATTTCAGTTCAGCTTCATTCCAGGGCTCCTCAGTGTTGGAAGCCAGTCCTGCTTTTTAAGCCAGCCGTGTCTTAATTTCTCGTATTTATTTTTAATTACACCAGAGACAATTAGCGTTTCAGCCCCTGGGTGGCAGTGTTTCTGAATTGACTTCCGGGCCTCTCTAGCTCTTTTTTCTTTTTTTTTTTTTTTTTTTTTTCCCCTCTATGGCACTCACTACTGGTTTGTGGAGGTATGCGCCTCAGAGCTGCCTCTCTGATGGTCACACGCAGCTCTGGTCCCCAGGTTCCGAAAAAACACCTTCCCCCTGCAGTCTTTCAGGGTTTCCGCCTGGGTTTACCTCTGTATTGGGCTTAGCAATCAGAGTCGGAAAGAGCCCAGGTGTGCGGACCGTGGGTCTGTGCCCCAGACTAAGGAGCCTGCACTCCTTTGAAAATTCTTAGTCTGACCCTCCTCGTCAGATTAAAATGAGTTGCTTTCAAGAGGTCACTTCTGTTAGCAGCTCAGAAGACCCCCCTCCTCATTCACGGATCAGGGCAGTTCCAACTGCCTCCGATTTTTCTAGGCACAGACCTCCCGGCTCCTGCCGGTCCTGCGGTCCTGCGGCTGCCGCGCTTCCCTCACCCAGCGCTTCCCTCACCCACCGCGGGGATTAGAAACCGCCCCTCATTTCAGGCGAAATCTGACCTTTCCGTGGTGCAGTGAAGAGTTTCTTTGAATCCGAATGTTTGCGCTGATAGGGGACCGGTGGTCTGGTGCTCCCAGCAGCTCAGTGTTTGCAGTTGTCGCGGAAAGTCAGGTTTCCACGAAAATCCTTCTTTCCTTGCAAGATGGCGAGGCGCCCGGCGAGCCCGCAGCTCCAGGAGGGGACCCAGCCCCTGTGGGTGCTGCGCGGTCAGAGGAACACTGCCCAGCACTCCCCCGCCTTCTCCTGGAGTTTAGCTGTCCCTTGGCTTGCCCACATACACTCCCTCTGCGAGCCTCTGCTGCTCCGACTCTCCACCCCAGGAACAGACTCCAAACCCGACTCTATTCCGTCGCCATTTTCTCTCCTCCTCCTCTTAATTTCTTTGTTGCAATGGTAAATGGGATTGTTTTATTTGTTTCTATTTCTGTGAATTCATTATTGGTGTATAAAAAAGCCATAGATTTCTGGGTGTTAATTTTGTATCCTGCTACATTACTGAATTCATTTATTAAATCTAGTAGTTTTTTGATGGAATCTTTAGGGTTTTCTATGTACAATATCATGTCATCTGTGAATAAGGATAGTTTTACTTCTTATTTTCCAGTTTGGATGCCTTTTATTTCTTCTTGTCTGATCGCTATGGCTAGCGCTTCCAGTACTATGTCGAACAAGAGTAGTGACAGTGGGGCATCCCTGTTTGGTTCCTGTTCTTAGGGGAAATGGTTTTAGTTTTTGCCCATTGAGTAGGAAGTTGGCTGTAGGTTTGTCATATAAGGCTTTTATTATGTTGAGGTATGATCCCTCTATTCCCACTTTGCTGAGTGTTTTTGTTGGATTTTGTCAAATGTTTTTTTATACATCAATTGATATGATTTTGTGATTTTTGTCTCTCAGTTTGTTTATGTGATGTATCACGTTTATTGATTTGTGAATATTGTACCATCCTTGCATCCTTGGAATAAATCCCACTTGGTCATGGTGTATGATCTTTCTAATGTGTAATGCTGGATCCGATTTGCTAGGATTTTGTTGAGATTTTAGCATATATGCTCACCAGAGATATTGGCCTGAGATTTTCGTTCTTTGTAGTGTTTATATCTGGTTTTGGGATTAGGGTAATGCTGGCTTCATAGAAAGAGCTTGGAAGTGTTCCTTCCTCTTGAATTTTTTGCAATAATCTGAGGAGGATAGGTTTTAGTTCTTCCTTGAATGTTTGGTAAAACGCCCTGAAACCATCTGGCCCCGGGCTTTTGTTTGCTGGAAGCTTTATGATGACTGCTTCAATTTCCTCCATAATTATTGGCCTATTGAGATGTTTAGATTCTTCCTGATTGAGTTTTGGAAGGTGGTTTTTTCCTAAGAATATGTCCATTTCTTCCAGGTTGACCAGTTTGTTGGAATAGAGTTGTTCATAGTATTTTTTTTTACAATCCTTTGTATTTCTGTGGGGTCTGTTGTTATTTCACCTCTTTCATTTCTGACTTTGTTTATTTGGGTCCTCTCTCTTTGCTTCTTGGTGAGCCTGGCTAGAGGTTCATCAATCTTGTTTAACTTTCAAAGAACCCGCTCTTGCTTTTATTAATCTTTTGTTTTTTTGGTGGTTTTTTTTTTTTTTTTTTTTTTTTTTGGTCTCTATGTCATTTATTTCCTCTCTGGTCTTTATTATTTCCTTCCTCCTGCTTATTCTGGGCTTTTCTTGTTGCTCTCTTTCTAATTCTTTAAGTTGTAGAGTTAGATAATTTATTTCCAGTTTTTCTTGTTTTTTGAGTTAGGCCTGAAATGCTATGAACTTCCCGCTCAGGACTGCTTTCACTGTGTCACATAGATTGTGGATTGTTGTGTTTTCATTCTCATTTGTTTCCAGGATGTTTTTAAATTCTTCTTTGATCTCTTTGGTAACCCAATCATTGTTTAATAACATGCTATTTAGCCTCCAAGTGTTTGAATTTTTTGATTGTTTTTATTGTAGTTTATTTCTAATATTATGCCATTGTTATCTGAGTAGATGCTTGATATGATTTCAGTCTTCTTGAATTTGAAGAGAATTTGCCTGTGTCCCAATATGTGGTCTGTTATTGAAAATGTCCCATGTGCATTTGAGAAGAATGTATATTCTGTAGCTTTGGGGTGAAATATTCTGAAGATATCGATTAAGTTCCTCTGTTCTAGTGAGTCCTTTAGTATTGCTGTTTCTTTGCTGATTTTTTGTCCAGATGATTTGTCCAGTGATGTCAGTAGGGTATTAACATCCCCTACTATGATTGTATTGTTGTCTATCTCTCCCTTGATATCTTCCAGAAGTTTTTTTTATGTATTTGGGAGTTCCTGCATTGGTTTCATATATGTTTATAAGAGTTATATTCCCTTGTTGTATCGATCCCTTTAGTATTATGAAGAGGCCTTCCTTATTTCTTGTTATGGCCTTCACTTTGAGGTCTATTTTGTCAGATATAAGTATTGCTACACCAGCTTTTTTTCATTTTCATTTGCCTGAATAATATTTTTCCATCCCTTTACTTTCAGACTGTGTGAGTCCCTTGTTCTGAGGTGGGTCTCTTGTAGACAACATATGTATGGGTGATGTTTTCTTATCCATTCAGCCACTCGATATCTTTTGATTGGAGCAGTTAGTCCATTTACTTTTAAGGTTTATTTTGATACCTACTTGTTTGATAGCCATTTTTATGCCTGTGTTCCTTCTTCCCTTTCTATTTCTTCTTTTTACAATAGTCCCTTTAGCATTTCTTGCATTGCTGGCTTGGTAGTGATAAACACCCTTAGCCTTTTTTGTCTGCAAAACTCCTGATTTCCCCTTCAGTTTTGAATGACAGCCTTGCTGGATAGAGTATTCTTGGATTCAGTCCCTTGCTTTGCATCACTTCGTATACTTCCTTCCATTCCCTTCTGGCCCGATGTGTTTCTGTTGAGAAATAATTTGATAATCTAATGGGAGATCCCTTATAGGTAACTTTCTGTCTCTCTTTTGCAGCCTTTAAGATTGTCTCTTTGTCATTAACGTTTGCCATTGTAATTACGGTGTGTCTTGGTGTGGGTCTTTTGGGGTTCATTTTGTTTGGGATTCTCTGTGCTTGTGTGACTTTTCTTTCCCAAATCAGGGAAATTTTCTGTCACTATTTCTTCAAGTAGGTCTTCTAATCCTTGCTCCTCTTCTTGGCCTTCTGGTACCCCTCTTATACGTATGTTACTTCTTGCATGTTGTCCCAAAGCTGCCTTAGGCTCTCCTGCTTTCTAATTTTTTTCTTCAATAGCTGTTCAGACTGGGTGTGTTTCTCTGCCCTATATTCTAACTCACTAATTTGGTCATCCACTTCTTCTAGTCTACTGTTGAAACCTTCCATATTTTTTTAATTGTAGCTATATAATTCTTGATTTCCTCTTGATACTTACATAAGTTGGTGATTTTCTCGTCCATCCAGTTTATGAACTGTATGTCCCTTACTGCCCTGGCAGAACTGTCCCTGGGGCCGTGGTGGAGTGGGCCTGGGTTGCTGGGGTTCAGGGTAGAGCGGGTACCAGGTGGCTCCAGGTTAGGCTAGCAGTATGAGTCTGGAGTCCAGGGCAGGGGTGGGGCAGAAGGTCCCGCCTGGCTTGCACTTACTGTGGGGTCTTGGAGCCGGATCCTAGGACGCTGGGTCCCAGCAGGCTAGTGAGGATGCCTGGTGCGCTAGCTCACTCTGGCAGTGCATGCTCCCTGCAGACGCCTGGGAGCCTGCTGGGGGGTCCTGCACCACTCACTGCTGAGGCACAGTGGTGGTTCCACACTGGTTATAGTTGGCAAGCGGCATTCTCTAGGCATCCTCTGCCCTTCTTATTGAAAATTGTTTCTTCAGCTGTGTCTAATTTGTTAATTCAGGGTGGATGTTCTCTGGTTTAATTGCTTTTCTGGCCTGGCCCTAGGAGGAGGTGCATGACAGTGCTGCCTATTCGGCTGCCATTTTTCTCTCAACATAATGAGTGGTTTTATAACATTAATTTTTCTAAATCTTCACTAGAAAGAGAAAAAGGTGTGCTTTTCCTGGCTGTTTTAATAAGCAAGAGCTCTCTGGGGTTTATTTCTTCTTTAGGATCCTTGCCCTTGAGTTTTACAAGCTCAAAGAAGACCCATGGGAACTGATTATAATTATCTTCCCTCGAGGCCCACTGTGCAGATAGATATGCACAGGGATCAGTTTGAGCATACCCACTCCAGTTTCAGGACTTTTCTTTTTTCAGTGACCACATTGAGGCTAATGAATTTTGTGTTGTTTTGTTCTTTTGTTACTATGTTACTGTGGTGCACTTTGAAGCCAATTTGGGCATTTGACTTACTTTTATCACCTGTTTTATTCATTGATAATATTGGAGTTTTAATGTTTACAAAAACAAAAAAGATTAATTTGTAAACCCCAAGTTATGGGTTAATTTAGGTTTTGTCCTTCTATGAAAATGGCCCAGTAGATACAGAAGTTTATGGGGCTCCTATTTCTGGGTCATTACAGAGTGAAGCTGAAAGGCTCATGTTCTTTTTCAAAATGTGAAGGATGAGTAAGGGAGACTTGTAAAACCTGAAATTGAGACTGAGCTACATTTTAGAATTTGTTCTATTTTGGAGGTGTTTACAGGCTCTATTTGAAAGAAATCACATGATGTTGGACTTATACATGGATAGTCAAATTTCCTTCTACTCCCTATGGCTGCTGCTTGTAAAATTTTTGTAGAAAGTTTCCCTTTTTATATTTTGTAGGGATTGGCATTTTCATTGTTATAATCATTTTTGAATTTCTAATTATTAGTATTAGTTCTTTGATCTTTTACTATGAAACTACGCTTATTCTTCTTTGATATAATTTGGAGCTCACTGATTGAATTTGCCTAATTGTGCTTTGTGTGTGTTGAAGTGCCTAGTTGATTAGGAAGCTGATTTGTATAGATGTTGGCTTCTGTTTATGAGAAGCTCATATTCCTTGTATTAGCACTAGTTATCTATATCTAGCTATATCTAGCCTAAAAGAGTAGCATGCTAATTGACCATAACATGCTAATTGACTGTATCTTCGTGATGCCCACCAGTCAATCAGGAGTGAGTATGCAAATTAACCCAACAGAGATGGTGGGTTAGTTTGCATACGCAGGTGCCCAGCGGCCGGGGCGGGCGGGACGCAGGCGTTCTGTACCACCCCAGCTGCTCCGGGTCTCTGGGCAGCATGGGAAGGTGGAAAGACGGCTCCAGGCCGGAGTGGAAAGGCGGCTTTGGCCAGAGCGAAGGTGGTGCCAACAGCCAGGGGAAGGAAGGCCCATTCTTGCACGAATCTTCGTGCATCGGGCCTCTAGTATATATATAAAAGCCTAAGTGACTGTCACAACTGAAACAACTGAACGGATAACTAAACAGGCTGCGTGGGGTGACCAGGCTGGCAGGGGGGTTAGTGAGGGCCGACATCCACCTAGGGTCCCAGATTGAAGAGGGTGCAGACCAGGCTGATGGACATGCCCCCCCACCCCCATACAAATTTTGTGCACCGGGCCACTAGTTAATTGATATTTGTAGAACTGAATTTATAAGATGATTAACGACAGATAAAGTCAATAGCTATGAACAGAGAAAAACTAACAGGATAACAAGGAAATTTACTTAGTCATTTTGAATTAAAGTAGTGTTTTAACCATCTATGCTGACTGCAAACATTTGTATTCCATGGTCACTTATGTTCTATTATAAGTGCCTCCCATTCATTTATTCTTACAGGCTCATCTACATACTTAACACTTCTATTTTTTTACTCTCTGTAATCTACTTAGCTACTTGCCTTCATTCATCATTGTAGTTTAGCACTGCTTTGGTCTTAAACTTAATATCTAATTTTGTTAACACAATCTTGCTTTGTTTTATATCTATACTTTTCAGGCTTTATCTCCTTGATCTTGTTCATAGGCTTATCATCTTTAATCTCCTGTTGTTCTTTTACACTCTTCAATTTACATTTCATTACACTTGGCTCTTTTCCTTTAGAGAATTCATTCATTCTGTGTTTCCTAAAGGCATATGTCCTTTGGTTGCTGTCTCCAAATACAGTTTATATTTAGAATGTCTTAGAATCAGTCTAATGTTGGGAGTTGAATTGCTGGCCATGAGGAATTAGCTTGAGTTAGCTGTCAGACTAGTACTCCTCTATCTTTATAATGGGAAAATACCCGCAGTGGCAGTGCTAGCTAGTACTAGCCCTTTTTTAAAGGAGTTGATATGGATTACAGAATATGTCAGATGCTAATGGGCATTTTTACAAGTGAACTTTTGGGGAGATGAAACCTGGGTTATAGAATTTGTCAGAGAATTTCAAAATGGGCATAAATGAATGAGTAGAAATGATCCCCCTCCCTCAGATTCAGTAATCTTGAATTAATTATTGCCTGCAACAGATGCATGGTTGGTTTGGACTAGATAAAAGAACAAAGGGCAATAAGACAATGAGTAAAACAACTGAAAAGAGACAAGGAAAGTAAAAGATAGAAGGTAAAAATTGCCTAATTTGCCTATCTTTGTGCCACTTGGAGTCAGCGATTGAAGGGTTGTTGGGAACATTATGGCAAAGAAAGTGGACTTGAGAAGATAATGTGAGAACGTAGCATAGGAAATTTCTGTTGGACTTAATTTAAAACTATGTTGTTTTTAGTTCTATTTTTACAGTGCATCCCGATCGCTAAGAGCTTACCATAATACCAAATTTTTAAGTCAGATATTATATTTGTATAATAGTAAGGAATAGCTTATACATTACTTAAGTATATTGGTGTTTAATTATATAAACACACTATCCTCTTAAGGACACAAAAAAGGAAAAATCTACACTATCCATTCTGTTTTATCAGACATACTGAATAAACAGGGAATATCCAGGACTCCTTCCCTAGTATTTGTAGAAGCATTTCATAATAGAGAACAAAATTGCATGCTAACTTAAAAAAATAATTTGGTTAATTTCAATTTTAGAAAATATTAAGCCATTTATTTTTATCTTAACAGGTATCTTTCAGATGAAGGCATTGAAGCTTGCACAAGTTCTCCTGATAAAGTCAATCTAAATGACATCATCTTGATTGCTCTCAATGTAGGTTTTCTCTATTAACCTTTTTAATATTCATGGAAAATATTGCATAGAATAAACAGGATTTTATAAGTGATATGGAGTAATAAATACATCTTTTACTTTTATTGTCCATTTTTAGTTACAGTGATGTTTCTTAAATTTGTTAAGCTCATATAGGCAAATTATTAGAATTATCTTTCTTTTAATATCTTATATGGAATCCAATAAATAGGAAAAAATGCAATTAAAACTTCTTTTTTAAACCCAGTGTTTGGTTATAGAATTTCATAACCTTTATATTATCTGTATAATAGCAATAAAAACTGATCTTATACATTGAAACAAATTACCATTTAATTAACATAGAAACACTGGTTAGGTTGTAGCTTTTTGACAATTCTGTTTATTATTTCAAAATAACTTTTCCTGTTGATAAAAGTAATATATATTGTAGAAGACTTCATAAAACACAGAAAGTAAAATAAAAATATTGAAATCACTTATAATTACTGTTAATGTTTTGATATGTGTTTCTTTCTAATCTTTCTCCCTCTACCCATCTGAATAGCTATATCTTTTCCATAATTGCAATTGGTTTTTGGATTTTTTTGGGAAGAGTTATAAAAATTATCTAAATATAGATATAAGTAAACAACTATTCTTTTTTCATTCTTGCAGTTACCCCAATGAAAGTTTTCATGTTGCCTTTACAATGACAGTATATTGATCAAATTTACCTATTATACATAATCAATTAAGTTCATAAGAGAATCACATCACTATCTGTCATAGTCATCAGATTATTGCAAAATAGGTATGGCAAATCAGAAATGGCAGTAACTGATTTAAAATATAAATAAATATGTATGACTGAATATAAATCTTTTCAAATCACCTAAATTTTTTATTTCTATAATGAAACTTGGGTTTAAGCAGATAAAAATTGTTTTGAAATCTCATTTTATCAGCTTCTTTGAATTTTATCAATAAGACTAATGAGATCTTTTTATTGTTTCTGAACTAAGAAAGTTTTTAATAAACAAGACTATAAGCCCTGGCCAGTTTCTCAGTGGTTAGAGCATTGGCCCACAGACCTGGTAAGAGTGGGAGACAACTAATAGATATGTCTCATGTTGCTGTTTCTCTCTCTCCCCTTTCGCTTCCTCACTTCCACTCTCTTTAAAAAAATCAATGGAAAATATCCTTGGGTGAGGATTTAAAAAAATTTTTTTAAGTAAGCATTATTTTAGAAGTGTACAGGCTGTCTATGACTACAAATAGAAATACTTCCTAGACATTTTAACTTTCTTTGAATTGCTCCCAAATTAGTGAATTCAACTTGCAAAAAATGTTGTAAAGAACTCTATTTTTTTTTTGTTTATTTAAGAAAAAATCCTAAAGATGACAGAAAAGAGATTTTGTGATAATCTTCTGCTCTTCTATATTATTCTTATTTATATACTTAGGTAAATAGCAATGAACTATTCATAATTGGGTGTGAAACTTTAAATGAAATAGGTCAAGATGGTATTAGTTCTGTGCACATGAGAAGTGCACAATGACCATTATTTTAATGAATTAATAGTCTTTATAATTTTCTCTGAAATACTAGTATGTAGTCAAACACTACAACCTAAGTTGTCATACCATATAACAGGAAAAAAACACCTTTTTAAGAAAATACATTTTTATTGATTTCAGAGAGAGAGAGAGAGAGAGAGAGAGAGAGAGAGAGAGAGAGAGAAACATTAATGATGAGAGAGAATCATTGATTGGCTGCCTCCTGCACTCCCCCTACTGGGGATCGAGCCCACATCCCGTGCATGTGCCCTTGACCAGAATCAAACCCTGGACCCTTCAGTCCACAGGCCAACACTCTATTCACTGAGCCAAACCAGCTAGGGCCAGGAAAAAAACCTTTTAATCAAGATCAAGTCTATACCAAATAATGTACTTCTCAAGTTTATTTTTAACAATAAAGGCATTTACAGTAGTTCTTTTGAATTATTTTTTTTCAACTTTTGATCACTCGTTGAGAAATAACTTATTACATAAGGTGATAATAATCCATGCACAATTTTATTTTGTTCTCTTCCTCTTGTGGGGCACACACTGAGCTGGTTTCTTTTTTCTTTTTTAATGTAAAAAAATTGATTTTAGAGAGAGAGGAAGGGGGTGGGGAGAGGAGAAACATCAATTTGTTAATATCAATTTGTTGTTCTACTTATTTATGCATTCATTGGTTACTTCTTGTATGTGCCCTGACAGGGGATCAAACCCACAAACTTGGAGTATCTGGACGATGCTTTAACCAGCTGCTGAGCTGGTTCCTTTAACCAGCAATGAACAATGCAATAAGATGTATACTACAGTGTTTTTACCAAGGGAAATCCATTAGAGACTAGTCCCCGAGGCTTTTAGTAGACTGCTCATGAAGGTACTCTCTGCCTAACATGAAACAAAATTCTAGACTCCACCCCCATATCACTTCCCCAAAAAAGCAGGTATTTGCCATAAATCACTTACAAATAGTGTAGGACAGTGGTTGGCAAACGCGGCTCGCAAGCCACATGCGGCTCGCAAGCCGCGGTTTGCCGCTCTGTTGACTAATGAGTTTGCCGACCACTGGTCTCGGAAACCTGGTGAAACGGGAGTCTCAGGACTGCTAAGTACTATTTTCTGTGCAGAGTTTTATGTTGAAAGAGAAGGTTCTTAATTTTTTACTTTGTGGAATGGGGAATAAGAATATTAAGAAATGATATTGAAATATAGCATGTAGTTTTGGTTTTAAATACCTGAATTATTCAGAAAAAAAATAAGTCTAGCCCAGTCTTAAATTACTGAATACTATGTATTAGTAAACATTTAAAAGCAGATTTTTTTTTTTCCTTTTAAGATGCGGTATAATATAAAATGGCTTGCCAAATAAGCATTCTGTTGAACTGAACTTTAATAGTTAGGAATCTTGTGTGTGTGCCACATGAACATGTATTTAAAAGTTAAATACTTCTGCATAATTTTTTTATGTAAGTGTATTTTTGGATCTATATGTCCTAGTGATCCTGATATAATGATATCTGAATCATAAAATTGTCTTTGTATTATAAATTGACTTTGAATTTAGGATGTTTAAAGATTTGGTAGGTTGTTTTTATTTTGCTAAAAGAACAATGAAATAATATTAATTTTTTGTATGTATAGCACTTTGAAAGTTATGTAAACTTAGAATACATTGTCTTTTAGCTTGGCATCCCATTTTATAAAGGAATAAATTAACTGGATTTAGAGAATTTTGTGACAGTATCCAAGATCATATTAGTTAATTACAGTTTTCAGTGAATCGAAGTTTAGAATTTTAGTTTAATGCTCATTTCTACTTTATATTGATGGCTCATTTAGTTTAGCTCATAATTATTGACAAAAACCAGAAATGAGGGACCATGGTATTTCATAAAATTTGTATATATTCTTTTTCTCATATATATATTTAAATATTTCAGCTTTTTGAGTGACTTCAAAATAACACCTATGCTTTTATAAACTGTTCGTTGTATTATTGACTTAATATAAATTTTCAGATGATAAAATGTACATTCACCCAGAATGTTTTATATTCACTAAAATAAACATGATAGCTAACATTAATTAAATGCTTATTCTTTGCAAGTTATTGTGTCAAGTGCTTCATGTGTATTAACATTTAATCCTCAAAACAATACTAATACAGGGAAGGGGGTGTAAGAAAGTACTTTATACCCTATATGTTACTCAGTATATTCAGAGTGAAAAGGCTTATAATTCTTTCACTGCTATTGGGTGGAGGCTGCAAAAAGGATTGGCTTAAAGCCTTGTTACACAAATATTTGGATTTGGGGCTTAGTTTGCCAGGCAGTTCCATTTGGTGAGATTTAGTTTAGGAGTGATCCCTGCATTATATTGAGAAGTAAATTATGAACCATGGTAGTAAAAGACTGGAAAGAGCTGTGGGGATTGTATAACATATACTTCTTTCTTAAGCTGACCACATATGCATATCCTCCTATATAATAAAGAGGTAATATGCAAATTGACTATCACTCCAACACACAAGATGGCTGCCCCCATGTGGTCAAAGATGGCCACCCCCATGTGGACACAAGATGGCCTGCAGGGGAGGGCAGTTGTGAGTGATCAGGCCATCAGGGGAGGGCAGTTGGGAGGGACCAGGCCTGCAAGGGAGGGCAGTTGGGGGCGACCAGGCTGGCAGGGGAGGGCAGTTGGACGGGACCAGGCCTGCAGGGGAGGGCAGTTAGGGGCAACCAGGCCTGCAGTGGAGGGGAGTTGGGGGTGACCAGGCCTGCAGGGGAGGGCAGTTAGGGGTGACCAGGCCAGCAGGGGAGGGCAGTTGGAAGGGACCAGGCCTGCAGGGGAGGGCAGTTAGGGGCAATCGGGCCGGCAGGGGAGCAGTTAGGCGTTGATCAGGCTGGCAGGGGAGTGGTTAGGGGGTGATCAGGCTGGCAGACAGAAGCGGTTAGGGGCAATCAGGCAGGCAGGCAGGTGAGTGGTTGGAAGCCAGCAGTCCTGGATTGTGAGAGGGATGTCCGACTGCCCATTTAAGCCTGGTGGGATTGGGCCTAAACGGGCAGTCGGACATCCTTTGAGGGGTCCCAGTTTGGAGAGGGTGCAGTCTGGGCTGAGGGACAGCCCCCCCCCGTGCATGAATTTCATGCACCGCGCCTCTAGTCTATATATATAAAGAGCCAGGGTCTGTAACGTCCAAAACAACCGAACGGATGACTGAACACTGCGCGGGCTCTATCCACTGAGCCAAACCAGCTAGGGTTCATTATAGTAAGTTTAATCACCTAGTATTTTCTCCTTATCTCTAACAAAATTTTCAGTTATAATTTATGTGGTTAAAGGCACTCTAAGTCTATTTTCTTTCATTTTGCTCTTAAGGCAATGAAGAGCTACCAATTTCTATACTTGAAGAAAGAGCAAACAATACAAATTTATTAATCTAACCTCAAACTCTCAGTCATCTGAACAAAAATTTTTTTAATATATATTTTGTTGATTTTAGAGAGAGAGGAAGGGAGAGAGAGAGAGAAACATCAAGGATGAGAGAGAATCATGGATCGGCTGCCTACTACACACTCCACACTGAGGATTGAGTCTGCAACCTGGGCATGTGACCTGACTGGGAATCGAACCTGACCTCCTGGTTCATGGCTCAACCACTGAGCCATGCCGGCTGGGCCTGAACAAATTTCTTACCATTTCTTTTGTTTTTACTTCCTAAAGTAGACAAAAATTCTTAAAAGTTCTGCTTTTTATGTAGACTGTGTAGTTGAAGTTCTGTTTTTATGTCAGAAATGTGATAACTTTTTATGTTTTGCTTTGAGGTTTGCTGAGTAATATGTATTTCTGCATTTTCATGCAGTTAGCTATTTGTTTGCCAATTTCAGTTTTTATAATTTTTTTGAAGCAAATTAAATACGTCTTTACTATGGACAGTCTTACTATAACTCCTTGCTGTTGCAGTGAAATTGTTCCCTGGCGTATTTGTAGGTTATATAGCTTTGTTATGTTATGGGTGCTATAGCCTATAGAATAATGTGTTTTCATGTATCTGCATATTAAGGTTGTGTCAAATTTAATTGTCAAGAATGTACACTTTTTGTGAATTTATTTAGTTTTGGATTGTGGCATTAATTTTTTAGTATGGGTATAATATAGTTTACATAAAATAAAGGTTTAGAATTCAATAGAGAAAATTTAGTAAGTTAAAAGATTACCTAAAGAGATATGACCTGAGTTAAGGCTATTTATATATTAATGTTCATCCTACTGGTGCATTTTAAATAGCATATATATGGAACTGTGTTATTTGAAAATATTGATTACATGTATAGAAATCATAATCAGCTAACAGACATTTATTTAAAAATTTCTCCACAAACCTTAATTTCATCTTTTATTTGTGATTGAGATTAGATCTATTTTTTATAATTATATTTTAATAATAATATTTTTATTTTAGACAGACTTGAGAACAATTGGCAAGAAATTCCTCCCTAGTGACATCAACGGTGGAAAGGTAGAAAAGGTAAAGTAAAATGTTAACTACCTACATTATGCTAACTGCAATAACTATGAAAATCCACTGATTACTAGAGTTATGTTTTATCAGTAGAAACTATAACTGCAAAATATTTCGGAGGCAAACAGGTCACAGAGTCATCATTACAGTGATTTCCTATGCATATGGAGAATTTTAGGACTTAAACTTTTAACATTTTGATGTCTTTTAAACATTAAAAAAATCTTTTGTTTTAAGAATTATAACTGGCACATTTGCGTATGAGACTTGCTAGATATTATCAGAGTTTAGGAAAAGGACCTTTTAATACCTTTTTATTTTAGTTACTTGTTATGTTTATATAATGAACTTATTAATATAAAAGTATATGAGTGTAAGAGAATATTAGGAGTAATTTGGCAAAGCCATGCTTTGGTTATTTCTATCATTTTGTATTGTACATATGTGTAAATATATATATTTGTTACAGTTTTTTTCAGTGATCTTTTTAAAATACAAGGATACAGTTTTTAGATACTAACTAATTAGTCTTTTACTTCTTACCCATTCATTTCTATTTAATTTCTTCTTTTTATTAGAAAATACATGTAAATTGTGTCACTCATGAATTTTCTGTGTGCTTTTTGGTCATATGCTATTGGTCTATGTGATATTGATCACTTTTTGAACTATTAAGGAACATCATTATCCTTAATTTAAATAAATATTTTCAATGTGTATGTTTTGTGTTTGAATATGTATTCTTATTTAAACACTCAAATGTTTAAAATAGTTATTGCACATAGATATTTAAAATTTTAGATAATTTGAAAGACTTGTTGTATAACAACATATTTGTCACATTTCTAAATACCAGTTCACTTATACAATAGATGGTATTTATTTATTTTTTCTGGGCCAAATTTCTTATTTTTAATTAAATATATTGAGGTAAACATTGGTTAATAAGATCATATAGGTTTTAAGTGATCTTATCCTATCTAATAATAGACAAATATGCAAATTGACCATACCTCCGACACACCCACCAGCCACGCCCACCAGCCACGCCCACCAGCCAATCAGAGCGAGTATGCAAATTAACTCAAACCAAGATGGCTACAGCCACAGAGAGCAAGGTTTCCTAGGTAACAGAGGAAGCCAAGCTTTCTGCCAGCCGTTGCAGGCCTAAGCCTCCACTCAAGCTACAAAGTTTTAATTATAGAAGGTAAACAAATTCAAACAAATGGCGGCAAAATGGAGCTTGAGAGAGCAGGCCAGGGTTGCCGCAGGCACCAGGGGAAGCAAAGCTTTCCGCACACCCTGGCCGGGCCCACCCGTTTAAGGCAACAAAGTTTCAATTATAACCCCAACACAAATGGCTGCGGGCCTTGGAGGGAGCCCCAGGCTTGGCTCTGCTCCAGGCTACAAAGTTTCAATTGTAGAAGGAAAATAAATTCCAGATACCAGGGCCTCCGCTTGCGTTGCCAGGGGGCGTGGCCCACCTGCAAACCACCACAGGCCCCTCGCTCAGGCCGCCCCACGCCCCAAGGAATCCCCACCTGATCCGGGACGCCCTTCAGGGCAAACCAGCTGGCCCCCACCCCTGTACCAGGCCTCTATCCTATCTAATAAAAGAGTACTATGCAGATTGATCATCACTGCAACACACAATATAGCTGCCCCCATGTGGTCAAAGATCCTGCCCCCATGTGGACACAAGATGGCCACCACAAGATAGCCAGCAGGAGAGGGCAGTTGGGAGGCACCCGGCCTGCAAGGGAGGGCAGTTGAGAAGGACCAGGCCTGCAAGGGAGGGCAGTTGGAGGTGATCAACCCTGCAGGAGAGGGCAGTTAGGGGGTAACCAGGCAGCAGAGGAGGGAAGTTGGGGGCGAACAGGCTGGCAGCAGAGTGGTTAGGGGGTGATCAGGCTGGCAGGCAGAAGCGGTTAGGGGCAATCAGGAAGGCAGGCAGGCAAGCAGTTGGGAGCCAGCAGTCCTGGATTGTGAGAGGGATTTCCGACTGCCCGTTTAGGCCCGATCCCAGGGATGTCCGACTGCCCGTTTAGGCCCGATCCCAGTCGGACATTCCTTGAGGGGTCCCAGATTGGAGAGGGTACAGGCTGGGCTGAGGGACAACCCCCCTCTGTGCACGAATTTCATGCACCGGGCCTCTAGTCTATATATATAAAAGGCTAATATGCAAAGTGTCACCTCGGGAGTTTGACTTCATTGTTCTCAGGATCTTCTCTAGTCTCTTACATTTACTTTTTGGTTGTGGTAGTAGTTCTCAGTCTTCATTGTATACTAGGATCACCCTGAAGCTCAGCTAAAATACAGACTGCCAGCCCACTCCTATCCCCACCCCTACCCCACCTCCAGGAGTTCGATTGCTTGCTATGACATGCGCTGACCACCAGGGGGCAGCGTGGAACGAAGGGAGGCCCCAGTCAAAGCCGGAAGGCCCCGATTGGCCCTGATCGCTGGCCAGGCCTAGGGACCCTACCCGTGCACAAATTTTGTGCACCGGGCTTGGTTAATAAGATCATATAGGTTTCATCTGAATATTGCATTGTGTGCCTGCTACCCAAAGTCAAATCATCTTCTGTCTCCATATATTTGGCCCTCTTTACCCTTTACTACCTCCCAGTCCTCTTCCCTCTGATTACCTGTGTCTATGAGTTTCAGTTTTATATCCCACATGTAAATTAAATCGTATGGTTCTTAGCTATTTCTGACAGACTTATTTGCTTAGCATAATATTCTCAAGGTCTGTCCATGTGGTTGTAAATGGCAGTATTTCATCTTTTCTCATGGCTGAGTAGCCATGGTATTTGTTTAGAACCATAAGAGTTTCTAATCTACTTTAATTTTTGAGGCAGATGCTCAGAGAAGAGGTTCTAGAAGTTCCTTAGCAATTAATTTTAATGTTTAACAACACTCTATGTCTGCAAACTTTGATTATATTTTAATCTAAATTTCTTATGCTGCAACTTAAAGTCCACGCATCCTATCCTCCCTCAGGGGAATGGAGAACATATGGGAATAATTCTTCATATACCTCAAGAATTGTAAAATCACTGCCTGCCACAGTTTTCTTTTTGCTAAAGCCATTTATCTTAGTTCCTTTGTTTATTCAGTCTCAAGCTTTCGTTCAGCTTCATTGTTCTCAGGGTCTTCTCTAGTCTCTTACATTTGCTATTTGGTTGTGGGAGTAATTCTCAGTCTTCATTGTACACCAGGATCACTCCGAAGCTCAGCTAAAATACAGACTGCCAGCCTACTCCTACCCCTCACCCCACCCCACCCCCATTTTCTGATCAATTGAACTTGGATAGCGTATGGGAATTTGTGTTTTTGAACAAGTTTCTATGGGCTGTTGATTCTGCTTTTTTTCTTGGCATGGGAAGCATACTTAGAAAACTGCTGTCCTGTGGAACCCCATTTAGTCAGCAATCTTGGACAAGTGTGATGAGTGCAAAACCCTTTCCAGTAAAAGTAACTAATATCAAAGCTGAGTCTGAGCATCCCTGCACTACTACATTCAGGAAAAATGGGGAGGTTTCTGTATTTTTTGTTTTCCATTTCCTCTTTCTGTGTCTTTAGGGATTCTGAGAACCTACTGCTGCTCTATGCTCCTGGGAATGATGAAGATAAGACTGTACTCTGCACCTTCCACTTTCTCAGAACAGTTTTTTCTTGAAAAAGTTTGACTCGTGGTCTTTTTAGAACTTTCTTTGAATTTAGCTAATAACAGTAAAAAACAACTTAACACCTTTGAATGTAGAACTGTCTGTGACAAATTTTTTCTTTTAAAATATTTTTGCCGAGACCGGTTTGGCTCAGTGGATAGAGCGTCGGTCTGCGGACTGGAGGGTCCCAGGTTCGATTCTGGTCAAGGGCATGTACATTGGTTGCGGGCACATCCCCCGGTGCGGGGTGTGCAGGAGGCAGCTGGTCGATGTCTCTCTCTCATCGATGTTTCTGGCTCTCTATCCCTCTTCCTTCCTCTCTGTGAAAAATCAATAAAATATATTTTAAATAAAATAAAATAAAATATTCTTAATGCCAAGTGACTTTAGTTTTTTACATAAAATAAGTTATAAACCCTTTTCACATGAAACAGATTGAGTTGGATAACCTCTTCCTGCTCTTCCTCTTGATTATATTTTTCTTTCCACTACCTACTTCTAACACCAAATATACTTCTCTTCACAATATTAGTGAAGATGATTTAAAAAATAATTTTAATAGAAATTTTAGAAGCTGAGTCACAGAGATTGCTCATTTTATTTGCCTTTAGTTAAAACTCATACATGATATAAAAATATAACTATTTTAAGCCAAAGTAAATGTTTAAGAAATATATGTTGATATGAATTGAACTATTTATGCTTCTTTGTAAAATAAGACATGTAGTAAAAGCTACTTTATTTGAGCCTTTATTGGAATGCTTATTAACCAGTATTTTGCCAAGTTAATGGTGATTGAGTCATTATAAAGACATGTCTTCAGTCACTAAATTATGTATGTTGTAGTTCTCGTTTAAAATAAATTTTAAATTAAAAAATTAAATAAATTTGTTTTAGTCTGTGCATAAGAGATATAGGGCAACATTTAATAAGCACAGTATTTGCATAAGTAATATGCCTATTCCTTAAACATGTCATATTTTTATATTGAAAATGAAAGAAGAAGAAGAAGAGAGAGAGAGAGAGAGAGAGGAAGGGCAGGGCAGGGCTGGGTTCATAGTGATGTTCCAAATAGATCATACTGGAAATTAACTTTCCAAAAACTAATTGGAAAACTTAAAATATGAGATAGACTAGTTGTCTCAGGAAGAAGAGGCATGGTTGTGATTTGTTTCAGATGATATGTGGAGGGGGAGGATAAAAGGATAGGGACTGGTTGTATAGCGGAAAGTTGAAGGTTTTAGCATCATTGGTCTGGACTTAAATCCAGATTCTCCTGCTTAGTAGTTTTTGTGCCTTCTGGCAAGTTAATCTTGTTAGATTTTTGTTTTCTTATCATTCAAACGTTATGTCCCTTATGACATACTAAATGTGCACTGCGTGTGGAAAGGATTGAGGATTATGAGCAGGTTAGGATGAGACTTTTGTGCAGCAGATCTAAGAATGCATAAATCCTTATTACCTTGGTGGGTGTCTTGTTATTGATAGATATCCAAGGAATTCAGTGATTGAAGTAGGCAAATGGATGCTTCATCACTGACTGGATGTTGACCCCCACCCTAACGCAGAACTCTATTGCTGGATTTAAGTTCATCTGAGTATGATAAAATAAAAGCAGGCCAAAAGCCCTGCTCTGCTTCTTCTACTAAGTTCCAAGCCTGCCAGTGATAGTACGTTTAAAATATATATACGTTTATTGATTTCAGAGAGGAAGGGAGAGAGAGAGAAAGAAACATAAGTGATGAGAGAGAATCATTGATTGGCTGCCTCCTGCATGCTCCACACTGGGGATCGAGCCTGTAATCCAAGCATGTGCCCTGATCAGGAATTTAATCCTGACCTCATGGTTCTTAGGTTGATGCTTAATCACTGAGCCATGCCGGCTGAGCTGATAATACCATTTTTAGGGGAGAGAAAACCAAAGGAAAAGGTGATGACTGGAGAACATTTGCCCCAATATTTAAGAACAAATATTTAAGAAGCAAGAGACAGGAAGAGGTTGTCTTAGGAGCTACCTCCATTAGACTATGTGGTCCCTTCGAGAAAGGGCCTCAGCATGTCTGCCAACCCCATTGGAAGCTTATTCATTAGGCCTCAGGGTCACTGCAGTGTGCTGGAGAATCTCCAGGGGCGAGAGTAATTCTCCTTGGAGGAAAATTAAAGGAGTATAGAGAGTAGTCTCCAAACTTCCTCTCCTGAGTGGCCAAAAATAAATGCTCAAATGGTATGTGTTGTTTTTAATATAATTAATACAACTTAGATAATACAATTTTCAGCAGTTGGGGGGGGACCAGGCCTGCAAGGGAGGGCAGTTGTGGGCAATCAGGCCAGCAGGGAAGGGAAGTTGGGAGGGACCAGGCCTGCAATTTAAGAGGAAATTTAAGAGGAAAGGAAGAATGGAAAGCTAATAGATCTGTAATGAGGTAAGAAAGATTGTAGGGCCCAAGGCTCAGTGGTTAAGAGTCGACCTATGACCAGGAGGTCATGGTTTGATTCCTGGTCAGGGCATGTGCCCAGGTTGCCGGCTCGATCCCCAGTAAAGGGCACGCAGAAGGCAGCTGATCAATGATTCTCTCTCATCATTGATGTTTCTAATTTTCTCTCCCTCTCCTTGTCTCTCTGAAATCAATCAACACATATTTTACAAAAGAAAAAAAGATTGTAGGTCTGTGGTTAGGGGAAAACAGTTAGTCCTAGACACATATAATTTACATCTCTCCTGTTCCAAGGCAAACCTAGGGCCTTCAGAAGGGCATGGTCACCTGGAGTTTGAAATTGGTCTTAATAACTGCTGTTACCACTGACTAATTTGGGAGAAAGTAGAATAGTAAAAAGATCAAGTAACTTTATTATTAATACTAGAGGCCCAGTGCACGAAATTCGTGCAGGCGGGGGGGGGGGGGGGGTATGTCCCTCAGCCCAGCCTGCACCCTCTCCAATCTGTGACCCCTCGAGTGATGTCTGACTGCCTGTTTAGGCCCAATAACGGGCAGTCGGACATTCCTCTCACAATCCAGGACTGCTGGCTCCCAACCACTCATCTGCCTACCTGCCTGATTGCCTCTAACCGCTTCTACCTGCCAGCCTGATCACCCCCTAACCACTCCCCTGCCAGCCTGATCAATGCCTAACTGCTCCCCTGCCAGCCCGATTGCCCCTAACTGCCCTCCCCTGCAGGCCTGGTCCCTCCCCCAACTGCCCTCCCTTGCAGGCCTGGTCCCTCCCAACTTCCCTTCCCTGCTGGCCTGATTGCCCACAACTGCCCTCCCTTGCAGGCCTGGTCCCCCCCCAACTGCCCTCCCCTGCTGGCTTGTTCCTCCCCAACTGCCCTTCCCTGCAGGGATGGTCCCCCCCAACTGCCCTTCCCTGCAGGGCTGGTCCCCCCCCAACTGCTCTCCTCTGCAGGTCTGGTCCCCCCAATCTGCCCTCCCCTGCTGGCCTGATCTCCCCCCAACTGCCCTCTCATGCAGGCCTGGTCCCCCCCCCCCCCCAACTGCCCTTCCCTGCAGGCTTGGTCACCCCCAACTGCCCTTCCCTGCAGGCCTGGTCCTTCCCAACTGCCCTCCCCTGCTGGCCTGACCACCTACAACTGCCCTCCCCTGCCGGCCATCTTGTGTCCACATGGGGTGGCCATCTTTGACCACATGGGGGCGGCCGTCTTGTGTGTTGGAGTGATGGTCAATTTGCATATCACCCCTTTATTATATAGGATAGTTTTGCTCAGGTTCTTTTCTCTTTCCTCTTTCCTCTCATTCACTTCTTAACATTATTTTGCAGTTTCTATATTTTCTCCACAACCTTGATGCAAAGTTTTCAGAAAAATTTAAAATGTAGCGAGAGTGGGAAGATGACATTTTCTCTAGACTTCCAAGCCGGAGAGATTTCCCCTCAGGCAGTGTGTGCTTGGTGTTTAGGCCATGAAGATGGTGAGAGTGGAGGGGTGTGTGATGGGGAAGCATCTTTTCTGAGTTTTTCAGGGCTGGCTTTGCATTTCTTAGATACTATAAGGTCCTGGAACAAAGTAACTTGTTAGTTAAAAATCATGGGAAAAATTATGACACAAAAGAAATAAAACTAGAATTCCTTTTAAACTGTTTAATATTTTTCATATTCTTCTCTAAAATTAGTATTTTGGTGTAGTTACTTTCAGAGTTTTAATCTTTGAAGCAAGGTGCAGAAATCAATTATAAAATATAAGTTAATGTAAAAATACTTTGTTACCCATTCTAGCTATGTGATGACCTTATGCATCACTGAGGAGCCCTAACAGGAAAAGCTTTCAATTTTGTGTTTATTTTTTTCATGTAAGTTCTAGGACTGACAGGTTGTATATCCCTTTTTAAATGTGAAACTGTGATTAAAGACTTCTGGACGTGAACCTCTCAAAGCTTTGGCAATACCGACATCAAACACAAGATGGCAGTACTGTCTTAAAATTCAGACCCTCAGTCTAAAACTTAGATTTTTTTTCCCTCACCCTGGTCCTGGCCCTCACCTCTGTGCTGGCCTCAGGCCACAATCCCAAAATTAGATGTTTTTAAAAAGAAAAATAATTGAAAAATTTGTTTTAATTTAAATCAAATAGCATTGTTTCACATATTTGTGTATTCTATGGTAAATAATACAACTTACCAGTGGTCCTTTTAGTGAGTTATTAAAATTAAACATGTGCTTTTTAGAAATAGTGGATTACTAAAAGCCTGATATTACTATGCTTTATTTACAAGTACCTATAGGTAATTACTAGTAGGAGTTCTGTGGACTTTAAGATAATTGCACAAAACAGTATATATTGAATAGATACCCTTCTGATAATTGAAAACAAACTTTTACCATACTTTTAAAAAAAAATTCTCCCAGAGAACAAAAAGATAAAAAGGTGAAGGATAGGGATGTGGAAATAAGCAAAGGACACAGTAGGAGAAGTGTTACTTTTCACTGGGAGCCCACAGTGTTTTCCTTGTGTTTTATTGGCTGTAAGTACTCTGAATGACTGAGGAAAGAAATTATGTGCTGTGGTATTATTTTGATGTATAAATTGATGCTTTTTACAGGGTATTTCAAGTTTGGAAAAACATAGCCATAATTATGTTGTTTATTTATAAATTACCACACATACCTGGTATCCTGTTTTAAAATTACCTAAGGTGTAGAGACTTTTAGATCTTTTGATAAATATATCACCATATTCATGATTCAGAAATTTCTTTTATCACTGTTTATTAATTTTTTCTTGCTGTATATGAATATCACTTAAAAAATCTGAGATCGAGATTTGGGACTACTTTCCTAAAGCCTTTCCTTTCAGTGTCCCTGTTTTCCTCTTGACCATTTCTGGTACAAGCCCCTAACTTATCTAGGAGAACCCTGGTTTTCAGTAAACTCTTCTCCTCTTCATAGAGAGCCCACTCCGTGCCAGCCCCCATGTTAAGTAATTTATATGCATTATCTCTTCAGAACAGCACTGAAGCTGAAATCATCACTGCCACCCTTTTACTTTAGAGACGAAGGAACTGCAGCTTCCTAAAGCCAGTCTTCTGTGGCTGCAGCACCTTAATAATTGCCCTGGGAATGGAAAGTCTGCCCTCAGTGCCAGGCAGCCTGCTGCCCATTCCTCAGCCAGCTCAAATGCCACTTCTAATTTTCTTGACCTTTTTTGAGGAGAATTAATTATTAACAATTAATGTTCCCATTGCTCTTTATAGTTATATCTGCTTTTAGCATGTACAAAAAATTAGCATAGTTTTAGGATGTGTAATAGAAAGACAATGGACTTCAGTGTGAGATAGAATTTGAATTCTAATTTTGCCTCTTACTAGCTGAGTGACCTCTGGCAAAGTATTTTACCCTCTGCTCTAGTTTCTCATTTAAGATACACAAATGACTCCTCACATTAACATTATAGTTCTAGAAGTAAATAACTTATGTAAAGATCCCACTACACTTTTTGGCATATCTGTTAAGTGCTGATAAATTATAGTTAAAAACACAAGGGAATACTTTATTGAGCAGTTTTTGAGAATATATTTAGGCTAAGTCCAAAAGATGCAGAGATAACAGGACAGCTCTGCCTTGTTGGAGCACATAGTCTAATATGAGATTGAGAATCCAGCAGTCAATATAGTGAGACAGCTGCAACATCATAACTACATGCAGTGAAGGGGCAGCTGTCATCTTGGTGAGGTGGGGAGGTTGCTTTTCTTGCTAGACTCGATTTGCTGATGTAATTCTCAATGAGATAATAGTGGGCAGATCCCCATTTGAGGGCTATTTAAAATCTTAGGTAGGAGGGTATGTATGTGTGTATAGGTATACAGTTGATCCTTGAACAGTGTGGGGGTTAGGGGTGTCAACATCCCCCTGCACAATTAATAATTCTGCATATAGCAATTTTGACTCCCCAAATTCTTATCTACTAGTAGCCGACTGTTGACCACAAGCCTTGCTGATAACATAAACAGTCAATTAACACATGTTGTATAAGCTAAATGTGTTTTATACTGTATTCTTATAACAAAGTAAGCTAGAGAAAAGAAAATGTTATTAAGAAAATCGTAAGGAAGATAAAATACATTTATAGTATTTACTGAAAAAAACCTGCATATAGGTGAACCTGTGTAGCCATGGTTCAAGGGTCAACTGTATGTATGTACACACACACACACTCACACACACACACACACACACACACACACATACACACACACATCTACAAACATACCATATGTGGTATTATTCTATTTGGAAAATATAAAACGAAACCAGCAATTTATTGTACAAACTATAGAAAATATAGCTTGACAAAATCTTGTTGATTGATAACAATGTACAGAAGATGAGCATAGTGGACACTTAGGAATAATTACTAGAACCTGAATTCTCTTCCTGTGTTTGAGGGTTATTTCCCATTTTCAGAGCCTTGGTGGTAAAGAAGAAAATGCCAGATACTTTCCGCAGCCTCCTTTGCCATGCATATCTGTAACTCAGTTCTGCTTGTCAGATGTGCCTGTGCTGGACCTGGGCTAGTCACATGAACAAGCCGGAACTGTGGGGAATCCTCTCTGCTAGTAGCATAAGCTGCAGCTGGATGGAGCTTCCAGGGTGAGCATCCAGAGCCAGTGAGATCCATGATACAGGGTGTAGAGCTGGAAGCTTGCACTGTGCTGGATCCAGCTTTTCAGCTTCTAGATGCTGATCCTCAGCAGCTCTTCCCAATTTAGAGTTCAGTAACATCTAGTTGGTAGTTGAAATCAGCCATGGAAATGGGCAAATACTACAAATTTAGGGTTTCTTCCCTCAGCTCCCCATCCCAGAACTGTTTTACCAACACACCATTTGATTTTGAGTGTTTTTCTTACCGTGTAGGCTGTAGACCTGTTCTCTAATTTTTCTCACATTCCTGTGAACTGCCCAGTGTCTTACTTTCAAAACATTATGTAATTATTTGAATGTAATATCTGATATAGGCAAATATATGTGTGTGTTTTTTAATCTTCACCTGAGGACATGTTTTTATTGGGGGGGGGGAGAGAAAGAGAGAGAGAGAGAGAGAGACATTGATGTGAGAGAGAAACACTGATCGCTTGCCTCCTGTATGCGCCCTGCCCAGGAATCAAACCCACCACCTTTTGGTGTAGGGGATGATGCTCCAACCAGCTGAGCTACACTGGCCAGGGCCAAACATATAGTATGTTTTGAAGCTTAATGAAGTGAGTACCTGTGAAACCTCAGCCGATGTGAGAGCTAGACCATATACCTTTTTTTGCCTACTTATGTGTCCTAACTCTTCGTCTTGCCATACTAAGAAATGATTGTTGTGAATTTGGAGTTTAGCTTTCCTTGACTTTCAAAAATATTTTAGTTACGTACATTATTATTCTTAAAAAATATGAGGTTTTGTTTTTAAGCTTAACAAAATGATAGAAGATTGTCTACTGTAACTTGCTTTTATCATTCAGTGTTATGTCTCTAGCATGTGTCCAAGTTGCATATACCTGCTATTCATTCATTTCCACTTTCGTTAATATTAAATTTTGAAAATATACCTCAGCTTATTTATTTATTCTCCTGTTGTTGAATATTTAGATGCTTTATCTTTTATTGTTATACTAGATGCATTTCTTCTAGGGAAAACTTGTATGTTTTCCTAATGCATGTGTGTAAGAATTTCTCTAGGGAATACAGCTAGGAATTGAATTATTATATGCTAGAGTTAAGCCAGTGTTCGACTTTATAAGATTATGCCAGGTTATTTTCCAGGTAGTTGTACCAGTTTATATTATCTTCAGTAGTGTACTCTGCTAGGTCTCAGTGATACATACCTTTTGTGGTACTTGAGATTATCAAAATGTTTTAATTTTGTAGTTGTAAAAAATGTTATTCCTCCTCAAGCTATTCCCTCCCCATTCTCTCCATATACATTTTAGAATTAAATGATGAAGTTTCTTAAAATATGTTGGAGTTTTCATTGAAATTGCATTGAATCTGCAGATCAGCTTAAAAACAATTGATATCTTTATGATGTCGATTACCAGTGAAATGCTGGTAAGCTGCCTCTCTTAAGTGAGATAAAAACAAACACCCTGACATGTAGCATTTGCCACTATTTGCAGTATAAATGTTCCTACTTTGGCTGATTATAGGCTATAGCATATGGCCATGTTTCTAGGGTTAATGGAGAATATTATGCTTACATTGTTAGGTATAGATTGAATTTTTTTTTCCTAAAGGAGATTGATAACATTATAAAAAGAAATGGCTGGCAGTTATTTTATAGTATGACTAGAGGCCCGGTGCATGAAATTCATGCACTGGGGAGGGTGTCCCTCAGCCCAGCTTGCACCCTCTCTAATATGGGACCCCTCGGGGGATGTCCAACTGCAGGTTTAGGCCCGATTCCTGGAATCGGGCCTAAACCTGCAGTTGGACATCCCTCTCACAATCCGGGACCGCTGGCTCCTAACCGCTCACCTACCTGCCTGATTGCCCCCTAACTGCTCCCTTGCTGGCCTGATTGACACCTAACTGCTCCTCTGCGGGCCTGATTGCCCCCAAATACCCTCCCCTGCTGGCCTGATCACCCCCAAGGCTTTTATTAGTATAGATATGACCCTGCACAGAAAATTTTACTAACCCTGCTTTACAATAAGGGCTTGACGATTGAATCATTAGGACCAGACACCAAGATTTCCTTTCTTTGAATAGTGGAGGGAATACTTATCTTGTCTTTAAGTTGCCCGAAAATTAAAATGAGATAATGACTTAGAAAAGTATAAAAGCACCATATAAAGACAACTGTCTTTTTAATGAAGTGGTAAAATGAAAAACACTTTTTATTCTCCCCTTCCTTCCTTTACAGCTTTTATTTAAACTTTGAAATTTATAAAAATTTCACTCCAATTTTCATTTCTTTACATTCAACATTATTTTGTATTGGTTTCAGGTTTTATATTAGTTACAGAATAGTGGTTAGACAATCATATACTTTACAAAGTGTTCCCCGATATTTATAGTACCCACCTGGCATCATACCATCATTACAACACTATTGACTATATTCCCTATTTAAGTGACAATGGGTTTACAGGTTCCTTTCAGTGTTTCTTTTGTGTTGCTTGTCCTTCCTTTTCTTTCTCACTTCTTCCCTCATTTTCTTTATATAGTATCTCAATTGGCCATCAAAGCTCAGTGAAGGCACTGGGACACGCTTCATCCATTTTACAGACCAGGAAACTGAGGCCAATTCCAGTTGGCTGTGGCACTTGACTCAGCACACAGGAAGCCCTCAGAGCCATGCTCTTTGCGCTTCCTAAGGGGCAGCCGCCCAGCAAACAGAACAAACCTTCCAGTCAGGCTTCCGAGCTTCTTTTTCGAGCACCTCTTCATTGCGGGTGCTCCACATTCTTTCCTCTCCCCCCATTCTTTACTGCCCCCCCTTCTCCGAAGCAGGTGGAAAGCTTCCCACTCACTGCCTAGGCATGCTCTGCCATGGGGCAGGGTGTCGCGAGCTTGCTTTTGGGTCAAGGCAGGAGCAGGAGTCACTGCCTCTGAAGTGTGAAGGCCGCCTGAGCGTGGCCAGTTAGCACTGGGAGCTTCTCTGAATCACATCAGTCAGTCCAGGACCCTGCAGTGCAGCACCCCTCCACTGAGGTGGCACCGCCCCTCAACCCCCGCCTCAGGGGTGAGGGACCTTGCCCCTCTGCCAGGAGTCCTTCCATGCCCCTTGATCCCTGGTTGGGCCCACCCACGTCTTGGGGGCACTGCAGAACCTCTGTCTCTCTGCAGATGAGGCAGATCCCTGCCCTAGGTCTCCGCAAAGCTATGAATCTGTGGCCAGAGGCCTGGTCTAGGTCTCAGCAACCACATGCCTGCAATGTTCCCAGGGACCCCGGGAGCGGCTGGGCAGGCCCGGCCATGCCCCCCCTGGTTGCCAATCTCCCCAGGGACCTCCGGGAGCGACTGGGAGGGCCCGGCCACGCCCCCCCTGGTTGCTGATCTCCCCAGGGACACCCGGGAGCGGCTAGGCTGGCGGCCATGCCCCCTCACCCCCCGTTGCCAATCTCCCCAGGGGCCCCCGGGAGAGGCTGGGCAGGGCGACCACGCCCCCCCCCCCCGGTTGCTGATCTCTCCAGGGACACCCGGGAGCAGCTGGGCGGGCAGCCATGCCCCCCCCTTGCCAATCTCCCCAGGAACCCCTGGGAGCAGCTGGGCGGGGCGGCCACGCCCCCCCCACCATTGCCGATCTCCCCAGGGACTCCGGGAGAGGCTGGATGGGCCCGGCCATGCCCCCCCAGGTTGCCGATCTCCCCAGGGATCCCTGGGAGCGGCTGGGCAGCCAGGTCTCGCCTCCCTGGGGCAGCGATCTCCCCAGGGACCCCTGGGAGTGGCTGGGCAGCCCAGCCTCGCCTCCCCGGGGCGGCGATCTTCCCAGCGACCCCCGGAACTAAGAGGACTGGGCGCAGCCATTTTGATCTTCTCACTGGCCGGATAGGCCACCCGGAGTCCCGCCCCCCAGCCTCCCACCGGCCCAATCGTGGGCATAGCGGAGGTGTGGTCAATTTGCATGTTTCTCTATTATAAGGTAGGATAGAATGTCTAAATTTAGATGACTTCTAGAGTCCTAAAAAACAATCTCAATTTTAACTATTAATCTATGTACGACCATACTATAGTATTATATAACTGATTTCTTGTCATCAAAATTTTTGGGAGCCTGATAAGAATGTTATTTAATATGATCAGTCAATAAACTAATTTAGCCACTTAAATCTGATATTTCATGCCAGTTGTATTGACTACATAGGAGTTCAAATGACAGAGGTGTCCATCTAAGGAGAGGAAGGAATGAAACCTGGATGAATTTTTTGGCCTCAGAGAATATTTCTGGCAGATACTTGATACCAATTATTAGAATTAGAGATCTTTACCTGGAGACACAATGACAAGTTACTTTTATAATAATTTCTTTTACTTATTCCTTGTTACTCATGCAAAAGAGAAAATCAGACATTAAAGAAATCTTGGGCAAAGATTAATCTTTGTTTTTTATATCTTTTTTTAGTTTGTGGTTGCCCTTGATACTAGCTGAACAAAGATTTTTGAAGTTAACTCTTACCCAGTTTTGTGAATGCTTTTAGATGATTTTAGAATTAGGGTTAAAGTTAGGATTTAGGTTCTTAGAATCATAGCATTTCTTTCTACTATTTGTGAACTATTTAGGCTCAGTACTTCTCTATTTTTAACTACAGAGTATAATAAAGTGAACATTATGAACATAATAATGAAAATTTATTATGTATGCTGGTTTACTTATAGAATATTTCTGAATTGTGGAGTTACTAATTTTAAAGCTTGATAATTCAAATTGACAAATGAATATCAAAAGATTACATCAACAAAACAACAAGACAGCCCACTGCATGGGAGAACATATTTGCCAATGTTATATCTGATAAGCGTTTAATCTCCAAAATTTATAGGCAACTCATACAATTTAGGAAAAAGAAGATAAATAATCCAATCAAAAAGTGGGCAAAGGACCTAAATAGACACTTTTCAAAAGTGGATATAAAGAAGGCCAAGAGACATATGAAAACATACTCAAAGTCACTAATCATCTGAGAGATGCAAATCAATGAGGTACCAACTCACACCTGTCAGAATGGTTATCATCGACAAATCAACAAATGACAAGTGCTGGCAAGGATATGGAGAAAAAGGAACACTGTGCACTGCTGGTGGGAATGCAGACTGGTGCAGCCACTGTGGAGAACAGTATGGCGTTTCCTTAAAAAATTAAAAATGGAACTCCCATTTGATCCAGTAATCCCACTTCTAGGAATATATCCCGAGAAACCAGAAACACCAATCAGAAAGGACATATGCACCCCTATGTTCATAGCAGCACAGTTTACGATAGCTAAGATTTGGAAACAGCCTAGGTGCCTATCAGCAGATGAGTGGATTAAAAAACATTGGTACAGCTACACAATGGAATACTATGCCACTGTAAAAAAGAAAGAACTCTTACCATTCACATCAGCATGGATGGACCTGGAGAGCATTATGCTAAGCAAAATAAGCCAGTCGGAGAAAGATAAATATCACATGATCTCACTCATTTTTGGGATAAAATAAAAAACATAAACTAATGAAAAAAATAGATCCAGAGACACAGAAGCATTGAACAGACCGTCAAACCTCAGAGGGAAGGCATGGGAGGGTGGGGGGGAGGGGCAGTGTAAGAGATCAACCAAAGGACTTGTATGCATGCATATAAGTATAACCCATAGACACAGACAGTAGGGGGATGAGGGCATGTGCTGGGGGTGGGAGTGGCTGGGGAGAGGTCAATGGTGGGGGGGGAAGGGGACATATGTAATACTTTTTTTTTTTAAATTTCTTTATTGATTAAGGTATCACATATTTGTCCTCGTCCCCCCATTTCCATCCCACCCCCCTCCCCACACATGCCCCCACCCCCCTGTTATCCTTAACCGCTGGTTGGACTCATATGTCTGCACACAAGTCCTTTGGTTGATCTCCCCCTTTACCCCCACCCTTCCCTACCCTCCCCCCGAGGCCCGACAGTCTGATCCATGCCTCCTTGTTTCTGGGTCTGTTCTTGTTCATCAGTCTGTGTTGTTCATTATTTCCCCTAGATGAGTGAGATCATGTGCTATTAGAAATACACTTATAAGAACCGAAAATGAGACAAGCAATAATGGTTATGGTGACAGGCAAATGAATCGGTCTGTAGTGAGTTTCTTTCTGGGCCAACAGTTCTTTTGAGACCCAATTTCAATGTCCAACAGTTCCTTATGTGTACATGTCAGCACTGACATTTCAGTTCTGGATGGTGGACAACTGGTGGTCATGCAGGTCCGACTCTGTCTGGTTTGGTCCTGGGCAATCTGCAGTGATGCACAGCTGCTAACTGCTAGTTTGGGAAGGCCACATCAGCGTCTTCTGTCTCTGGACTGCTTCTCTTCTGTCTTCATGGCTGGAGTAGTCCTGTCGATTCCTCTCTTGCTAGAATCCACATGGTCTCGGAGTTGTTTTCTGAAAATATACAAACATATTCTCGACCAAAAGTTAATAAAGGAATATTTTCTATAAATTTGACTGGGGATCCTTTTTCAATTTTTGCTCAAATGATTTTCCTCTGGCTTGTTTTGTCCATATGTAATACTTTAAACAATAAAGAATTGAAAAAAAGATTATGTATAATTTCAGAGTTTCTAATAAAGAGTACCTTCTTAGTCTGCTTTGGCTTTGAATCAGTTGAGAAGTAAAGGAATGGCAGATGTGGGCCAAAATATCAACTTTACTATTGATAAAAATTGATTTGAAAGATGTGGATTAGCAGGAGAGCTGAATGGATCCATCAACTGAACTACAAGGCAGGCAGACTTTTAGACTCGTGGCAGTGCCAATCAGGGAGAAGGGTGAATGGCTACTTCTTCCCTCAGAGTACCTATAATTGACATCTTTATGATGTCAGTTACCAATGAAATGCTGGTAAGCTGTCTCCCCCAAAAAGAAGGGTGAGGATGAGCCCAAAACATATATTCTTCCCAATTAGACAACTTAGTCCATAGATGGGTGTGTTAGTTTCCTGAGTCTGCTGTAACAAATTACCACAAACTTGGTGTACTAGTATAACACAACAGAAATTTATTCTTTCATAATTCTATAGACCAGTAGTCTAAAATCAAGGTGTTAGCAGGGTGGGTTCTTTCTGGAGGCTCTGAAGGAGAATTTGCTTCATGGTCTGACTCCTAGCTTCTGGTAACTACAGATAATCTTTGCTGTCCTTGGCCTGAAGGTGTGCAACTCCAATTTCTATGTCCATTTTCACATGGCTTTATTCCCTGTGTCTTCATTATTGTTTTCCCTCCTCTTATAATGGCATAGCAAGTCACCTTGCATTTCAGACCCATCCTTATCCAGGATCACCTGTTCTCTAGATGCTAACCGTACCTAATGTTTGCCAAGTCCCCTTTTCTAAGTAAGGTTATGTTTACAGGTCACAAGTGAATGTTATCTTTTGTATTTTTTTAAGAGTCCTCTGTTTAATCCACTAAAAGGGATGGGGAGGCCAGGAATTAGAGTAATCAAATAAGTAAACTTGCTGCTTGCTATCAAGAGTTGGGGCAGCTGTTCCACCCTAGCATTCCCCAGCATTTTGTTCTCATGGTCAACCAGAGGTAGGAGATAAGCAAAAACAGTCTGATTCCTACCCTGTATATATGAGTCATTGGCATTATCTTCAATTTGTGTTTCTTTGATAGGATATTTTAAAGCCACTTGTACATTTTGTAAGCATTAATGGCTAAAACTAGGTAAAATAATCTATACATCCACTTAGCTGTGTACAAATAAAAGGCAGTTTATCACAATCAAGCAAACAAACCAATGAAGGTGCTATGTCAACTCCCAAAATTCCATAAAGATGTCTTGTGAGTTGTATGTCACATGGACTGAGTGATACACCTTGTAGCTCTGGATATGAAATATTAGGAAAGTTTAATTTTTTTGCACTAAAAATTAAATAGAAACAAGTGTTTCCCTCCCACGCTTCCAAGGATGTGTACTCCTCAGGTTGCACGAGTTGCAGTTGGGAGCTCATAGGTGTAGAACATCACAGATTGCCTAATAGAACTTTTTTGCAGTGGTTTAGACAGTCTATGTTTGCATTGTCAGGTATAGAACACCTGAAATGTGGCTGGTGAGACTGAAGAATTGAATTTTTCATTTCATTTTAATTAAATAGACTTGTGCTTGGTTAACTGTATTAGACAGCAGATTAGATATTTGTCAATGTCTAGTCTAAAAGTATTGGGAATAGTAAAATAAAGAGAATGTCTTTATTTTAATGACATTAACAAAAACAAAAGCAAGTTCATCTTGAATTAGCAGCATATAGATATGTTGCTTGGGTTTTTGTTTCAACTTGGAATTTTTGTTAATGACTAAAATTTAGATGACATTTTAGCCTCTTTTTTCTAACTGTATTATCTGGGCCTTTGCAGGCCTAATACTGGTAAATATGGAATAGAAAATTGTCAACTGGGGATATGTTTACTTGAGAAATTAAGTATAAAATGTCAATCATTTCACATTTCGCTTTGCTGAAAGTATAAATTAAACTAACATACATAAAAAGGTTTTACTTAAAAGACTATAACAAGAAGTTTTTTTTCCTTGCTAATTAGACCGGACGTCCTTCCGGATGTCATTCCGGATGACCTTCCAGATAAAGCTGGGGCTGCAAGGGAAGCCCGGGTTGGGTGCCTGCCAATGGCCGGAGGGAAGCCCGGGTCCCGGGTGCCAGGGGGAAGCTGGTGCTGGCAGCTGGGGGAAGGCAGGCCTACTCTTACACGAATTTCATGCATCGGGCCTCTAGTATTTAATAATCTGAACAGTATCACTTTATGTTAAATTTACTTTTCAGACATGCACGCAGAATTTGCTGTGATTTCCAATTATGCCATTATTGTTTCATTATATGAAATGTTTAACATAATATCTAGTCCATGAGTTAGATTTTTGTCTTTGATTGAAATGTGGCAAGAGAGAATAATTTTCTCCCCACTGACAATGCCTGTAATATAGCATTAGATTTAATCTCATTTAAAAAGGAAATGTGAAAATAAGTTAAGTATAGCTCACACTTCTTAAACTTTAAATAGTTTAAATTTTAGAGTATTGTGTTCTTCGTTTATGCCAGAAGAGGGTGTACTTTGAATTTGATGTTTTTGAACAGAAAACATTCCTTTTAACTACTACTGTGAAGTTGATGTTTCTTTAAAAATTACAGTCTTTAATTCCAGAATGTCCCTTAATGTGCATGGGAGGAGAAGGTGGATCTATGTGAATGATTTAGAGCACATAAGACTAAAAACATCTATTAATACAACTTTGACTCAGAAATATAATTTTGTTTTCCTAAAGTTTTCTTATTACTTTCTGAAAATGAATCCAGAATAATTTTTAAAATGTTTTTCAGGAGACCCTTTATCTTAAAATATAAAAAAACACACCCTGATCTATGTAATATAATTTCAGTTTGATCTTATTTAATTGAAGTGATCATTATAAATCATAAAGCCTGATCATTAAGGAAAAGAGACACAAGATAAATGAAAACAAAGCTGTGGCTAGAAAGTGATATTTATTTCTTTGTGTTTTGACAGCTTGAAGGTCCATGTGTTTTGCAAATTCAGAAAATTCGCAATGTTGCTGCGCCGAAGGATAACGAAGAGTCTCAGGCTGCACCAAGAATGTTGCGGCTGCAGATGACTGATGGTCATATAAGTTGCACAGCAGTAGAATACAGTTATATGCCAAAAATAAGGTGATTGGCACTTTATTTGGTATATTTGTTACAGTGTTTGAAGGTGCTTTTCAAAATGGATTTTGTTTTAAGAGCTGGGAAGAAGGAATGAATTCTTAAGTGCATGTTAGAATTTTTAAGAGGAAATTGAAGTTTATATTTCTAATTTATCTGTATAGAAAAATAGGTAAGAATGGAGTTAGTTACTCTTTGCTTCAATATTAATTATGAAAACAGAAATTTAAGGTGTTTTTGCATGAAAAGTAATATTTTCAATCATGTCAGTAAATTTGAGATCATTCAAATTTCTTTAACTACATTATAATTCTTTCTGGACAGTTAGCTGTGTCCATTACAGTATTTTGTGTTCTAGGAAAGTTCATAGCAAATGAGTTTTCTAAGGAAATGATTGACATGAGGGAGGTTCATAGCCACCCTACTTTCTAAGAGAAATGGGAACTCCATAAGGCAGAAGTTTCCAAATCCTTCTTTTGATATTTTCATGAGAGGCTTCATAATCATGCCTATTGGCATGGAGAAAAGCAATAAGGGAGGGGATCTCCTTTATCCTCAGTGTCCCATTAGGTCAGTTTGAGCTCTATTTTCTGAAATGGAAATTTTCATTAGGCATTTGTTAAACTACCTTTTTTGTTATTTTATATGCTTATGTTTGCTGCTCTGAGCTTTTCATTTCATACTTCTCTCTTAAGTCAGCATTTAACAAGCATTTATCATCTGTTGTGTTCCATCTCCTTTATCTGGTGCTGGAGGTGTTATTGTCACCAGAAAAGGTATTATCCAGTAGAGGGAGAGGGCTGTCCTCTCCTTGGTGCTTGTTAGTCTTGTAGGAAAGACTTCAAACAAGTGACACTGGACAGTTGTGTTGTAATAAAGCGAATTTGTCAAAGAAGAAAATTTATCAAAATATGTCTGGCTTATGAAGCACAGACAGACTTCTCAGCCTGGTGGAGGTTCAAGGGGTTTATACTCTGTCTACAGGTTTCCAGGCTCCTATTCCAGATATCTTAGGCATGGAGCAGATTTCAAGGTCCCCCTTTTACTTTGTTGTGGCCTTTCCCAGAATTTATGAGAATATCTGGCAAGTTCCAAGACGGTTGACTTTTTTGTTCAGTGGGTGAGATAAAACTCCCCCTTTTTCCTCCCCCAAGATAGCTGACTTCTTTGTTTAGTGGATGAGATAAAACTCTTCCTTCTTATCTTCTTCTCCTATCCTGCCTTAGCAATACCAGGGTGATTTAAGCTATGTATTCTCTGGTTAGAGAGGAAAGGTATTAACCATTTGTTCTCACATGTCCTGGGTTGGGGAAGATTAAGGGCTTGCTGCAAGCTGGCTGTAAGCTGTCCAGACATTTGGACATCTCTATAGGGTCCCAGGAGTCGGAGCTGACTCAATGGCATGTAACACAAAATGTCTTGCTCTGCGTGCAGACTCTGAAGTTTTAAAACAGGAATATTCTGTTTCTTCTTCTTAGTAACTCTTTTATCAACCTTTCTTTCTTCTTTCTTTTTTTTTTTTTTTTTTTTTCAGAATAGACCAGTGCTTTCACTGATTTGCTTTTGTATATATCAGCCTATAGTGAATGTCATGAGCTTTTAAAATGTGAACAATGTGAAGCCATTTCGGCATGATTTTCTAATCCATTCTTAGTGTTTTAGGACTGTCTTTACTCCTCTTTGGAGTGCTTTACCCCTTGCTAAATGGGCAAAGAGATGAGGTGGGGCTCAGTGTATGTGCTTTAACGTTAGAATAAACCTGTGATGAAATGGATTTCTTCCATTGTTTCTCCTACCAAAAGGTTAGTAGGAGGATAAACACCTTGTCTCTGGTCTTTGTAAAAGAAGTTATAGTGTAATGTTTACCTGCAAACTGATAATATTAGTCCATTATAGAAAAGTTCTTTTAGGTTAGTACACTTTAGAATAAATAACTCTCATTGGATCTTTAATTACATGGTTAACAAAAAAGAACATTATTTTTGTGAATTATGGTAGCTCATCCTATCTAATAAAAGGGTAATATGCAAATTAACTGTCACTCCATCACAAAGCTGGTGGCACCCATAGCCACAAGATGGTGGCACCCAGTCCTCTCAGCCCCGCTGGAGTCCCCCAGTCCCAGGAGGGCGGCTGCTGAGAGTGGGCAGTGTGAGCAGCCTGGTGGAATGCTTGCTTCGTTGCCGCAGTGACGAGGCAAGCGTTCTGTGCCCAGCTGTGGTTGGGCCTCTGGCCAAGCCGGGGTGCAGAATGCTTGCATTGTGGAGAGCCTCTGGGTAGCAGGCGCGGATTCATGCACGGATTTGTGCACAGGGCTACTAGTGTATATATATATAAAATTTCTAGGACTATTACTGGTCAGATATATTTTCCTTTGATAAAATTTAAATTTGTAATATAGTATATCATGGCAGTGCACAGCCAAAGCTCAGGAAAAAAATGGCAAATCATATTTGTATACAATGGCATTATTGAAAAAGCGCATTCATATATTTTATTCTATTTATCTATTTGTGAGGTGTGATTTTTATTATATATATATATATATATATATTTTTTTTTTTTTCTCCTGAAAAACAGTTTTCATGTTTGTTCATTTTGAAGAACTTGACCAGCTCATAATAAAAGACTGAATCAGTTTTGAGGAGGAGCTTCAGCATGTTTTAACTTTGTTTTTTCTTTGCTTTAGCCTGAACACACCGCCTGGAACTAAAGTTAAGCTCTCAGGCATCGTGGATATAAAAAATGGATTCCTGCTCCTGAATGACTCCAACACCACAATCCTGGGGGGGGAAGTGGAACACCTTATTGAGAAGTGGGAGCTACAGAGAGTAAGTGTAACTGAGAATAAAGGCCTCAACTTCTGAAAAACTACACTCTTCTTACTGCAGTCTGTATTTTAAGGAGACCTTCCCATAGTGAATAATGTCAGAGTTGAATAGAATGGAATAGAGGAATCTTCATAGAAACTATCTACCTTTGTTTAAGCACATTGTTCCTCTAAAGCAGTGGTTCTCAACCTTTCTAATGCCACGACCCTTTAATACAGTTCCTCATGTTGTGGTGACCCCCAACCATAAAATTATTTTCGTTGCTACTTCATAACTGTAATTTTGCTATTGTTAATGAACCGTAATGTAAATATCTGTGTTTTCCGATCATCTTAGGCAAACCTGCTAGCGGTTCTCAACCTGTGGGTCACGACCCACAGGTTGAGAACTGCTGCTATAGAGCCTAAGACCATTGGTGCATATATACAAATATATATATGAAAGCATACTGCATATTTGTTTCATCTACATACACACATACATACTAGTGAATGCAAATTAGAATTTCACTATAATAAAGGGGTTCTTGTGAATAGGTTCTTTCTAGTTACTTTAGTTGATGTTTCCCCAATTTATGTTAACAATAGCTTCATCCTCTTGGTCATCTAGGTTGTCTAGTAATTGTTCCTCTACTTTCCAGTTCTGTTGATCCACTGCAGTCAGATCTTATATCAGTCTCTTGCTCCCCAGTTGCATTGCTGTTACTCTAGTTTAAGTTTTTAGTATCTCTTTGTGGACTGCTGCAGTAGCCTTTTAACTGATCTATATACATATTCTTTCTCTGTCTTTTAATCTATTTTATTTACTTCTGCCAGATTATCTCCCTTCAGCATAACTCAGAACATATCACACCCTGCTTTTATTTCAAATGCCTTAGTCTGGGATTCAATGCCGTTAATAATCTAACCCTAGTTCAAGTTTATCTTTTCAACTCTAAATCATTTCACATAGATTTTGATCTACCCAAATGGAACTGCTTACTTTTTTTTCTGTTTTTTTTAACTCATCCTACTTTTGCTTTATTGCTAAGCACTTCAGGTAGACATGGACTACTTTAGCCTTACTTACCACCAGGTCCCTGGACTGATTGATGTTGATTTACATTCAAGGTCTCCAGCCAGGTCACCAATTGCACTGTAGGGAGCTGTGGGTCTGGAGGTTCAGACTGAATTGGTGAGGGGAGCAAAAAAGGAACATGTTATAATGCTGAGGACAACAGTGAAGCTCAGGCTGAGGCTGGACCCCAGGCTATGCCGGCATATGGGTTTGGGCAACCCCCTCAGCTTCACTCGGTGCCCAGTTCCTCTCCAAGCATGGCACATGGAGTACAAAAAATAGTTTCTTTCCAGCCTTGTACTTGATTCTAAAAGAGTGAAACTACTTACTCTTCCATTGACTCTATGTTTTTCTCAATTATACTTTTGGGACGGGTAGAAAGATTTTCCCACTTTTACACCATTCATCTTGTGTTCTCTCTCATAATGCCTGCATGGCCAAATTGTCCTCATGCTTTTAGACTCAGATCAAATGCTTATTTCTTCAAAAGTGAAGTAGTTGCTCTTTTATTTAATTCTTGGGACACTTTATCCATTTTAAGAAGTGTATAACTTTTTAGCACTAAAATTATATTTATTTCTTATCTCTGTTAGGCCTCTTAAGGTCAGAATTCTCATTTGTGTCATCTGTGTTCAGTTCTATAAATATTTATTGAACAGTGTGTAGGTATTGTGCTGAGCTCTTGCATTCTCCTAACAGTCTTATGGGGGAGTTTTATGTTTGTATAGATCAGAAAATGGACTCTAAGAACTGTTAACTTATTTTCTAATTAGACAGTTGATAGGTGATGGGTCTGAGCTTTCCTATATCTCCAAAGTGCTTGCTCTGAGTCTTACATGTAATAAACATCATAGCAAATAATTGTGAAATTAATGAATTACAAAGCACAAAAGCTAATTATTCTTTGAGCTAAAATTAATGTTCTTGTGTTACTCTCAGTTCTTGCTTAAAGTGGGCCAAGGGGCCTAACAGTATTTCAAACTCCTGGTATTTATGATATATTACCTTTTTCTACTTACTTAGTTTGAAAGTGCTTCTGTTGGGAGGTAAGTAGATAAGGAGAATTAAGCACATATTTTATTTCTTAATACTCATTCCTTATGATAATACTGTGCTACATTTGGGGCTGCTGTGCTTTGAAGTATAAGATAATGTTTCATAACTTCATAGTTTAGTTGAAAATCTTGCCAAAGCAAGTAAGTGGAGGTTTGATAGTTTTAATAAAGAGCCAAATGTATGAACTTTGACTTTCCCAGCAAAACCCCACTCATTTTATGTGATCCTTTCCTTTCACCAGTTGATATATTTTTATTATAATTAGAGATTTTTATTTTATTTTATTTATTTATTTATTTATTTAAAATATATTTTATTGATTTTTTACAGAGAGGAAGGGAGAGGGATAGAGAGCTAGAAACATCGATGAGAGAGAATCATCGACCAGCTGCCTCCTGCACACCCCCTACCAGGGATGTGCCCGCAGCCAATGTACATGCCCTTGACCGGAATCGAACCTGGGACCTTTCAGTCCGCAGACCGACGCTCTATCCATTGAGCCAAACCGGTTTTGGCTAGAGATTTTTAAAAATGTGGTAAGATGTTCTCAAGTCAGACCAACATCCTATCTAATAAAAGAGTAATATGCAAATTAACCATCACACTGCCACGCCCACCAGCCACGCCCACCAGCCAATCAGAGCGAGTATGCAAATTAACCCCAACCAAGATGCCTGTGGCCACAGAGAGCAGGAGGGAGGCTTTGGTTTCCCTGGCAATAGAGGAAGCCAAGCTTTCCACACACCCTGGCGGGCCCAGGCTTCCACTCAAGGGTACAAAGTTTCAGTTATAGAAGGTAAATAAATTCCAGCAGAAATGGCGGCAGCCACGGAGCTGGAAGAGCAGGAGGCTAGGGTTTCCCCGGGCGATGGAGGAAGCCAAGCTTCTGCAGCCCTGGCCGGCCTAGGCCTCCACTGCAGGCTACAAAGTTTCAATTATAGAAGGTAAATAAATTCCAACAGAAATGGCTGCCGCCACAGAGCGAGCAGGAGGCTTGGCTCCGCTCCAGGCTACAAAGTTTCCATTGTAGAAGATAAATAAATTCCAGATACCATGGCCTCCACTTGGGTCGCCGGGGGGCGTGGCCTGCCTGCAAACCACCACAGGCCCCTCGCTCAGGCCGCCCCATGCCCCAGGGGAACCCCCACCCTTATCCGGGACACCCTTCAGGGCAAACCAGCCGGCCCCCACCCGTGCACCAGGCCTCTATCCTATCTAATAAAAGTAATATGCAGATTGACCATCACTCCAATACACAAGATGGCTGCCCCCATATGGTCAAATATCCTGCCCCCATGTGGACACAAGATGGCCACCACAAGATGGCCAGTAGGAGAGGGCAGTTGGGAGGGACCAGGCCTTCAAGGGAGGGCAGTTGTGGGCGATCAGGCAAGGAGGGGAGGGCAGTTGGGAGGCACCAGACCTGCAAGGGAGGGCAGTTGAGAGGGACCAGGCCTGCAAGGGAGGGCAGTTGGGGGCGATCAATCCTGCAGGGGAGGGCAGTTAGGGGTGACCAGACCGGCAGAGGAGGGAAGTTGGGGGCGACCAGGCTGGCAGGGGAGCAGTTAGACATCAATCAGGCTGGCATGGGAGTGGTTAGGGGGTGATCAGGCTGGCAGGTAGAAGCGGTTAGGGGCAATCAGGAAGGCAGGCAGGCGAGCAGTTGGGAGCCAGCAGTCCTGGATTGTGAGAGGGATGTCCGACTGCCCATTTAGTGTGGGATCGGGCCTAAATGGGCAGTCGGACATCCCTCGAGGGGTCCCAGATTTGAGAGGGTGCAGGCTGGGCTGAGGGACACCCTCCCCCCCCCCCACCCCCCCCCACCTGTGCACAAATTTCGTGCACCGGGCCTCTAGTCATATAATTTTCCTGACCCAGCCTAAACTACTTCATTGACTGAAAAGTCAGTTAAACATTCTAAGAACTTCCTCATTACACACACGTGGAGGAACACACACAGAGAGAGATTAGTAGTAGTTTCATAGTTATCCTTGTAATGTTTTATTATGTATCTTTGCACTTTGTTTCCTGAAAGACTGTTAGTATTTCTTGTTAGGAAGCAATAAAAGTTTACATTAAAAAGTTTAAAAACATCTTACTATAATTATAATTCTCTTATCATTTTATAGTTTTTTGATTTGGTAACCATAGCAATGTAGAAACCATGGAGAGTTCAATTACTTGAACATCTGGCAGGTAGTACACACAGAAACCAAATGCACTCATAGAAATCATAATCCATAGAGAAAATTTTGGAATTAAAAAGGCCCTAAATATTCTTGTAAAATAAATAGGGGAAGAGAACATTGAACAGTATTTAAATCATATGCAGCTGGTGTAGTTGTAGCAAGTTGATTACATACAGGTGAAGAAAAGAAGAAAGTGGTTTGTATCTTCCCAAACTGAAATTCTGTACCATTAAACATTAACTTATCATTCCCTACCTACTCCCAATCTCTAGCAACCAGGATTCTTGTTTTTCTCTCTATGAATTTGACTACTTTAGGTACTTTACGTAAGTGGAATCATACAATATTTATCCTTTTTTGTCTGGCTTATTTCACTTAGCATAATGTCTTTTAAGTTTTATTCTTATTGTAGCATGTCAGAATTTCCTAACTTTAAGGCTAAATAATATTCGTGTGTTTGTGTGTGTCACTTTGTGTTCATTCATCCACTGACATTAGGGTTGTTTTCACTTTTTGGCTATTGTGTATAATGCTATTATTATGAACAAGGGCGTATAAATACCTGTTCAAGTGTCCGCTTTCATTTCTTTTGGGCATATACCCAGAAGTAGAATTGAGGGATCATAAGTTATAGTATAATTTTGTTTTTAGTAACTACCATATTGTTTTCCACAGTGACATCAGCACCATTTTACATCCCTATCAGTAATATATAAGGGATCCAATTTTTCTACATCCTCGCCAACTCTTGTTATTTTTTTCATATGCTTGCTAGTGTTGTTCTATTTGTGTATCTTCTTTGGAGAAGTATCTATTTAAGTCCTTTGCTAATTTTTAAATCAGTTTTCTTTTTTGTTGTGTCATTTCTCGGTATATTCTAGATATCAGTTCCTTCTCAGATATATAATTTGCAATTATTTTTTCACATTTCAGGGATTGCTATTTTACTCTGTTGATAGTGTCCTTTGATGCACAAAAGTTTTTATGAAGTTCAATTTTATCTGTTTTTCTTTTCTTTTGTTACTTCTGTGTTTGGTGTCATATCTAAGAAGTCATTACCAAATCCAAATCCAAAGTCATAAAGCTTTCTCCCTCTGTTTTCTTCTAGAAGTTTTTATGAGTTTAGTTCTTAATTTAGGTCTTTGACCCATTTTGAGTTAATTTTTGTATAATGATATAAAAACACAGGTGACATTTTCTATAACGATAATTACTAAAAAGTGTACAGAAAAGCTTACAGTTAAGAAGCTGTATTAAATGACAGCTGGTGCTTAACTGATATATGTTAACATCTCAAAATGAAACAGATAGGAGGAATGGGTGGCCGGAAGGAGTCCATCCTTCTGAAGATTCCTCATGACATTCAAAGGAATTTATTATGTGAGGAATTGCCCCTGCAAGGAGCAATTTTAAATATGAGAGCTAGGGAAAAAAGAAAGCAAAATTATTAGAGTTTGGAAGCTTATTTTTATTAAATAACATTCAATTATTTAAAATATTCGTCAAAATATAAATTGATTTTTAAAACAAGTCTTTTTTGTCTTTTGTTTTTTTGAATCATCAAATCTTCAGTTTGTTCCATACATCTGGCACAAGAAGGTATTCCAATGAAACCAAGTCTTTATTAAGGATACTTTTTGTAATTGAAAGTAATCAGCATATTATGAAATATAACAATTTAATCTCTTTAAATAAATGGAAATCACTGTTATCAGTATTCCCATAAACTGTTTCTAGTTACAACACTGCAGAACTCTGTTGCAAGAATTGGGGACAAAGACCAAATATATATTTCTTATTATATTGCAATATGACAAGTATGTTGTTTGCTAATAGATTTTATGTCTAAAAAATTCATTTGAAGGGTAATTTACAGAGAATATTTGTCTATCAGATTATAGTTTTAACTAGAGGCCCAGTACACAAAATTTGTGCACGGGTGGGGTCCCTGGGCCTGGCTTGCGATCAGGGCCAATCAGGTTTCCTGCCTCCCTCCCACTCCTTCCCTTGCTGCCTGTGTCTGCTGCCACCCACCCCCAGTTCCCTGTCCCAGCCTGGGGCCCAGCCTTGACCGAGTGATTGGGATCTGCCAGCTGGGGGGAGGGGCCAACCACCACCACAGCGGGTCGGCGGCGGGTCAGTCAGGGCCTGCTGGCTGGGGGAGGGACTAGGAGGGTGGCCAGCAGTCCCCATCAGCAATCGGGGCCTATGGGCTGGGGGCAGCTCCTGCGTTGAGCTCCTGCGTTGGTCGTTCCATCTTAACGGTCACTTAGACTTTTATATATATAGATATGCTTTAAAGTAAAATTTTTACCAAAGTCTGTTATCTTTGAATTTGCTACTTATTGAGGAGGGTTTTTACTGTGTTTTGTTTCTGTAGGAGTAGCTTGGTAAATACTTCTGAAAACTGTCATGAATGTGTGTGTGTTTGTTTTTTTATAGAAGTATTTTTTTAATTTAATATTTATTTTTTATTGATTTCAGAGAGGAAGGGAGAGGGAGAGAGAGAGATAGAAACATCAATGATGAGAGAGAATCATCGATTGGCTGCCTCCTGCACCCCCCACTGGGGATTGAGCCTGCAACTGGACATGTGCTCTTGACCTGAATTGAACCCAGGACCCTTCAGTGGATGCTCTGGCCACTGAGCCAAACCAGCTAGAGCGTAAATGTGTGTTTGGTATGGGGAGATTAGGAGAGGGCCTTTACCTAATTATTGAAGTTAGGAATAAAATATTTTATATAGTCTGAAATATTTTTTAGAAAGCTTTTTTTTCCGTGTGTGTGTGTGTGTGTGTGTGTGTGTGTGTGTGTGTGTGTGTGTTTAAATAAGAATGTATTAAAATAAGTAGAGTCCTGGTGCACTGTAAATGTTGGAAATATATTTTTTTATGTGTAATTTCTATTTTGTGACTCACTTTTCTCACAGAGCTTGTCAAAACACAGTAGAAGCAATATTGGAACTGAAGGTGGACCACCTCCTTTTGTGCCTTTTGGACAGGTAATGACTTTTATGTTGGCAGATGAATTTTAATCAGCAAAAAGTGTTTTTCATCTGTATTCAAGCTGTGTTTAGTTTTGTGCTGAACTATTCATTCAGAGGTCATGGTGTTATATGGAAATATATTCAGTAAAGGAATTTAGTAATTGTGTTTTTTTATTCACTGTAATTAAATTGATTTTCTTAAGAACTGTTAATGCAAAGATTGAAAAAATTAAGAAGCACACCTGAAGAGCAACTAATAACTAATTAAGATAAGATGGTGGTGGGGCATTTTTTTTTGAGAGAGAAATGCAAAAGAAGAAAAATATGCTATAATTTCTCATTTTTTTTTCATTAAAAACAAAAGAGGGAGAGAGAAAATAAAAGTGTCAACAGAAGGATGAAACAAAGAAGTGAGGACCCGGGAGGCAGGAAGGGGCATCACTGCACTGTAGCAGAGCCTGCTGTTCCAGGCCTCCTTGTTAAGATTCTATTCATCTGCTTTGATTCAAATTCCTTTCTTTGTCAGGGATTTAATTTTATTTTCAGTTGGTATTTTCCTTTCAACCACAGCATCCCTGATCCTTCTCTGACATAAGCTAAAGGTTTTCTGTCTACTTCCTATTTTTCAACCCCCTTGCTGTTACATGTTACCCTGTATAGCCCCTCAGCTGGTATCTTGTGTCTTCCTGATTGTGTTCAGCATCAAACTGCATTCAGAACAGTCTCCTCTAGCCTATCCTTGCTTTATCTAAACCTGGAGAGTCTGAGAATAATCTCTGTGACAGCTTGCTTTTTGCCACATGATGCCACCAAAATTTAGCTATCAGTATTCTACCTTGTGTTTGCTCCTTATTTTTCTTTGAGAGTACTGAAGATGAGTTAGGGACATAACAGGTAGGAAACAGAAACCTATATTTCTCTAACAACTTTAAAAATTTTGTGTGTGTGAAAAAGATAACTAGCTGATCATAAGATAAATGGGTAGGATCAGATGCACTCCTCTTCAAAAACCTTTATGTGGAGTCTACTCAAAATTAAATGGAAGTCATTCTTGTATCATGTCTATTTTGAAAGTATTTTTTAAAATACGTTAATTTTTATTGTGCTTTGCAACAAGGAACAGTCAAGATAAAAAGAGGCATGATGCCCTTTGGTGTGATCTATGCTGATGATATTCTCACTTCTACCAATGTAATAAAAAAAACCCAAATCTAAATGGTATAAATATTCTAATAATTTGTATTTGAAAATGATAAATGCTATGTTTGTAAGAATTTGATTTTCTCTTAAATATTTTGGTGATAATATTTCTTTCAAAAATGTCTCATAGACTTGTGATTTAATTATTTTCAAAATCTTGAAGATTGTTCTATGATTTTTTTTGTCTTAGGAAGTATAATAAAAGTTATAGTTTTAATAATACTTGTTTATAGAGTCCATTCTGAAAAATTCTTTTCAGCATATCTTACTTAGACTTATATATGGGTTAAAGGTAGATAATGCTGGCTGTGTACTGGTATCAACAGGACATATTTATATTGCTAAAAATCTGTAATTGTATAACTTATCTGAGAGCATGTTTTCTTACTGTTATTAATGAGTTGAGAAAAAGTTTATTTTAAAGGATTTTTACTGCTATGATTGGACTTATTTTTAGGCAATGATGACTTTCTCAATTTATGAAACTAAAAATAAAAAACTTTGCAGCTTGATTGAGGGAGAGGGTATGTTTTTAGCTTTTGGTTTATAAGTTCAGAGACATATTTTTATATGTTAAAATAACTATACTACTTAACCTTTTGCACTGGATGTCAAGTGTGACTCGACACGGTTAGCATCGGTAGCAGCTCGTATGTCGAATTGTATTGAATGTATCAATAATTTGAAATATAAAAAAATCCAAATAAATAAGTTTGTATGAAAAGAAACTCCAGTTTTTTATTCTACTGCCGCGCTTTGTAAAATCTGGGGTATTTAAAAAATTAAATCCCGAGTAGAATAAAGGAATCGAGAAAAAAGCAAGCGAGTGCAAAGGGTTAATCCTCATAAGGATATTGTGGCATAATGTGTAAATATGAATAAAAATCTGAATTTTACCTTTTCTTGTGTAGTGGTCTAGACTGCTTGAAATTTAAATTATTTTAAGTCATTATCCTAAAATGAAACTTAGGTCTCCTAGTTTGATGTATGTTTTAAACATGGGCCCTATTGGGGGGGGGGAGGGGGCATTTTTGTGAAGCTTTTCACTTTATTTACCAGTTATACATATTTAAAAGTTACTTTAATGAGTTTTCTACCTTTATTTTTAAATAGAAAGAATTTTATTTTTATGGGTTCTCAGTTATTAAGATACAAACTTTTTTTTGAAGAAGTAATACTTTATTATGTAAACCTTGAATCTGTTTGGGAACTACTGACGTGACTAATTTTTATTTATTATTATCAGAAGTGTGTGTCTAATGTCCAAATGGATAGCAGAGAACTTGATCGAAGGAAGACACTGCAAGTTACAATGCCTGTCAAACCCACAAATGATAATGATGAATTTGAAAAGCAAAGGACTGCTGCTATTGCAGAGGTTGCAAAGAGCAAAGAAGTAAGAAAACTAAATTATAATAAAATTTTCTTAATTCTTGTCATTCTATTTAAAAAGCAGTTAGCTAAGACTCATTACTGGTTTGAATAAAGAAAACTATTTCAATCTCACTGGTTTAAAAAAGCCTATCTAAGCAACTAATTCATGAATTAAAATTTCTTATAGAAATCTAAAAATCAACAAGTAACTAGAGAAAACACCTGTTTCAAATAAGCAAGAAATTAAAAATAATTAAAAAACACATTTGACTATTAGTAGTAAATGATGGGGCCAGGGGTATGCACATGTATAAATACACATATCATCCAAAGGAAAAAAACAGTTTTAACTATATAGTAAATAGATTTAATGATGAAAACTGACAAAATTGTTAGTCCTGAGCTTCTGATTTTTACCTACATTTCTCAGTTGCTGAGGGGAAAATTATCCAAGTCCAACTAATAACAGGAAACCCTCTACAGAAATATAAAGCATTGGGTTTAGCTGTTACACTGTTAAAAAAAGAAGAAAAGGAAGAGGAAGAAAAGAAGGGTGGTTTGCTAGCAAGAATAACTTAATGGACTTGTCAAGAGGATTTAGAAAAAGAACATATGAGCAAAATGTGTAAGGTACAAAGGCCTTTTTCACTGATACATGGAGAAGGTCAAAAGTTCATTGGATTTGTTACCATATGTGAAAAGACAATAACAGTATAAGTAATCTATTGAAATTCAAAGTTAAGGAGGAGACTCCTTGCATTTTGGTTCTTCCTGCAGCATGTCTTTCTATCATCAGTCTAATGACACCAAAAGCAAAACCTTGGAGTCAGGCAGCCTCAAAGCATATTTGCTGACAACCTTGGCTAGCTTACTTAAATTTTGTAACCTATTTTTGTTTGTCTATAAAAAGAAGGTAATAATAATACCCAGTTTATGTGGTTATGGTGAGAATTAAAATTGATAATCTTTAAAACATTTAGAATACTACATGGCACAAATCACAATATTCCTTTGCTAAAAAGCTCTTACTAATCATGACTATTGCTATTATTTAGTGTTTTTTCTATTCTAAAGCACATTAAAAAATCATTTTTAATATTTTTGAAATTAATATATTTTGCACAGTTTACATGAAGTATATTTCTTTTTCCCAAAAAGCTATTAAAATTACAGAGTTTCAGAAGAGGATACGAGTGTATATCAAGTTCTTAATGACTATAGGAAAGTTGTTCTTTTGATTTACACTTTTCTCAAACTTTTCTCCCAAAATTTTGGTTGATGTGTTTACTGCTATCTATTTGCTAGAATATACTTAATACACTGTAATATATTTCATTTTTAAAGTCATAAATTATCACATTATATTTTCCCATAAGTATTTGGTAAGTAAAAAGCCATAATTTTCTGGAGCAAACTTAAAACTTCTCAATTTATATATGAAAGAATTGATGGAGGCTTAAAGCTTGCCCAAGGTTACCCTATTACAATTCTAGGACTAAACCTATGTACATTACAGTAGAAGATTATATCTACATCTATATATCTATGTATCTTTAACTATACACACATATTTATATTTAATCTGTCTGAACATAAAAATGACAATATTGTAATTGTTCTGAAAATATGTTTTACTTGAGGCCTGTTGCATGAAGATTTGTGCAATAGTCCTTCCTTCCCCTGGCTGCCGGCACCAGTTTTCCTCCGACACCCGGTACCCAGGCCTTCGCTCTGGCCACCACCTTCAGTGTTTGCTCCAGCCGGAGCCTTCAGTGTTCGTTCCAATCAACTGACCCACTGTGGATGAACACCAGGAAGTATTTTAAACTGATAAGAACAGATACTACACATGATCTTAGCCAAAAGGCCAAGAAGCGATGGAAGTATTTTAAATGCTTAGGTTAAATCAATGAGCAAATAGACAAAAGATCCCTGTCCTTATCAAGTTTATATAATAGTGAGGGTGACAGACTAATCTATACTATCTACACTAATAAAAGAGAATCATGCAAATTGACCATTACTCTGCTACACCCACAGCCAATCAGGAGCGAGTATGCAAATTAGCTCAACAAAGATGGCGGCGGCCATGGAGCTGGAGTGAGCAGGAGGCTTGGGTTGCCCCCAGCGATGGAGGAAGCCAAGCTTCCCGCCCGCCCTGGCCTCTACTCAAGGCTACAAAGTTTCAATTATAGAAGATAAGTAAATCCCAGATACCTGCTTCCAGCTGGCCCTGGCCTTAGCTCAAGGAGGTGCTGAAAGAAAAGAAAGAAAAGAGAAAAAGGAGGGGCTGGGAGCTTGGATCGCTGGGGGGTGTGGCCAGCCTGAAAACAGCCCTCAGCTCCTCACCCAGGCTGGTCACACTCCCATGGGGTGAGGGTCCCCGCTGGGGGGCTTGGCCAGCCTGCAAACAGCCATCAGCCCCTCACCCAAGCTGGCCAGGCACCCCAGTGGGGACCCCCACCCTGAAGGGGGTGTGGCCAGCCTGAAAACAGCCCTCAGCCCCTCACCTCATCAGTGGGGGTCAGTTGGAGATGATCAGGATGGGGGGGCAGTTTGGAGTGAGCAGGCCAGTAGAGGGGCAGTTGGGGGCGAGCAGACCAGTGAGAAAGGAAGGTGGGGGCGAGCAGGCCAGCAGGGAGGGCAGTTGGGGGTGAGCAGGCCAGCAGGGGAGGCAGTTGGGGGTGAGCACACTGGCACGGGGGGCAGTAGGAGTGATAAGGCTGGCAGGGGGAGCAGATGGGGGCAAGCAGTCCAGCAGGCAGAGTGGTTAGGGGCAATCAGGCAGGCAGGCAGGCAGGTGAGTGGTTAGGAGCCAGGAGTCCCAGATTGCGAGAGAGATGTTCGACTGCCGGTTTAGGCCTGATCCCTGTAAACCAGCAGTAGGACATCCTTCGAGGGGTCCCAGATTGGAGAGGGTGCAGGCTGGGCTAAGGGACACCACCACCACCACCCCCACCCCACCCCCTGCCACATGAATTTCGTGTGCCGGGCTTCTAGTATATAATAAGTATATAAATTACATGGTAGGTTAGAAGTTGGTAAGTGCTATGGGGAAAAAAAGGAAAAGTAGAGTAGGATGGAGAGTTGGGAGTGCCATTTGTAGTGGGCAGTATGATTTAAAATAGGATGGTCAGAAATTAAGAATTTTTTAAAACATATTTTTATTGATTTCAGAGAGGAAGGGAGAGGGGAGAGAGAGATAGAAACATCAATGATGAGAGAGAATCACTGATTGGCTGCCTCCTGCACTCCCCCTTACTGGGGATTGAGCCTGCAACCTGAGCATGTGCCCTTGACTGGAATCGAACCGAACCTGGGACCTTTCAGTCCATGGGCCGATGCTCTATCCACTGAGCCAAACCAGCTAGGGTGAGAATTTTTTGAAATTTTTGAGTCGTTTATGTACTAGTAAGGTCAGTAAATAATGTAAACATACTAAATAATCAAATTACAGATTTCCATTTTAAATATAGTAGTTTGATTGGACCTCACTTAGGTGAGATTTGAGCCAAGACTTGAAAGAGAGAAAAATAATTAGCTGTGTGGTTATATGAGAAGCTATTCTAGAGAGAAGGAAAAACTTTTGCAAAGGATCAAAAGCAGGAATATACACTGAGTGGCCATATTATTATGATCTTTGAACGCATAATAATCTGGCCACTCAGTGTATATCCTATATAATAAAAGGCTAATATGCAAATTGTCCCATCGACCAGGAGTTCGACCAGCAGGCAGGCCGGCCAACTGCCCATGTCCCCTCCCCCTGGCCAGGCTGGCTGGACCCCACACATGCACGAATTCATGCACTGGACCTCATGGTCATGTTGATCTCACAGATGCCTGATTCACATAATATGGACAAAATGATGTGGCTAATAAAGGACATCAGTTACCTTATGGGTAATGTTTAAAGTATTGTTTCTAGATAGTTACATGTTTAGTGAGTAACAACTGTTTTAAAAAACTAAAAAGCAATACTGAAAATGATATTTATCCTATTCCTTAATCTATAAAATGGAAAGAAAATAGTAAGAAAATGTATCCAGAAGATGGGGCTATTTCACTGCCACCAAAAAGAAAAAATACTTTTGGAGTAACAGAATTTAAATTTCAGAAATATATTTAATTTGGAACAGGTCAGGCTCCAGAGTTTTCAGGTAACCATGTTCTAATATATTAAACAAAACAGTAGTATTGCCATTTGTTGAGTGTTTAATATGTACCAGTTACTGAATCTATCACTCATGTCTTTGATATAATTTAATCCTCAAAATGTCCCAATCAGGCAGGTTTTCTCATTCCTCTTTTAAGCATGATAAATCTAAGGCTCATGGAAGGAGGAAGTTAAATGACTAGTCTGAGGATACGAGTTAGGAAGTGGCTGAGACAAGATTTAGTCCCACCATTGTCTAGCCCCAAAGCCTATGTTCTTAACTATACTACAAACGTTGTCTTCCGTTCTAATAAACTTTGTATCACATTAATATAAACTCATATTTTTCTTTATGATTATGTAAGTAATGACTATGAGGACATTCCAGATCTGTTTGTGTTTTTTTTTGCTGGGATTGCATAAACCAAAAATTGAATGAATCCAGTAATACATCTGTGGTTTTTAAAGATATGATTTTATTTTTATTGGAATTAAATTTAGATATTGTGGTATTTCAATACCTAATAGAGATATTTAACCTTTTGCACTCGGATGTCGAGTGTGACTCAACACGGTTAGCATTGGTAGCAGGAATCGAGAAAAAAGCAAGCAAGTGCAAAGGGTTAACATGTTGTCCATTAATGCTTATCTAACATAATTTTTCTATATTTCAGGTCCTGTTTCTTTATATTTTTATCCGATGCAAAATAATTTTTCAATGTTATATGAATTTATATCTAGCATGTTTTATTTTCTTACTGTAGTAAGTTTAAAACACATTTTTAAATATTGGTCACTATAATAAAAATCAAGTCTTGACAACTTCCTTTGAATCTATTAGCTTATAAAGATATTATATAACTAGATGTTTAATTTGATATTATACAAGTAACAATAGTGGGATACTTTTAAATTATGAATTAGTATCTTTCCAGATCAGTGTTCTTTATGTTCTAGTTTTTCAGAATAGTTTTGAAAAAACAAAGTGATATCAAATCAAATTTTCAAATTTGATTACACATATAATTATTTCAAATAAGTCAGGTAAAATAAGAACTGTGGACTTCAAAATTTTCATACAGAGGTGGTAAGACACAGCATATGTAATTAATGTAAATAATAAATTAGTAATGAAAGTTTTAAACCGGTGTTAAAATTTATATTATTTGTTTACTTTCTAAGATTATAAAATTATAGTATTGGATCATGGACATAATATAACTAATTTCTAGACAGGTTTAGTGCCTTATTGAAGATAGCCTTGCCCTCTAACCCAGGCCTCATGATATTAGTCAAGTATTTTACCCTAGAATTATTTTTGACATCTAATCTCCATAGTGCTTATTATTTTCTACTATATTATTATTTACTTAAGTTTATTCTTATGACTTGCCTTGGAGACTTAAAGATTATAGTTGTGTAATTATTTTATTGCCTTGCCTGAACTTATGGAAAAAAGAAGTTATGGCTAGTAGATATTTATTTAAAAAGGACTAGCTAACATTTTATTTTTTTTATGTAAAACAATGAAAACTACTTCAGTTTTACTAGATATTTTTAGTTGTAGCTTAGTCTTTAGGACTATTTTCAAATGCTATTAACCTACATCTCTGTTATCTTTCTCTTACCTAAAGACCAAGACATTTGGAGGAGGTGGTGGTAGTGCAAGAAGTAATCTCAATATGAGTGCTGCTGGTAACCGAAATAGGGAAATTTTACAGAAAGAAAAGCCAACCAAATCAGAGGGGAAACATGAAGCTGTCTATAGAGAACTGGTAAGGCTAACGAACCAACACAAAGTTCATCTGTTCTTCCTTTAATAGCCTTGATGATTTTTTTATTCTTTCTCATAACCACCACTGGCTATGTTCAATGTATTATGGATAGATGTTATAACTCTAGCAGGCTTTCATAAAGATTTACAATTAACTCATGGAAAATTTGGATTTTTTGAAAAATAACTTACTTAAAACTTTTGTTTTATTTTAATTTATAATGTCTGAATAACATATTTTGGAATGTATTGATAAAAACTATCAAATTAAATAGAAGACACTCAAAAATAAATAAATAAATAAATAAATAAATAAAAGACACTCAATGGAAATAATATCCTAAAAGTTGATGCATCAAAAACAGTTATCTGCCCTTTTCTACCCTTTCCCACATCTTCATATTTTCTCAAATTTTGTCTAAAGTGATTTTGTTTCGTTTTGATTTGCTGTTTGGAAAAAATATATTGCAATAAATCCATGTATATTATAGACGCCAGGAGGATAAATTCAAAGAGAGACACAGCAAGACACATTATAATCAAGTTGTTGAAAGCTCAAGACAGAGAGAAAAATCTTGAAAGCAGTGAAAGAGAAACAACTCATCAACAACAGGGAACCTCAATAAGATAAACAGCCAATTTCTCAGTAGACACTATGGAAGCATGAAAGCAGTGGGATGATATATTGAAAATAATGAAAGAAAAACTGTTAAACAAAAATTCTGTATCCAGGAAAACTATTAAATAAAAATGAAGGAGAACATTAAAAGAATAACTTAAAATACTATTATAAATTTGTACATGAATTATTCTTATAACCAGGTATCAAGTTATTTTGTAGGTTGGATAGTTTTCAAATCTGTATTTCAACAATTGAAGGGAAGACTTGATTGGGATGTCAGCTGGTAGCTCCTTAAAATAATTTTTGATAATAGATGATATTATAGGTTGAATTGTGTCCTTCCCTGCAAGATATAGTGAAGTCCTAACCACCAATATCTTTAAATGTGACTTTACTTGGAAATAAGGTCTTTACAATGGTATCAAGTTAAAAAGAGGGCATTAGGGTAGACCCTAATTCAATCTCTTTATGAAGAGAGAAAATTTAGACAGAGAGGCACATATATAGAGGGAAAATGACCTGAAGATACAAAGTGAGAGGAAGATCATGTGACTGGAGTGATGCATCTACAAATAAAAACTGCCAAGGATTGCTAGCTAACAACAGAAGTTAGAAAAGCAAGGAAGTTCTCTCCTAGAGCTCTCAGAGGGAGTGAGGCCATGCCAAAACATTGATTGAGAATTTGGTTAATGCAATTCAGGTCAACAAGAAAGCTAGAGTATGTTATACCAAGATTTGGTAGTAATTGATTATTAAAAGTGTTATTGGCTGCCCAGCCATTGTGGCTCAGTGGTTGAGCATCGACCTATGAACCAGGATGTCATGGTTCAATTTCCAGTTAGGACACATGCCCAGGTTGTGGGCTCGACTCAGTAGGGGGCATGCGGGAGGCAGCCGGTCAATAATTCTCTCTCATCATTGATATTCTCTCTGAAATCAATAAAAATATATTTAACAAAAAAAGTGTTACTGGTTGAATTCTATGTATGGGACAGTTTCTTTTTCTTCTCTCTCTCTCTCTCTCTCTTTTTTTTTTTTTTTTTGATCCTCACCTGATTCCATTGATTTTCAGAGTGGAAGGGAGGGGGGAGAGAGACAAGGGGGAGAAGAGAAACATTGATGTGAGAGAGACAACGATTTGTTGCCTCCCTCATGCACTTCAACTGGGTTTGGGGATTGAACCTGCAACTCAGGTACATGCCCTTGACTGGGAATTGAACCCGTGACTCTCCAGTGCAAAGACTGATGCTCTAACCACTGAGCATGCCATCCAGGGCCAGTTTCTTAATTAGATATTTACTTGGGAGATAATTAGGAGAGAAAACAGTTTGGAAGTTTATTTTTTACATCCACATAAGTTTTTTTTAATAACAAGGATGAATTATAGGTATTTTTGTTTATTGATTTCTAGAGAGAGAAGAAGGGAGAGAGAAGTATCAAATTGTTGCCTCATTTATGCATTCATTGGTTGATTCTTTTTCTTAATATGTTTTTACATACTGATTTTTTTTTTTAAAGAGAGAGAGAGGAAGGGAGAGGGATAGATAGAAATATCGATGAGAGAGACATCTCCCAATTACCTCTTGCACGCCCCCACCAGGGATCGAGCCTGCATCCTGGGCATGTGCCCTAACCAGGAATCAAAGTGGAAACCTCTTGGTTCATGGGTTGACACCACATGGGTTGAATCAGCCAGGCATTGGTTGATTCTTTTATGTGCCCTAACCAGGGTCAAACCTGCAATCTTTTTTTTTTTTTTTTTTAATATTTTTATTGATTTTTTTACAGAGAGGAAGGGAGAGGGATAGAGAGCTAGAAACATCGATGAGAGAGAAACATCGACCAGCTGCCTCCTGCACACCCCCTACCGGGGATGTGCCCGCAACCAATGTACATGCCCTTGACCGGAATCGAACCTGGGACCTTTCAGTCCATAGGCTGATGCTCTATCCATTCAGCCAAACCGGTTTCAGCCAAACCTGCAATCTTGGCATATCTGAATGATATCTAACCAACTGAGCTACCTGGTCAGAACCGGGATGAATTGTAGTATGGCTATGCAGTCATTTTTACATTTACTTTAGCATATCTACAGCAGGGATGTATTTTTTCTGTTATATGTCAACTCTGATCTGTTGTTTCTGTATTTAGAAGGATACAATCAGAGTTTGGGGAAAAATTTTGTGTTTTTATCAGTGTCCATAGTAGTATCATAGTAGTTGTCTGCTACATGTTTGACATATATATCTTAACTCTTAGATATAGAAAAGTTAGTTATGAATTTCTCAGCTAGCTATGGCTCAAGAAATTTCTCATGGGATATGTTTATGTTACTTAAACAGTTTTTGAATTGTACCCAGGTCTGAATTTGTCAAGTATATTTTGGGTTCTGGTATTTATCAAGCAGTTTTTCCTATTAGGAGTACAGATTGTCAAAGCATCATAGATAGTATTCCTAATAAATATACAGCAGAATGGTGCAACAATAGAGAGACGAAAAGCACAGATACTGAAATGGTATCATTTTGTTAGCTTCATTTTATATTTTGCATTTTTGGAAAGGTGCTATGTAAATTACATATCCTTTCTAGAATGGAGAAGTATTAACCATGAAAAATGTTAATTAGGTAGTTTTCACTGTCTATATTATTTTCAAAAACCTTATTCTAACATATCATTAAATTCCTATTTTGTTTTTTTGCATGTGTAATGGTACTTGTAGAATAAGATAATACTCAAGGTACAACCCTACATATTATCTGCATTCTTCCTTGGCTATTGCACATGGAAATGAAAAACAAAAGCTGGGTTAGCAATGCTTATATCTGACAAAGTATAAAAGGAGCAATCCGATAAGAGGACATAGCCCTTGTAAACATTCATGCACCCAACATGGCAGCCCCTAAATATGTAAATGAAATTTTGATGGACATATGGGAGAGATTTACAGTAATGTAGTCATAGTAGGAGATTTTAATGCCCCATTGACATCAATGGGTAGATTTCCTAGACAGAATCAACAAGGAAAAAGTGCCATAAAAGACATACTAGATCAGATGGATTTAATTGATTTCACCCCAAAGAAACAGAAAATGCATTCTTCTCAAGTGCACATTGAACATTTTTCTAGGATAGACCACATGTTAGTACACAAAACAAGTCTCAATAAATTTAAGAAAATTGAAATCATATCAAGCATCTTTTCTGACCATAATGGTATGAAATTAGAAATCAATCACAAAAAACAACAACAACACTGAAAAACACACAAAGACATGTAGGCTAAATACCATGTTACTAAAGAGTGAATGGGTTAACAATGAGATCAAGGAAGAAATAAAAAGATATCTTAAAACAAATGGAAATGAGAACACAGCAACCCAAAATCTATGGGACATAGCAAAAGCAGTCCTACAAGAGAAATTCATAGCGTTTATCTCAAGAACAATAAAAATCTAAAATAATATAACTTGTCTGGCTCAGTGGTTGAGTGTTCGACCTATGAACTAGGAGGTCACAATTCAATTCCGTCAGGGCACATGCTCAAGTTGTGGGCTCAATCCCCAGTGTGGGGCATGCAGGAGGCAGCCTAATCATTGATTCTCATCATTGATATTTCTATCTCCCTCTCCATTCTTTTCTCTGAAATCAATAAAAATATTTTTTTTAAATAATTAAAACATTCTAACTTTATACTTAAAGAAACTGGAAAAAGAACAACAAACACAGTGCAAAGTATATAGAAGGAAGGAAAGCAGAAAAAACAACAAAATTAAGCTAAAATAATTACCAAAAAAATCAATGAAATCAAGAGCTGGTTCTTTGAAAAAATAAACAAAATTGACCAATCAATCCATAATCCATGTGTCTCTCTCATGGATTGGTTGCCCCCCTCCCCTCTCTCCTCCCTCCCTCCCTTCCATCTGCTCTCTCTACAAATCAATGGGGGGAAAAAAGTCCTCGGGTGAGGATTAACAAGAGGACATATAGGTGGCCAATAGACATGAAAAAATGCTCATCATCACTAACTATCAGAGAAATGCAAATTAAAACCACCTGTCAGAATAGCTATCATCAGTAAATCAATAAACCACAAGTGTTTGCAAGGATGTGGAGAAAAGGGAATCCTTGTGCACTGTTGGTGGGAATGCAGATTGGTACAAGCCACTGTTAAAAGCACTATGGAGTTTCCTCAAAAATTAAAAATGGAACTGCCTTATGACCCCGTGATCCAATTCTGGGAATTTATCTGAGGAAACCCTAAATACTAATTCGAAAGAATTTATGCATCCCTATGTTCACTGCAGCATTATTTACAATAGCTAAAACTTGGAAGCAGCCCAAGGGTCCATAAGTAGATAAGTGGATAGAAAAAGTGTGGTACATTTAAACAATGGAATATTACTCAGCCATAAAAAAAGAAGGAATGCTTGCCCTTTGCAACAGCATGAATGAAACTGGAGAGCATTATGCTAAGTGAAATAAGCCAGTCACAGAGAGACAAGTATCATATGATTTCACTCACATGTGGAATCTAATGAACAAAATGAACAAGCCAAATAGAGACAGACTCAGAGAGAGTAGGCTGATAGCTGTCGGGAGTGGGGTGGCGAGCTGGGTTAAGGGCAGGACGGGGGAGGGATTGAGCAAAAAAGAATAAACTCATAGATACAGACAACAGTGTGGTGATTGTGGGGGGAGGTAGATGGTGATGGATGGACAGGGTGATAAACACACAGTACAATGTGTAGATGATGTGTTATAGAATTGAGCACCTGAAACCTATATAATTTTGTTAACTAGTGTCACCCCAATAAATTCAATAAAAAGAATATTAAACAACATACAGTTGAAAAGTTCTACCTTGCTTTATTTATTGCCTGTCAGCATAGCTTTTCTCTCCATTCCTTACAGGTTGATGAGAAAGCTCTGAAGCACATAACAGAAATGGGCTTCAGTAAGGAAGCATCAAGGCAAGCTCTTATGGATAATGGCAACAACTTAGAAGCAGCACTGAATGTACTTCTTAACAGCAATAAACAAAAACCTATTTTGGGTCCACCTCTGAGAGGTATAACTCATTAAGCAATGTGCCAGATAGCATTGTTTGCTTTTCAGAGGAATATATGTTGTTGACAGAGCCTGGGTTTTGTTGCTGTGATGGCTGTAACTTTATTAACCATTGTGATAAGTTCTTCTAATTTTGGAACTACAGAGACCGGTGCAGGTTATGCTGCGTTTCATTGTCTTCATCTTTATACAAAGTAGATCTAACAATACTTTGACAGGGTTGATGTAATACAGGAAATATAAAGTGACTAGTTCTATTAACCTAGTACTCTGCCACTTGTATAAATGACTAAAAGAGTCTGCAAACGTTTTAAATGAACAAGAACATGACTATTTAGTGTTATTCTTTAATTGCATAGTTGAATGCATCATGTGATTTTAAAAAATTGCATGTATATTTTATTGATTTTTTACAGAGAGGAAGGGAGAGGGATAGAAAGCTAGAAACATCGATGAGAGAGAAACATCCTCACTGGGGATGTGCCCGCAACCAAGGTACATGCCCTTGACTGGAATTGAACCTGGGACCCTTCAGTCCACAGGCCGATGCTCTATCCACTGAGCCAAACCAGTTAGGGACCATCATGTGATTTTTAATTGCACAGTCAAATGTATTATGTGATTTTTTTCCATTCTTAATCCTATATTCTTTTTAAAAATAAATGTATGAAAATGATTTTTAAAAGATAATTTATATGAAAAAATTCAAATTTCTAGATAGATCATTTAGAGGATTAAATTTACTAGTTAATACAGTCATTTAAAAATTTTCTTATGAATGATGTAGACTGTACAAAAAATATGAAAAGAAATATATACAAAATCCTACTTAAGATATCTGCTAGTTATATTTTAGTGTATTTTCTTCTTTTGTTTTTGCATGTACAATATATATGTCTTACTTTTTAAGGTAAAGGAAAAGGCAGGGGGCGAATAAGATCTGAAGATGAAGAAGAACTGGGAAATGCAAGGCCATCAGCACCAAGCACATTATTTGATTTCTTGGAGTCTAAAATGGGGACTTTGAGTGTGGAAGGTAGGCTAACTTAACATAGATTGTCATTTAAAAGATCAAACTTTATTGGTAATTGTACAAAAAAGGTTTACTAGAACAACTAACAATATGAAACTCGGTTCTGGGTGTTTATAAATTCATTTAACTACAAATTTTCTATTTGGTAAAAGTACAGAAGACAATTTTAGTTGTTACGATTTGGAAATACTAGATGGCAGCTTATTTTTCCCTCTCACTGTATGATCGGTAATAATGCCAAACTCTTTTCCCCCAACTTTACTAGATGACAGATTGTTATGTTGGGGAAGTTATAATTATACGATCTTATATAATTTTGATTGTGAAATTAGTCTCTTTTTTCCACATATTACATATTGTAACAAAATATTCACACAATGAGTGAATAAGCTCACAATGTGATGTATTTCATAATATGATATATTCTAGTGATTAACATAAATATCGAGAGGAGAAATAAGTATGTTAACGTGTATCTTTTTCTCTGATCATGGAATATGGTAAATATTTTCTAAGATAGTAAGTTTGCAAAACTTTAGGAAAATACACTTTTAAATTCAGTTTTCAGTTTTAGATATATTTTGTGTCAACTAAAGCTCAGAGATAAAATGTTTTATAACAAATTTGAAGTGTTCAGATTTTATGAAAATGGAAGCTTATTTGTTGCTGGATTACATAGGAAAGGCAATATATTTGAGCAAACAAATGTTTGATGTGGACAAAACTTATAAGCAAACACATCCACGAGCAATATTTTCTTGATTATAACACATGATGTATTGGTTTTCTATTGTTGTTTAACAAATTCTCACAAAACCAATGACTTAAACAATGCAAATTTATTATCGCCTCATTTCTGTGGGTCAGGAGTCCAGGCCTCATTTGGGGCCTTTGCCCAGTGTCACATACTGAAATTAAGTTTTCAGTTGGGCTATGATCCTGTCTGAGGCTTCACGTCCTCTTACAAGTTCACAGTTTGTTAGCAAAACTCAGGTCGCCTGGCTGGATGGGCTCAGTTGGGTGCACTAAAAGGGCACATACCTGGGTTGTGGGTTTGATTCCAGTCGGAGAGCATATGGAAGGCAACTGATCAATGTTTCTCTCTCTCCCCCTTTCTCATTCTAAGCATGCCATAGGGTGAGGATTAAAAACAACAAAACAGTTCCCTGTGGATGCTGTACTAAAGGCCCTTTTGATTTTTTTTTGCTTGATGTTGCCTGGGGAGTGCTTTCAGCTGCTAAAAGCCCCCAGTTCTTTGCTATATGACTCCTCCACAGGCAATTCATAATGTTTGTTTGCTTCTGCAAGGCCAGCAGGAGAATCTCAGCTACTTTTTCAAATTTCTCTGCCTCCCTGATATTTTTGTCCCAGAGCTCCTTTGATTTCCTTTTATCCTTCTTTCTCACTACTTTTGTTTTTACTACTATGGTATCTTCTAAATCATAAAGAGGTTGAATCTGAGAAAAGTGATTCTACTATGACCTGTGGGCCTGTAATGCTTCAGTTTTCACAACAAGCATCTTAAACCAATAAAATGAAGTAATAATAGCATTTCACTTGAAAAAAGGTATCAAAGTTAATTAAGATGCATGATAAGAATAATACACTCAAAATGGAATCTCAGTTTTAGGGAGATTTACTTCTGATGGGACAGAAATTTATTAACACATTCATTAGTACCGGATATTGTTTTAGTAGAATATGTTGTATTTATGTTACTCTTAATTATGACACAGAGTCAGCAAGAGTGTATTGTCCTTGATGGCCATTATTCTCAGAGAAGCAAATTTTTATTCTTTCCTAAAAGTACCATGTGGGAAGGCCAATGGACCAAGATGGGACATGGGCAGAAGGCTTCTAGAGGAGGAGCATTTAGACAAGTATGAGGAAGAGTGTTGGGGGAAGGACAGCCCAAATAGAGGGGGCTCTGGAGTCCAGGCATGGAGACATCAGAATGCCACTTCTCTGTGCCTGTGAGGGTATAGAGAGGTAGAGATAGAAAGCCAGAGACAGAAGTGGTAGGCTGGAGCCAGATCAAGAAAACTTTGTCCTAAAGAATTTTTATTTTATCCAGATGGCTGTGCAGAACCATAAAGGGTTAGGAGAATGAGAGCAATGAGGTTTGTTTGATGCTTTCAGAAAAAAATTCCTGTCTGCAAGGTAGAAAATGGGATTGAGACTGAAGTGAGACTACAATTGCATGTGTCATGAGGAATCATTCATTCTATAAATGTAGTAGAACAAAGGGAGCTGTCATTTTTGTCATATGTGTTAAAACTTTAATCATAGATAATTGATCATCACATGAACTTTTCTTAGAGATTTTCTCTTCTCGTTAACTTTTTAAAAATTGTATCTTTAAATTGGAATCAAACATACCTTAATTGACTGTGGAAACCCCTTTCATGTCCCGCGTGGTTCAGGGTTCCAGTTCAGGGTTCGGGTTCTGGAGAAGGCCGCACACAAATGAAAGAGACTAGAAAAGCATTAATTTGGGAAATGGGGGCCAGGCAGAAGCCCAAGAGAAGACTGCTACTCTCTCTGGCTTTGCCATCCCTTTTATTAAGATTATGGGATACACCCATATCCCTCAGGCAGGAAATTCCAATAATAGCCAATCATAAGACTAACAAGTGGAGGCTGCTTCAACTACCAATGTCTCAACCAAGCAATGAGTGATTAGCCCTGACCTTTCAGAGCAATTAAGGTTGACCAGTCTTCTGGATTCCCCATCTACACCTCTCTACTAGTGAAACAATGATCGGTTTCTGGCAATTGACATTTTAATAAATTTTCTTGGGGAAGGGGCTTGGATTACATTGTTTTATGGAAGTAACCACTAATTAAAGTTCCTTGTCATTTGTAATGACTTCATGTCAATTTGGGACTATTCATTTGATCGTGTTGTGATGGGAATGTGTTCCAAAAGGCTCTTTAAAAAAAAAAAAATATTTTATTGTTTCAAGTATTACAAATAGTAGTACATATATATCCTTTTTCCCCCCCATTGACCTTCCCCCAGCCTCCCCTACCCCCTGTCACATGCCCTTATCCCACCCCCCCAGTGTCTTGTGTCTATTGGTTGTGCTTATATGCATGCATGTAAGTCCTTTGGTTGACCTCTTTCCCCCCCTCCCCAACACTCCCCAGCCTTCCTGCTGTAATTTGACAGTCTGTTCGATATTTTACTGCCTCTGTATCTATCTTGTTGTTCATCAGATTATAATGTTCTTTATTTTCCATAAATGAGTGAGATCATGTGGTATTTTTCTTTCACTGCCTGGCTTATTTCACTTAGTATAATGCTCTCCAGTTCCATCCATGCTGCTGCAAATGGTAAGAATTCCTTCTTTTTTATAGCAGCATAGTATTCCATTGTGTAGATGTACCATAGTTTTCTAATCCACTCATCTGCTCATGGGCATTTAGGCTGTTTCCAAATCTTAGCTATGGCGAATTGTGCTGCTATGAACATAGGGGTGCATATATCCTTTCTGATTGGTGTTTCTTGGGATATATTGCTAGAAGTGGGATTACTGGGTCACAAGAGAGTTCCATTTTTAGTTTTTTGAGGAAACTCCATACTGTTCTCCACAGTGGCTGCACCAGTCTGCATTCCCACCAGCAGTGCACGATGGTTCCTTTTTCTCTGCATCCTCGCCAGCACTTGTTATTTGTTGATTTGTTGATGATAGCCATTCTGACAGGTGTGAGATGGTACCGCATTGTCGTTTTGATTTGCATCTCTCGGATAATTAGTGACTTTGAGCATGTTTTCATGTCTCTTGGCCTTCTTTCTTTCGAAAAGTATCTATTTAGGTCCGTTGCCCACTTTTTTATTGGATCATTTATCTTCCTTTTATTATGTTGTATGAGTTCCCTGTAAATGTTGGAGAATAAACTTTTATCGGTGATAACATTGGCAAATATGTTTTCCCATAAAGTGGGCTTTCTTGTTGTTTTGTTGATGGTTTCTTTTGCTGTGCAAAAGCTTTTTATTTTGATGTAGTCCCATTTGTTTATTTTCTCTATAGTTTCCATTGCCCTAGGAGCGGTATCGGTGAAGAAATTGCTTCGGTATATGTCTGAGATTTCGCTGCCTGTGGATTCCTCTAGTATTTCTATGGTTTCCCGTCTTATGTTTAAGTCCTTTATCCATTTTGAGTTTATTTTTGTGTATGGTGTAAGTTGTTGGTCTAGTTTCATTTTTTTGCATGTATCTGTACAATTTTCCCAACATCATTTATTGAAGGGACTTTCTTGATTCCATTGTATGTTCATGCCTCCTTTGTCAAATATTAATTGAGCATAGTGGTTTGGGTCAATATCTGAGTTCTCTATTCTATTCCATTGGTCTATATGTCTGTTCTTGTGCCAGTACCAGGCTGTTCTGAGAACAGTGGCTTTGTAATACAGCTTGAAATCTGGTATTGAGATCCCACCTACTTTGTTCTTCTTTCTCAGGATTGCTGTGGCTATTCGGGGTCTTTTCTTATTCCAGATGAATTTTTGGAGAGTTCTTTCTAGGTCTGTAAAATATGCCGTTGGTATTTTAATGGGGAGTGGCATTGAATCTATAGATTGCTTTGGGTAGTATGGACATTTTAATGATGTTGATTCTACCAATCCATGAACATGGTATGTTCTTCCATCTGTTTACGTCTTCCTCTATCTCTTTTTTCAGTGTCCTGTAGTTTTCCGTATATAGGTCTTTTACCTCCTTAGTTAATTTTATTCCTAGGTATCTTAATTTTTTTGTTGAGATGGTAAATGGGATTGCTTTTTTATTCTCTCTTTCTGTAAGTTCACTATTGGTGTATAGAAATGCCATAGATTTCTTGGCGTTAATTTTGTATCCTGGTACATTGCTGAATTCATTTATTAAGTCTATTAGTTTGTTGAAGGAGTCTTTAGGGTTTTTTATGTACAATATCATGTCATCTGCAAATAAGGACAATTTTACTTCTTCTTTTCCAATTTGGATGCCTTTTATTTCTTCTTCTTGTCTAATCGCAATGGTTAATACTTCCAGTACTATGTTGAACAGGAGTGGTGAGAGTGGGCATCCCTGTCTTGTTCCTATTCTTAGGGGAAATGGTTTTAGTTTTTGCCCTTTGAGTATGATGTTGGCTGTGGGTTTATCATATATGGCTTTTATTATGTTGTGGTATGATCCTTCTATTCCCACCTTGCTGAGAGTTTTTTATCAAGAAAGGGTGTTGGATTTTGTCAAATGCTTTTTCTGCATCAATTAATATGACTATGTGATTTTTTCTCTCTCAATTTGTTTATGTGATGTATCACGTTTATTGATTTGCGGATATTGTACCATCCTTGCATCCCTGGGATAAATCCTACTTGGTCATGGTGTATGATCTTTCTGATGTACTGCTGGATCTGATTTGCTAGAATTTTGTTGAGGATTTTGGCATCTGTGTTCATGAGGGATATTGGCTTGTAATTCTCTTTCATTGTGTTGTTTTTATCTGGTTTTAGTATTAGGGTGATGCTGGCTTCATAGAATGAGCTTGGAAGTGTTCCTTCCACTTGAATTTTTTGCAATAGTCTGAGGAGGATAGGTTTTAGTTCTTCCTTGAATGTTTGGTAAAACTCCCCTTTGAAGCCGTCTGGTCCCGGGCTTTTGTTTTCTGGAAGCTTTTTGATGACTGCTTCAATTTCTTCCATAGTTATTGGCCTATTGAGATGTTTAGATTCTTCCTGATTGAGTTTTGGAAGGTTGTATTTTTCTAGGAATATGTCCATTTCTTCCAGGTTGTCCAGTTTGTTGGAATAGAGTTGTTCATAGTATTTTTTAACAATCCTTTGTATTTTTGTGGGGCCTGTTGTTATTTCTCCTCTTTCATTTCTGATTTTGTTTATTTGGGTCCTCTCTCTTTGCTTCTTGGTGAGCCTGGCTAGAGGTTCATCAATCTTGTTTATCCTTTCAAAGAACCAGCTCTTGGTTTTGTTGATCTTTTGTATTGTTTTTTTTGGTCTCTATGTCATTTATCTCTGCTCTGATCTTTATTATTTTCTTCCTTCTTCTTATCCTGGACTTTTCTTGTTGCTCTCTTTCTAACTCTTTGAGTTGTAGGGTTAGGTAATTTATTACCATTGTTTCTTGTTTTTTTGCAGTATGCTTGTAGAGCTATGAACTTCCCTCTCAAAACTGCTTTTGCTGTGTCCCATAGATTTTGGATTGTTGTGTTTTCATTGTCGTTTGTTGCCACAATGTTTTTTATTTCTTCTTTGATCTGTCTGGTAACCCAGTCATTGTTTAATAGCATGCTATTTAGTCTACAGGTGTTTGATTTTTTTGGATTGTTTTTATTGTAGTTGATTTCCAGTTTTATGCCATTGTGATCTGAGAAGATGCTTGATATGATTTCTATCTTCTTGAATTTGAAGAGACTTTGCCTGTTACCCAATATATGGTCTATCTTTGAAAATTACCCATGTGCACTTGAGAAGAATGTATATTCTTTGGCTTTGGGGTGAAATGTTCTGAAGATGTCAATTAATTCCATCTGGTCTAGTAAGTCCTTTAGGATTGATGTTTCTTTGCTGATTTTTTTTGTTTAGAGGATTTGTCCAATGGTAATAGTGGGGTATTAAAGTCCCCTACTATGATTGTATTGCTGTCAATTTCTCCCTTGATATCCTCCAGAAGTTTAGTTATGTATTTGGGTGCTACTGTATTCAGTGCATATATGTTTACCAGAATTACTTCTTCTTGTTGGATTGCTCCCTTTAGTGTTATGAAGTGGCCTTCCTTATCTCTTTTTATGTACTTCACTTTGAGATCTAATTTGTCACATATAAGTATTGCTACCCCAGCTTTTCTTTTTTTTTTTTTCATTTCCATTCGCCTGAAAAGCCTTTTTCCATCCCTTCACCATCAGTCTTTGTGCATCTTTTTTTCTGAAGTGGGTTTCCTGTAGACAGCAGATATATGGGTCATGTTTTCTTATCCAATCCGTTACCCCATGTCTTTTGATTGGGGCATTTAATCCATTTACATTTAAAGTTATTATTGACAGGTACTTGTTTGTCGACCATTTTCATTTTTTACCCCTGTGTTCATTCTTCACTTCCTATTTTTCTTTTTACAGCAGACCCTTTAGCATTTCTTTCATTGCTGGTTTGGTGGTAATAAACTCTCTTAGTCCTTTTCTGTCTGTGAAGCTCCTGATTTCACCTTCAATTTTGATTGATAGCCTTGCTGGGTACAGTATTCTTGGATTCAGACCCTTCCTTTGCATGACTTTGTATATTTCATTCCATTCCCTTCTGGCCTGATGAGTTTCTGTTGAGAAATCAGTTGCTAGTCTGATGGGGGTTCCTTTGTATGTAACTTTCTGTCTCTCTCTGGCTGCTTTTAAGATTCTTACTTTGTCGTTGGTGTTTGCCAATTTAATTATAATGTGCCTTGGCGTAGGTCTTTTGGGGTTCATTTTGTTTGGGACTCTGTGAGCTTCTTGGATTTGTGGGGTGTTTTTCTTCCCTATATCAGGGAAGTTTTCTGTCATTATTTCTTCAAACAGGTTTTCTATTCCTTGCTCAGTTTCCTCTCCTTCTGGCACCCCTATTATGCGGATGTTGTTTTGTTTTGTGTTGTCCCAAAGTTCCCTCAGGCTCTTCTCCTGCTTTTTAATTTTTTTTTCTAGAAGCTGCTCTGCTTGGGTATTTTTTCCTACCTTGTCTTCTAGCTCACTGATACGGTCCTCTGCTTCTTCTAGTCTACTGTTGATGCTTTCTATTGAGTTCTTTATAGCAGCAATGTCATTTTTCATTTCTTCTTGGTTCTTCTTCATTTCCTCTTGGTTCTTACACATATTGTTGAATTTGTCTTCCTTTCTTTTCAGCCACTGTATTACCATTTCTCTGAATTATTTTTCTGACAGGTTGCTTGCCTCCATTTTGTTTACTTCCTTTTCTGGTGATGCCTCCTTTTCTTTCATATGTGGGCTGTTTCTTTGTCCCCGCATGATCCCTCTTCTCCAGGTGTCTGGTTATGTAGTTCTTTCTCTCCTGCGTTGATTTAAAGGCACAAAATACAACACAACAAGGCACAACGCACAAGGCACTGAACACAGATGTATTCATGATACTAATAACCCCAAATAAAGTTGACCACCAGGGAAAAGAAAATTAGGGGATAAGAAAGAAAGAGGAAGAAAAAGGAAAAAAAAAAAGGAGTGCAAAAATGAAATTGGGAAAAGGAAAAAAAAGTAAGATAGAAAAGAATGAGAAGAAAAATAAGAGGGGAAAAAACTATTTATATGGGGAGAAAACTCCAATAGAACAGCCACTAATTCCAACAAATGCAAGCAACAAATACATAGAGATGAATGCAAACTACAAACAGCAACTAATATCAAGCGAGGCTAGGGAAAACAGAAGCAAAAAACAAAATCAAAACAAAACAAAACAAAAAAAACAAAAAGCGAAACATTCTGACAAAAAAGCATAAAAGAATAACCAATATTATCAATAATCAAGCAAACAACAACAAAAGGACAAAGAGAGAAAAAATTTGGATAGTGAAGAAAGAAGAGAGAGGTATGTATGGATTTAAACCAGGGGATTGGATATTAGATATATAAGTAAGGTGAAATTTTAACAGGGGGTAAAAAGAAGGAATAGGGAAAATATAAAGCAGGAATAGGGTAAGAGAAACAGGACAAAAAGAGGGGAAAAGTGAGAAAGAGAGTGTTGGCATAAAGGTAAAGTTGAGATAGAGTAAAATGATGCTAAAGGAAAGATGAAAATAGAATGTAGAACACTAATCCCAAAATAAAATAGAGAAAGTAAAATGACACTTTTTAAAAAAAGGTAAAATAGTAGTAGTAATAAGACTGATTAAAAATAAAAACATTAAAGGTAAAATCAAGTGAGGAAAAAAGAAAAAAAATTAGTTTCTTAAGTAAAAGATGTAAAGTAAAAATAAAAATGTGCAGTAGTGAAGGTCATTCACTTCCTCTACTGTTTTGTTTGGCACGCCTGTTTCCTAGTCAGGACAGTATTGAAGTTCTCTGCATTCCACTGCTCCTCAGTGTTGTAAGCCACAGTCCTGATTTTCAAGCAGGCAGTACTTCTTTGTTTCTTATACTCCTTTATTTGTGTTTACACAAGCGTCAATTTGTGATTCAACCCCTGGGTGGCAGTGTTTCTGGATTGACCTCCGGGTCTATAGGTCCTCTCTAGCTAGTGCTTAGATTTTGTTTTCCCTGTGGCCCTTAATACCAGTTTGGGTGAATGGGCTGCCCCAGAGCTGGTTCTCTGATCATTATTCCTTGCTCTGATCCCCAGGTTCCACAAAAACAACTTTCCCCTGCCGTCTCTTAGAGTGTCCCCAATTGGGTGATCCTATGTATTGGACTTAGTAATCAAAAGCAAGCATTTAAAAATAGAAAAAAAAAAAAAAGGAAGAAAAGAAAAAAGAGCCAGAGTAAGTGCTCGAACTCCAGTGCTGAGCACAAGTCTGTGCAGTCTTTTTTCCCCTTGGCTCTAAGCAGCCAGCACACTTTTAAAATTTTTAGGCTGCCCTTTTGCTCCCAGTTCAGCTATGGGTTGCTTTTTAGAGTTCCCTCTGTTAGCAGCCCTGCGTATCCCCTTCCACATTCACGGATCATGCTAACCCCAACAGCCGCAGATTTTTTTGGGTGCAGACTTCCCCAGATCCTCTAGCTTCCATTGTGTGCATTTCTCTCTCCTGCCTGGATCAAGGACCTCAACTTATCCTAGGTGAAATCTGACCTTTCTGTGATAAGGTGCAGAGCTCTTCCGAATCCGCGTGTTTGCGCTGCTGCTTGGGGACTGGTGTTCCTGGGTTCGCAGCTGTTCCCTGGGTGTTATTGTTGTAGACCCCCGGGATTTTTAGGCTTCCGATAACATCCACTCTCCCTTTCAATATGGCATGGTCCCAAAAGGCTCATATATAGATTTTTTTAAATGTTTGGTTTTATATTTAGGTATTATAATTGGTGGCTAGATTATCAGGCCAACTCTAAAAGGTCAATTTTGTGTCATATGCCGTAAGTTTATCACTATATCACTTCAGTAATACATAGCTACCATGTAAAACAATGCCCACTGGGAATGTGTATTTTAAGTTTCAACTTGGGAACAAAGTAGGTTTGATTCTTTCCATTATTATGGAAGAAATCTGGGTTGGCCAGAGGTGTAGAAAGGGATGCCTTGAGGCAGTAACTTTACTGTTTTTATTTTTCACATCTAAATAAAACCAGGATAACCTTAATTTGTTCTGAATGAGGAACAAGGGCATTGTGATAAAGATTTACAGAGTAGCTTTCATAAATTCATACTCCTCTACTATCCCCTTGTTTGTGTAGCTTATTTTATAAATTAAGTTTATGTTGTCTTTTTATTTATGCTTCATATTTTATGTCAGAATTTTAGAAAGTAGAATTCAGAACATGTCCCAGTTATATAAAGGGTAAACACTTAAAAGAATATGAACAGAATTCAAATAGAGATATATTTATGAAACAGATAAAATTTAAATAAATATAAGAACTAAGAACTCATTCAACATTCAAAAATGTTGGAATGGTCATAGGTGGTCAAGCTTCCCCAGGACCCAGTCTTTTCTCTCACTTTCCCTCTTTTGTTCCTTAGTTTATAGAGCTCTGTAATCCCTCAAGAAGCTGGGTTACCTAATTCTCAGTCTTCTGTGATGGTTGTCAATAATTGAGGAGAACACCTTTCTAGTTGTATCTGTGTCCTTTCTACCTTAAAACTTGCCAGCTTGTCTCTTTCTTGTAGGACTCCTGAAGGCAGTAAGAATTAACCAACACAATCCATTATCCTGACATTTATATCAAGTTCTTAAAACATCAGTCCATTGGTTAGGTGGTCTCAGTTCCAAGACAGTAAGTTTAACTGCACAATGAGAAGAGCCATCTTCCTCTTAGGAGATGAGGAGACTTTCATTACCCTGCCCTCTTTCTTTACTAAATATGTTTAAATTTTAGGTTCTGTTTCCCTATTTCCTGAAACCAATTTCTAAATTAGTTTGCTTGAAGATGTAAGCCACAGAATTCAAATTTATTGGCTCAAATAGTTGGAAAGTTTTTTCTGTCTCTGAATTTTACTGTTTTGTGTGTTGACAGATTGTCTTCAGGTGGTAGCAAAGATTGCCTAGGTAGCTCTAGGTATAGCATCCAGCCAACATATAAGGTGGCATAACATAAAGCTATGCAGGTAAAAAGGCTTATCTCAGTTTTGCAATCACATTGTTTTTTTCTGAGAAAAGGTTAATATCTTTCATCATATAATTATTGATTCCCCAAGCTCAACTGAGTCTCACCAATGGTGACATTGGTTTGGGGGATGGGAATAGAAGTCCAAAGAGACTTGGAGAAGGAGTACATTATCGCTTGGTGTCAAATCTCTGTTCATTATATGAGAAAAAAGGTGATTAAAAAAAATATCTCTTTGGAACCAGCAAATGATCCTTATACCTAGGAGATCAGGTACCATCTCCTAAGTTTGTATCTGCCCCCCTCTTAGTCAGGAAGCACAGGGCATCTTAATTGATTCCATCAGGAAGGAGAAGTTCCCCCCACTATCTGCCTCCTCCAAACAGGGCTCTAGTACCAAAAGAAGGGGAGAATTGCACATGGTGCTGGGGCAGATATATACAATGGATTATACCACTAATTTAACTCACAATTCTTGTATTTACTAGTTCTATGTCTTTGAGCCAGTTATATGATCTCTTATATTTTAATTTCTTCATTGGAAAATGGAGAAATAGTAAGACCTACATTATAGAGTTGTTGAGAAGATCACATTAGATAATGCATATAAAGTGCTAAGCACAGTGTGGTAGTTTCTGCCACCACCACCATCACCATGATTATTATCATTGTCATCATGATTAGCAATAGCAGCAAAAGCATCCTCCACTTATCATCTCCATCCCCACTACCCCCACTTTAGGTCCAAAACCCTACACTGACACTTTGAAGAACTTTATCATTTCATCCTCCATATTGCAGTCAGTGATATTTCAAAATGCAAATTTAATCCCACTAGCCCCTTGCTCAAAATAATTCATTTACTTTTCTCATTGGCAGAATAAAAGTCAGACTATTCTATATACACTGTTTTTTTATGGAATGCCATTACTCTATTTACTGTGGATTTTGTGAAAAGTAGCATTTGGTTAACAATGCTGCATAATTACAAATTCTGTAAAATATCCATATATAAATAATATATTAGATGTTAGGTAAAATGCTAATGTTTGCTGGGTAATTCACATGAAGTTGTAGGCTTTTGATAGTTGTTAGGTGTCATTTTTGTTTTATTTTAATCAGTTTTCAAGTCAATTAAATAGTTTGGCTACGGATTTACAGTTTGCATTTTCAAGGCTAAATGATAGGGACTGTATGAAGGAAATGTAATATAATGTAACTAGTAGTCCATTGCAGGAAGATTCCTGCAATAGAGCTTCCTGCTGCACTCTCCCCCTGGCCCCGCCTGCTTTCCTCCCTTCTCCTTGGGTTAATTTGCATACTCACCCTGATTGGCTGGTAGGCGTGGCTTGGGTGTAGCGAAGGTGCGGTCAATTTGCATAGTACTCTTTTATTAGGTAGGCTAGCTTAATTGGATAGGCAGGAAACTGATTAAGAACAGAGAGAGAATATGTAGGTGGTTGGCTAGCTGTTCTTCTGAAGGGATTCCTCAAGAAAGGGACAGTCCATGTATTGACTATTGTGTATATTTACATGTGATTGGATCAAACAGTATTACTTCTCATTGCCTTGTGCAGCTGACTGATTGAAATCGATGGCGGAGTACCTTTTTGGAAGCCAGGGATTAGTGGTTGCTGTGTGAGTAGTCATAAACTGTCAGCACAACAAGAGAGAATCTACACACTGCCTGTCACTTTCTACCCATACCTATGGCCTTTCCTGTCTTTTTTTTTTCTTATAGGACTGATATCTTTTTATCATTCCATTTTTTAAGTCCAAATTTCTAGCTAATGCTTTAAGTTTAACTTGAATTAATTGTTTCCAATTCTGTTTTGTGGATTTGTTACCTTATCAGTGAATAGTCTGTACCTACTTGTCTGGTCACAAGTAGGTACAGATAAGTACTGAAATTGAGAGTAAGGATTAAAAAACTCCTTTAGTGCCCTGGCTGGTTTGGCTGGGTGGATAGAGCGTCGGCCTTCGGACTGAAGGGTCCCAGGTTCGATTCCGGTCAAGGGCACATGCCTGGGTTGTGGGCTCGATCCCCGGGGGGGGGGGGGGCATGCAGGAGGCAGCCAATCAATGATTCTCTCTCATCATTGATGTTTCTATCTCTCTCTCCATCTTCCTTCCTCTCAAATCAATAAAAATATATTTTAAGAAAAAGAAAAACTCCTTTAGCAATGTGACAGTGACTTGGCATTTGTTACTACATTTTATAAAGTAACAGTCAACAATTGAAAATAATCAACAGAAAACTCACATACCCAAGGCCTGAAAGTGGAGACCACATAGAGACTGGTTGGAGGGGCAGAGGCGCCAAAGGGCTGGCACCTACAGTCAGCAACTGAAGTCCCAGAAAGATATCTCAGTTGTGGGGCGGGGGGGTCGGGTGCCACTGTGAACTCTGAGATCTAATCCCGAAGCTGGGCTTCCTAGTAGAGAGCACCAAATCTGAGGAGGATACCCACATAACATCTAGTTGTGAAAAGCAGTGTGGTGCTGTCTGCCAGGGAGTGGCAGCTGAAAGTTCAGGCACCCTCTTGAAGGGCCAATGCACAAAAATTCCCTGTGGAGCCACCCACCTTGTGCTCTGGCAGAGGGAGGGTGAAGTGGAGTGGAGCTGTGAGAGCAAAACCCAGGACTGGGACTCAGGGGATAGACCTCAGAAGGCAAACACCCCAAGTTTCCTGGGCTGAGTCATTCCTTCACACAGAGGAGGACATCTTTCCCACATAGACATCTGCCTTGCCTGGGGGGAAGACAGTCGACACACCCTATTGAAAAACACCTTGCCCTGAGGCCAATTAAGAAATTAAAAGTAACAGTTAGCCTCCAGGCAGAAGCAACTGCCCCACCCTGTTGAAAAAACTCTCGACACACCTGAGGACAATTGCCTGGGGGCAATTCTGTTAGTCTGTAGACAGAGGTGGTCTCTGGAGGCTTTGAGTCTTTGCTTGATCCAATTAGCCAGAAACAGCCTTTAACACTGTCCTGCATTAGAGATTGAGAGGTATAGAGTGTCTACCTAAAACATAATCAACAAACCCAAACAGACAACCAAAATGAGGAAATAAAGAAACAAATGAAAGAACTAGCGAATTCTCCAGAAGAGATAAATGAAGCAGAGATAAGAAATTTATCTGAAACAGAGTTCAGAGTAATGATGTTAAAAATGCTCAACAGTATGAAAAAAGATATAGTAACTATGAAAAAAGAATATTCTGAGATAAAGAATGACATAACACAAATAAAGAACACATTGGAAGGAATACACAGCAGATTAGGGGAAGCTGAGGATCAAATCAGTGAATTAGAAGACAGAGTTGAAAGTATCACTCAATTAATTAGAGACCTAAAATTAAAAAAACTGTGCTTAAGGAAGCTGTGGGACCATGTGAAACATAGCAATATTAGAATAGTAGGTGTGCCAGAAGAGGAAGAAAGGAATAGAGAAGGTGTTTGAAGAAATAATGGTAGAAAACTTCCAAACCTGGTAAAGGAAAAAGTCACGCAAGTTCAGGAGGAACAGAGAAACCTAAATAAGAAGAACCCAAACAGACCCATGCTCAGGCACATCATAATTAAAATGCCAAAAATTAAAGACAGAATCTTAAAGGCAGCAAGAAAAAAGAAAACTGTTACCTAAAAAGGAGTTCCAATAAGGCTGGCACCTGATTTCTCATTAGAAACTCTACAGGCCAGAAGGGAATGGCATGAAGTACTCAAGGTAATGGAAAGCAAGGATCTGAGACCAAGATTACTTTATCCAGCAAGGCTATCATTCAAAATAGTCACATAAAGAGCTTCCCAGACAACAAAAGGCTAAAGGAGTTCCTCACCACCAAGTCAGCATTACAAGAAATGCTAAAGGGATTGCTGTAAGGCAGTGGTCGGCAAACTCATTAGTCAACAGAGCCAAATATCAACAGTACAACGATTGACATTTCTTTTGAGAGCCAAATTTTTTTAAACTTAAACTTCTTCTAACGCCACTTCTTCAAAATAAACTCGCCCAGGCTGTGGTATTTTGTGGAAAAGCCACACTCAAGGGGCCAAAGAGCCACATGTGGCTCGCGAACCGCAGTTTGCCGACTACGGCTGTAAGGGATTGCTGAGAAGAAGAAACAGAGAGAGAAACCTAGCCATACAGAATTAAAATGGCTATAAATAAGTACCTCTCAATAATAACCCTAAATGTAAATGGATTAAATACTGCAATCAAAAGGTGTAGGGTAGCTGAATGGATACAAAAACATGACCCAACTATATGCTGTCTATAAGAGACCCACCTCAAAACAAAAGACATACACAGGATGAAAGTGAAGGAATGGAAAAAAATTTTTCAAGCAAATGGGAAAGAAAAAAAAAGCTGAAGTAGCAACACTCATATCTGACAAAATAGACTAAAATGAAGGCCATCACAAGAGACAACAAAGGTCACTACATAATACTAAAGGGATCAATCCAACAAGAGGATATAACCCTGGTAAACATTTATGCACCCAATATAGGAGCACCTAAATATATTTAAAAAAAAACTTCTAGAGGACTTTTAACAGAGAGATTGACAACAATACAGTCATAGTAGGGGACTTAAACACCCCTCTGACTTCACTGGACAGATCTTCCAGACAAAAACTTAACAAGGAAACAGAGACTCTATAGTAGTGATTGCCAACCGGTGGTCTGTGGACCACTGGTGGTCCATGAGGTCCGAAAGGTTGGCGACCGCTGCTCTAAAGGACACACTGGATCAAATGGATTTATTAGACATTTATAGAACATTTCACCCCAACACAGCAGAATATCTATTCTTCTCAAGTGCATATGGATCATTCACAACAGTATGGAGTTTCCTCAAAAATTAAAAATGGAACTCCCATTTGACCCAATAATCCCACTTCTAGGAATATATCCCAAGAAATCAGAAACACCAATCAGAAAGGATATATGCACCACTATGTTCATAGAAGCACAATTTACAATTGCTAAGATTTGGAAACAACCTAAGTGCCCATCAGCAGATGAGTGGATCAGAAAACTGTTGTACATCTACACAATGCAATACTATGCTGCGGTAAAAAAGAAGGAACTCTTACCATTTGCAACAGCATGGATGAAACTGGAGAGCATCATGCTAAGTGAAATAAGCCCGTTGGAGAAAGATAAATATATGATATCACTCATTTGTGGAATATAATGAACAACATAAACTGATGAACAAAAATAGAGCCAGAGGGGGGGGGGGAAATATACTAGAATATAATAGAAGCAATCCTATTATTTGCAGATTTTTAATATTTCCTACAACTTTTGTGATAACATACTATGTTAGTACAGTTTTGGTAATATTATACTTAAAATCCTTTTATTCTTGAAATATTAATGTTTATTGCATGTAATATTATATGTAGGATCATTTTTCTTGAATAATTGGTGTTTATTGCATGTAACATTATCATAATTTTCTTGAGATATTAAAAAATTAAGAAAAAATAAAAGAACCAACAATTACAACAAAAACCCTGGTCCTTTACTAGAGTTAGCTTGAAATTCTCTGGTCTAGGTTGTTATGACACCAGAGTACCTGGATTTGCAAGCATTCTGACAGGTTAGTACCTGACATTGTACTTTTGTCAGGGCAATGAGGCCAGTAGTTTAAAGGTGTTAGAGAAAATACCAAGTGAGAAGTGAAAATATGCCACATGCTGCACATGCAATGTCCTAATTATGATTGTAAATTTAATAGTCATTTGGATTTACTAATTACATATAGAAAACTTTATATAGATTTAGGAATAATTTAATGAAATATTTTAAAGGTAATATATAGAAAGTTGGTTAAAATTAGCCTATAAATTTGAAATAAACTTTTTAAATTATGTTTACAGCAAAAAAGACACTTTAAAGATTAAAAATTGAGAATGGGGTTAATTAATTTTTTGATCAAGTACCATGGAAGTATATTTTTTCCTGTTGCATTATAGTTACTTGATAAATTTGTAAAAATTAAAAATATAAGTAACAAATAAAACAGCCTGTAATCTCATCACCATGTTTTTTTTCATTTCCATTTATGAGACTATATTTACCTAATCTGCTTTTTGTCCTAGCAATATAACCATATTTCCATGTAATTATGTATTTCTCTCAACATAATTTTTAATGACCAAAAAGTAATTATAATTACATTTATGTTAGTGATTTGAAAGTTGTTTCCAAATTCAGCTATACAACAACTTTTGAAGTAGTTTTTTAGCTAAATTATTTACATATTGATGGGGTTTTTTTTTTTTAGATAAATGTATGGAAGTTAAATAACTTGGCATTCTTTTTTTTCTTTTGTTAATCCTCACTTGAGGATATTTTTTCCATTAAATTTTAGAGAGAGTAGAAGGAAAGAGGGTGAGGGAGATAAAGAGAAAGAGAGAGAGACATCAATGTGAGTGAAACACATCATTTGGTTGCCTCTCATAGCACCCCAACTGAGGTGGGGATCGAACTTGCAACCCAGGTATGTATCCTGGACTGGGAATCGAACCCGAGACCCTTCTGTGCGGGGCCGATGCTCTAACCACTGAGACACCAGCCGGGGCTTGTCACTCATATTTTTAAGATTTGTTAATCATAGCTATCAGTTACAATGTATAATTATTTTTCTTTGGTTCTTAGGTATGTAGAAGGTGAATATAGCTTTTCTCAGAATGCTAGAACACACAAGCCTCTTTTTCATTTTTTTCATTGTTTTATTTTTCCCCTCCTCAATGGTCTGTTCATTTAAATATTTATTGATGATAAAATAAAATAATAGTTGGAATTTATTGAGAACCTATATGCCAGGAATGGTACTGGGTGCTTTGCATGTTATTAATTCATATAATCATCTACAAATGCAAAATATATGTTGTTATTTCCATTTGACAGATAAGTAAATAGATTTGAAGAGATAAAACATCTTACCCATAAGAAGTAAAGAAGTAGGATTTGGACCCTTATCTCTGTGATTCCCACCTCAGAACTCTTTCCACGTGATGCATTTCTAAGTACCTATTAGTTATTTTGGAGGAAAGAGCAATCAATAGACTAATTTTAAGATATATTAAGTTTTAAAAATCAAGGAGAGGAATCCAGCAGGTATTTGAAGATCAAATAGAGGTGGAGAAATCAGGCAAAGACATGGAGAACACAGCTACCAAAGTAGGAAGAGCATGAAGAATGCTGAGAGATAAGGATGGGAAGTGTTTGTTAAGTCCCTGTAACAGCAGTCTGTTGGTGAATTTTTAACAGCTGGTTCTGGGAGCAGAGGTGGGGGGCAAGGGAGAGATGCCCTGATTTTTAGCTTTTGCTGATTTCTGTGGTGTAAAAGTTTCTGCTGTGGCTGACTTCTAGCTATCAACAGTTTTCAACCAGCTTGCTGATTTTCTGAAAATTTAATAATCGACTCTTGTAAAATGTTCAAGCTGTCTCTAGCACACCACTGATTGGAGACCTTCACAGAAATAGTTTCAGTGAGTGGTGGGGTTAGAAGACAAGCTGCAGGATATCCAGTAGAGGAATGCTATGCAACATTAAAATGATTATTTTGAAGAGGGTGGTAAGAAACAACGTATTTAGTATAGCATGAAAAAAGTTGTGCTGTAGTCTTGGGGTTATGGGTGAGTTCTCTTCCTGCCTACTCGTCATCTTTTTAAAAGGCTGCATTTTATTTTATAATATATAAAAACATCATCATTTAATAACTATGTTTGTTTATATGCATCTAAAATGAATGAGACATAGTCCCTGGTTTTATTTACACTTTGTAATATATGTCAGAATTCCTACAGAATACATTTATAGAGGAAATCATTAGGCCCATTTTTATAGCCAAAGAGCTTTGTGATTATTATAGAATATACACAATATCTAAAGGTATTTTACACAAAAATCCCTTATGTGTTTGAAATAATGAGCCAAGAATTTTGAGGTGAAAAAACATTATGTCTAAACTGGTTAAATGTAGACATAGGAATATTACAGTGTTATGCTTCTGTTATAATGTGAATTCACGTACTAATCAGTTAATACCATCTTTTTGCAACAAATATATTTAATGATTTTTTTTTTTTGTTTACTTGTTGAATGATTACTTAACAGTAATCTCAGCTCTTCTACTTGGATCAGTTTTTACATCAGTAGGTAACCTGTTGTACCGTGATACTGTGACTTTTAAAAAATAGTACTTCAGTCCAGAAATGGGAATTCCTTTGGCTTTTCTTTTTTTAAATCCTGTTTATTTTCATTTATCTGCCCCTTAACTTGGCTTTAAATGCCACTAGCATGTTTTGGCTTCAAATTGTAAGAGTTCTCACTTTTGTTATGCTATAGTTTTGTGTGAAATGTGCAAAACATGTGTTGCAAAATAATGTATTTAAAATGATCATACTTAGGATCCTGGAAAATGTTAATCAGCTTGGAAGGAAAGATCACGCAAGTTAAATTTAGCTTTCTGTACTTGACTTTCTGCACATGCTTCCTATATGACAGTTTCACCAGTTCTGGTATATCTTCCTTTCAATTTTTACAGATTTGATAGTAAATTACAGTTCTGCATGTTTAGTCAGTTTTTAAATCCAGTATATTTTCTTCAATAAGCAATATTTGATTTAAAGCAAAAATAACAAAGTTTTTTCTAAATAGTGTTTGACCCACGAGTTTAGTGCTTTCTGTATAAATGCCCAGTTTATCAAGAGAGCTTTACTTGACTTAACCCAAAGGCCATCAATGTATAATTGACCAATCCTACCCTCAATTTGATTAATGAGAAACCTCTATGCATTGACTTGGAAAGATGGCCATGGTATACTACTAGTATAGTCAGTTTAAAAGGTATCCTGTGGGATGTGCATGAATTCATTTTTTATTAAAAAAATAAATAAGTAAAATGTGCAGAGATGCCTGTATGGGTTATATAAAAACAAAGAATAATCTCTAAAAATGTTAATAGTGGCTCTCCCTAGAGATGGAATTGGATGGGCGGAAGGTAGAACTTCATACATTTTTCTAATATAAGTAATTTTTACTTTTGAAAATATTTCTTAGCTTTTTTAATGTAGAGAAATGTAAAGGGTATATAAAAGAAATTTTGTCTGGAGAATGTTTTAATATATTTTAAATGAAAAACTATATTAGAATATGAATTTGATTTTCTAATGTATCTAAATTTTCTCTGTAATATGACTTTGGTAAATTGGTAACAAACAAGTTTTTACTAAAGCATTCTTTCTACCCTGATTTCAACAAGAAGAAAGAAAAACAAACAAAAAAACTAAAGCAAGGAAGCTAAGGGTACTAACTAAAGGTGAGGTTGTTGGTAGTGAAGATGTGTAAATAGACAAGCACCTTATCACCTAAGAATTGTGTTTTTTTTTTTCTTGATGTAATTTATTATGCTTATTTGCATAATTATAATACTACTGATCATAATAACAATGACAGCTAAATTTATTATGTGCTTATTAAAGCCAGATAGGGTTCTACGTACTTAGTTAATCCTCTGAGGTGGGTGCTACTGTTATCCCTATCTTAAAGGTGAGGCTCAGAAAAGTTAAATAACTTGCCTGGGGTTACAGAACTACTAAATGGCAGAGCTGTGATGTAGCTACATCAGTCCCTCTCTAGAGGCTGCACCCTGCACATTATGCTATCTGGAAGTGCCAGTTGGTGAGCTTCTAAGTAGCAGTACAATTGTTAATAGGGGTTTTCGGGGTTTTTTTTTGCTTTAATAGAAAGATTATTAACTTTAGGTCAGTATTCTGGCAATCCTAGTATACAACTTTATTTTTTCAGTCCATCGGGGATTGTTAAAGAGCTTTTGTGATTTCTGCATCTCCCAGAAATGAACAGATGTAGCTGATAAAGCTGTAGCTAGCATGCTGTTGGTTACATTCTGTTTTGTTTCTCTGGGCAGGCAGCTTGGCATGGTGGAAAAAGCATGGGCTTTAGCTTCAGTTAGATTTGGGTTTAAATTCTGGCTTCAACATTTTCTATCTGCTAGCTTTGCTTTGTTTCTTCACTAGTAAAATAAGGATAATACCATGGCCCTTCAGGGTGGATATGAGAATTACATGAAATAATGTAGGCAAAAGACCTTTAAAGTGGAGTCAGGCAATAATAAAACCTTAATAAATATTAAGTCACTTTTTTAGGTACATTTCTCAAAATGAAATGAAGAAACAAAATGTATCTTTTTCTATAAAATTTAGGTACAACTGACTGGAGAATGAATATTTTGCAAAGAAGAATTCATATACTATAATCCCAAAGAACTCATGGCAATTAATAAATTCACTCTTGATTCCTATATTTCAAATCATGGTGATGTAAAATATTGTAACCAATTATCTTATAAACATTTTGAAATTCATGATCTGTTGTAGCAGGAACATTTTATCACTGGTCAAACTAAACTCATATAGCATTCATTGACCAGTTTTTTCATCACTGTGATCTTTTAGATGTTTTCACAGGTTTAGTTATTTTGCGATGAAATATTTCTATCATTTTTGCTAATCTTCCTTTTTCTTCTGCTATTTACTATTAAATGTTACCAGTTTCTGGTTATACTTTTGTTTCATTTTTTCCCCTTCAGGTCATTAAAAAAAAGTTGATTCATTTTATTCTGTTGTTTATACAGAAAAATATCTGGGTATATTTTTATTAGAGTGATTGTGTACCTGGCCTGTGGTGCTGATTAGTATTTTTAGTTGTGGAATCATTATACCTCCTCAGGAAGGGTGGCAGAGAGTAGTTAGATTTTGGCTGGAGAATTGAGGAACTTTCTATTTGATTTGGGGTCTATTTCTTAATTCACCTAAAATTACCTTTTCCACAGTTTAATAATTGAGCATATTCTGTTATTTTTTAAATAGATTAGCTCATTTTCAAAATGTTTACTTTATATCTGACTTCATTACTCAACTACCTAAGACAAAAGGAAATCTGAGAGCCATGAAGCATATAAGGACTTTCTTTTCTTGGCTTATTGTTATTTTATTTTTAAATGAAATGGGTATATGTGAAAACTATGTTCTTTTAAAAGCTTATCCTCTTCGTCATTGTATTTAATTTATTTCTTTTTAATTTTTATTTTAAAAAGTAATTTTCTTGCCTTGGCCAGTGTGGCTCATTGGAATGTCAGCTTTCGCACTGAAGGGTCTCAGATTCCATTCCTGGGTTTCAGGTTCGCTCTCTCCATCCCCCAATCTGGGCACAAGCGGGAGGCAACCAGTTGATGTGTCTCTTTCACTTTAATGTTTCTCTTTCTCGCTCTCTCTCCCCCCTCCCCTCCCCTCTCTCTTTTACTATCTCTGAAAAGCAATTGGGGGAGGGGGCGGAAATATCCTCAAGTGAGGTTTATTTTAAAAAGTAATTTTCTTTGTAGATTCTTCTCTCACTGTATTATCTCAGCACATTATTGGAATTGAAGTATGCTTATTATTAGTAACATCACTTGTTTTATTCTGTAATCTAATATATATTGTCAGTTAAATAGATTAGGAAAGCTTGACTTTTTTTTCTTCTTCTAGAAAAACGGAAAACAAATTCTCCTACCCCTACCAAGCCTAGTTGAGGCCTTCATTCTGTATACATGGCTATTCAGAACCCCGCTACTCCTGTGATGAGCTAATATATTTGTACTTTCTGACCACCAGAGATATCAGTGGCCCTAATATCAAGACACATTGATCCCTAAACAAGACACATGGATCCCTAAATACAGCCACTCTAAAATACTTCCTTCTCAAATATCTGTTTAGTCTAATGATAGCAAATAAAATATTTTCATGTCGGACTTCTTTTGGAAGCTGAAAATTTTCTTCAATTCATCATACAAGGGACTTTACTTTTCTTTATTACGTAAAACCCCATAACATTTGTATCTCAAGAGCACTGCGGGGACTATTTGATAATAAAGTGCAAGTGCAGATACCTAATACACTGCAGATAGAAAGAGGCAACTGCTGTGTTTATTCTCTAATAATGACTGGAACAAATGCTAATATCTGCTTTCTGCTGAAAATACTTATTAGTGTACTGCTTAAATTCACTACTATTCTTTCTTCCCTGAATCTTTACTCCTGGAAAATAAATAATGCCAGCAGGAACTAAAGATAACCATTTTTCTTGTCTCTAAAGAAAAACTTAATGTTGACGACAGCTGTTAAAAATGAGATATTTGTGTTAAATTTATAAGGCAGATCTTTGGAAAAGTAATTTTAAAAAAGTGTCTCTGTAAATGGTCTTGGCTAGTATTTGCTACCTTGCTTACTCAAAAAGTCTTAATTCTTTGTCACAATTCATGGGTGGTTTGGCTGGATGTAGAATTGTACTTAGAAAATAGTTTTCCTTTCTTTTCAAAGACATTTAAAACTTGTTAGATTGGCTTCTAGCTTCCAGTGGTTTTGTTGAAAAAGGTATGTGTGTTTTTTTGCTAATTTGAGTCTTGATCTTTAGTCTGTGACTTTCTTTGTCACTCAGGAACTTTTAAAGATCTTCTCTTTCTTCCTCTTGATTTAAACATTTTATCTGTTTTTTGTTTGTTTGTTTGTTTGTTTGTTTGTTTGTTTTTACCTCTAGTGGATGTTTGGAATGTATGGAGACACTGGGAATGCTGGGAGAGAGTGCTTTGGCATTTAGTTCTTGGAGGTCAAAGAGGTTAATTTTCTTGAAATGCAGGAAACAGTCTCACCCAAAATGTCAATAGAAGGCCTGTTGAGAAGTACTGTGACCCTGGGGAAATCCTCCTATACAACAAAAGGCTAATACACAAATCGACCGAACGGCGGAACAACCAGTAGCTATGACACGCTCTGACCACCAGGGGGCAGACGCTCAACGCAGCTCCTGCATTGAGCGCCTGTCCCCTGGTGGTCAGTGTGCTTCCACAGGAGGAGCACTGCTCAGCCAGAAGCTGACTCATGACTGGCCAGCGCAGCTGCAGTGGCAGGAGCCTCTCCCACCTCCGCACCGCAGCAGAGCTAAGCCATTAGTTGGACATTCCCCAAGGGCTCCCAGCTGCCAGAGGGATGTCTGACTGCCAGCTTAGGCCCGATCCCTCGAGGAGTGGGCCTAAGCCTACAGGTGGACATCCCCCGAGGGGTCCCAGAATGCAAGAGGGTGCAGGCCAGGCTGAGGGACCTCCCCCCCACCAGAGTGCACAAATTTTCGTGCACCAGGCCTCTAGTATAAGAATAATCTTGACCTACATATTGATTATGGGGTATGACAAGAGAAGCAAGACATGTATACCAAAGACCAATCAGTGTGTTTGGTAATAATGTTATAGACATGTGTGAAACAATGGAGGAAGAATGTGTACTGGTAAATTACATGGTACAAATGGAAATAAAATAAAAATCACTGTGTGAAAAACAGTCATTACATTATCTATGAGTATATATTTACCATGGTACTGCTTTGGCTATCTAGCTGGATATTATTTGCACTATTGTGCTTAATCATATTGACAAATTCTGTATTTCCAAGTTGGACTTGCTTTTAATTACTTTGATAGGTCAAGAAAATGATTAACTCTTTTCTATAATGGGATATCTGTTTTGTACTCCAAACACTTAGCAATTCCAAATCCAGAAAGATTTGAGAAATGACATTTTTGCGAAGGCTAGAGTTTGACAATAATAGCCATACTTATCTAAATTGGAGTGGGATTCAGAAGTTGAACAAGGGTTGTACTTGGGCAGTTTTAAAGCAGTTTCTGAGTTAGCAGTTTACAGTTCTATTTCATTAATATCTTGGGAAATGAATTACCAGAATTGCATATATCACTAACTCTTTTATAAGAATACCAACATTCAATGACAAAGACGAATTGCTTTTAAATTATCCACCATTGTTTTCATGGTTCATACATATTATTGCTTTACTTCACTAATGTGACTGACTCAGGACACTGTACATTAGAAATACAGGACTCTAAGGAAGCAGAGAGGGATGAAGATAATGAGTGGGAAGATAGTGAAAGATGTTAAAATAGAGTTTGATCATTTTGTATTAACATAATTTTTAGGCATTTTAAAATAAGTGTTAATTCAGAATCATTATTTTAATGTGCATATGATTTACTTTTCAGAGCCTAAATCACAACCGCAGCAGCTTCATCAGGGGCAACACAGATTGTTGAATACTGAGCAGAATGGAATAAAAGACAGTAATCAAACAAGATATCTTCCTCGGAATGATACCAGACAGCCAAGAAATGAAAAACCTCCTCGTTTTCAAAGAGACACCCAAAATTCGAAGTCAGTTTTAGAAGGTAGTGGATTACCTAGAAATAGAGGTCCTGAAAGACCAAGTACTTCTTCAGGATCTGAAGGTTGGGCTGAAGAGAGAATCAGATGTGATAGACCCTATTCTAGATATGATAGGACTAAAGACACCTCATACTCTTTAGGTTCTCAGCACAATGATGGTGCTTTTAAAAAAAGAGAAAACTCTATGCAAAGCAGATCAGGAAGAGGTCCAGCCTATGCAGAGACAAAAGAAAATCCACTTCCTCAAGAATCCATAGATTATAATAATCAAAAACGTGGGAAAAGAGAAAACCAAACAGCAAATCCTGATCATTTTTATGACAGGAAACCACGAACAATAAATAATGAAGCTTTCAGTGGTGTAAAAATTGAAAAACATTTTCCTGTAAATACTGATTACCAGAATCCTGTCAGAACTGATAGTTTCATTGGTGTTCCAAATGGAGAGACAGAAATGCCACTGAAGGGAAGGCGAGTAGGACCTATTAAGCCAACGGGACCCAGCACAGCCACACCCTATGATGATAAAGTATTTTACAATAGTGGTCCCAAAAGAAGATGTGGGCCAATTAAACCAGAAAAAGTACTAGAACCATCTATTCCTGTGGAGTATGCAAAACTGTGGAAACCTGGAGATGAATGTTTTGCACTTTATTGGGAAGACAATAAGGTATGCATGCTATGGTATTATATACTAATATTACTAAATGTAACATTCTATTGAAACTGTACTTCTTTGAACAGATTTATAGATATCTTACCTAATAATAGACAAACATGTAAATTGACTGTACCTCCGCTACGCCCACCAGCCAATCAGGAGTGATATACATATCAAACCAACAAAAATGGTGGTTAATTTGCATACACAGGCGCTGAGGGGTGGGCAGGACACTTTCCTCGTCGCTGTGGTGACGATACAGTTGTTCTGCCCCACCCTTGGTTTCTCAGGGCCTCTGAGCAGCATGGGAAGGTGGGGCCAGAGCGGAAAGAGGCGGCTCCAGGGCTGGGCTGGAGTGGAAAGGTGGTGCCGGCTAGCCAGGGAAAGGAAGGCCCATTCTAGCACGAATCTTCATGCATCGGACTTCTAGTATAATTTATAACAGGATAAATAAAATATTTATTATATTTATTGTTTTTTTATGAATGATTAGGGAGAATGAGTCCCATAGATTTTATTATATTATATTTTATTGTAGCTTGTGTATTAGAATAGTATTGTAAAAATGATTAAGTACAGTTGAGAAATGACTTCACTTGCCATCAACTGAACTGTTAATGTTTGCTGTTCTTTCTAATGAGATTATACTAATTCACAAGGAAGAAAATCATTTGAGTGGCCCAGGGTTAAATTCTGCAGATTTCATCTAACTTAAAGAAAATTTGCACAGACTGCTTTTTTAAAAAATTAAGAGAATAGTTAATTATTTATCTGATAATAAATAATATAATACTTATTAAACCAAATAAATTAAACATTCTTTTGTTCTATATTACATGCTGACTAAAAAGAAAAGAGGGAAATTGTGGAGAAAGGAGAAGGGAAATACAGAAGATGAGGTCAAGAAGGAATACAGTGGATTAGCTAAAAGAGCCTGGCTGAGAGGGAGAAGACCACACAGTCAGAACAGGAAGATGAAGAGGCCAGAAGGACCCTTTTGAGAAAAGGACCTTTGCACATATTTGCCTTCTGCCCAACATTTTCTACCAACTACTCTTCTTATCCTTGAGGGCTGGGCTCAAACATCACTTCCTAAAGGAAGCCTTCTTTAACCTGATCTCTTCTCCCACATTCTTGTCTTTCTCAGTCAGTGTCTTATGCACTTTCTTTAAGTTACTAGAATTTGTAAATTTATTTATTTATTTATTTTGGTTACTGGATTGATAGCTCTCCCCTATCATAATTTTAAATTCCTTAAAGGCAGGGTTTTGTCTAGTTTTCTTTTTCTGTATCCCTGCTTTTCCCACAATGTAGGAATTTAATAATTATTTGTTGACTCTGTTAATTAGTTAATTTTGAATGGGGCACTTATATAGGAAAAAAGTAGAGTGGTTAGAGGACTGGTGCTATCAGCAAGGTAATTAAAACTGAGGTAAGGGAGTTATAGTGACAGGGACATGCATAGATGTGAGGATCAGGTCAAAGAAAAAAAATATTTGAAGTAAATATTTCATAAGTTGAGTACTTTCAGTTGATAAAGTAAGGATGTGCCCATGGGAGTGTGTGTGTGACTAAAATAAGTGGTGGAAGTAAAGTTAACTGAAGATTTCAAGGAATTCAAATTCAGGCTAGGAAGTATGGATGGATCCTTTAAAAAGATGCTATAGCCCTGGCCAGTGTGGCTCAGTTAGTTGAGCGTAATCTGGTGCACCTAAAGGTCACCAATTCAATTCCCAGTCAGGGCACATATCCACGTTGTGAGTTTGATCCCCAGACAGGTTGCATACAGGAGGCAAGCAATCAGTGTTTGTCTCTTTCATCAATGTTTCTCTCTCTCTCCCTCTCCTTTTCTCTCTCTCTAAAAGAAAACACACACACATACAGAAAAAAAAGATGCTGTAGGGAACCAGGTCCTGTGGTGTTCAATGAGTGATGAGGCATAAACAGGTGTTAGGTGTTACCTGATGATTCCAGCAAGGAGAGTACAGGGTGGTATAACCAGGTGGCATAGTTGTTGTTTGCATGTGGGATGATGCTAATATAGAAGCAGCATCTCTACTGCCAAGTTTTTTTTTTGTTTTTTTAAAAATATATTTTATTGATTTTTTACAGAGAGGAAGGGAGAGGGATAGAGAGCTAGAAACATCGATGAGAGAGAAACATTGACCAGCTGCCTCCTGCACACCCCCCACCGGGGATGTGCCCGCAACCAATGTACATGCCCTTGACCGGAATCGAACCTGGGACCCTTCAGTCCGCAGACTGACACTCTATCCACTGAGCCAAACAGGTTTTGGCTACTGCCAAGTTTTTATTCAAGGTCAAAAGGAGGAGACAGCACTAGCTATGTTGTGTGTGTGTGTGTGTTTCTGCTAAAGCAAAAGCCTTCCCAGAAATATCAACAGACAAGCTCATTTTACATGGCTACTTCCTGGCTATTAGGAAGGCTTGGAAAGCAAGTACTATTCAGACTATTCTTTCAACTCAGACCACTCACTTTCCAAAATACAGGAACTGTTTGATTTGGGTAATGAGGGATTACTTAATATTTACCTGTTTCTCCCTTATGCAGGGGCAAGAAAAGGTGAAGTAGTTAGAAATCAGTGTTGGTTTGTAGAGCTTAGTGTCTACCTTAGAGTAGACCTTGTGTCAGGTGCTTCTGTTAAGATGAAGATGGAAAAATGTTTTTTCTATATTGGATAGTGTGGAGTTGTTGTTGACTTCTACAAGCAGAGGAGGTAAGTTATTGGAGTTCAAGTCAGATAAGGTTTGAAAGGCTAAAATCTCACAGGGATCATGCCCTAGTAGTAAGTAAAAAACTACTACAAACAAGCCATTACAAAGCCTAAAACCAGCCCTTTACAGCAAGCATGTCAAACTCAAAGGCTAACATGGGCCAAATAAACAAGGTTTAAGTTTATGTGGGCCGCAAAAAAACAACAGTTTTAATTTTCATAGAAACATAGGTTTATTTTGATAGAGACATGCTGAATTACAAAGGGCTGAAATGAGTAATTGCATAATAGAACATTTTAATAAAAATTAATATTTTTTCTTGAACATTAACTTACCAGACACTGAATAACTGCACAAATTAATAAGCATAACGCAAATAAACCTATTTTTCTTTTCTCCAAAAGCAGAATATTTCCTGTTGCGCACACCAAACAAGTCAGTCCAAGACTAATGATGTGGCTGCTAAAATATTTGCTGCTAGTATTAGTGGAGAGAAATGGTGCGCCTGCATATAAGGCATGTAAGGGAAATGAATGCAACACGATTATAGTAATCAGTTATTAGTGAGCATTATAGCTTGTTATTAATAATTATGTATAACAGTATATTGTAAAAATTAAGGTACAAAATTTTTATTAAAATGTTTCTTACATACCGTTATATTGGCTGGGCCGCAAAAATATTCGTTGTGGGCCACATGCAGCCCGTGGGCCTCGAGTTTCACATGCTTGCTTTACAGAATCAAGGATGTCTGCTTGCACTCTGTCTGCCTGCCAAAAGAAAATCTAATCCTCTTTTGTGTGTGTGTGTGTGTGGGGGGGGATATACATTTCCTAGAATCTTTTGAATATTTTACCTGCAATGCCTGGCATCCTATAAAAAATTATGAGCCAAAGAGAGAGAGAGAGAGAGAGAGAGAGAGAGAGAGGAAGGAGAAAGAGAAAGGGAGAGAGAATATGATAAACCAGAAACAAAGCAACAGAGAAAAATAAAAAGACCTACAGATATTGAGATATTAGACTTAGTAGGCAAGTTCTTTAGCAAATATTGAGTATTCAACAAACCATAATTGAATGGCTGCTAAGTGTCAGGTACTTGGGATAGATCAAATAGTTCTGGCTGTGTTATTACTTATATGACTTCAAATACTACCTTCTGAAAGACACCACCTAATAATTCCCAATTGTTTTCAACTTTTAGAGTATTCTTAGAATTATTGGATGCTCTTTTAAAGTGACTACTTTGATTTTAATTGGATATATCCTTTCAGTTTAGAGTGAGGGACTGTGGGCTCTATATAGATTATACAATTAAACAAATGAGATAAACAATATTTACCCTCTGAAAGAGATGGGATTAGTTATATTCTGAAACCACCTAATTTAAGAGATAGCTTTTATTTTTTTAAAAATGTTTTTATTGATTTCAGAAAGGAAGGTGAGAGAGGTAGAAACATCGATGATGAGAGAGAATCATTGATGGGCTTCCGCCTGCACACTCCCTGCTGGGGATCAAGCCTACAACCAGGCATATGTCCTGACTGGGAATTGAACCATGACCTCCTGGATCATAGGTCAACACTCAACCACTGAGCCACATAGGCTGGGCGAGATAGCTTTTAAATGTCTTGTCAAGAATATGCAACTTTCTAATTTTCTAACCAGAGACCAAGGTGAAGATTTAAGAAAACCATTAGCTTTTAAGAAATCATAATCTTAATTGCATTACAATGATGTTTTGGAGCTGATTGATCAATTAGTATAATTAATATTTTAAAAAGTATTCCCAATATCTTGCCTTCTCTCAAGTTTTATTTGCTTTGAAGGATTTTAGAATCTGGGACAATTCTTCCTCTAAACTGTCATAGCTAGTTCAGTGCTTTTTGCCCTCTCAACTGGAATACTCGAACCACCTCCAAACTGGTCTCCTTGCCTTAAACATTTTTTGGTTAATATATTTTTATTGATCTCAGAGAGGAAGGGAGAGGGAGAGATAGAAACATCAATGATGAGAGAGAATCATTGATTGGCTGCCTCCTGCATGCCCCCTACTGGGGATCGAGCCTGCAACCTGGGCATGTGCCCTTAACCGGAATCAAACTCGGGACCCTTCACTCCACATGCTGATGCTCTGTCCACTGAGCCAAACCAGCTAGGGTGCCTTAAACTTTATTCCTCTTACACTTGTCATCGAAACTGCCACCACTGTGCTTTTGGGCTTAGAACATATCATTTTTCCTAGTTTAAATCTTTTACCTGTAAAATAAATACATATTCTAATATGCATGTAGAGCCTTAGTCAGTTGGCTCTTGCATTCTTGTCCTGTCTAATTTCCTATTGGTTTACCCTTTTTCTCACATCATGCCATAATTAATTTTAAACTCTTTATAGTTTTTTGCCCTCATCTTCATGTTTTATGTCTGTGACCTTCCCTGAAACAAATACCCTTCTCAGTTCTTTACTTGGCTAAACCCTCTTCTGCCTTAAAGACTATATTAATTGTCGTCTTCCCAAGAAGCTCTTCCCAAACTCCTTAGCTTTATCAAATGCCATATCACTACACCTTTATTACAGTGCTTTCTACATTATATAGAAGTCACTTTTTACACGAGTTGCCTTTATGAAAGTGTTAAGTTCTAAAAAGATGTCAACTTATTTGTTTTCCTAGGCTATATTGTGACTCATTGTTTGTTGAACTTACCTAATTATCTGAGAAGCTTACAATTGAAGCATAGGTCCAAAAATACTCACAACAATTCACAAAACACTGAAGTATGAGGCTAAAGATATAAAAGAGGGATGGAGAGATGTGAATGTATATCAGAACTCCAAGATTTGGGAAATCCCCACATGATGTCTCTAAATTTCTTAGCATCCAGACTTGGGAAGGAAGCACCATGGATTAACTTAATAACCTTTGTAGTATGAAGTATACTAGTTACTCAGAAAAATAGATTCTTTCCTGATAAGTCATATTTTAGAAGGATATGAAAAATAAGAATTTCTGTTGCCTTTAGCATTTTCTGATTCTGGTGAGCCTACTAAGAGATACTGTTAAGAATAGACAGTGTTATAGTAGAGTGTCCAACTAACCTAGTTTAAAGAAATTATTCCTTAAGAGAAAATAATTTTTCATGTTTACTAAGCAACATTCCGACCTATAATTTATGTCCTGAATGGGTTGACCAATTAGTGACCTACTCCTTTGTTACCATAACAGGTAAATTTTAAAATTGTACTTGTTATGTAAATTAGTTGCTTGAGAGGTTGTTAATGAGCATTAGTTCCCAGAGCCAAGTAAAACTGAGTAAACTGATAAAATAAAGGTATCTGGTCTTGCAGTGTCTCAATCCTATAACGCCTGGATATGAATGATGTGCTTACTCCCTGCCTGACATTCCTACTTCCCCTCAGCTGCCTGTGATGTCAGCAGCAATGAACCTTTTTCTTTGTATTTATTTTGTCATATGTTTATGTTTTTTTAAGTTGCCCCATCCTATATAATAAAAGGCTAATATGCAAATCGACCGAACGGCAGAACAACCAGTAGCTATGATGCACACTGACCACCAGGGGCAGACGCTCAACACAGGAGCTGCCCCCTGGTAGTCAGTGTGCTCCTACAGGGGGAGCGCTGCTCAGCAAGAAGCCAGGCTCACAGCTGGTGAGTGCAGCTGCGGTGGTGGGAGCCTCTCCTGCCTCTGTGGCAGCGCTAAGGATGTCCGACTACCAGCTTAGGCCCACTCCCTAACATCCCCCGAGGGCTCCTGGACTGCAGAGGGCACAAGCCGGGCCGAGGTACACCCTCCCCCCGAGTGCACAAATTTCGTGCACCAGGCCTCTAGTAGTTATGTATTCTGATTAATACATAAAAAAAAAATCTTACTAATATTAGTTAAAGGACTTCAGTGGCTGACAACAAAACATAACACTAGTTCTTTATATACCCACTGACATGAGAATATTCTCTCCTGACCATCGAGCTCTGTCCTGAAATATTACTACTATTCAGTGTTATGTCAGAATTCATATGGGTGAGATAATTTATCTTTTTTAGCCAATTTATGATTATTCAAAGGTAAGTTTTATTATTCTTTTAACAATTATTTTCTTTAAAATATGGCATATTTGCCGAAACCGGTTTGGCTCAGTGGATAGAGCGTCGGTCTGCGGACTGAAAGGTCCCAGGTTCGATTCCGGTCAAGGGCATGTGCATTGGTTGCGGGCACATCCCCGGTAGGGGGTGTGCAAGAGGCAGCTGGTCGATGTTTCTCTCTCATCGATGTTTCTAGCTCTCTGATCCTCTCCTTTCCTCTCTGTAAAAAGTCAATAAAATATATTTAAAAAAATATATATATGGCATATTTGGAAGTTGCTAAGAGAATAAATCTTAAAAGTTTTCATCACAAAGAAAAAAATTCTATAACTGGCGATGAACATTAAAATTATTGTGGTGATCATTTTCTACATATACATATGTCAAATCACTATGTTAAACATCTAAAACTATGTCAGTTTATCTCAAAATATTAATTAATCAAAAGAAGATTGAGCTTTCAAAGAAATTGTGCATTCTAGCACTTCGATTATTCACATTTCCATCTAATATTGCCCTTTGTAGACAATGTTGATTGTTATATTTAAAACTCCTTTTTTCTCCTCAGTTTTACCGAGCAGAAGTTGAAGCTCTCCATTCTTCAGGTATGACAGCAGTTGTTAAATTCACTGATTATGGAAACTATGAAGAGGTGCTACTAAGCAACATCAGGCCCATTCAAACAGAGGCATGGGTATGTGATCCAAATTCTGTACACAGACAGAAGCTAATTTGAAGAAAATACATAGCTTTGAAAGATTAGTTCTAGTCATACAAAGTTTTCCAGTGGAAAAATATTTTGAGTTTGCTTAAAACTGGCCATCCCTAAAGAACGATTTTAATTTAATAATTACACTGAACTACAATAAAAATGAAAGCATTGCAATTACTTTTTTTGTATAATGCTTTGTTATATTATTCTTTAAAAATAGGTGCCCTTATTTTTGTTTACTAAAAATGTGTATATGTAAAATTAGTTTTTTATGCATATTTTGTTACTTTAAATTTGACTAAATTATGTCCAGCAGTTGTCACATTTAAATTTCTGTTGGATACATGTATATTCTTTATTATTTTAGTTACATGTAAAATTAAGAAATATACTTAAAAGTATATATGAGTTTCACTGCATTTACTACACATATGTTTATGTATGTATATGTACAGATTAACTATGAATATCTGTTTAATAATTATTTGATTACTTTTGTTTCTAAATGTTATGTCAAAGCTCTGTGATAAGTTTGATGATGTAATTTAGAATGCACTGTCCTCATGGAGTCCATTTTATTCAGGATTTATGTGACTTTATGTACATAGATTCTCAACTACATTTAGGCAAAAACAGGAGGACAAGACATATTAAAATTAGTTTGATAACTTCATAAATTTTATTTCTTTTCTCCAATTTGTGGGTAGCTGTTAATAAACTTATCTTTAGAAGCCTAATTTGTTGCTATTTCCCTACATTATCAAAATATACTAGAAAATTATATCATCTAGACAGTAGCCATCATCATTGAAGCACATGTTGTTTTCTCATGAACTGCTTTTAGTTTTAGTCCTTTTTTTTACATTTTTTCTGACACAACCTCAGTCATACTCCCTGTCCCCCCAAAAAGATAAATAAAACAACAAAAAAACCTTGTAGCCGTAATCATGTTTTGGGCCATGGATCTTGATTCTTTACATTTTTATTACAGAAAAACTATTTTCTAGATAATTTATTATTATATATTTTACAGTGTAATATTACTAATGATTCATATGCTTGATTAAGAGATTATTTTCTTCTCTTTTTCTGAAGTTTAGCCACTTTTTCCCTAAAAAACTGAAATACTATCAATATCTAATTTATGTCTTTCTTGGAGAAATTTGTTGTACTTAAATTTTTGCCCTTGTTGATTCTCATATGATGGCTATTTTTTTATTTCTATTAATTTTTATTTCTTTTTTCTATTAATACATCTTAATCTAGTTTTTATAGTAAAAGTAATTATTTATTGAGTCTGTATTTCTAGGACTTGAGTCTCGGTTTGCTGTTCATCGTATGCTCCCAAATGTGTTTAGCCATTACAGTCAGAGGTTAAAATAGAATCTTCACATTAGTTTTCTTTTTATTTTTTAGAGATTTAATAAGAGATTAATTTTATCCTTTCCTCCCTAAAGAGAAATGTAGTTTTCTTACTTCATTTCTTCTCTACTTCCTTTTTCTGTTTCAGGGTAGCCATAAGTGATGAGTACATTTGTCTTTCCTCACTGTAGCTCTTCCATTCAGAGGTGTTTGGTACTGAAGTGGTCATTTTCTTTCCACAGTCGGTGGCTTTTCCTCCCCTTACCCTCAATAGTCCTCATTGCTTTTAGAGCTATGTAAACTTAGCTGGACAATAACTTTACCAGATGTCACAGCCCATGTCGTGATTCTGTTCTGATCAGCAATGCGTTCATATTCTTCCTACCCTTTTATGAGTACTCATATATACGTTGTGCTATTTTTTTCACCTGTTCTTTTTCTGCTGTCAACTTAAAATCTTTCTTATAAGATGCTTGGAATGTTTTTTTAGAAAGAAACAGGATAGACTCACTAAATCTTTTGGAGATTCTGGTGTTTCTTTTCTCCTACTTACAAATAATCAAGTGATTGTTGATGTTTTATGATTTTGCAAAACTTAATATAACAAATATTTTTGGATCATGAACATCATTATTGAAAATAATATCATCCTTTCTTCTTTATCTGCATGGATAATTGACTTATTCTTGATATATAGAAGCCACCAGCTTAACATATCTTCATCCATCTCCATTTTAAAAAATACATTAAAAGCCCCTAAGAAAAAGTTATGTGACTGTCAATATGTTTAATGTAGAGTTAGTGTAGAATTCTCTTAAACTCTGAGAGTATTAATGTTGGGGTGTATGAACACTTTTTTTGTAACTGGGAAATTGTAACAAGTTTTAAGTTAATCAAAACAAAACATACACTATGCCAATAACAAGGTAACTCTAATTGGTAAGTCATATTAGAAAAATTAAAGGGCTGTAAAAGTACAGCGAAGATGTTAGAAGCCTTAGCACAAATATTCATTCACACAATGGATTGTGTAATTTTTTATCTTTTAACTCTTGCACTATATATGTGCGTTACAATTTTTAATTGTGAAATGATACCTTTTATTAAGGATTATGTTTGCTATTTGCAGAAGATTTTGGAAAACCTGTTTTCCTGAGTGTAGCAATGATTATGGTTTGAAGATTATTTTTTATAGTTTGCAGAAAAACAACTCAAAAAGCCTGTACATAAGCCAAAAGCCTTTATAGAAATCAGTTGCCTGTATTTTCTCTTAACGGTATACAGATAAATCATTAAATAAAAAGCATGAAATATTAAGAGACTCATTGACTAAGTTAATAGTCCCTTGTATGGAAAATAAAAATAAAAATCTAGTTAGTAGTTTAAATCTAAATGTTAATATTTTTCTCATGAAGTTTAGGAATTATTTGCCTTAATTCTGTCTGTAGACCAAATGTCTGTTTTCCCTTTCCATCTGGATACACCCTTTTATTTCCAGAACATACTCAGTGATTATATTTTAGTTGGCAAAAATTTATCTTCTGATTATGATTGAATACTTTATTTCCTCTAAAATTATTTACTAAACCTTTTGGTAAGTCATTTTAATTTTTTTTATTCTATTATTCTACCTAGATTTCACCTGGTTCTTTTAAGTATCAAAAAAATTCTGTCTTAAATTTAGTATCTTTGTTATAGTGAACTCTCTAATTATCATAAATAATGTGAGATTCACAGCTCATTCTTAACTGAATAAATACTCTAAATTTTTTTCAATGGTCTTTAAACATTGTAGGATTTTCCTTATTTTATTAAAGTAGTTGAAACACTAGGAGTCTCATTTTATCTGGAAAATTATATAGGGAGAAAACCATACTGTGTCTTATTTTATACTTCTGACCATTGTATGAGAAAACAGTAGGGGCAAAGAAAACCTCCTATTTATCTTCCCTGCAGTCCCCTCCAAATTGGTTCCTTTTAACTCTAAAACTAATACCAGAAAACCAGTAAAAAGATGCCACAGGCAATTTGGAATTACTGAAAATACCCTGGTGCTGCTGCTCAGACAAATCTTTTGTGTTTTACAGTGTTGTTGCTTCTGAATTGCTTTTCTAAACCTGAAAAAACACTGTCAAGTCCTGATTCTCCAAGTATATTTATGACTTGAGTTCCATTGCAACTTATATCCAAAAAATGTTTTTAGAACATACTAGTTTCTAAACTTTCTTTTTAAAAGTTCATAATATTTGCTTCTTGGTATCAGGAAATTATCATTGTTTGGCTGTTGTTTTAACTAGAAAAAATATTGTATAGGTAATGGCTGTTCTAATACTTTAGCATGCACAATATGGACAGGAGTGCTGGAAAGTGATAGATGATTGTTACTGTCTTTTAGATGATTATTCTATCTTAACTATTTTCTGTAAGTTATTCATTTATTCAACAAATATTCATTGCACACCTATTAGGTGCCAAGCACTAGTCTAGGTCAGGGATGAATATTTATAGGCAAAACACACAATTCCTGCCCACTGCACAAAGTAAGAAGAAAGTCCCAGATATGGTTATGTAAAGCACACTTATTAGTAAGTATCTCATGAGAGTCTTGATTTATACTTTTAGAGAATTTAAAACAAAATACAAATGGTGAAAATCTTGTTTACTGAAGTTTTCATTTAAATAGTGTTTAGGTCTTTATTTATTCCACCTTAGTTTAAAGATAAAATTAATGAGAAAGTAGAAACTGTTATTTAATGAATTTTATCTACTTAAAAAGTTCTTTTTATCTATTTAAAAAATAAAATTTGTCTTTAGGAGGTTTTTGATTTTTAAAAATAATTATAATATATATTTCAGTATTAGCATACTTTAAGAAAATAACTAACAATCTTAAGTTTTACTTTTGAAGTAACTTTGTATAAAATTTATTTTATAATGACATCCTAGGAAGCACATTTGGAAGTTACCTTTTCAAATTCAGATATTCATAAAAATCCATAAATTGTTCTACCACTAGTAAAAATATTTAAAAAAATGTAGAAACAAACAAACAAAAAAATCCTAACCTATTTACTGAGGAAGGAGATTGAGAGTTATAATACAGAAAAAATGAGTTAAAATGAATACTAAATGTATTAGGAGGACAAGGTCATATAAGTAATTTTAATGACATAATGATAAAATTATACTTTATCTAGTTTGTATTTGATATCAAAAGATCATAATAGATATTAAAAAGAAAACAATTGTTATAGAAACCATTAACTTCATAGGAAAATTATAATTATGTGATAGTGAAGTTCTGCCAATTAATATCCAGTAAAAAGTACAATTACCTATTTCAGAAAGTTTTTCATTCTAGATGACAAATTCTTAAATTAATTAGTGGATATAATTTACCATATTTAAATTTCTACATTAAAAAACAATTTGAGCCCAGCTGGCTCAGTGGTTGAGTGGTGACCAGGAGGTCGCAGTTGGATTCCCAGTCTGGGCACATGCCTGGGTTGCAGGCATCATCCCCAGTGTGAGGTGTGCAGGAGGCAGCTGATCAGTGATTCTTTCTCATCATTGATGTTTCTATCTCTCCCTTTCTCTCTCTGAAATTACACACACACACACACACACACACACACACACATATATATATATATATATATATATAATTTTTTAAAAAGAAACACAATTTGATTAAGGTCACTGAAATACATTTTCTTCTACCATACATATTTTTGGAGACTTTTCTTTCAAGAATGGCCATATGTGCATTGCTGATTTTCTTTTGCATTATAAATACAAAATAAATTAGAATGAAACTATACAGCTGGTTAGCCCCATTTAAAACATACTTTTCAAATTATGGACAGTCGAATTTGGGGGCTTTCATGCAATATCTTAACTTTGTTTTAATAAATTTGGTTGTATTTGATGTGGTTTGTTTATTTCTTCATTTATTACTCAGACTTTCACAATTCCCACAGGAGGTTATAAATTACACAAAGCATTTTAACAATTCCCACAGGAGGTTATGAATCACACAAAGGATTTTCAAATTCCCACAGGAGATTGTGAATTACACAAAAGAATTTTATACAAAAGGAGATATGAAAGCTGCTGACATAAGAGGGAAAAATTATTTGTTCCTAAATGCATGCCATATATATAGATGTGTCTGCTTAAATACTGTTCATATCTACCTCCTAAGCCCAAATTCAGTTTGTGATAACTAAAACTAACATTATTATCAAAATCTAGAGCTCTAGTTTTGAGCTGACTACATTATTCAATAGAGACATTTTATTTTACCACTTCAGTTAATAGTATGAGAATAATATGCTATTTTAGGACCTGTACAAAAGTATTGCCTGAATTTTGGTACCTGATAACTTAATATATTATAACCTATTCAAAGGAACTGTATATTAGAATAAGTCTTAAATTAATTTAATATTAAGATCAAGTTAGCATAACTGTATGAAAAATTCACAGCATTTTTTAATACATGAATAATACCAGAGCTATTATGCTAACTTTTATCTTCTAAGCCTTCCCTTTACTAATGTCAGCCTAACGTATGGACTCCTATATTACGGTGTTGATTAATTAAGAAGTAAATTCATGATGCTTTAGATTATGCTGAATATTATATGATTTTGATTTTTCTTTCGAAGTAGTGTTAAGGAGGAATCATGGCTGAGATCTACAGCCAAAGGGGGCTGGATTGTTAGGTGAGCTTATTTTTCCCATTGACATCTTGATTCAACAGACCCAGGGTTTGTTCTCTTCTAAGTGTAAACTTTGTTTTTTCATTTACTTTACTTACCAGGACTTATAAAGCTATAATTTCAAACTGCACTGAATTTTACCATTCCTTTGCATATATATATGCATAGACTTGCTAATATACTCATTGCATAGGAAATAAAGTAGTAAGACAAATGAATCTGAGGAATATTTTTGTTTTGATTATTTCTCTGTTCCCAAAGAAGTTAATTTTATATTGGGTATGTGCCTTGACTAGACACTCATGTCAATATATTTTAAATGTTTGTATAAATCTGAAGAGGCAGCCTTCTTAAATTAAAAAAACAAACAAACAAAAAAAAACAACTCTCTATTAGTTTCTAGTGAATTTCTGAGCCTCTTCCATCTGCACCCGAAAAAGCAGAAAAATAACGTTGCTTATTGCATGATAGATTTTATTTCCTTTCAGGTCCCACTTTCCCTTTCCTAAAGTCGGGGATTGTGAACCTTGTTGGTGAAGGACTAAAATTTGATTGCATACCATAGTTGTCCATTCTCCTTTTTAATCTTACATGGTCATCTGTGTGTCTATATTTAGTACTATTTTTCTATATTCATACTTTCTGTCATCTTATTTATTAGTTATCTCTCTCTGTTTTTATTCTATTTCCTGAACATCATTGTGGGGCTTTTTTTTGTGTGTGTGGTTTTTGTTTTGTTTTTTTTTTTTGCTTCATTTTCTTTTTACCTCTAGTGGGTGACATCTCTTGATGTATATGGACTACCCTTCCTACTGATCCTAATTTCCTGAACTTTATTGGACCTATGCTATTTATTCTAGAATAATGTGCAGTAGGCTTCACTATCACTCCTCTAGGAAAAGAGTGGAGTTGGCCTGTCTCCTTGTGAGAAACATTCTGATGTTACAGAACTTACAATTCCATTAAACTTGGAAATTACTGGGAAGAGTTTTACACCTTGGCTTGAAAAACTCCCTTAGTGGCCTGTCATTGGCTGAGAGCTCCATTCAGAAGGGAAGGAAGTGCTGCAACAGTGAGTACATTTTATTTGCCTTAAAAAGCAACAACACACATATAGTTTATCAAGAGTTAACATAACAAAGAGGTTACAGTTAAGCAGCTTTGATCATCATAAGAATATAAAAATCATTACTTTTTTGGACATATTTTTCCATGCCTTGTCTATCTAGCTCAGGGCTTTGTAAAGTCTTCTGAGAACATTTTGAAAAATGCTTGGTTAAAAAAGTTAAGTATGCTTTTGATTCCAGAAATAGATTAATATGTATTTTAAATCTCTGAGAGAGATATATAGTGTATATTGCTTCACAGACTTATTTGTTCATGGAACTCTTTTTTTTTTTTTTTTTCCTATATAGAACCTGTTATAGAAAATCTACCAGGGGTACTTCAGAAAGTCTTATCTATCTTCTTTCTAGTTTTCAAATGTTCCATCTTTAAAATAGGGTGAAGATTTATCTGTAAAATATATAGTTTTAGATGTTCCAAACTTCTTATTAATGACATAATAATGTCTTTTATGTTATAAATAGAGACTAAATACTAGTATATGAAGTTAATTTCTCATCAAACATGTCCCAAGAGTCTTTACCTTTCTGTGAATAGAGGACAAAATATATTCCTGAAATTTAATGTCCCTTCTGAGAACTTTTGCTACTAGTAATAGTGTTTTATTACAGAAACATAAAATTAAGATTTTATCTTACATGTCATTATACACAACTCACTAGTCTTTTCATTTTAACTTAACTCTAATTCTGGAAACTTTGTATGTATTAACTTTTAGAAATAGGCCTTTATGAAGACTCCCATCATAGCTTTTATAATATTGCTGCCCTCTTCTGAAATTCTCACCTCATAACCCACAGGGTATTTATATGGTCCAGCAATAAGACATTTTCATCATTTGTGGTTTTGTAGTTGTTATGCTCCAATAATCTAGTCTAAGACAAAATCTGAAATCCCTTTTTCTATTAAGCTGGCATTGACTACTAAATCAAAAGAAAGTATCAAAGCAAGTTAATTCTTCTGGGTATGTGGGCATTCTTAAATGAGGAAAAAAACTCCGAGAAGACCAAAAATACTATTTTATTTCATCATTAGCTCTTTTATTAATAGACTAGTGTATTCTGAGCCTTATTTTAATTTGTTAAAGATCTCCTAGAAAACAAATTCCTATACTTACCTTCTCTGGATCTCCTGTTCTTGTTTTCCTGGCAAAATAAAAGTTGTTATGTGACTTAACAGTTGTTAAGTCAAATGAATTGATAATCTTGGATCTAATTCTGGAGTTTACTTGAGAATTCTGGAGGGGGAAAACATTCTTATTTTAAGAAGCATGTCCTCTCCAAACACTTATAATTATAAACACGGGCAGAATTTATGGCTGGATAATAGCCAGTGAAAGTACAAAGAAGCTCTCTAAATAAGCAGTAGATAAATACTATAAGTACCATCTCTTTTAGTGCTTGAGAGAATCAGAATTTTAAGTGAGCACATGAACTGGTTTGGTAGCAGAAACAGTGGAAGAGGGTCAGTAATTAATGAATGATAGATGTAGTCCTGGTGGTCACCATTAGTACTGAAGAGTTCTTCAGATAGCAAACTCTAGTATGGCAGTTTAATATGATAGTTTTTCAACAGATATTTTTTAAAGCTTTTTGTAACAAAGCTACTTTGGAAAATAGATTGGCCTATATACCCAAGGAATTAAAAGGATATAAGAGAAGTAGAAGATATATTTTCTTCCTTCTAGAAACCACCTAATCCTTATCAATAAGGCCTCCATGAGACTGTGGTGGTTCCAGTCTGGGAACTATTGTTGGTGAGCTTTTTGATACAGTTTTATTATGCATGTTGAGTGAATGTGATAGTGTGAGGGAAGTAAGTGGGAAAGGCTAACATTGACTTTTCAAAACTAGTATTAACTTTAACAACCTTTTATTGGCATTTTTGTCTTGCCTAAAGTATGCTCATTTTCCCCAGATCATGTGATTAGGAAATTAGGGTAAAGCATTTTGGTTACACTTAACAACAAGCTTATTATACAAAGTACAATATTAGAAGTCAATTTAATTCCTTTTCTGTATGGCACATATTCTAACATTTATGGACTTGTATTTTTTTAAATGTTGGTAACCATTTTTTGTACCATTTGATGAGTTATTTACAAGAATATAAAGAGCATTTTATCTTGAAAAGATTTAAGTAAATAATCCTTAAATAATGTGGGGGAAAGTACACTAATATATTGTTTCTTCCTAAGGTGATCAGATAATGTAAATTTTATTATTAGGTATTCCTGAATTTGAACATCAGTACCTAAAGAATGTAGACTTAATTAGATTTTTTAAATATAGAATTAAAATCTTAAAGGGAAAAGGGAGACATATCAAAAGTTTGTATTAGTCCTTATTCAAAAATCTTTATCTGTTCTAGGTAAACTCTTTCTTCTATTTTTCCCCCCTTCTCTGCCTTTCTTCTTATTATCTAGGTTGCTTTTCTTTTTCCTTTTTCTCTTTTATTTGATTTTATTTTTTGTCAGTTTACCTTCTATTCGTTGTAAAGTTTTCAATAGGCTTTTAGCTATAGTTAGACATGTCCCACCCCAGATAGAATGAATGCTTAAATGAAGTCTGGTTAAACAGAGCATCTTTTAAAGTTCAGAACTCTAAAAGCCTCTAAAAGCTTTTGGTAGAAATAAGTTGATATTCTGCTTGATCTTTTATATGCCCTGATTAGTGTTAATGCTTACTTAGCACTTGGCCCTATTGATAGTAGTTCTCATAAGTGGAAAGACTATTAGAGACTGAGAAATATTGGAACTGATTACAAAAAGATCTAGAAATGATAAAATTGCTGGTCATATGCTCAGTCCACTTAAATTGTATCCTCATATTCTTAGGAAATAAGCAAAAACAAGAAAAAAATTCTCATTAAACTTAGTTAAGATGAGAAATTAAAATATATAATTCCCTAAGGAAAATTAAGGAACTGTTCAAGAAACTAGAGACTGGAAACTCTAAATTTTATTATAGAAAATGAATCATAGATGGTTACATTAAAAGCATTCTAGCCCTGGCTAGTATGATTCTGTGCACAGAGCATTGGGCTGCTCACCAAAAGGTCTCAGATTTGATTCCCAGTGAAGGGCACGTACTTGGGTTACAGGTCCAATCCCTGGCCTTGGTAGGGGTGCATGCAGGAGGCAGCCCATCGATGTGTCTCTCTCACATCGATGTTTTTCTCTCTCTCTCCTTCCTTCTCCCTTCTTCCCTTCCATTCTTTCTAAAATAATCAATGGAAAAAGTATCCTCAGGTGAGGATTAACAAAAAACAAAAAAAAAGCATTTTAGATATAATTTAGAAATAAATATAAGATTTACATCTCAAAAAAGACATCTCAAGAAGATGCATAAATTTTCCTTTAACTTGTTGAAAATACTTAAAATTGGCTATGAAAAGACTGATTTTTCTGTCCATTTTAATGATTATAATAGCTTTAATGAAAATAATCACTGAGGGAAGATGATTTAGATAGAAAAAAAGGCCACAGAATAGGTTAAAGGTTAGATTTAGTATTTGGTTCTTAGACATTTTTCAAGATAATTTTTTTAATAGTATAATTTCAAAGTTTTACCTGAAACTCTGAAAAAATATTTTTAAACTGCTTAAAGTAATACCAATTATAAAAACAAGTTTAACTTTCTGAAATTAGAAATATTATGCTTTGAGGTTCCAATAAATTTCACATAAATGGCAAAGTACAGCCAGAATACTCTGGCATTGTTTACTACTTACTGCCATTCTTGGGCCCAAGGCTGAGAAACATTTTCAGATTCTGTGTGCTGTATCCTGAAAGAATTTGATGAAAGGGGTCACTGAGAGAGTTAAATGTCGGATCTGCTTGGCCTTTGAAAGAAGGGGAGAGGGCAGGGCTGGTCTTGGGCAATTACTTCCCCCTCCTTTTTGCCCTGCTTCAGCTCCAGCGGAGCTGGACATGCACAGGAGGAATCAGAAGAACCGGGTCGAGTCCTGGCTCTGCCACTTACTACCTGTTTGACTTTGGGTAAGTTACTTAATATCTCTGGTCTCAGTTTCAGTACAGGGTTGTTGTGAGGATTAAGGAATATGATTGGTAGATATGTGCTTTGTAAACTCCTAAGGTCTATAAAAACATAAATTTTTATGACCTCTTTCTTCCCTATTTTCAGTAGTCTAGTGTCCTTAGCTACGCATATTTAAAGCAACCCAAAATGACTTAACTCATTTTGCTTACCTCTGTGCCCTCTCCATATAGGAATTCTTATTTCTATTCTTTGCATGCTTTAGAGTTAAGTATTTCAAGACTGTAAAACCAGGCTGGTAATTTAATCATCACTGTAGACTGTGTGTGTGTGTGTGTGTGTGTGTGTGTGTGTGTGTGTGTGTGTGTGTGTGTTTACTGTTACCCCTTCACACCCTCACCTTTCTTCTTTAATCTCAGAATTACATAACTAGAAATATCAAAGAATATCTGATTCATGGAAATTTAGACAATGTTGGGGAGAAGGATTTGGGGCAGAGGGAAGTGTCTTAAATCCAGATCACTTCTCCATTAGTTAGTAAGGTTGACTGGAGAAATGATGGTGCCTCAAGTCCTTTCTTCTCTCAGAAAGGAGATGGCAATAGATCAGAGTTAAAAGTTTTTCAGCAGTCTCACTGAAAACCTAGATTCTTAGCTGGAGGAATAGTCATGGAGAGAAAAGACTAAATATTTGGTGGCCATTTCTGTGAATACTATCTGACCTGACCTCGTTTTTGATTCTCAGTAAAGTAAGTTCTAGCCCACCCTCAGCCAAACTAAATTTACAGTGTTTTATTATCTTTACTGGGTGCTAAGTTTATAGCGGCTGAGTGGAGCTAAGAAAGAAAGAACACTTGCCTTCTGGATCACATCTGGTGTCAGACCCAGGGACCTTTATGAGGGCATAAGAAGAGTTTATAGCTTTACTTGGTCCAACTCCTCCCTCCCCGCCCTCCTCCCATACTATAAGAATGCTTCATCTGACTAAGTCTAAGTAATAGTAATAATAGCCACTTACATGAACTGCTTGCCATTAATGCCTAATTACCATGGAGCACAATAACCGTTACTCATGTCATGATTGAATTAACTTTCTTAAAGCTTTTCTTTTTTATTTTATTTTTACAGCCTTGAACCATTGACTTATGCTCAGTATGGTTTCTTGCTGAAGTAGCAGTGTCATCTTTCTTAACTAAAAATTAGAGAGAAGTATTGAACTCTGGTAGTAATCAAATGCAAATTTGAAACAATTAAGTACAGTGTTAAGTTTGTGCATTAATGGAGGGAAATTATATGGTAATGCTTATGCTGGCCAAGATGCAGTGGTATGAGTACTCTTACACATTGCTAATGGCAGTGTAAATTGGTGTGATGCTTCCAGTTTTTTTCCAAGCCTTAAGTGTTCATACCCTTTAAACCAATAATCCCATAGTTGTTCATCTCTCCTAAGGAAAGAGCAAAGAAAATAAGTGAATTGCTGAGAAATTATTACTGCAGCATTATTATAATAATAAAAAGCTAGGAGCTACCTAAATGCCCACCAATAAGAGAATGGTAAAATAAATTATCATCCATCTGTGGGTGAAATGTTATACAGCTGTGATAAAAATCATTATGAAGGATGTAATATGGGAAATATTTATAAGTGAATAAAAGCTGTTTATAGATTTGAACAAAATTATACTCAGGGTAGTGGTTGTCTTGGAATAGTAGAGTTATGTATAATCTCTGTATGGTATATATACACATATGTTTTTTCAATTTTCTAAACTTTCTGTAATTGTATTATATATTTTATTTGAAAAAGAAAAAAAACACATATGTTTTTTCAATTTTCTAAACTTTCTGTAATTGTATTATATATTTTATTTGAAAAAAAAAACCAAGCAAAATAAATTAGCAAGAAGAAATTTGATCATTAGTAGGGAAATCCCTAAAATTTGCGAAAAGAATTTGTAAACATGGGAGTTTAAAAAATAAGATAAATAAAAACATCACTTACCCCTAAAATTTGCGAAAAGAATTTGTAAACATGGGAGTTTAAAAAATAAGATAAATAAAAACATCACTTATCAATTTCTAATTTTGCCTTCAGTGAAGTTAACAGCAACATGATTATGGTTTTTCGTAATAAAATGTCACCATCCTTAAACTTGTTTCTGTCTTTAATTAGTAAATGAAATACCTGTACAACTAAACCAATAGATCTACCTTTACAAAGTCTTACCATGTATTTTCACTCTATCCATGCTATCTACTTCCCAGTTTCCTTGCAAAATTCTTACTGATACTGTCCCCAAAACACTTATACACCTTCACAATTCAGTCTCTCAAAAGTGCTTTCAAATGCAAAGCAAATTACATTGCTTATATGGAATGTTTATTTAATCTGTACTTAACCTATCATTAATAATTTAAGAGTGTTAGTATGCAATTATGATATCTTATTAGATTTTTTATCCTTGTTTTAGTTTTTGATGTAGTATTAGACTAAGTGTAAAGTTAAATTTTTATATTTGACGTTTTCTGTTAACTTATAATTTCAAATGTGTATTAATCTATTTCTAAAAATTTTGAACATTTATTATGTGGCTTTATCTCTCCATCCAGCAATGTTGGCACAACACACTTCCTTAGAATGTTTATGTGCTAGACCAGGCGTCCTCAAACTACGGCCCACGGGCCACATGCGGGTGTTTTTGCTGTTTTGTTTTTTTACTTCAAAATAAAATATGTGCAGTGTGCATAGGAATTTGTTCATAGTTTTTTTTAAACTATAGTCCGGCCCTTCAACGGTCTGAGGGACAGTGAACTGGCCCCCTGTTTAAAAAGTTTGAGGACCCCTGTGCTAGACGATAGGAATGCCCAGATGAGAGTCTCTATCCTCAAGGAGTCAAATTCTAACAGAGGAGCCCCAAAAGTCATCCAGCATCAGTTCATTGTAAACAGAACACAGACAGAGGGTACCTATAATCAGGAGCAGACAGGGCAGGAGCAGGGGCGACCTTTACTATCCCATTATCATATATCAATGCACCATCACAAAAATTCTCTCTCCACTTTGCCCTGCTTTATTTTCTACATATCCTGTTCCTGCCTCCAGCCCCTCAGGGAAATCAATATGAGAACAGAGATTTTGTCTCAGCTAATACTTCAGCCTTCAGATCAGTATCTGAAACAAGGTGCTTTCAATAAATATTTGTTAAATACGAAAGAGGTTTAATGTGAGTCTTGAAAGTCTTGAAGAGCAGTTAAGACATAGCTTGGGGGTGGAAAAGGGAAGAAAGTGAGAGAACAGAGAAGGCAGGAAAAGTCTAGGAGGGCATGGTAAGGTAAGGTATTTGGGCAGCAGAATAATTTAGGTGTAGCAAATGTCAGTGGATGAGGACGAAAAGGCAGGTGGGGTCAAAGGATGAAGGAAGAGTCAGGCAGGTTATGGTAAATAGTTTAAATTTTATCCCTCAGAATAGGGACAAGGAAGGATAATAGGCAGGGGAGTGTTGTGATGTGATCTTTGCTTTAAGAGATTATTGCCTGTAGTATAGAAAACAGGCTTCAGTGGAAACAGAGAGCAGGGAGACCAATATTACAATAATTAAAGCAAGAGATGAGGACTTAAGAGTCATCAGAGCTAGGCTCAAGCATAAGGGTGCCATTGCCTTGAAAAAGTGTGTAAAAAGAGATAAGAAAAGGACTGGGATTAGATTAATGGGGACTTTCATGATTGAAGGGTGGGAGGGGCCATTGTGGTGTTGTCTAGGAGGACAAGAGCTTGGGCAGTGGGGAGGGGTGCTGAATCTATAATATAAAATGTTGGAAAGGTTAAAGAAGATAAGGATTGAACAGTGCCTGTTGGATTTGACAATCAGCAGGTGGCAGATAACTGTAGAATGGTGGGTGTGTGAGACACTTGTAGTTTCTTGAGAGTAAGTGGGAAGTAAGAAAATGAAATGTAGGCTATTTTTAAGATCTTGGTTGTAAAGATAAAGATGATAGAAGATATAAATAAAGGCTAAAGGAGTTCAGGGTACAAACCCAGTCACATTTACATCAAATGCACAGTGAAGCAAAGAGAGGAGAGGGTGTAAAAATAGGAGTAAGAATTAAAAAAAAAAAATCGGGCCATAGATAGTGGTTCATAATCACCTGTGACTTTGGGTGTGTTGAGGGACACTAGAGAGGGGAGAGGCAGTAAGTAAATACAGGTGTGGGTGAGGGTAAGTTGTTGGGTTTCAGGTTAGGAAGTTGAATAATTCTGTACTAATGAAATCTCTGTGAAGATAAAGCAGGTTATTTGTTGAAAGTAATAAGGTCAAGAATAGGAGAGGAATTTTCAAGAGATATGTAAAGATTTAGAAACTGTGCAGGAGAGTGGTAGAAGAAGCTGACCAAGGATGTATTTATTTTCACAGCAAAGTTTTCAACCCTTAGAAAAATCATGCACAAAGCATTCTGTGACAGTTCATTCTCAGTTTCTAGTCTTTTAGTAGCTGCAAGAAAAGTTGAAGTGGATGTACAGGTGAAAAGAATTTCTGTTTTTATTCAGAAGCTAGCAGTTAACCACTCAGCCAGTTTTTTTTTTTAATATATTTTATTGATTTTTTACAGAGAGGAAGGGAGAGGGATAGAGAGCTAGAAACATCGATGAGAGAGAAACATTGATCAGCTGCTTCCTGCACACCCTCTACTGGGGATGTGCCCGCAACCAAGGCACATGCCCTTGACCGGAATCGAACCTGGGACCCTTGAGTCCGCAGGCCGACGCTCTATCCACTGTGCCAAACCGGTTAGGGCAACCACTCAGCCAGTTTTAAGTGGAGGTTCTCTTAAGGGACCTGATGCTTGAAAGCCCACATAGTCACAGTGACTATATTATTGCTCTGAAACCTCACAGATTCAGTATTGGAAAGGGCCCTGTTTGAGGCTTTTGCTAGTAACATTAATATAATCCTAGGAATGTTACATCCACAAAGTTTCAGGCCTTCTTGAGCTCATCTTCATGCCTGGTAGTGATATAATAAATGAATGAATATGTTAAACTGCTGTTCGGTCTCATAAGACTTAACCTATCTATTTACTTGTCCATCTATTAACTAACCCATTCAGAGAGAGATGTTTTCCTAACATGGACACAGCTTTAAGTGAGGAAAACAATTTTGAATGCTCATCATAATTGTTGAATGACAATTACAGAAAGTTGTCCACCACTCATTAGCAATGGAATTAAAAAACAAAATCTAAATAAGAAACCAAGTAATCCTGTTAAGAACATATACTCTTTCACAATCATAGAGTTAATTTATCAGCGACCATGGAATATTCTTGTTCTATCATTGAAGAGGATGACCCATCATAGGCATGTGATCCCTTTCTAATTGCTACCAACCCAAAATAGTGATAAAGGTCCTAAAAGGAGCCTAAACAACTTACACTCTCATTAAGACAGCTTAGAAGAAGTCTCTCTCAAAGTTTATGCCACTGAATGTGATAACATTCATTAAACAGAGAAACAAATAATATGAGGTTTATCAAATTATGAATAAACATCCCTTATTTAAAATACATTATACGTTCTTAGGTAAATGTAGGACCTTGCCAATTAATTATACAAAATGGAATTATTTGTATTCATCTAAGTCTTGGAACATGTAATAATGTTAAAAATATGGTGGGAAAATACTTGTATTGGTGAATTTTACCAGTTTATTATACTTTCCTTCTCAGTAATCATGTTCTCAGAGGAATTAACTCTCCGTGTTGTAGATGCTAAAGGGAGGGACTTTAACTCAGATGAGTTTTATAAAGGAGATTACTGCATTTGGTAAGCTGGCAGGAGTTGTCTCAGTAAAGAAGATTGCCTCTGGGTTCCTTTCTTCAATGGAAGGAAAATGAACATGTTGCTAATTGACCAGATTCTCAGCTTCGCTTTTGTGTTACATTGTAAAATCACTTTGCAAAGTGCCACATAAAAGCTCGTTTAGCATTGTGTGCTAGGTTCTCAACCCCTATAACTCACTGGGATGATACACTAGTCAAATTGCTAGACTCACACCAATAAAAGAAAAACTGGTATGTGTTGTATGTGGCATTACAAAAAAATAGAACTTTACATTTGTGAAGTAGTAATAATACCTTATTTTATTACTTAACTTTGTACCCAACATTATTCTATGTTCTCAACATTAATTCATTTAAAGTTTATAGCTGCTTATTGATAGTGTAGCCATTTCAGGGTGGATAGCATTGTGGGTAATTTGTGTTTTACAGTAAGAACTATAGCATCTAAATGATATATCCACTTTGTGTTATTAATTTTATGATCCATTTAACATGTAAATGAGATGGAAAGCACTTGATTTTTATGTTTATATAATCCTTTTAAGAGTTTAACATTATTAGTCTGATTCTCTCCTTTAACCTTTGCATTTATTGGGATGCGTGGAAAGAACATGGACTTTAGAGTCCAATATAACCTGGGCAAGATATATAATATTTTTTAACCTCAGTTTTGTTTTCTTTAAAAAACAGCAATAAAAATATGCAATCTCATAGGGTTATTGTAAGGAACATAGTAGCTACTCAATAAACACTTTGTTCGGTCATTAAATGATTGAAATGCCTGGCACACAGGTTCTTAATTCCATTTCTTTTGTTTTCCTTTAAGACTGTGGAAGTAGCCTCCCTATGTTCACTTTCTCAAAGTCATGCTTGTTGACTCTGGATTATAGCAGTCACTACTAGTTGAAACTTCCGAATCAGAAGGTTTGGGTATCTGTACCAAATTATCCCTCATGGAGGAAACCCAAACTGCTTCTTTGTACTGTCTTTATCATTATTCCTTTTCCCTTTACATTTCCCATGAAAATGTTCTATTTGAATGTTACTAGTATAATGAACTTCTTTATCAGGATTCTTAAAATGTAGCTCTAATGTAAAAATCCACAAATCTTTTTATAAGTAAGCTAGTTTTTCTCACAAAATGAAAGAACCATGTTCCTTTAAGCTAATAGTATTGCCTGCAAAGTTATAAAAATTTCCATCGCTTTCTTTATGAAAAATCAATTTTCTTTACATTTTGAATTCCTGTGGTTTGACAGCCTTCATAAATCGGCGACTTCCGTCCCAACTCTGACACAGAGCTCTTCAGCCATCCTGCTGTCTGTGTACTTGCTACCTGACACTGACAGGAGTCTCGTCTAAATCGTGCCACGCATAAATCAGTGTTTAACGCTGGGCAGGCTTTGCCTCCTCATTGCAGTTCAGCTTTTAAAAGACTGTCATGCTCTTATTCATAGATGACAAAATTGGAATTTGGTGTGTGTCATACATTTAATACTCTGGAGGAATTTATAAACTGTTGAGAGTACCATAAACTTTTCTGGTCTTATTGGTTACTCATTAAGCCTTAATTACTAATCCTCAGTTTTACAGATTCCTGTACAATATAGACATTGTTACTGTTTACTATCCCTTCCCTCTAGCCCAAGTATCTATTTGTCATACTTTTTTATTTTAATAAGCAGCTTATTTTGGGGAGAAGGAGGTTGGAGGGAGAAGAGTTTTAAATTGCATATAGGAATACACTTTAAATAATCTTATGGATAAATTTAGAATTTAAAAAAAATTGATTATTTTACCATAATACTTTTTAGAAAGGTACATATTTATTAAATATTTGAAAAAACTGGAGGAAATCTTTTGGCTATATAGTACAGAAACTTCAAACCTTCCTTATTTGTTCTTGCTGTTACTGTTCGAACAATGGCTGAATGGAGGAGAAATAGCTTCATTCTTGAACCATAAGAAGAACATAATACATGTTTAATAGGAACAAACATTTATCATATTCTTCCTTTGTCTAAAATGATGAGCAGATTACTCTCCAAAGACTGTATTATCAGTTCCCCCAACCTCTAATGATATCTCCCATATTTCAGATGTGGAATTACAGGTGACTAAAACATAGTTCCTGAATTTCAGTGAACCTAGAAATAGCATTATTACAGCTAAGTATACTATGTTTAATAGTCTTAATTAAATCAAGTGGTATGTATTATCTAATTTTCTTTTACCTAAGTTGATGGAAATAAGTTTGTCTCCCTTATTAAGCTTCAAGAAAATCTTTGTGATACTTCTTCTTTCTTCAACCATCCAACCATCAAAAAGTATTGAGAAGTTCTCCTAACCTTGGAAAGAGAATGATTTTTTTAAAGAGCTAACTCCTTATGTCTTGGACATTTTGAAATTTCAACATGAGGGAAAAAATTCATAAATTTAAGCATACAACAGTAATTTATATTTAGATTACAACAAGATTACAAATTATATGTGTACTGAGTGACTTATTTTTTTGTTGTTGTTTTGTTTATCTTCACCCAAGGATATTTTTCCATCGATTTTCAGAGAGACTGACAGGGAGGGAAAGAGAGAGAGAAACATTGATGTGAGAGAGAGACACATCGATTGGTTGCCTCCTGGATGTGGCCTGACCGGGGGCAGGGATCAAACCTGCAACCCAGGTATATGCCCTTGACCAGGAATAAAATGCGACCCTTTAGTCCGTGGGCTGATACTCTAACCATAGAGCAACACTGGCCAGGGCTGTACTGACTTATTAAGTTAAAGTGGAATAAATGGTTGAGAATGTGAAGATGGGAGTATTTTCTGTTCAAAACTGGTTATAATTGGAACACATATCGTACCAGGCACCATGTATAACCCTTGACCTGCATTAACTGAAAAAATTTTTAGTATTCCCATTTTACACACAAGGAAAACTACAAATACAGATTCAGAATCATTAAATAACTTGCCTAAAATCATCAAGCCAGTGGGCTGCAGAATCGGAGTCACTAATACCATAGTGTGTGATCTGACACTTTACCTATAAATGGAGATACATGGTACCAACCTACTTGAGGATTTTGTGGCGGGTTAATAAAAAAATGTATAAAAAATGTTCAGTCTAGGAGTAAGCTTGTGTTCAATATGTGATATACTGTTTTGATAACATGTCTTCCAACCATTAGTTCATTCAATCTTAGTTCTCAGGAATTTAGAGAATTTTATATTGTGAAGTGAAGATGTATATGAATAGAGGTATCAGCTAATATTTTTCAAGGGGCTAGAAAGAAAGTATTTTACATAGGGAAGAAAAACCAACCTCTTCTTTAACCTTCTATTGCTAAAAGAGTTTAATTTTATACTGAGACTCTTTTCATCTTCTAAATTTCACTGGGATCTGCTTTCAAGATTAAACTACATTTTAGCCATCCATCTAGATGTTATCCTTTTAAATGGTAGTCCTCTAATTTCTACTATGCAAATATAAAAATATAAATATATATATATAAAGGCCTAAGTGACCGGCCGACTGTTCGGCCAGTCACTATGACGCACTCTGACCACCAGGGGCAGACGCTCAACGTAGGAGCTGCTCCCTGGTGGTCATTGTGCTCCCATAGTGGGAGCACCGGTTAACTGACAGCTGTGGCAGCGTGAGCCTCTCCTGTGGACACTCCCCCTGCACGCCCTTTCCCCATCCAGACCCAGACAGGGATCGGGACGGGCATCGGGACTGACTGGGCGCAAGCCCGTGGCTGCTTCTCAGTCATGGGTGTGCCGGTGTCGCTCTAGGACGGGTGCGGAGACTGCAGTGAAGTGGCAGTGAGCCTACCGAGCAGCAGCAGTGGCAGCAGGCACAGCAGGGCCAGGATGAGCGGGATTGGCGTGGCGCCCAGCCCAGGCTCGGGCTCCTCCCCAGCCGTCTGCTGCTTCATGCACTACTACATCCCTCGGGGGATGTTGGACTGTCAGTTTTGGCCTGATCCCCACAGGCCATGTGGGAGGACCCCACTAGTGCACGAATCCGTGCACCGAACCTCTAGTAAGTAAGTAAATAAGTAAATAAATGCTAACAGATCATCAAAATAACTCGTCAGAAACTGACTTCATGTCAGATAGTTATTCAGAATACTATGGCTAATGATTATACAGTGCCAAAATGATAAATTTTAATAACGTATGGGCTTTAATTGTGGTTAAATTTAAAACTTTATATTGGGAAAATAATTCTCTTTAAATAAAGGATGAAAGCCCAGCCAGTGTGGTTCAGTGGTTGAACATCAACCTATGAACCAATAGGTCATGGTTAGATTTCCTGTCAGGGCACATGCTTGAGTTGCGAGCTCGATCCCCAGTAGGGGGTGTGCAGGCACAGCAGATCAATGATTCTCTCTCATCATTGATTTTTTTTATCTCTTTCTCCCTCTCCCTTCCTCTCTGAAATCAATAAAAGTATATTAGACCTGGGAGTAGGATGAAATACTAGACCTGGGAGTAGGATGTAGGGGTTTTGCTTAATGACAAGCACAATATGAGCATGCAGTGACTGAGCAGCAGCTAGAAACATTAAAGCAAGGCGAGATTGCACTGACAGATTGATGCAGAGTTTGTTTCTCATGGGAAATAATAGTACTATGTTCTAAGCAGACCATACTTGAAATATTCTGAATACTAGGTTATATAGAATAGTGATCATCCTACCTAATAATAGACAAATATGCAAATTGACCGTACCTTCGCTATGCCCGCGATTGGCCAGGAGGTGCGGGGGGGGTGGGACTCGGGGTGGCCGGGGTAGCCAATTGGGCCGGTGGGACACTGAGCTCGCGTCGCCAGCAGCGGCTCGAGCTCAGCGTCTGCGCCATGGCTGTGCTGCGGCACAGAAGGGGCCTCTGGGGCAGTGAGCTCACGTCCCACCGCGGACCATCAAAAGCAGGGGAGCTGGGTGCCTGTCCGCTCAGGCACTAGGCCTTTCAGAAGCCTCCGCGGCGCCGGAGGCTTCTGAAAGGCGTAGTGTCTGAGCGGACAGGCACCCAGCTCCCCCCCTAAATGTGCATGATTCAATCATGCACTGGGCCTCTAGTTAAAATATATAAAGGAAAAGATGATCAAGATGATGAGGGATTCTGGAAATAATGGTGTTTGACAAATGATTCCAGGAACTGAGTCTAAGTCTAAAAAATGGAAGACTAAAAAAAGGTGTATAATACTTGTTTTAAAATAATTTAACCCTTTGCACTTGCTTGCTTTTTTCTCGATTCCTTTATTATAATGCTAACCGTCTCGAGTCACACTCGACATCCGAGTGCAAAAGTTAAAATATTTTATATGGCAAAGGAAACAGGCTCAACTAGGAAATGTGGGTAGAAGTTCCAGGATGCAGGTTTGCACTTTGTAGTAAAGGTTACAGAGCAGTGGAGTTGGCCACTTGAGGAAGCCCGTGCTCCCTTCGTCAGTTAGTTGAAGGCAAGGAGCCAGAACCATCCACCAGCTGTGTGCGATGTGGTGGATGAATTTCGCACCGCAGAGAAGATCAGATCATTGACTCCTGGAGTACCTCACATTTCTAAAACTATGGCTGTATTAACTAGCCTGATAATTGACAAGGGTTCTTAAACATCTGTTATCTTTATGTTTAACTACAGAGAAATAATTTTAGTTCATTATGCAGACGTCGTCAGTATGGGTTGTTGGGTATGAATGAGATTTAAATGTGAAAATGTTCGTTACTTTGGGCCACTATCTGCTTTTTTATTCTGTCTAAATTTTTTATTCTTTTCCTGTCAGTGCTATGTTTAACTTTCACCAAGGGGGTGAAAACATCAGCAAATGATTTTATTACTGTATTATTAGGTGTTGTGATTTTTTTCTTATAGTTATATAAAGCATGTCAAGTCATGTCTCCCCTCCCCACTCCAACTCTCAATACTTTTTAGTGGCAAAGATCTGTCCTGTGTTTTATCAATTTGACATGGAGATTTGTCCTAATTTTTTTCTTACATCTGTATTTCAGGTCACTATAGCATGCCATAACTATTTGCCTCAGGTGGTCAGTTATATAAAATACATTGGGCTGAATGCTTTAGAATGAAAATTGCTATATCATTACTGGCATTATGATATAGTAATTATTACTTTCAGAGAAAGAATTAGTTAAACCATCTTATATTAGCCTACCAATTTAAGATGTAAGAATGATATAACTTATGAAAGTGAAATGATTAACCACTTGTGATTACTGCTCATATGTCTTAACCATAAAATATACTAAAATATATTTTCCCAATTAGCATACTGGAGAAAGCAGTTTCTTTTGCAAAGATAAGGGATAGACATTGATCTTAAAACATCAACAGGCATAGATAGACATTTTTCATTATTGATCATCATTGCTACACCTTCACTTTTCATGTAGTGTTTCTAACTGGTTTCACTGCATTTACTAAAATTTTAAGGGTGGTCTAAAGGCACGATTTTTCAAACAAGTTAATCATGTTAATATATTTTTACCTTTCTCTTAAAATATTGAGATTTTATGCAAATAGGATCTATACATTTTGATCGATTGTTTTCAGTAATACTTCTTTGCTAATTTTCTCCCTCTTTCTGTTCTGTTTGCCCTTTTACTTTTTAATCAAAAAGAAGAAGACTACCTCCCAAAAGAAACAAAATCAGTGGTAACAATAGAATTATTTATAATATGAAATGATTAGTGTTTGTGTAGAGAGAGGGTTTTTTTAATTTCTGAAAAAATAAAAAGAAAGCAGGTAGCAAGAATCGTTCTTCTTGCATTGGCTCTTTCAATTTCCTCAGTGGCTTTTCCACTTTCCTTATCTGCCCAAAGTGGTTTGAGGAATATTCTCATAACACACTTCCTGATTTTTAGCAAAATCTCTAAGTCTAGATAGTTTAATTGAGGTGGGCATGTATATTTTATTTTTAAAGAGTTACTTAATTCAGAATAATGGGCAACATAGATGACTTATTTGCTAACTCTTTATAAATATTATCTATATATATAAAAAAGCCTAAGCGACTGTCTGACTGTCCAACCGGTAACTATGATGCGCAATGACCACCAGGGGGCAGATGGTCCGACCGGTAGCTATGACACATACTGACCACCAGGGGGCATATGCTCAACACAGGAGCTTCTGAGCTTCGGTGACTTAGCAACTGCGGTCCTCGGGTAACACACCCGGAACCAGAGAGGAAGGAGCCCGATTCCCGGGTGCATCACCCGAGAACTGCCCTCTCACAATCCAGGACCCCTCGGGGGATGTCGGAGAGCCAGTTTTGGCCCTATCCCCGCAGGCCAGGCCGAGGGACCCACTGGTGCACGAATCCATGCACTGAGCCTCTAGTTTTATATAATTTTCCTTGTAAACCTATGAAAAAGCAGACAGAAGTTAAGGAAGTGGTGGATCTAAGATCCAACTTAGAGACTGAGGATTTATTATTTTTTTAAATATATTTTTATTGATTTCAGAGAGAAAGGGAGAGGGAGAGATAGAAACATCAATGATGAGAGAGAATCATTGATTGGCTGCCTCCTGCATGCCCCCTACCGGGGATTGAGCCTGAAACCCAGGCATGTGCTCTTGAACAGAATTGAACCCAGAACCCTTCAGTCCACAGGCCGACGCTCTATCCACTGAGCCAAATCAGTTAGGGCATGACTGAGGAATTAAATGCCAATGCCATGATTAAGTATCTCTCAAGGAAATCTTTGAGTAGAGTGGGATCTTTACAAGCAGGAATATTCTCCCTAATTTGACTTCTAAACAAGCTTTTGAAATCTATTTAACCTTTAGTTAAAATTGGCAGTGAGAGTTACACATTTTATAAGTCATATATTCATCCTTTGGACTTCACTGTGGTATTTCAATGAAGAGGATACCATTAAATGAAGTTTATACTAGCCTCAGGGCAGGAACCATCCACTTATTTAAAATTGATCTTAAGCTAGCTATTAGAAAAAATTAAAACTATCTGAAGCAAGAAATGTTAATACACTACATACAATGCAATGGAAAGAACTTCAGAGCCAACAGCCCAGGGGTCTCACTGGGGCTTGGCCACTCACAGAGCTTTGGGGGTGTTACTCTGAGCCTTAGTTGCTTCATCTATAGAATGGTGAGATTAAGTAAATCAGTTTTGTTGCAAGGATTAAATGAGATCAAATGCAAAATACCAGGGACACAATGAAATAATCATTTCCTTTTTTCCTGTTCCAAGTTGTAAATAAACTTGGATGTGTTTTTGAATGGATGAATATATTTTTATCATTTGAAATTTGATAAAGGTGACATATTTGCTAGTCTCTTTCTTATACTGTATTCTCTTAGTTAAAATATGGAGGCAGCCTTTTGATATTTAGTTGAATTTTCTTGAGCACCTAAGCTGCCAAAAATAGCTTGTTTGTTTGTATTAAAGGGTAAACCTCAATGATGTTAGAGGAAGGACACTGGTGAATAATTCTGTATTTGCTTTTACTGTCGTTTAAACATCCAGTTTTCTTTCATGTTGAAGTTTAGCTGTCTTATTCAGGTTGTGCTTTAGTTGGCAGATCATAGAATAAAACCCTTGAGCTAGGAATTCAGATGATTTCCTAGTATCTTATAGAATCATCAACAATTTCCATTCTTATATAATTTTAGAAAACCTATTCTTTTCTAAAAAGAGACGATTGCAACCACAGTGAAATGTCCCACAGTTCTCTTGGAATTCTGCATGATACGGGAATGCAAACATTGTTACCTCAGCCAGGCATTTTGGAGCAGTTGTTTAGTAATTAGATTTTGAATCAGATTTTTTTTTCTTGAATTGGTGGTGTTTTTTATTTCTTTTCTGCCATAAATATTTGATTTAAATAAAATATTACTGGGCATGATACATATTATAGAGATATTCTTAGAGCTGCTTTGAAGGAAAGGGAGGCTATAATTCTTCATTATATTTTATTCTAAAATGATATTTTACTCAGACTTTTAACCTTTAGCTAAAACAGGCAGTGATACTGCTCACATATATATGTAAAACACACACACTTTAACCTGACCCCATCTATTTTATATTAGAATTCTGTATACAAAATTTCATTTGAAAGAAGAGTACCTACCACATTTAACTCCCAAAATGGGTAATGCTTTTTTAAGTTTACATTTGCTCAATTAGGTCCTCCCCAATTCCCCTTCCAATTCAGAAATTCATGGTTTCTCACCCTTATTACTCGAAGCATAGTGAAGGGCAGACAGGACTGTGAATCAGAAGACCTTTGTTCTAGCTAGGTGATGGTGCTAATTATTTGAGCAAATAATCGCATCTTAGTTATTTGGACTAACTGTGATTTACAAAAAGTTCCTCTTTTATACTCTGTGGTTCCAGGCATCCACAGTCCAAATTCACAGCCCAAATTATTTTGTGATAGAGTTACAAATATTGAGTTACAAATATTGAATTAGAATATATTGCTTAAACGAGGATAATTGTTAAGGATAAAAGTTAAGGTTCAGTGTTGATGCATGATTCCTATGGGCACAAATGTTATCCATTATCTTCATAGAAAATAAAGGCAGATTCACCCTTACTTTCAATTTTCAGTTACTTTAATAGAATATTAATATAATTGAATTAAAATAGATCATTTAAAAATATTTTAAGTTCCATTTTTGAGTCCATTACATTTTGTTGTTGTTGTTGTTGTTGTTGTTTAATGGGACAGAGATACTTTATTTCATTATTTGGACTGACAAAATCAAAGGTCAAAGTTTTCCAGTGGGGACCAAGAGGAAATCTTACTAGTATCCAAGGTATGATCAAAATTAAACACAACCTAGAGCCAGTTCAGAAAGCTCAGTAATCTTCAAAGCTGTTTTCACACATTAATTAATGACATTCCAAGGATGAAAGAAATTTAATTCTCATACTCTGATTATGATATTACTGATAACCACAGGAAGAATCTGAATGGATTAAGATGTGTCATTTTAATAAGGGGCAGGTCAACAAATATATCATCTCATATTAAGGATCTACCATATCATCAGCACTATACAAGGCACAAAATATCCCACTTTATTTATTTATTTATTTATTTATTTATTTTTATGATTTCAGAGAGGAAGGGAGAGAGAGAGAGAAACTGTGAGACATCTCTATCAATGATGAGAGACAATCATTAATCAGCTGCCTGCTACATACTCCCAAATGGGGACCAAGCCCGCATCCCGGGCTTGTGCCCTGACCAATCAGGAATCGAACAGTGACTTCCTAGTTCATAAGTCGACACTCAACCATTGAGCAACGCTTGCCCAGACAAAACTTTATTTTTTAAAACACTTTTAGGTTCACAGCAAAACTGAGAGGAAGGTACAGAGATCTTCAATATACCCCCTGCCCTCACACATGCATGGTCTTCCTCATTATCAACATCCCTCACTAACGTGGTACATTTGTTACCATTGATGAACCTACATTGACACAGTAAGTGATTGCCCAGACTCCACAGATTACTTTAGGGTTCATTCTTGGTACTGTACATTCTGTGGGTTTGGGAAAAGTATAATGACAGAATAGTATCCTACAAAATAGCTTCACTGCCTTAAGAATCCTCTGGGCTCTGCCTTTCATCCCTTCGTTGCCCCTAGCCCTCGGCAACCACTGATCTTTTTACTGTCCCCATAGTTGTGCCTTTATTACTTGACATTTTGTAAAAGCAGGTTTGTCTTTCAAATGATTGTTTGCTTAGGTTTTATATTAAAATTAATTCGTATTTTTTATAAATTGACTACACAGGCTGACCAGGCAGGCAAAGGGTGGCCTGGAAATTCATAGAGCAGGTGGTTTATATATGAATCACTAAAGGAGATATGTACTCATTAGTATTTCATTGTTCAAAATATCCTAAAGTTCAAGGACTCTTGTTGAGGGTATCTGGTATACATTTTATATGCTGGCTTATTTTTGTGACTACTATATAAAATATGTGAGAAGGAACTGACTTAGAGAAACTTGTTTAAATTACACACAAAATAGCTATTCAAGGACAGGTGACAGCATAAAGCAATTTTTCTAAAGTTTTTTTTTTATGAAGAGAATTACCATCTCCACTGTTCACTTTCACCAACCAAATAATCTCTCCTTGTCTCCCCATGAGGTTATGGCTGTGGGAAAATGCTGAAGAAATGGTAATTTAATATGAGGCTATTCAGTAAGTTAAGTAACTATGAACATGTAGCTGGGGCAGAGGTGAGCCGTATTTTCAGCAAAGAGAGCCCCGCACAAAAGTTCCATAGAGAGGGGTCAGCATTTAGGCCTTAGTGGCAGAAGCAAAAGAAGAAATGTCCAAGGGGAAAAGGTGGCCAGCCCAAACTTCCTGAATTTCAGAATTATTTTCCAGGCTGCCCTGGAACGTAGGAGTAGGAAGTTCTGCCGTCCTTCAATTGCCTAGCGCAGGGTTTCTCAGCCTGGGCACTACTGGCATTAGGACTGGATAGTTCTTTGTTGTGAGGCTGTCCTGTGCATTGCAGGGTGTTTAGCAGCATCCTTGGCCTCTAACCATTGGATGTAGTAACAACTTCCCCAACCCTACCCCTTCAGTTCGTAAAAACCAAAAATGTCTCCAGTCTCCCTAGTAGTTGCCAATAGCACCCCACAGATGTGACAGTCCCAAACGTTTCAACATTGCCTAATGCCCCTTGTAGTACAAAATCACTCCCAATCGAAAACCACTGATCTAACACCTTCCTTAGGGTACTGGTTTGTACACACACCTGCACTTGACCTTACTATTTGTAGAACAGAGAACTTGACCTCTAAATGTGTTTTGTACCTCCCACTGAAGTATGTTCCAGGGGCCAAGTGACTGATTTACAGTAAGCTTTTCTAACACGGCTCATTTATTAGTGAGGAATGTGTATCTGCCTGTGTTCTTACTCCAGAGACAGTGTGCACTAATGAAAGACTGAAGATGATAAGCAGGAAAGATGTGGTTGTGTCCTGCCAAACATGTTTTATACATGAAGTTGTCCGTCTCCATTTGTATTGGTGAATTTTTTTTCAAAATACCACTTCATTCATGCTTGCATTTTGTATGATTATTGCATTCTGTATCTTTTCACTAAAAGGAATAATAAACCAGTAAATATTGGCACAAAGAGAGGGAACATTTTGAACTTCAATTATTTAGTATTTTAAAACCAGTTTTTACCTGATAGTGTGGCTCAGGAGAGCAAAACTTTGAGTTCAATAAAATGGTTCTAAATCTCAAAAGCTTAGGGTGAAGATGACATTAGTCACTTCCATTTTATGAAATTTATCACAAGTTTTTAAAGATCCCTGCCTGAGTCAGAAACAAAGTGGCTGTGGTCTGGACTTTTCCTCTGATGAGCTCTGTGACTTGGGAAAATCACTCACCTCTGATGACTGGGTTTAGAGATTCCTCATCTCTCAAATCCAGGGGGCAGACTAGATGGCATCCCGGGACTGTGTCAGCTCAAACATAGTGTGAAAATTTAAAATATGCTCATGAACTAGGAAATTTGAATTCCTTTGAGTTTTAAATCTGTTACAGAGTAGTGATACCTAATGGAAGAAGATAAACTAGAAGAACAAGGTTTAAATTTCATTCAAAGATGACTCCAGATAAACTGATATATTAAATTGAGCTGTGTCATATAAATGGAAAGAGGCACTCATTCAATACTAAAACTTATTAGCTGGAGACTACAGGAGGTGGTTTTTGTGGGTAACCAGCCTTGCTGTCAACTACTCTGCTAGAGGAATATTAAAAAGTTTAAAAAGCAAGATTGTGCCTTTGACAATAATTGAAAACCAAGCTTGCAGTATCATTTTTGCTTCCATTTTGTGTAGCAAGATAGTGAAAACATCAAATAGTGTGAAGGAAATCTTATGGTCCGTCATCTCTATAAAATCATTTAATTGGCTCTGGCTAGTTTAGTCTGTAAATCTTTTAAACACAGTAGAGACAGCTTTTTAAATAGCAGTGTCATCTTTCTTATATAATCCCGCTCAGCAAATGTAGTGTCCTATCTTTAAGAGTGTATTTTATTGATAAAATGTAGATTTGTATGTTCTTTGGCCAGTTCTGCAGCTGGGTGTAGAGAAAACATTCCATCCTAATTCCTGAAATAATTACTTCATCTCTTACATTAGCAAATATATTTTTGTTCTCAGTTAGTATGCAAAGCTTCACATGTTATCATATTTCATAAAATTAAATAGCTCCTTTTCAAATTTAGCCATATTTGATAATCATCATTCAGAACAGAGACCAGAATAATAAAAACTAATTCTCTCCTTTCCTGAACACTTTTAATTTTTCTTCCTGCATTTTAATTGCTTTACTAAATTATAGACATAATATGGATGCTTCTAACCATTTTGAGATTGATTGTTAATGGAAGGGGCATAGAGAAAGGAGAGCTAATCTGGAGTTTGTCTCTAAAATATAGTTATTGAGTTATGCCAAATATAGGGTGTCCCCAAAAATATATACACATACTTTGAGTAATTATAAAGGCAGTGTTTATTAAAATACATTTCATTTTCAAAATTGAGCTTTCAGCTATTAAAGTGTGTGTGCATTTATGGGGGGACACCCTGTATTTTGTCAGATTTCTCTATTTCCTTATTTCAGGATGATCACTAATTTTTGGCCATTGGTTTATCTCTTTTACATGCATACTGAGACTTAGATTTACTAGCAATCTTTGAATAAAAGCTGAGGTTTGCCTTAGAAGTGTTAGGACAAAGTCCTACTGGTAAAGTTTACCTAGGCTTCATTGTCCTTAACATAAAAGGGAAATAGTGGCTCTTTCTTAAGAATACAGTGGAGGAAGCCTAATGAGTTCATGCCAAATACTAAATATAATTTCTAAATACTAGGATTTAATCAAATTTTCTTGGCATCTTTCTGCTCCCGTCAAGTGAGACTGTAGTAGTTGGATGGGTAAAATGTAAAGCGTAGAACTCAGTCTTTCCTATAACTTCCTCTGTTATTAATAGGGTCAAAGGAAACAATCGTTTGGGAAAGAGATTTAGAGATACAGTGAGGAGGAGAAAGAAATCGTGCATGATTTTCCAAAATCATGCAAATTATTGTGCTCCGATAATGCAGTTGGAATGGAAATTCTACTTTTGAAATAGATGTCGCTTTTTTCCATAAACAAAAGGAAGCGCCAGTGTTTTCTTGTCTCTAAAAGGGAACATACTTCACAGCTCCATTAATTTAAAAACACTGAAACAACAGGGTGGCAGCACTCAGTAAGAAACCAGTGTGGCTTTCAGCTACATTTCTGTTGCTTCTAAGTGCTTTTCAAATATTATGATTAACTATATTCTTTCTGCTTATCCTAATTTCCTGTGCTATTCCTTAAGCTGGCTGATCTACCCCCTCAGCAAGAAAGAAAATGAGAAGAAAATAGTTTATGTCTTACTGTGGTGATTGCTATGTCTTGCATGGAGCTTTCTTTATATGTAAATTGTATTGCTCTCATTCCAATCCATTATTTTTTCCTGTCTCTGGATGTAAAGTTTTTTAGCGATGGAGATTTTGTCAGATGAGGACAGACAGCTGGTGAACGTTCTGTGGCTCTTCAACCCCTTTTCCATATCTTACTAAAGTCCCTCTCCATGCTAAACACCTAGAACTATTTAGACGCCCAAATATTAAGAAAATTTCTATTATAATGCTTGGTTTTCTTTGTTTTGCCATATTGTGTCATTTGATGAGATAATCATAACATTTGGTAGAAATGGTTTCCTTTCTACAATTAAATTTGATTCTAATGTTACCACTCTACATTGTATTCTGTTACCTAGGACCAAAAGAGGCTTTTTCCTTCTCCTTGCCTCCCTCTGTTATAAAAGTTGACAGATGTGAATCATAGGCAGCTAAAGAGGGTATGTCAAAATGGGGCCATAAAATGTATTTAACGTAGGAGACTTGGAGCTATTTTGAACATGTTACATCACTATTCTTTGCAAATAGGAGGAAGAAGGAACCTATGACCAAACTATTGAGTTCCGTAGAGGAGGTGATGGCCAGCCCAGGCGGTCCACTCGGCCAACCCAGCAGTTTTACCAACCTCCCCGGGCTCGGAACTAATATGAGAAGGTAAGGTTGACATTGTAAGGTGGTTTCCATATTTAAAAAGGTGTTATTCATGCGGAATAAGTAAGTTCAATTATTAATATTTCATAACAATGTATTGGGAAAAAAACTGATGTTTTAAAACTTTCAATTATAAAGTATGTACGATTAAACCATAGTTATAAATTACTTTTCCACCAACCCTTTCTTCACCAATGCTATCCTTAATCCTCTTTTTTCTCTGTACCTACTCTCTTCTAATGGAGGTGGACAATCAGCGAAGTGCCTATAAGTTTGAAAGCAGGAAGGTGAAAGAAAACAAAGTACTGGCCGGAATAATTGAGTATATTTTTTCATTAATTTCAGTTCTTTTTAAGAAAAAATATATAATTCACTCATGATCCATTTAGACCAGGCGTCCTCAAACTATGGCCCATGGGCCACATGCGGTTGTTTTTGCCATTTTGTATTTTTTACTTCAAAATAAGATATGTGCAGTGTGCATAGGAATTTGTTCATAGTTTTTTTTTAACTATAGTCCGGCCCTCCAATGGTCTGAGGGACAGTGAACTGGCCCCCTGTTTAAAAAGTTTGAGGACCCCTGATTTAGACCACCTGCTATTCTTGCTACAGTTTGCTGTGTGGAAGGCCATCCTATATAATAAAAGCATAGTATGCAAATTGTCCCCTCGACCGAGAGTTCATCTGGGAGTTCGACCAGGGGGCAGAGCCAGCCAGGGAAAGGGAGGGAGGCCCTGGCCAGCAGCTGCTAGGGACCCTACCAGTGCATGAATTTCGTGCACTGGGTCTCTATAGTATTTCAATAAAGGTTGAGTTCAAGAAACTTATCGTTTTATGCCAAAACCGGTTTGGCTCAGTGGATAGAGCATCAGCCTGCGGACTGAAAGGTCCCAGGTTCGATTCCGGTCAAGGGCATGTACCTTGGTTGCGGGCACATCCCCAGTAGGGGTTGTGCAAGAGGCAGCTGATCGATGTTTCTATCATCGATGTTTCTAACTCTCTATCCCTCTCTCTTCCTCTCTGTGAAAAATCAATAACATATATATATATAAAAAAAAACACACACACAAAAAAAGAAACATCGTTTTAAAGGACATAGAGAAACGAGACATACAGATGAAAGGGAGCCAGTAGTCTCTGCCCAGATCATCTGATTAGTGGTTTTCAACCTGGTTATGCTTTAGAACCTGGGATCTTCTAAAAACAATACCCTGCGCCCCAACCCCAGACCATTTATTTTAGAAGTTGGGGTGATGGGGCCCAGGCATGCAAACCCCTGATCTAAATACTTCATAGCAGGAGTCCCCAATAGCGGTGGTCTTGCTCCCCCAGGGGACATGCCACTGTCAGAAGATCTGTCTGGTTATCACAACTAGGGGAGAGAAGGGGTTGCCACTGGCATCTAGTGGGTAGAGGCCAGGGATGCTGCTTTAGTAAATGCACAGGACAGCACCCCCAGAGCAGTGACCTGTCCCAAAATGTCAACAGTGCAGAGATTGAGAAATCCTCCTTTAAAAGAAAAACACTGCTGCTGAAGTCAGAGAGAGAGACAAAGGAGAGAGAAAGAAGGAGAGGAAATGTTTCATAGTATATCTTAAGGAATTGGGTGAAGACAACATGAATGCTTATTGAGATGTAATTTGGGGGTCCTAGGCCATCAAGCCAGAAACTTTCATCATAGAGTTTTAGAAAGAAATTTGCTATCTGAATATCTTCAATAGGAAGGAAGAGAAATGTGACAAAAAAGTCAAGAAATTATAGGACTAATCTAAGGCATCTCATTGTGATGAACCTTATTAATGTGTTTTTGCCATGTTTGGTAATATTTCTATTTTTTGCTTATGCCAGCGCTTTTGAATATTTTTTTTTAATAATCAGAGTTTTCTCATTACAGTTTTTGTTATATTTCACCCTAAAGAGAATTTTGGACTTAACTGTATCTTTTTTTCTCATGTATTTTCTCCTCAATAACAAGACCATTGAGAATTTTAAAGAAATTGTTCTCAATTCATCATTTTAGCTATTTATTCTGCTCCAGCTGTTATCCACATTGTATCTTTCCCCTGCTAAGTGACTCCATTTTTCAAACCAGCTGTGGCTGTTTAGGACTGGAAGTGCAGCTAGCCAGAACTGAGATGTGCTATCCATGAAAAATGCATACCAAATTGTAAAGACTCAGTTTAAAAAAGTAAAATATCTCAATAATTTTTATTGATCATATTGAAATGACATTTTAGAGAGATTGGGTTAAGTAAAATATGTTACTAAAATTAATTTTACTTATTTACTTTTACTTTTTTAATGTGTCTACTAGAAAATTAAAAATGGCTCATGTCTCACTTTCTATTTCTGTTGGACAGCACTGGCCCAGAGTCTTGTGTCTTCTTCAGCTTCCCCAAAGCTCCTCCATTGGTTAAAAATTAGTTCTGCCATCTCGAAGTGAAGAAACCTTTATTTCCTAGCTCTTAGCTCCTTATGTAGTCATCTGCCTGGAGAGGAAGCATGGCTTCTGATTTACCAGAGCAAGCCAGCGTGGCAACTTTTTCCTTTATCATTGACTTTTCTTTGTGCTTAATACAAGGCCATTAAGTAAATAGATATAAACCACTTAAATAAAAAGGTAGTAAAACACTTAAAATAAGTAAAATAAGTTTAGTGTACTTACAGTTAAATCTCTTTTCAGGTAAAGGAAAACTGAGACTTCCCTCTTAGCTTTCTGAGGTCTTTTAAATTGTTTAAGACAAGATTTTAGTATAAGGCCAAAGTTCCCTATACTACCACTAGCATCCCCACATACACATATTCTTCCCCAAGGGTAGGGAGGGATTATATTCTACTTGAGCTTTGTCACTAACAAAAGCAGGAGGGCATGGGAGCCAGGGGTAGGTGAGAGAAGGGGGTCCCGTGGAGCCATTGGGGAAATAGACCTACCTCTGAGAAAAAGTGGTGGCAAGTCAGGTCAAATCCTTCAGGGGAGATAAGGCCCCAAATGTTAAACTTATAGTTCCTGGACTTCTCATAGTTGTTGCAGACAAGTTAGAAATATGAGCAAATATGGATAGAGAAATTATGCATAGGTCTGTAACCAATGAAACTGAACCAAAACTAGGTGCATTTGATGAGTTTTCTGACGTGATTGGGGTTATAGGAACTAGACTTAAGTAGTAGGGATAGAGTTTAGAAATCAGTTTTAAGCTTCATTTTCTTGGCAGAGTATAGAGTCCTCTGAAGAGATTCTAAAGGTGGAGGAAAGCTTAAAGAGGAGAAGAAGCATAGTGCACGGAAGCATTTTTCAGTGGCTACATAGAGTATATAAATCAAAACAGTTGGTGCTAAATATACAGTATATATGGGTAGTGGCTGAAGACTATGGCTTTAGACATCTTAAGAGTTTGAAGTGTTCAGTGCTATCACGAACTTCCAAATAAGGGTGATTATGATTGAAATTACACTTAATAAATATTGCTATTGGATGTAGGATGGATTACAGCACCTGGAGGGCAAGCATCTAAGCAGCTAACTGCAGTGGTCTAGTGGCGGAGAGGTTAGGGTTTCTGTCCTGCTGTGAAGGGGAGATGGCTGGCCTGTGTGGGAAGGTTTGAAAGACACCTCAGCATGAGCCCCCAGTGCAATGAAGGTTCAAGCTCAGCATATGAAGCAGTTTAATAATTGTTGACTCACATTGAACTTCATTTCTGGTTTCTTATTTGTTTGATGAAAGAATCATCTTTGCATTTTCACATATCAACCACAAACTTTGAAACCTATAGCTAAGACTGTTACATAAATACCACGACTTCGTTTATTTTCTAAGGTTTTAACACCATTTTTAGCTGGTAAAAGATCTATTTTTAAAAGTGAAAAATTGTTTTGACAATCTGGTCCTGCAAATTTTTTCAAATCAAGGCCAGGGAAGTGATCACTCTAAGAATAGCTATTACAGAACCCTGTGATGCCAGCAGCGTGGGCATCATGTGAGGATGATAGTACAGAACTCTATTTTCTAAGCAGGAGACTGTTTACTCGGGAGACTTATGAGCTGTTAGTATGCAGCCATGGGAATTCTGCCCAAGCATGCTTTTATGCATGAAGCTCAAATAGGACCAGAACAATCACAGCTCATCTCTACACTTCTCTCAGCTTTCTGTTGTCACCACCCAAAGTGTTTGAACTAGAGTGGTACCTGATAAAGGTGGGGAGCAGGCAGGGGAGGTGACAAACTAAAATAAATGTCCTGTGTGGACTAAGCTAGTTCGGAAGTATTCAGAGGGATAGGATGGAGGTAGAACTGGTTCATTGGCAGGCTGCTTCTTTTTAAAATCATTCTCTGTTAAAAACTATTAGGTTAATGGACATTCCTTAAATCAATTTGCTAGCAATAAAGGGGCTAATGGTACAGAGATGTACTTTAAGAGTTTAAGAGAAAAAAGTATTTAGAAAGATTTTGCTTTTGGGTTTATATATTTATATAAATTATGTTTATAAATGAAACTGTTTATTCTATTTGCAATCTATTGATATTTCTACAAGCACTTCACATTTACAGGTAAGTTTCAGCAGAATTGTATCCTGAGTATGAAAAAGTCAATTTGTAGGTCCAATTTCACTTTCTTCCTCTCTTTTTTTTAAATAGAGTCTTTGTGAAGAGAGGAGCCATTGACGGAAACATCCTGGTCAAAACCTCTTGATAGACCTTCTAATTTCCCTTCAGAATAAGATGCAGCCATGGTGTATATTATCATTTCAAGAATGAAAAAGCAGATTTTAGGGGGGAAAAATACAAGTGAAAGAATTTTTCTTCTGCCATCAATAAAATCAGTGCGCTATTATATACCTTGTTTTACAGTATGTTTTATTTGCTGAATATTGTCTTTCTCTTTCACCTAGTATTAACACCACACTAATTGCCTTCTATCGATAGAATAGCGATGATAGCATACCGGAGCCTCCCCTAAAAATTACAGAATAAACTGACTTACACAGCTGGCCACATTTCTTGCAAAAACAACCTGAAGCCAAATTGCAGTTCTTAGTATGGTAAGTACTTAGCTACTAAGTGCAGCAGCAAAAAGTATTTAAAATTCAAATATGTTGTTTTTAGCACTCTATTAGCTTTTTCAAATGCAATTCAATTTTAAAAAGGCATTTCCTCGTAATGTGTGCAGTGGGTCTTTCAGGATTCATGTAAGTTGCAAATAACAGAAAACCCAACTCAAACTGCTTTCGTATTTCATTTAAACACTAAAGACAATTTACTGGCTTGTACATATCACTACCAGAAGCTCAGTAGGTTTTAGTTGGTTTCATTCAATGACTCAGACTTGTTGTGAAAGACCCTGATTCTTTGCATCTCTCGTGTTTACTTGCTCTGTCATTAGCTTCATTCTGCAGGAGGCTTCCCCATGTGGTCACAGATGGTTATGCTTCCAGAGCTATTAAGTGTGAGGACCATTTCTAGAAGTACACTCAGAAGAGAAAAGAAGCTCCTCTCCTTAGGCCACATTCACCTGTACTGTGCTACTTTTGTGCTTAAGAACCAGTAACTTCACAAGGGTCTGCGGATTCGTTTAGGCCTGATCCGGCCTTACAAGTGGGGCTGGTCTGCTTCCTGGAAGCGTTGGGAGCATGTTAGATTCAGGTAAAGGATGTGCTTCTGAAAGTCAGGAAATTTGCCAAAAGGAGAGGCAGGAGGTGTTGGAAAAGCAACCCAGACTGTCATTGCAGAGAGCCGATATGTCTGAACTACAAACTTCTTCATTAAATAGGACAGAAATAATGTTCCCATAGTGTTAGTCCTATGAAGTCAGAAGTGAAGTCTAAAACAAAGCATGAGAAGGTAGGAGGGATGGAGGAAGGGGAAAACAGAATCCTCCAGCCAAAATAAGTGACAAAATTTAGTACTTTGCTTTAAAGGAGAAGGCCTAAGGCTCTCAGGGACTATTAACTCTTAAGTTTTCTTATTAGCCCACAGTTGATTATTTCTACAATATTTTTTTGTTGTTGTTAATCCTCACCCTAGGATATTTTTTCCATTGATTTTTTTTAGAATGGAAGGGGGGGTGTGGAGAGAGAGAAACATTGATGAGAGAGACACATCAACCCCGACCAGACCAAGTATCAAACCTGTAACCCAAGTATGTGTCCTTGACAGGGGATCGAACCCATGACCCTTCGGTGCATGGGCCAATACTCTAACCACTGAGCAACAGTGGCCAACGTGATTTCTGCCATATCTTAATAAATAAAAGGGTGTAGGTGAAAAAGACGTTCTTGCAATATTTGGTTTTTGTTTGTCCTTTATTATTGCTATATATTATAGGCAGTTTCTTCAAGATCTCCACATAATTCAATATGTATCTCGGGTTGAGAACCAGGAGAAGACCCATGGAAATTTTTATGAATTTGATAGCTGATAAACAAGGGAAGAGGCAGGAGAACTTAGGTTAGTGTGTGTTTGTGTCTTAGTTTTTAACACAAAAATGTAAAAAGTAAAAAGAATTAAAAATTATTTATATAGATAAAAGCTTGTAGCATCCTATCTAATAAAGAGGGAATATGCTAATTGACCCTCACACCGTCGCAAAGATGGCGGTGCCCACAGCCAATAAGGAGGGAATATGCTAATTGACTGCCATGCCCTCAAAGATGGCGGCGCCCACAGCCAAAAGATGGCAGCACCCAGTCCCCTCAGCTCCACCGGGGCAGTGGGCCCGGCCACTCCGCGTGCCTGCCTCTGGAGTCCCCTAGTCCCCTCAGCCCCCCAGCTGCCCAGGGCCAGCCCGAGACGCAGGTAAGCCTCGGATGGTGGCTGCTCAGCCACCCAGGGCTGCCCGAGGCTCAGGTAACCAGGGCTGGCCGAGGCTTGCGCTGCCAGCAGTGGCAGCAGCAGAGGTGTGAGGGGGTGTTGCCTTCCCCTGATTGCCAGGTTGCCTCCCACCCCTGAGGGCTCCCAGACTGTGAGAGGGGGCAGGCCGGGCTGAGGGACTCCCCGCTCCAGTGCATGAATTTTCATGCACTGGGCCTCTAATAAGAATATAAGGGAAGAAAATATTTTTGCATAGCTATACAATGTGTTTGTGTTTTAAGCTAAATGTTATTACAAAAGAGTCAAAAAGTTAAAAAAAATTTTATAAGTTCATAAAGTTAAAAAGTGGCAGTAAACTGAGATTAATTTATTATTGAAGAAAGGAAACTATTTTAGCCTGGGTGCACAGTGTTCATAAAGTCTGTAGTAGTGTACAATAATGTCCTAGGCCTTCACATTATCTCATCACTCACTCACTGACTCACGGAGCAACTTTCAGTCCTGTAAACTCCATTCATGGTAAGTGCCCCATAAAGGCATATTATGTTTTATCTTTTATACCATATTTATACTGTACCTTTTCCATGTTTAAATACGTTTAGATATATAAATACTTATCATTGTGTCACAATTTCCTATAGTATTCAGTGCAGTGACATGCTGGAATGGGTTTGTAGTGGAGGAGTAATAAATAGGCTTACCAAATAGCGTAGGTGTGTAGTAGGCCATACTCTTTAGTTTGTGTAGTGCACTCTCTGATGTTCACACAATGACAAATTGCCTAATGACACATATCTCAGAATGTATCCCTGTTGTTAAGCAATGCATGACTGTATTTTCTTCAAAACTTGGTGCTTCACATTTAACTCATTGGTCTTTGGACCATATTGTCCATTTTCCATAGGTTAAGCAAAGCCAGCCAGTCAGCCAAATAAAAGCACAGGATTTTTTTTTTATTTTTTAGGTCAGAAAACCTCTAACTTTATTTTCCTCCAAATCAAACAACCATGGTAGTGGGAGTTTGTGCTGTGGGAGTCTGTGCTTGTTTCTCAATAAATTTCCACATTTGCTATACCATTTTTTGTCCGTGGTTTTATTCTTTGACTCCACCGGACAAAGAATCCGGGAAATCATCCTGTCCAGGGAACACAGTACATTCCAGTCCAATTTTCCCGTATCACTGGTCTCTTCCTCCCTCCACACAAAATAAGATGACCTAGCCTGACAAAAATAAGTTCTTTCTTTTTTTGCTAATACCTTCTTGCCCCACCCTTCTGCCTATGAAAACCTTCCACATTCTACAACCCTCGGGAGCACCTTGGGTTGCTTAATTCATGAGTTGCTTAATAAGCCCATTAGATCTTTGAATTTATTTGATGGAATTTTGTTTTTAACAGCACATATCTGTTTGAAAGCTTATTGGGTTAGGGAGGTACTGGACCTTTTAAGCATAGTACCCTCCATCTTGTATAAAAAACTGCTGTTTGAAATTCTCTGCTATTGTTAGATAGTCCCTTGTCCTGTAAACTCTGTCACTTTAAGACAGTCTCTTATTCTATAAAATGACTTTGTTTTTAGTTTGAATAATAGAAAAAGATAAACTTAACTGTCTGGCCTTGCAAGCTAGCCATCCAATGTAATAGACTAATATAGACTAACTAGAGGCCCGATGCATGAAAATTCATGCACTAGAGGGGGGTCCCTCAGCCCGGCCTGCCCCCTCTCCCAGTCCAGGAGCCCTCAGGGGCTGGAGGCGACCCAGCAATCGGGAAGGCGACGCCCCCATCTCACCTCTGCTGCTGCCTCTGCTGACAGGGCAAGCCTCGGCCGGCCCTGATTACCTGAGCCTTGGGTGGCCCTGGGAGGCTGGGAAGCCGCCATCTGAGGCTTGCCTGTGCCTTGGGCCAGCCCTGGGCGGCTGGGGGACTGAGGGTGGGTATGGCTGCACCGTGCGCCTGCCATCACCCTGGCTAGGCTGAAAGGACTGTGGGACTCCAATGGGGCTAAGGGGACTGGGCGCCGCCATCTTGTGGCTATGGGTGCTGCCATCTTTGTGACAGCATGATGGTCAATTTGCATAGTCCCTCTTTATTAGATAGGATACTGATGATAATTCCCATATTCTTATGCCAAGTACTAGCTCATTATGTATTCAAGGTTACAATTGTCTGTAACAATAATCTACACAGAGCTCTTCATAAAATCTGCAAAGAAGCTCAAAAGGTATAAATATGAGAAACTTCCTGTGTGACTTCACTCAGAGATTTGGAAGAAACACCTCCCTCTGGGCCGCGCGCAGTAAACAACTCCTAATTAATTGGCTCATTAAGGCATCTTGTATCTCACTCGCTGATTATGACACAACACCATCATAAATATACAGCCCTCCTTTTTATGTCTTTCCTTTGTTTAAAGAAGGAGAAAGATGGCAGTGAACAGAAGGGAGGAAGAGGGAGCAGAGACGACCACAGGCAATACCCTCAAAGAGATCCATTTTGGGAAGAGTAAAAATGAAAATGTGAGGATCAAAAAGATAATTTCTTCAAACTAATTAATTCTGTGGCCTATGGAAAATTGTTATTCTGCCCAGGTGCCCAGGTATCCCCTTGTGAAAGTCGATGGCTGCCATTCGCAGTCTGTGGAGAGCACCAGAATCCTCCAGAGGCCTTCTTTAAATGACATGGCCAGCTCCACCTGTGACCTGGTTCTGTGGTTCTCTGTTCAGGTTCTGGGAATATGCATTTTAATCAGTCTCCTCAGGTGTTTGTGTTGCTCATGACTGGCTGTCACTCATCCTCTGCTCTGGACAGACGAGCAGAGTCTCCTGCAGAGCCTTAAAACTGCAGATCAAGGCATCAGAATCAGAAGACCCATGGAGCATGGGATTAGGGTGTGTAAGGACAAAGATATGAAAAACAAGAGGCCTAATTCTCCCTGATGAGATTCCTCTCCCTCCTTTTTTTTCAGATCTTTCACTTTAGAAAACTTGTAATTGTACATCTTCTCTCTTTGAGATGTATGAAAATCCTTTTGAAAACTAGATGACCCATGAATGCCTTTCTCAAGGACCTTGATATTTACTCTTTGAAATGTAAACATCAAGGAAAATAGCACCCCAATCACCCAGTTTCTGTGGAATGGTAGGCACCTTGTTGCAAGTTGCAAAATTACCTCCTGTCATAAAGATATGAGTTGGTTTCTCAACTAGGTAAAGCTAATAAGCTAACACAGATAGTCACTCCATTTACCATGTGAGTCAAGGATGAACCATGTACCAGTATGACAAATGGTGCTGTCAAGTTCTCTTACTAGAGGGCTAGTAATTGTTTATCTTGAGAACATGTGTGTAATGGGTTCTATCTGCTTGGCTCTATAAGGGAGGAGATGTTTTTTTCTCTTTTGCAATCTCCTAGCAGACTGGCTGTGATATGTATCACATTCTGGTTTAATGTATATTCACTAGCAAACAAACAATTTTTTTGTTTCTACTACCTTAGTGGAGAAGTTTCCTGTTTGGAGGAAGATTTTGTTTTTAATGCTCTTTCCCCATGTGGAGGAGGAAAAATTAATTTTTCTTCTTCCCTTCTAAAAATTCTGACTAGTAATCAGATTAACAAATGGCAGATTAAGAGGAGAAAATGACCAAATTATTATATATGTACATACAGGGGCTCCACAAGGATATAGGGCCCAAAACAAATTAAGGGGTTGAAGCTTATATGCCATCTTGACCTTAGGAGGAGGGGGTTGTAGAACTTCAAAAGGCAGGAAGGCAATTCATATGGAGATGAAAAAGTGAATGTATAGTAAATTAATGTTTGCCGGGCTATTTTAATAATGGGACACACAAACTGTTAGCAGTGAACCAGCAGTAGAAGTTAACCAGCAGAATTGGACCTCGGTTCAGCAACCTAGGTTCTTGAGTTTGGCCGGGAAAGAATTCAGAGCCAAGCACTCAAATTATAAGAGAAATTTTATTTAGGAAGTCACAGAGGTAGAAAAAGTGAGCTAGCTTGGTTGTGCAGGCTCAGGAAACAGGTAACAGGAGGGGAAAAAAGGTCCCTTGGAACTTAAAGAAAGCAAGGATATATGCATGTGGGGAAAGAGGTGGGAAAAGGCCTGGCCAGGGAAAAAAGAGGGTGGGGTAAGGCATGAGCTTGAGAGAGAGAGAGAGAGAGAGTTGAGAGAGAGAGAGAGAGAGGTTGCCCTGAGAGAGAGAGAGAGAGAGAGAGAGAGAGAGGTTGCCCTGAGAGAGAGAGAGAGAGAGAAAGAGAGAGAGGTTGCCCTGAGTCCTTTGTCTTGAGGGGTTTTATCTAGAAGTCTCAGGCGAGGATCTTAATAGAATATTCATCTACTTTCCAGGTGTGTCTCCTCAAGGTCGCGGTCTCCACTGATTGGTCGGAGGCACCAGGACAGGGGGCCATTAGTCATCACATCTGGTCCTGATGTCAACTATGGCATAGTCCCAACCTGGCCCTGCTGCTTTGTTGGGCCTGGAGCTGCAACACAACTGAGACTTCAATGTTATCTCTAGAGTTTAATGCTTAAGGGAGTGGTTGTGCAAGGGCTTGTATGGGAGTTGTATGAGGCTATTCTCTGGCCCCCTTGCTCCTCCTCCAAGGGGATACACCACATGATGACTAGCAACATGCCATGGGAGGAAAGGTCAGGGGAGGGTCTGAACCGTATTGCCATTTGCAATAACATGGATGGACCTTGAGAATATTATGCCAGGTGAAATGTAGATAAAGCTAAGAACCATATGATTTCACTCATATGTGGGATGTAAAACTGAAACTCATGGACACAAACAGCAATACGGTGTTTGTCAGAAGGAAGGGGTGGAGGGAGAAGGGGGTCCTAATGTACGGTGACAGGAGAAGATTTGACTTTGGGTGGTGGGCACACAGTGCGATATTCAGATCTTGTAACAAACCCACACCTGAAACCTGGATCCTCTCACATGTCCAGTGTCAATGGTTCCTCCCTGTGTGACAACTATTCCATACTCTGAACCACAGGGTTCACTGTTTCCCCTGGAAACCATTGTTGGTCATACTTGGTTCTCTAAGGAACCACTTGTTGCCACTTACTCCCAGTGCTTTTCTGTTTGTTTTGTATGTTTGTCCGTTTGCCTTAAACCTTGACTGTTAAGGGTTTCACTCTACCTTGTTCATGGCAACAATGGCCCATTTAAACTGGACCTGTCCTCAGTGATGTGTCTTCTTCACATCTAATATATTTTTAAAATATTTTTTATTATTTCAGAGAGGAAGGGAGAGGGAGGGAGAGATAGGAACTTCAACAAAGAGAGAGAATCATCAATGAGCTGCCTCCTACATGGCCCCTACTGGAGGCCGAGCCCGCAACCCAGGCATGTGCCCTGAGCAGAAATCAAACCATGACCTCCAGGTTCACAGGTTGACACTCAACCACTGGGCCGTGCTGGCTGGGCAGGATCAGCTTGTTTTCTATTGTCAATGTCAATTCCCGCCCCGTGTCTGATCACTGAGTGGTTTTTATCTTCTCCCCAGTAGGGGTTGGAGGAAGATCTAGTAAAATCTACTGAACAAATTTCAGGAGAAAAATCTTAACACTGCTTTACAAACCAAAGTTTATTGTGTATTCTAAAGTACAAGTTAATGAATAGCAGGGCAGATGTTGCCAGGTTTTTGTGAGTACTAAATTGCAGTTTATTTTCTTCTGAGAATTCCTTTAACATGGCATTTTCTAATACAATATATGAAAATTTGGTTTTTATTATGAAACTCAGTTGCAATTTCAGTTCTAATTATGACATATTAAGTGTGCTGTTTTAAGGTGGTTAAATGTGCAATTTAAATTTCTTATAAACACTTTACATTTTAAAGAGTAGAGGCATAAATTTTAACTTCCATCCTCCCCACTGTAAAATCAATTAAAGAATATAAAAAATGCTAATGAAAATCTTGCAGATATTACACTTGTGCAAACAGAGACCAAAATTCTGCTCTACAGCTGACTGTTTAAATCCTTAGTTTTCACACTAATGTTGTATTAGTAAGGATTAGAGGTGTTAATAAACTGATACATACATCCTTTGTCCTTTTATTCATTCAGTCAGTCATAAATTCAACTCAACATCACCTATTTTTGAGCCTCTGATAGATTCTAAAAGGATTAATATATGTGACTATCCTTACAAAGTTTAAGAGAGAAAATGAGGTATGATGCAATTGAAGAAGAATAGATTTTTTTTTTTTTTAACTTGGAGGTAGCATTTGGAAAGATAGAGATCATCTTTGAAAATAGAAGGACAGATGTTTTTGTAAGCATGGGCTTGAAAACCAACCTAGGTTAATTCTGGTGTTACTCCTTACTAGCTGTTTGACCCATGCATGACACCCTGCTTAAGCCTTCTAAGCTTTAATTACCTTCTCTATAAAATGGGAAGTGTTATAGTAATACAACTTTGTTCTGAGGGTTAATTGAATTAAAATAAGTAAATCATAGTACTTTGCATATAGTAGGTGTCAATAAATTCTAGTTTCACCCCACTCATCTAATTATATATATTTAACTATCCAAGTCTCTGGATTAATTTCTTTATTCAGTCATTTAAACATTCATTGAATACCACTGTGATAGGTGCTGAAGATCCAAGAATGAGTAATTCAAAATCCCTGCTGTGTGTAATCATTTACTATAGGAGAAAGACCAATAAACAAATCAATGCAGTAGAGGATAATAGTAGAGTAGAATGGTTATCTTCTATTATACACTATACACTGTTCCTGTCCTAGAAGGTGGGTGCAGAAGTGCAGGGTGAGGTACAGGTTTGTGGTTTCCTTGGCAATTGGTACTCCACAAATGTGTCCAAATGGAGACTTTTTCTCAACCAAGTAATCCTAGCAATTTTTAAGAAATTCAATGAAAAGTGGTGAGGATGTTGGGAAAATTAAACAAGTAAATGCAACAAAATGAAACTAGACCACCAACTTACCTATACTCAAGAGTAAAGTAAAAAATGGGTAAATGACTTAAATGTAAGTCACAAAAACCATAAAAATCCTAAAAGAAAATGTAGGCAGTAAAATCTCCGACACCTCACATAGCACTATTTTTGCTGATACATCTAGAGCAAGAGAAACAAAGGAAAAAATAAACAAATGGGACTCCATCAAACTAAAAAGCTTCTGCACAGCAAAAGAAACCATCAATAAAACAAAAAGGGAACCCATTGTTTAGGAGAACATATTTGCCAATGATACATCTGATAAGGGGTTAATTTCCAGAATATATAAAATACTCAACAACAGGAAGACAAACAATCTTACATAATAAAGGGGTAATATGCAAATTAACTCTCATGCCCTCACAAGGTGGCTGCCTATGACGAGGCCAGCAGGGGAGTTAGTGAGGGATGACCAAATGACTGAACAAGCAGGCTGCATGGGGCGACTAGGCCAGCAGGGGGGTTAGTGAGGGATGAACAAACAACTGAACAGCAGGCTGTGTGGGGTGACCAGGCTGGTGGGGGGGCCATGAGGGACAACCAGGCCAGCAGGGGGGGGGCAGTTAGGGGCAACCAGGCTGGCACGGGGGGGGGGGAAGTTGGGGGCGATTAGACTGGCAGGTGGGGCAGTGAGGGGCGACTAGGCCAGTAGGGGGGGCAGTTGGGGACAACCAGTCCAGCAGGGAGGGGGCAGTGAGGGGCAACCAGGAAGGCAGGCAGGGGAGCAATTAGGAGCCAGCGGTCCAGGATTGTGAGAGGGATGTCCAACTGCCGGATTGGAGAGGGTGCAGGCTGGGCTCAGGGGACCCCCTCCCTTCCCCGTGCATGAATTTTGTGCACCAGGCCTCTAGTCCAATATAAAAAAAGACAAAGGACCTGAAAAGACATTTCCACAAAGAAGACATGCCGATGGCCAATAGACATATAAAAAAATGTTCAAAGTCACTGATCATCAGAGTTCAAATCAAAACTTCAATGAGTTATCAACTCACAACTGCCAGAATGGCTACTATCAACAAATCAACAAACAGTAAGTGTTGGCAAAGATGTGGAGAAAAGGGAACCCTAGTGCACTGCTGGTGGAAATGCAGACTGGTGCAGCCACTGTGGAAAACAGTATGGAAGTTCCTCAAAAAATTAAATATGGAACTGCCTTTGACTCAGCGATCCCACTTCTGGGAATATATCCTAAGAATCCTGAAACACAGTCAGAAAGAATATATGCACCCCTAAGTTCATAGCAACATCATTTATAATAGCTAAGATCTGGAAGCAGCCCCAGTGCCCATCAGTAGATGAGGGGACAAGAAAGCTGTGGTTCATTTACACAGTGGACTACTATGCGGCTGTAAAAAAGAAAGATCTTACCTTTGGAATAGCATGGATGGACCTAGAGATTATTATGCTTATAGAAATAAGTCAGTCAGAGAAGTATCACATCATCTCACACATATGTGGAATCTAATGAACAAAATAAACTGAAGAACAAAATAGGTCCAGAGGCATGGATGCATGGAACAGACTGACTGATCTTGGAGAGGAATGGGGTTGGGAGACAGGAAGAGATAAACCAAAGAACATATACACATACTAGGGGCCCAGTGCACAAATTTGTGCACCTTGAAAGGGACTGTGGCCTGCAGGGCTGCAATGGGCACAGGGGTAGCTCTTGGCCCATCCTCCACAACCCTGCCTGGCCCCTCCCGCCACGGCCCCTGGTCCCCTGTCTGCTGGCAGCCCTGCTCTCACCACCGCAGCTCCCATGTGCTGCTGGCGCCAGCCCCACTCGTACCCACTGACAGTGCGAAGCGACTGGGGCCAGCACCAGCAGCAGGTGTGAGCGGTGGCTGCTGCCCCAATCGCCCCTCAGGAGCAGGAGGAGGTGGAGAAGCCCTCAGGGGCGATCAGGGCCAGCAGCCTCTGGGAGTACCTGCTGATGGTGCCGAGCTATTGGGAACGGCACCGGGCACCAGCAGCGGGTGCAAGCAACAGCTCTGACACCAGCAGCAGGTGCGAGTGCCAGGCGGGACCAAAGCACGTGAGAGCAAAGAATTTTCAGTAACCACCAGAGGCTTGCCCTGATGACAGCGTCTGGCGCCCCACCTTGGTCTGGCACCCCCGCTCACCTGCTCCACCATCCCACTGCTGCTGACGCTCGCCATGTTCCATGCACGCCCCCTGGTGGTCAGCGCATGTCATAGTGACCGGTTGTTCTACTGTTCAGTCTATTTGCATATTAGGGTTTTATATATATATATATATAGACTAGAGGCCTGTTGCATGAAAATTCATGCACTGGAGTGGGGGGCGTCCCTCAGCCCAGCCTGCCCCCTCTCACAGTCAGGGAGCCTTCAGGGGTGGGAGGCAACCTGACGATCAGGGGAAGGCGATGCCCCCTCACACCTCTGCTGCTGCCACTGCCGGCAGTGCAAGCCTTGGCCGGCCCTGGTTACCTGAGCCTCAGGTGGCCCTGGGCAGCTGGGCAGCTGCCATCCAAGGCTTGCCTGCACCTTGGGCCAGCCCTGGCAGCTGGGCAGCTGCCATCCGAGTCTTGCCTGTGCCTCGGGCCGGCCCTGGGTGGCTGGGGGGCTGAGGGGACTGGGGGACTCCAGAGGCAGTCATGAGGAGCGGCTGGACCTGTCTGGGGGTGGGCCCAGCCATGCCGCCCGCCTACTGCCTCAGCGGGGCTGAGGGGACTGGGCGTCACCATTTTGTGGCTGTGGGTGCCGCCATATTTGAGGGCGTGGCAGTCAATTAGCATTTTCCCTCCTTATTGGCTATGGGCGCCACCACCTTTGTGAGGGTGTGATGGTCAATTAGCATATTCCTTCTTTATTATATAGGACTAGAGGCCCGACACACGAAATTCGTGCACAGGTACAGTTCCTAGGCCTGGCCTGTGATCAGGGCCATCTTCCCTGGCTGCCTGCAGCCGGCCCCACCCCCCGCAGCCACCCACCCTCAGTTCCCTGTTCGCCATTGGGCGATCGGAGCCTGTCAGCTGGGAGAGGAACCGAGAGGTGGTCACTGTGCCTCATAGTGACTGGTCGAGTGGTCATTCTGGTTGTTCCACTGTTAGGGTTAATTTGCATATTACCCTTTTATTATATAGGATAGAGGCCTGGTGCACGGATGGGGGCTGGCCAGTCTGCCCTGTTGGGGGCCCCGGATCGGGGTGGGGGTCCCCACTGGGGGGTGGGGCCACCTGGGGCGAGGGGCCGCTGGGCAGTTTGCAGGCTGGCCATGCCCCTAATCGGGGTGGGGGTCCCTGCTGGGGGGTGGGGCCAGCCGGGTGAGGGGGCGGCAGTTGTTCCGGTCTCTGGTCGTTCTGCTGTTTCGGTCGCTGGGCTTTTATTATATAGGATATGCATAGCCCATGGACACAGACAATAGTGTGGTGAAAGCCTGGGGTGGGGCAGGGACAGGGTGGAGGGGCCAAGGGGAAGGAAATGGGGACATCTGTAATACTGACAACAATACTGTAAATATATTTAAAAAATAGTGGTAAAGAAGTCCAAATAGATGATAACGGGAGGTAGAACTGCACAGTCCAAATGCCTGGGTTCGTATGTGTGTTCCGCCCTTTATTAACTGTGTGCCCTTAGGTAGGTTATTTCACCTCTCTGAACATCTGTCTTGAGGATAATAGTTGCACCTATCACATTGACTCTTAAATAAAAAACATTTACGTAAAACATTGAATATGTTAAATATTCAATATTAGCTGTTATTATTTGTGTAAGAATTCTTGCAAACATTAGAGTAGGTGTATTACTTTCCATTTAAAATGGCAAAACTAAAAGGCCCATTTAATCCTGTATCCACGAGATCTCCCAGTCACCTGGTCTCCCTCTCGTGTAACACGGGGCTCCTTTGGAAGGTGTGCCAGTGGCGGCAGCCAGGGGAACCAGCAGCAGAGCTCTACTGCTCTCTCATCACAACTTCACACCGGCAGAACCGGGGACCCCTCTGTAAAGCGCGAGACTGGTCAGACTCAGGGACAGCCTGAGAATAGAGGCGATTTCTGTGAAAGTGCCTCTTTGAAGGAAATAATTGTTTTCACTCAAAGTTTAATTATGTCCATTCTGAACACAACGATTTCCCAGGGTTCCCTACAATGTAAGCTCTTTTCAGCTTAAACTTACTTACTTTTTATCCTCCCGCAGCACATAAAAGATGTCCCCAAATAATGGTTAGATTTAAAAATATAATTATGGCCATGCCAGTGTGGCTCAGTGGTTGAGCATCGACTTATGAACCAGGAGGTCACAGTTCAATTCCCGGTCAGGGAACATGCCTGGGTAGCAGGCTCCAATCCCCAGTGTGGGGCGTGCAGGAGGCAGCCGATCAATGATTCTCTCTAATCATTGATATTTCTCTCTCTCTCTCTCCCTACCTGTTTATCCCTGAAATCAATAAAATAATATATATTTTAAAAATAAAATAAAAACAAAATTATGTATAACTAATGCAACCTGCACTGAAGCCACATTCAGGAATAATTAAACTTTTTTTTTTTAATCACTTTTTAAGTTGAACTACTTGTATGCAAGCATTTCAGTCTTTGGTGCCAAGTGGGTATTTGATTCCCTTGCTTTGTTTTCATATTCCCAGTCATCCAGACACGGACACAAACACACACACACTTGTCCTCTGTTATCCAAACAGCACCTGGTCTCCTGGTTGAGGTTTGGCTTTGGGCCTAGCTGTCACAGAGCGGTGTGTGGATTGCAGTATGACTAGGAGCTCAGAGGCAATGGGGAAGCTGCCAAAGTCTTAACTTCTGCATAATCCTCTGCTTCCTCCTCTCAAGAGCACCTCATTCATGGCGTTAGCACCACCTGCCACACCTTTCGGCTGTACTTCATCTCGGAGCAAAGGGATCGCAGGCGGGAAGGTCACACCACGCAGAAGCCTGGGATCTAGCAGGATGTTTGTGTCCCAGGGCATCTGCCCGCCCTCCACGTGGGGCGGAACAACCCGAATGCAATTTCACCTCCACTCTCCCAAACGGTAGTGAACCCTGTACCTTCTTACAGCCACCAGTCTTTGGTGCCAAGTGGGTATTTGATTCCCTTGCTTTGTTTTCATATTCCCAGTCATCCAGACACGGACACACACACACACACACACTTGTCCTCTGTTATCCAAACAGCACCTGGTCTCCTGGTTGAGGTTTGGCTTTGGGCTTAGCTGTCACAGAGCGGTGTGTGGATTGCAGTATGACTCTAGGAGCTCAGAGGCAATGGGGAAGCTGCCCATTGCCAGGAATAATTAAACTTTTTTTTTTTTTAATCACTTTTTAAGTTGAACTACTTGTATGCAAGCATTTCAGTCTTTGGTGCCAAGTGGGTATTTGACTCCAGGTTGGAAGAAGAGGGAGGACGGGACTCAGTAAGGATGGGATCTGACGAACACCCTCCTCCTGCCCCCAAACCCTCCCTCCGTGGGACCCAGGTCGGTCCCTGGCTGCACAAGCTTTTCTTGGCAGGGACGGCCAAGGCTTCGGGGCGTTTCCATTTGTCACTTGGCAAAGCGCGGCGGCCAGTGTGCAGTCCCAGCGCGCGGCTTGAACGCGTTCCAGCGCCGTGTTCCGTGGGTTTGACGCTCGCCCGCGCCTGCCCTCGCCGTGGGTGGGAGCCCCCGGGGGAGGCGGGCCCCCGGGGAGGCGGGCCCCCGGGGAGGCGGGCCCCCGGGGAGGCGGGCCCCCGGGGAGGCGGGCCCCCGAGGAGGCTGGGCACGGCTCTCAGAGACCTTCCCGCCCCAGGCCAGCCCGCAGCCTGCAGCCCGTGCACAGCGCGGCCTCTCTTGCCAGTTACTTGACTTGCCAGTTACTTTCAGGTGCGCCTCGGTGTGTTGCTTTCTTCCTGTTTTCAAGTCGGAGTGTGGCAGGTTGTTTCTCATTTACTTCATTTCTCTTTGTCAGGCCACAGCATTGTAAGCCCCACTGTTGTCTTTCCTGATCACATTCCCTTTGTGAACCGGGCCGCAGCCTTTCAGATCTGGCAGCATAACCTGTTAGGAATCTTTCTGACGAGGAAATCCTGGTTAGCAAACTCCCCTCCCTGCTCCCCGTTCAGGGTTTTATTCCTATTTAGCATCCAGCCTGTAGTGTCATTTATTAAGATCAGAAATTTAATCAGGCACATGTTTGAAACCCAAACCCATTAAGTCTATCGGTCCCTTGAAAATGCTGTTTGCCAGGTGTGCAATCACAGAGCATAAGCCAAAATGTCGCGCAATTAATTTTTAAAGCTTAACTTTAAAAAGGCTGGAGGACTAGCTTTTTACTTAGAGAAAAATGGCTCCTTGGACATTAGAAATAATAGAAAAAGGCCAGAAATGAGGAAGAAATGAAATGAAGAAGATTCTATTCCCAGGAAAGATGCCGGGGAAAGAGGCGCCGAGAGGCAGGACGGAGCCGGCTCAGCGGGAGCGGGAGCAGCGGCCTCTCAGGGGGCGGCGGCTCCTCCGCAAACGCTCTGCTCCGTGTCCCTGGGCCTCTCTCTCCTGCGGCAGCCACCCCGCCCCTGTGTGTCTGTTCATCTGGAGCGGGTGAGTTTATGCTTCACAGTATCGTGACTTATTAACCGCCTTTCCCACCAGACCACACGCTCCTCGGGGGCAGGAATCGTGACCAGGGTCTGGGACCGAAAGGGGTGCTGCTGGGAGGGTCGGAGTGCCTGCGGACACGGCTCCCTTCCGGGCAGGGCACGCCCTTCAGCTGCCCGAAGCGCCCTAAGTCAGCAGCCTTCAGCTCGCAGCCACCGGGGCCTGGCCTTGGCCTTGACCAGGGTCACAAGGCCCTTCTGGCCGTGGCCGTCTCTGCTGACGGCGGCTGGCGGCCTGGGCCTGGCTTAGGGCATCTCTGAAGGGCCGCTCTAGCTCCAGAGCTGCTCCATGGCTTGGCCTGGCTCTCAGGGGCCTGCAGGGCCACTCGGCTTTCCTCTCTGTCCATTCCTGTTTTCACCTTTTGCTTTCACGGGTGTGTGTCCCCAGGGTGCTCGCTGCGGAATGCTCTGTACACGGAATTCCATCGGAGCCTGCTTCTTGGAGAACCCTATCTGCAGCACCGTTCAGCGGAGGACAAAGAAATAATTAGGTAGGAAAGGTAGAGAATTTAGGAGGAAGTATTTTGATATCTTAAATACTGTGGAGTTCCAGAGGAGAAAAAGCCAATATAAAGACTGAGGAAACAATATAGGAGACAGGGGGAAAGAAAACGGCTGGGAGTCCCCGGCCCTGGTGCTGACGCAGGCTCTGCTCAGAGTTTGAATGTGACCATGGGACAGTTACAGCAACTTCTGGGCCGCCCTCCTCTTCCTCCTCTGTCCTTCTGTCAGACCGGATTAGCAACAACTTGTCTGTGAGCAAAAAGTTTCCAAAGATGATCTCAAAACTATAAATCCGGGAGACAGACCTGAAGGCAAAGAAAATGTACCATTTCGAATTGGAAGTGGTGATCTCGCATCCCGGAGAGACTGTCATTCTGACAGCTCACAGAGGTGTGAGGAAGAGATTCCTGTGATGGCTGCTTGTCTAGAGATAACTGACACCTTTCGAGGGAATGAGGTGAGAGGATGAAGAGGGCAGAAAGTGGAAATTAAGATAGAAACACCATGGGAGAGTACATCAGAGAGAAAAAAACCGTAATCATTGACATTTACAAGGAAGAGATTGACAAAGAGGAACAGTGTAGTCACAAAAGTAAAACTTACTGGAAATTAAGAAGTTTGGCCCAGAATGAAAAGTTAATTTACTTTATTTTGGTTTCAGCTAAACTACTCTGGAAATTTACCTTTGGTTAAAATAATAGTCACTCAACAAATAATTAAATGCCTACTTTTATTAGTGATGCTTCTTTGATGCAGTAAAAAAAAATAAAGGAAATGATACAAAGAATTTATGTTCCGGGTAAAAGGAGGCTAACAGAATAGATGGCAAAGCTGAACCAGGGACACTCCAGGGGTCTATGGGCCTGTTGCAAAAGAGAGACTTTCCCAGCATCCCCACTTCCAACCTTTTTATCCTGTGAAGGTTTTACTTTTCCAGAGGGAAGAGAAAGTGACTGACTTGATTCACTTCTCACACCTTAGCTGGAAGGATAGGACCCCTTGACTGACAGGACAATTGGGGACAGGGCATTCACCAAAGAAATTGAGGTTCTGTAGCCAAAAGAAGAGTCAAAGGATGGGCCGACCGAGATTTCAGAAGCCCTGCCCCCTCAGGTATTGCTCTAAGAATGACATAAGTTGGTGGGAGGCATGAGCCCTGTTTGCAGGGAGCATGTAGTCTAGTAAGGAAGCATAATGGTATAGGACTGCAGCTGTTAGTTGGCTACGTACAGCCATGCCCAGCCTAGTTTTTTCTTGCCCACTTCTACTACGCAGTGTGGCAAAGCAACTTTGTATACTTAGGACCTAACATAATACCTGGCACATAGTAGGTGCTCAAAAAATGTTGACCAACCAAGTGATCAAATGAATAAATCTTTAAATTGGAATAATTATGTTAGCTTAGTATATCTCAGGAAACTATTCTCCAATCATGTATGTAGAAATTCAGTAATATATATGCAATTATTGATGAAGTTTTCAAGATGAATTGAAATTGCAAATTATTAGTTGATCTTGAGTTTAAATGCCCACTAATAGTGAGTCATTTCACACCCTTAAAATTGGGTTGGTTCTTCTTAAAACATGGAATCATGAAAATGCATTTAAAAAAAAAGTATTAGAGATGATTTGATCCAACCATTTTATTTTATTGGCAAGGAAATTGAGAAAGAGCAACTGTGCTCCCCAACTCCCTCCCCCTGACACATAACCCACTCTTACCACAGCCAAGATTCTTGATTACCTGTCTGATGCACTTACACTGCCCTTGATGAAAACAGAAACACTGCAGTTAGATTGGTTGGAGACAGAGGGAATTTAAATGTAATTCCACAAAGAAAAACCCCCACCAAATTTACATTTATAAAAGTAATAGAAAGACTCTGACTCTTAAATTGTTTCTAAATAAAATACTGTGAATGAACTTCATCCAATATTGATATATCCTTTGGCACTGGGGCATTTTGGAGTATTTATTTGTTATTGTGAAAAATTGCACTTGAATAATGTATAACAGGATGTATGTTCAAATTGCCTTTGAATAATGTATAACAAGAAAGGTTTTCTTTATTCATTTAGTGTCTTTCTTTCAAGGAACTATAGTACTGCAGGTTGGGTGGCTTGTTGAATACGTGCTTTTCCACTTAAACGTAACATTTTGGAGACCAGAGTAATGTTTTGAGCCTATAGGAGTAGCACTCAATAACCTGAGAGACAACATCATGACAAAGTAATAAGTTCACATTGTCCTACCCATCCATCAGCACAACTCGGAAGCACCACCTTGGAAGTGAAGAATGGTGAACTTGAAATTGCCTCTGTTCGTGAAATTCAGACATTCCTAGGCTCTTGGAGGAAACTGTAGGGCTAGCACCGGACAAGCCTTTTTATTCAGACCTGCTGTAGCACCCCAGGTATCACGTGACCTCAAGAGCAAAAAGTGAACACTCTCTCCACTGTTTCAAGAGCACAATGTTCAACTCAGCAAGGGCTGTAGGGAATGTCAGACAGATGTGCTGCAGTGGCACTTCAGGAGGCCTTGTCCTGGGCACAGGCAGAAGGAGGTTATAGTGTTTGTGAGGCTGGTAGCAGGGGTGGATGGGAGATATCCTCAAGAATCATCATAAATAGTAGCCATCAACAGGACAAAGATCTGAGAGGGCTATCTTGAACTCCAAGGAGACTCTCCTAAAGACTACCCCAAATTACTAGGCAAACCTTTGAGGGGGTGCAGAAGGTCCTACATTGGTGTAGTGGGATAGAACTCAGTAATTAACAAACCTGTGCCAGGCATTCCTCTTAGGACTGGAAATACAACAGTGAACAAACAAACAAAAAAAGATTCTTCTTTTTGTGGACTTACACAAAGTGGGGTGAAGGGGTGATAAATGCTGTGGACTGGATCATGTCCCCTTAAAATGTATATGTTAAAACCCTACCCGCCCCCCATAGTGATGGTATTTGGAGATGGCCTTTGGCAGGTGATTAGGTTTAGAGGAGGCCATGATGGTGAGGCCCTCAGTATGGTATTCGTGCCCTTTAGGAAGGGACACCAGAGAGATTGCTTCCTTTCTCTTTCTACCATGTGGGGACACAGTGAGAAGGCAGCTGTCTGTAAACCAGGAAGAGGATCCTCACCAGGAAATCAAATTGATCAGTGCCGTGATCTTAGAGTTCTCAGCTTCCAAAAGTCTGAGAAGTAAATTTCCGTTGTTTAAATCTCCCTGTCTATGTGACATTTTGTTATGCAGTCCAACTGACAAACACAATAAGTAAGACACATAATGCATGAGTAATTTGCCTAGTATATTAGAAAGTGATACATGCTATAATTTTTTTTTTAAAAAGCAGAATAAGTGACATTAGGAATGTAGACATGGGGAAAGAAGATGGCCAGATTAGGTCTCATTAAGAAGGTAATATATAAACAAAGAATTGAAGGAGCTGAGGGAATTAGCCAATCAGGTAACTGAAGGAAATGTGTTCCAGGTGGACACCATAGCTAGAGCAACGCTCCTAAGATGGAAATGTGGTCGGCAGATTCTAGCAGCCCCAAGGAGGCCAGTATGGCTGGAGGGGAATACACTAGGGAGAGAAATAAGAATTAGGTAAAAAAAAAAAAAAAAAATGATCTGGGGCCAGATCACAAGGGCCATGGAGACCTGTGAGTGAATGAGGAGATACAGTGAGGTCTCGATTAGGAAATGACATAATTACATTTAAGTTTAAGGGTCTTCGGGGCTGCTGTGTTGAAGATAGTGTGCAATCTGGAAGGCCAACTAAGATAATTTTGCAGTAATGTAGACCAAGGCTTGGATCAGATGGTAGTAGTGGAAGTGGGAAGAAGTGGTTAGTTTTTGGATACATTTTGCAAATAAAGCTAGCAAGATTTGCTGTGTTAGAGAGAGGGAGGTATAAAGGACGGTGGACTTGTATAATAGGAAGAATAGAGTTGCCATCAAATGAGGCCCTGACCAGTATTGCTCAGTGGTTGAGTGTCAACCTATGAACTAGGAGGAGGTCATGATTCTCTTCCTGGTCAGGGCACATGCCAGGGTTATGGGCTTGATTCCCGTTAGGGGGCATGCAGGAGGCAGCCCATCAATGATTCTCTCTCATCATTGATGTTTCTATCTCTGATGAAACATCAGATGTTTCTATCTTTCCCGTCCTCTCTGAAATCAATTAAAAACATATATATTTTTTTTTCTTTTTTTTTTTTTCAATAAGGGAAGAGGGTTGGGGTGGTGCATATTTGGGGGTTCAGGAGTTTTCCCATATTGATTTTGGGATGTGTGTTGGTCATTCAGGTGGAGATGTCAAGACTTAAATAATTTCAGTTATGTGAAACCATGAGTACCTCAAGTGATGAATCCTGGGGAAATCTGGGTTACATTCACTACATGCCCTTAAGGTAGCAAGTTTTGAAGGCATATTTGCAGAAGTAACCATTGTGACTTGATAGAAGTTGAAGGTAACCATGACAGAGTTTGATAAGTGGCTGGATTTTCAGCCTTGGACAATAGCATCGCTCTCTAAAATCTGAAAACTTTATTAAAAAAATCTGAATGCTTCCAGGAAAAACATTTTTGGACCCATGTATTTCCTTTAATAAAATTAATTATTTCTGTGTGCTTGCATCTTCGACATTATTATAAATTTCTTAAAGGCAGGGACTGTGTTTTCTTTCTCCCAGTATTCTAAGCAATTGGCAACTTAGTGTCTAGAGGCAATAAAGGCTTATTGAGTGAATAAATAAGTGAATTTTTGTCTACATAAAAGTCTAATAATCATTTTGCATAAAACAACTATCTTAAATATTTAAAGCCATATAGTTCCCACTTAAAATCCTTAATTATGCCCTAACCGGTTTGGCTCAGTGGATGGAGCGTCAGCCTGCGGACTGAAAGATCCCAGGTTTGATTCTGGCCAAGGGCATGTACCTTGGTTGCGGGCACATCCCCAGTAGGAGGTGTGCAGGAGGCAGCTGATCGATGTTTCTCTCTCATCGATGTTTCTAACTCTTTATCCCTCTCACTTCCTCTCTGTAAAAAATCAATAAAATATATTAAAAAAATAAAATCCTTAATTAGTTCCAATAAAACAGGGTATATGGTAAAAAAAAAAAAAGCAAAATGTTATTACTATAATTTAAAGTATTGTGGGTGAACATAATGTATTTTTGTCTCCTACTGAGGTTTCTCCCATGAGTCTTTAATCTATATATTATGTGGCTAATAAAATAAGTGTTCTGCCTTGCTATCCAAAATGTTATCTTCAGACCAGTAGCCATGGCATCACGCAAGAGCTTGTAAGAAGTGCAGATACTCAGACTGCAGTGTATACCTACTGAATCCCAATCTGTTTTACAGCCAAATCCCCAGGTGATTTACATGCACGTTAAAATTTGAGCTGCACTGCTCTAGAGCAGGGGTTGGTAAGCTACCACCTGGTTTTGTGAATAATGTTTTATTAGAACACAGCCCTGCCCATTTGTTTACATACTGCCTATGGCTGTTGTGGTGCTGAGCTGAGTAGTGGTGACAGAGACCAAACGGCCTGCGAAGTCCAAAATATTTACTGTCTGGCCCTTTAAAAGTTAGTTTGTAGACTCTCATGGGTTCCAGTATTAGGCCACAGGCCAAGTGTGATCTAGATATTAATGTAAGGATTTTTTTCTTTTGTCTTTTATTTTCTTTTAAATTGATTTCAGAGAGGAAGGGAGAGGGAGAGAGAGAGAGAAACATCAATGATGAGAGAGAGAAACATCAATGATGAGAGAGAATCATTGATCGGCTGCCTCCTGCATGCCCCCACTGGGGACTGAGCCTGCAACACGGGCATGTGCCCCAACCGGGAATCAGACCTCGACCTCCTGGTTCACAGGTCGATGCTCAACTACTGGGAAAAAATGTTCAACGATTTTTAAAAATATATATATTTTTATTGATTTTTTACAGAGAGGAAGGGAGAGGGACAGAGAATTAGAAACATCGATGAGAGAGAAACATCAATCAGCTGCCTCCCGCACACCCCCTATTGGGGATGTGCCCACAACCAAGGTACATGCCCTCGACCGGAATAGAACCTGGGACCTTTCAGTCCGCAGACCGACGCTCTATCCACTGAGCCAAACCGGTTTTGGCAAAAATGTTCAATGATTTTGAATGCAAATGTGAATTCTTCTAAGGTAGTATTGTAAAATTGGATAATGTTAATACTGTTAATATCCCAAATTTTTTCAGTTTATCATTTTCTGATAATATGTGCTTATTGAAAATTTGAAAAGCAAAGAGAGGTTTTAACCTAGGTTTTAACATACTTTTAAATATAATTAGAACAATACTATTATTGTATAATATATTCTGACTTGTTTTGTTAAAACTTCCTGAAACTTCTGTGGGTACAGAAACCACAAACTGATTGACAAAGAAAAGGGAAGTCAACTTTCTAATGGGATTGTGAGTTGTATTTTCCTTTATATTGCAAATATTTCCTCAAGATAGGAAAACATATTTTTAAGCAACATAATTAGTGGCACCTCATCTTTGGTTATGTAGCAATTATTTATTTTTCTTAACGATTCTTTTATGGTTGGCTATTTAGATCAATAACTATTTATGAGTGAAAATTGGTGCTTACTATAAAATTGACTCACAAATGATGTGCTCTGGCCATTTGGGTAAAAGGACAGGGAAGCAACACAGGACAAACGTCCAAATTAATTAGCCCTTTAGTATTGATATGCTTTGAATACATGGAAGAAAGAAGTGATGTAGGAAACCTGTACTGTTAAAACATGATAGAAAGTAAAGATACAGTGAAAAAGTACGTGATCTGTGAAAAGTAAAGCATAACAAACACAATGCAATGACAGTTTTGACACAACACAAATGAGGAGACATTAAGCCGTGAATTGTAAGATAAAAAGCAAGGCTGGACAACCAGCCGGCAACGGAAACATCATCTTCCCAAACAGCATGGCATTTACAGGCAAAATATGCTACTTCTTGCTGCTGACAATACAGCATCTTTGAAGTCAGTGAGTCTCTAGCCGTGGTTTAGGTGCTGGACTCAGATAGTTGCGTGCATCTCACTTTGATTGGTGTGAACTTCTTTTGAGGAAGCACTGAGGGATGGCACCAAGTGCCAGAGACTCTCCGTGGGCGTGCTCCCTAGGCCTCCCCAGAGCTTCCTGGTCTCCTCAAGCCATCCCTCCTCTCAGCTGAGACCCACCAGATCCACCCCTGCAGAGGGCAGCTGATCTCTGTCCTAGAATAAACTGTCATCCCTGTGGCGCTCCTTCAGTGGATTTACTGGGTTCTGAGCCTGAGACACTCCCCATCCTCTCTTCCAGAATGATGTTTTGCCTCACTTTGGAATTTAACCCCAGCTGGCTTGCCTGGAATTTGCTCCAATCTAGCTGCTTAGAACTCTCAACTCTGACCTTAGCTTGCCCGGGTGATGAGCAGTGCTCACATACCTCTCCTTGGAGAAGCCAATTTTCTAATGGGATTGTGGCTTGCATAGCACTTAATCTAGAAAGTCTGCCATCTCTCACCCACATAAACTAGCTGGGGATGAATTGCTCATGCCTTGCTCACTGACACTATCAGGATCAGAATGATTTCTGCAGTCTGCTCTGTCGCCATTAAAAATGCAATGAAAGAAGGAAATCTTCACTCAAAGAGATAAATGCAGAACTTGAGCGAGAAGTTTTTCGGTGTCCTCTCTCAGCCCTGTTGTTCAGAAATGCTCTAAACTGGAACTAGGGGGGCCTGGCCCTACAAGGGTTCGGAAGTGTATTACTTTCCTAGGGTTGCTGTAACGAAGTACCACAATTGGCGTGGCGTTGAACAACAGGAATTTATTCCCTCACAGTTCTAGGGGCTTAAAGTCCAAAATCAAGGTATTAGCAGGGGAGAATTTTTCTTTACTTGTTCTAGATTCTGGTAGCCCCAGGCATTCACTCAACATAAATGCAAGCCATGTTAAAATGGCATTATCTCCCAGTGTCTCTTTTTTATGTTCTTTTAAGGACCAGTCACATTGGAGTAAGGGCCCACCCTACTTCAGGATAATCTCATCTTAACCCCACACGAACCCTATTTCCAAATAAGGTCACATTCTGAGGTTTGTGGGTTAAGATTTCAGCGTATTTGGGGACACATAACTCAAACGAAATCAGAAAGATAAAGTAAGTGAATGTACAAGAAAGCATGCGTTGTTTGCAGACTAAATTCAGAGGTGTGCTCTTCACTTCTCTGATAAAATATGATTCATTCCATTTATCTTGAAACAATGAATGCTTTTGATCTACTTTTTTTCCTTCCATGGATACAGAACAATAGTTTATTAATTTCTCCTGCTTCTATTAAAAATACATATTATAAAAAATCAGAAGTGCAATAATGAGTGGCAAATGATACTGGTCTCCATGTCAGAGAGACATTAGGGTGTGTGAAGATTTTAGCTAATTTAAGTGTGCTAAAGGAATTTAAAGGAATAATTGCTACTCAGCTCCTGCAGATTTCCTCTAAAAATAAACATGGGCCCAGTGACATTCCCCTTGTAAATGGTTTACATAATCCTATTCGAGTCAACTCAGGCATCTGACATGTGTCACTTCCAGGCAGAAGCTTTAAGAAGTGATGCATGGTTCTGTATATTCTCTCCTGCCTTCCTTTCAAATCATGGAGCATGTTTGGATATAGAGCTCTGTCAGTCTCCTTGAAGGACACGGTAAAAAGAGCTGTTTCCACTCCATTAAAGACATAAAGCATGAGTAAGAAATAAATGTTGTTGTTTTTTTAATATTGAGTTCTGGATCATTTGTGTCTCAAATTAGCCCATTTTGGCTGATACAAACCTTACGTCTTGATTAGAAAAAAAAAAATCTTTACCCAAGGATATGATTATTGATTTTAGGGAGAGAAAGAGAGGAAGAGAGAGAGAGAGATACATTGATATGAAAGAGAAACAACCAGGACCGCACCCACAACCTAGGTATGTACCCTGACCAGGAATCCAACCCGAAACCTCGTGGTGTACGGGATGACATTCCGACCAACTGAGCCACACCAGCCAGGGCCCACAAATCTTGATTTTTATGTGAAATCTCCCAATTTTTACACGTTACAACCAATTAAACGTTATTTTAAATGATATATTTTTTTCAAATCAAAGTAACACATACTAGTTAAGATCACATGGTATAGAAAATTTATAATAAAATAGAGAAATGTCTTGCCCCACCCCTCCCACTCCTGAATCCGAGTTCCTGGAGTGGATCATTTACAACACATGGGGTGTATGCTGTGCTTCTAGGATGCACTTGACACCGTCCTGTGTGGTTGAGCCCCTCTGTCCTGGATGCTGTTTCGTCCTGTGTCTAGTTGCCTCATTTGTTGTGAAGGGCAGCTGCCACTAGTTTCTAAAAAAAAGAGTGTATGAAAGGTATATATTTTGTCTTTGCATGTTGAGAGATTTCTACTGTTACATTTATTTAATAGTAGTGTTGTAGGTGGCAGGAAGGGCACCAGATGTTAGACTGGTGGGGTTGGATAGAACTGGGTTCAGCAATCTCAGTACTTGAGTTCTGGCTTGGAAAGAATTCAAAGCCAAGACTCAAACTATGAGAGAACATTTATTCATAAAATCACAGAAGTAGAAAAGGTAATTCCTTTAAAAAATGGGCTTAGGAAATAAGTTATAGAGAGAAAGGAAGGGCCCTTGGAGGTTGGGAGTGAGGAAGCTAATGGTAACATGCCTAGGGGGATAGGGAAGGAGAGGGGTGAGGGAAAGCTGAGGGCGTCTTCGGGGAGGGAGGTAGGATTTAAAGGTGGAGATTTTAGGGGAGATCGAAGAGGAAGATCTCATTATAACATTTAGCAGCTTTCCAGGTGTGTCCTTTCAAGGTCTAGGTCTACACTGATTGATTGGTTGGTGCCAGGTCAAGAGTTCATTATCCAATGCTGGTCCTGAGGTCAGCCTTGGAGTTGATTATTTTTTGGGGGGAAGGGGCTGGAGCTGAAACACAGTTGAGGCCTAGATGTTACCTCTAGGGAGGAAAGGTAAGGGGAGCAATATGCTAGGGGAGGAAAGGTCACCGTGGGGGCAAGTCCCACCCTACAATTATTCATTACTAGGCACCTAGTGCTTTCTACTCTGGTGACCTCCTGAACCTGATCCATCATCCTTGCTCTGTTTCTGTCTGTCTAACTGCCTATCACAGTTTGGCTGGATAAAAAACTTGAATGTGAAAAATATTTTTTACTCAGAATTTTGAAGGCATTTCTCCACTTGATTCTAGCATCTAATAACGTTATTGAGAATTTCAAAGCAATTCTGATGTCTGATTCCCAGTTCTTTGAATAGTTTTAGTTTCTCCTCTCTATAGCTCTTTATTCTAGATGTTCTGAAGTTTATGATGATATGTCTGGAGTTTTTCATTCATCGTTCTGGGTACATGGTGGGTTCTTCATCTGAAGACTCTTGAGTTGGAAATTTTCCTATATTAATTCCTTGATAGTAATCTATCTCCTCACACCCTACACACACTCCTCCTCCCGCACCCCTGCCGAATATTAATTGGTTGACTGTGGAAACCCTTAGCCTGATTTTCTGGTAATTTATTTATTTATTTTTATTGGTTTGAGAGAGAGAGGAAAGGAGAGAAAGAAACATTGACTTGTTGTTCCACTTATTTATATATTCATTGGTTGATTCTTGTATGTGCCCTGACCAGGGTCAAACCCCCAACTTTGGCATATCAGGATGACACTTTAACCAACTGAGCTACCTGACCTAAGGGCTCCTTAAATTTCTGATTTCTTTCTTGATCTCTTTATTTAATTTCTTACAGCCACATATCTTATCTTTCTCTGTTTCTTAAAGTTTCCTTCTGCTCCTTCCATTGAATTTGTTTTTTAGAGTTTTTTAAAAAATTTCTTTCTTGATTAAGGTATCTAATCTAATAATAGACAAATATGCAAATTGACCGCACCTTCGCTACACCTAAGCCACGCCCACCAGCCAAGCCACGCCCACCAACCAATCAGGATGAGTATGCAAATTGCCCCAACAAAGATGGCGGCTAATTTGCATATCAAGACAGCATCCAAAGAAGCCAACAGCTGCAGAAGGGAGTAAAGCTTCGAAGAAGCAAGCAAGCCGGGGGGGAGGCGGGGGGGGGGAGAAGGGCGGGGCGGAGGTGGGGCCGGGGGTGAAGGGAAATGCGGGCGGGCTGGAGGAGAAGGTGAGGCGGGCGAACAAGGGAGGAATGGAGGCGGGGTAGAGTGCAGCAGGAAATCTTATTGCAGGATTTTTCCTGCAACGGGAAAGCTAGTATATATATTTTTAAATATAAATTTCTAATATATATAAAATTTCTTTCTTGATTAAGGTATCACATATTTGTCCTCATCCCCCCATTTCCATCCCACACCCCTCCCCACACATGCCCCCACCCCCCTGTTGTCCTTAACCGCTGGTTAGGCTCATATGCTTGCACACAAGTCCTTTGGTTGATCTCCCCCTTTACCCCCACCCTCCCTTCTCCTCCCTCTGAGGCCCGACAGTCTGATCCATGCCTCCTTGTTTCTGGGTCTGTTCTTGTTTATCAGTCTATGTTGTTCATTATTTCCCCTAGATGAGTGAGATCATGTGCTATTAGAAATACACTTATAAGAACAGAAAATGAGACAAGCAATAATGGTTATGGTGACAGGCAAATGAATCAGTCTGTAGTGAGTTCTTTCTGGGCCAACAGTTCTTTTGAGACTCAATTTCAATGTCACACAGTTCCTTATGTGTACATGTCAGCCATGACATTTCAGTTCTGGATGGTGGACAAATGGTGGTAATGCTGGTCTGACCCTCTCTGGTTTGGTCCTGGGCAACCTGTAGTGACGCACAGCTGTTAACTGCTAGTATGGCAAGGCGACATCAGCGTCTTCCATCTCTGGACTGCTTCTCTTCTGTCTTGATGGTTGGAGTAGTCCTGTCGATTCCTCTCTGTTGCTGGAATCCACATGGTCTCAGAGTTGTTTTCTGAACATATACAAACATATTCTCGACCAAAAGTTAATAAAGGAATATTTTCTATAAATTTGACTTGGAATCCTATTTCATTTTTTGCCCAAATGATTTTCCTCTGGCTTGTGTGTTTTTCATGGGTGTCTTGCTTTTAGCCTTACAATTAATTTTCTAGATGTAATTACTTACAGGATATTTTTCCTTACATGATATTTTTCTACTACCCCCCCCCCCTTTTTGATTTAAATATTAGGATGTTTTTGAAAATTTTATAATGTAGTCTTGATGGCTTTTAAATTTTAATTTTTAGCACTATAATATTACTGTTTTAGGTTCATTACATGGTATGCATTTCTTTTATATTTTTGTTTGTTTTGGTCTCGTGAACGCTGGAGGATTTTTTCAAGTGCTTGGTGCTCTTTGGCTGACTAACGATACTGAAAGTGAAGCATTTAGCAGCTGTTTGTAAGTGTTTATGCAGGAGTGGAACTGATGACTGGTGGATTTGCCATGGAGTTACTGGGCAACACCTGATTTTTTAATTTTGAGCTCCCAACCGTTATCATCATCAGGTCTTACCTATGGGGTGGTTCGGGTTTTCAGAGAAGACTTTCTAGCTTTATGAGTCTGGTTGCTGGTGTTCTAGGGCTGGATGGAAGAAGAGAAGAAGGCTTTGGGCTTCTCAGTAATTCTGTGTGTAGATTTTAGGTTAATCCCCTGCCTCAATTCTATATGAGATGTCCTTGAGTCTACAGTGGCTCAGATTCAAATTCTCTAAAGAGTAAACAAAATTCTAGCAAATCAAAGCCAGCATTACATTAGAGATCATACACCATGACCAAGTGTGATTTATTCCGGGGGTGCAAAGATAGTACAATATCTGCAAATCAATAAACGTGATACATCACATAAACAATTGAGAGACAAAAATCACATAATCATATCAATTGATGCAGAAAAAGCATTTGACAAATTCCAACACCCTCTCTTGATAAAAACTCTCAGCAAAGTGGGAATAGAGAGATCATACCTCAACATAATAAGAGCCTTATATGACAAACCTACAGCCAACATCATATTCAGTGGGCAAAAACTAAAACCATTTCCCCTAATAACAGAAACAAGATAAGGATGCCCACTTTCACCACTCCTGTTCGACATCGTACTGGAAGTGCTAGCCATAGCGATCAAACAAGAAGAAATAAAAGGCATCCAGATTGGAAAAGAAGAAGTAAAACTGTCATTATTCACAAATGACAAGATATTGTACATAGAAAACCCTAAAGACTCCATCAAAAAACTACTAGACTTAATAAATGAATTCAGCAATGTAGCAGGATACTAAGTTAACAACCAGAAATCTAAGGCTTTTTTATACACCAATAATGAACTCACAGAAAGAGAAACTAATAAAGCAATCCCATTTACCATTGCAACAAAAAAGTTAAGATACCTAGGAATAAACTTAACTTAGGAGGTAAAAGACCTGTACTTGGATAACTACAGGACATTGAAAAAATAAATAGAGGCAGACATAAACAAATGGAAGAATATACCGTGTTCATGGATTGGTAGAATCAACAACATTAAAATGTCCATAATATCCAAAGCAATCTATAGATTCAATGCAATCCCCATTAAAATACTAATGGCATATTTCACAGACCTAGAACAAACTCTCCAAAAATTCATTTGAAATAAAAAAAGACCCTGAATAGCCACAGCAATCCTGAGAAAGAAGAACGAAGTTGGAGGGATCATAATACCAGATATGAAGCTATATTACAAAGCCATTGTTCTCAAAACTGCCTGGTACTGGCACAAGAACAGACATATAGACCAATGGAACAGAACAGAGAATCCAGAAATAGACTCAAGCCATTATGCTCAATTAATATTTGACAAAGGAGGCAAGTGCATACAATGGAATCAAGACAGTCTCTTCAATAAATGGTGTTGGGAAAATTGGACAGATACATGCAAAAAAATGAAACTAGACCACAAACTTACACCATACACAAAAATGAACACAAAATGGATAAAGGACTTAAACGTAATATGGGAAACCATAAAAATCTTAGAAGAAGCCATAGGCAGCAAAATATCAGACATATGTCATAGCAGTATCTTCACCGATACAGCTCCTAGGGCAATGGGGACTAAGAAGAAAATTAAAAAAAATGAGACTACATAAAAATAAAATCTTCTGCACAGCAAAAGAAACCATCAACAAAACAATAAGAAAGCCCATGGCATGGGAGAACATATTTGCCAATGTTATCAACGATAAAGTTTTAATCTCCAACATTTACAGGGAACTCATACAACTTAACAAAAGGAAGATAAACAACCCAATCAAAAAATGGGCAAAGGATTTAAATAGACACTTTTCAAAAGTGGACATACAGAAGGTCAAGAGACATATGAAAACATGCTCAAAGTCACTAATCATCAGAGAGATGCAAATCAAAACAACAAGGTACCATCTCACACATGTCAGAATGGCTATCATCAACAAATCGACAAACGACAAGTGCTGGCGAGGATGTGGAGAAAAAGGAACCCTCGTGGACTGCTGGTGGGAACACAGACTGGTGCAGCCACTGTGGAAAACAATATGGAGTTTCCTCAAAAAATTAAAAATGGAACTCCCATTTGACTCAGTAATCCCACTTCTAGGAATTTATCCCAAGAAATCAGACACCAATCAGAAAGGATATATGCACTCCCATGTTCATAGCAGCACAATTTACCATAGCTAAGATTTGGAGACAGCCTAAGTGCCCATCAGCAGATGAGTGGATTAAACAATGGTGGTACATCTACACAATGGAATGCTATGCTGCAGTAAAAAAGAAAGAACTCTTACATTCACAACAGCATGGATGGACCTGAAGAGCATTATGCTAAGCCAGTGGTCGGCAAACTCATTAGTCAACAGAGCCAAATATCAACAGTACAACGATTGAAATTTCTTTTGAGAACCAAATTTTTTAAACTTAAACTTCTTCTAATGCCACTTCTTCAAAATAGACTCGCCCAGGCCGTGGTATTTTGTGGAAGAGCCACACTCAAGGGGCCAAAGAGCCGCATGTGGCTCACGAGCCGCAGTTTGCTGACCACTGTGCTAAGCAAAATAAGCCAGTCGGAGAAATATAAATATCACGTGATCTCACTCGTTTGTGGAATATAATGAACATAAACGGATGAACGAGAATAGATCCAGAGACATAGAAGCATCGAACAGACCGTCAAACCTCAGAGGAAAGGCAGGGGGTGCTAGGAGCGAGATAAGAGATCAACCAAAGGACTTGTATGCATGCATATAAGCATAACCAATGGACCCAGACAGTAGGGGGGTGAGGGCATGTGCTGGGGGATGGGAGTGGCTGGGGACAGGTCAATGAGGGGAAAAGGAGACATATGTAACACAGTACTTTAAACAATAAAGATTAAAAAAAAAGAATAAACATTTGGTCTCTTTGTGAGTGAGGGTAGAAGAATTGCCTAACCACAAAGACTGGTAACGGGGACTTGAGAATCCAACTGCAGTTAAAGAGTCTTTCAACTCATCCCAGTAGTTAGCCTTGAAGTTGCACTCTGAATTACTTCTGAGTTCGGAGTTTCTAGTGTTCCAAAGGGCAGATTGCATAGCTTTTTGTTAGTATGAGGGGAGGAACAGAATTACCTTAGCAAGAGAAAATAACCAAACTTAATACATAAATGAGAGAGTCAGAGACCCCTCTTGCAGGAGAGGTTCAGAGATGGAAATGGGGGTTGACGTACATAAGACAACCTGAGCTAGGGCTGAGGTAGTGCGCTGTGGGAGCTTCCACGGGTCATTGCATGATGACTGGAAGAACAGATGTTTAGTAAACAAAAGTTTTCCCTGTCCTTTAGGTGGGTCAAAAGGAGAGTATAGCTGATAATCTCATTATGGACACGGCCCCTAATTCAAGTTCTTCTAGGTAGTTAAAGCGGGGAGTAGAAGTTTCGCTTGAACTGAAGCTAAAAATGCCCTTAGCTCAGAACATACCATAGAGCACATCTTGGGGTGAATAGCTTTGAACCCCCACATTACTATTTCCCTGGAAGGCTCTTGAGTTTTTTTTTTTCTGATCAAGCCTCGAAATTTTATTCTTTTTTTTTTTTTTAATTTCTTTATTGATTAAGGCGTCACATATTTGTCCTCATCCCATTCCCATCCCACACCCCTCCCCACGGATGCCCCAACGCCCTGTTGAACTTAACCGTTGGATAGGCTCATATGCATGCACACAAGTCCTTTGGTTGATCTCTCCCCCCTCCTCCCAACCTCCCCTATCCTCCCTCTGAGGCCCGACAGTCCGATCGATGCCTCCTTGTTTCTGGTTCTGTTCTTGTTCCTCAGTCTATGTTGTTCATCATTTCCCCTAGATGAGCGAGATCATATGTCACTAGATATATACTTATAAGAACTGAATGTGAGACGAGCAATAATAGTTATGCTGACAGGCAAATGAATCAGTCTGTAGTGAGTTTCTTTCTGGACCAACAGTTCTTTTGAGACCCAATTTCAATGTCCACCAGTTCCTTATGTGTACCTGTCAGCACTGACCCCTCAGCTCTGGATGGTGGACAAATGGTGGTAACGGACGTCCGACTCCCTCTGGTTTGGTCTCGGCCGGACCCAGGGGCACGGCTTCACCCGGACTAAGGGGAACGTGGCCTCACCCAGACCCAAGGGGCGCGTGGCCTCACCCGGGCCCGGGACCCAGCCTCACCCGGATGGATCCAGGGGCACACGGCCTCACCCGGACCCAGGATCCGGCTTCACCCGTACCCAGGGGCGCAAGGCCTCACCCGGACCCAGGGGCACATGGCCTCACCCAGGCCCAGGGACCCAGCCTCATCCGGGTCCAGTGGCACGTGGTCTCACCCGGACCCAGGGGCGCGTGGCCTCACCCGGACCTAGGTGCGCGAGGCCTCACCCGGATCCAGGGACACATGGCCTCACCCGGACCCAGGGGCGCGTGGCCTCTCCCAGACCCAGGGGCGCGTGAAGGCTCTTGAGTTTTAACTTTTCTTTGCTTAATTAGTTACCATTCCTTAATTCCCTTTCTGTCTTCCAAAATTCAATTTGCATTGCTTGTACTCTACCATCTCTCTTCTTTTTATTGATTTCAGAGAGGAAGGGAGAGGGAGAAATAGAAACATCAATGATGAGAGAGAATCATTGATTGGCTGCCTCCTGCATGCCCCCCAACTGTCGATTGAGCCCGAAACCTGGGCATCTGCCCTTGACCGGAATTGAACCTGGGACCTTTCAGTCCACAGACTGACGTTCTATCCACTGAGCCAAACTGGCTAGGGCCCATCTCTCTTCTTATCATCTTCATCATGGATGGGGGAGGGCGGTTTACTATTTTCATTACTTTACTATCACTTTAGTGACATTTTATGAGGAAGTGGAGACAAACACGTGTTCATTCTGCAAAATTTAACCCTAATTGAAATGAAAAACAAACCAGAACCATATACTGTCTGGTACTCCTTATCTTGCATACGGTATACCAGTTTGTAATATCAGATCTAACTTAATCTTTTATTTTGACTGATAAACGCAACTCTAGGCAAGTAACACAAATTTGAATCTAGAGATTTTAATATTCTTAAAATATTTGTTTATATGGGTTGCTTATCTATTTTCTCCACTGGCTTTATTTTAATGTCTTACACAAATATACCTACCAGGTAACAAATCTTCAGTCCTGACATCAACACCTTTGGCATTCAGAAAGAAATCAACCATGTATCAGTATCTATAATAATAAAAGTGTAATATGCTAATTAGACCAGACGGCCTTCTGGGAGTCATTCTGGACATCCTTTTGGATGAAGCTGGGGCCGGAGGGAAGCCGGTGCCAGCAGCCAGGGGAAGGAAGGCCTACTCTTGCACCAATTGTCGTGCATCAAGCCTCTAGTCTCATATAATTAGGACCAATTGGATCCTATAGCAATGGATGCCTTCATGTTGAAATTCTCCATATGCCTAAATGATTAACAAGGCTTAGCTAATGTCCACCTTGCTTCCGTGTTAGTAGAAGTTCACGGTAATGGAATCTGACCGCTTTAATGTTAATAAGTTATGTGGCCACCTTTGTCCTTAAACAGTAAAATCAGACTTACAGCTACTTATCATTAAGCAGATGCTTTGCCTCACCACTTGTCTTCAAGTTACAGAAAATATCTGTTTCATTGCAAAATTGGTATGGTTGTCTAATTAACTGAGGATCTGAACAAATTCTTTCCCTTTCTTCTTTTATTCCATAATCCTATTCAAAACCAGATCCCAGAAGGTGAAACAGCATGTCCTCACCAGCTCAGCAAGCCTTTTATGAGGCAATGCTTCTTCCACTCCAGGCTTTGCTACATTAACAAAGAGGCAAGAATGTGAATGGTGACTTCAGCGCCTCAGGGAGTCTGATCTGCTCTCACTTTCCCACATGTGTGGCCGCAGGGATCCCACTTCATCAGGAGTCTGTCTTATGAAAGGTACTTGAGCACACTATGTTGTGTAGTATGATTGACCAACCATCCCAGTTTTCCTGGGATTGAGGGGTTTCTCAGGACACAGGATGTTTAGTCTGGAAAAGGCCCCAGGCAAACGGGAGTTAAGTCAGCTTAGCTGCCTCAGGCCAGTGATGACCTGAAACCTCATGGCTGTGCTACCTGTGAGAGGAGGAGACCTCGGTGCTTGTCTTCCTGAAGGCAAGATTTCAGTCAAGAGACAAAGTGTGTCCCTGCATTGGATCTGGGCAGCTGGGCAGCCCTGGATGGTGGATAACTCCAGCAGTCCCCACACTGAGAGAGCTCCTCATCCCAACAGTTCTTGCTCACTTCAGTTTCCCACCATCAGCTCCCTGTGTGTTCATAGGATGTGCTGAACGGGCTGCGGTTACATTTCCTACAAAGAGCCGTAGCATTCTGAGTAAGGGCAAAGAATTTAAGGTAGACTATTATGAATTCTCATTGATATGTTTTGGTAGATTTGAACTCTTGGAGAACCATGCACTTACTGAATATAGTTAACAAAAAAGAAAGAAAGGAAAAAAGGCAGTGAAAATAATGGCATGGATCTCCTGCCCTTGACTTCTTCCTCAGTAATCCCAATTCCCTCCACTACACCTGGTCCCAAATCAGGAAGTTCTGTCAGTCTGTCAGGAAATGCTTTCCTCAGGATGGATGCTGCTCACTCCCAAAGTCATGTCATTGACCACCTGGGGTTCCGTTTTCAGGAGCTTGTTCAGGTGCAGGGGAAGTCCTAGTGACCAAGTAGGGGCTGAAAGTACACTCTAGGCAAGCAGTCCTGCCTGGGGCCAGGGCTGCATGTCACGTACCTTCTGCTTATTCTTCTCATGATCTTATCACTTCTGAGGTGGAAGTTTTGCTCTCATTAAATTAGTTTCTCCTAGGACCCAGATACACGAACTTTATTATTGACTCAATTACACTCTCTTACCTAGGAATTAAAACATTCTTGTGACCAATCATGTTAACCAGTCCAGAATGCTCTCTAATTTATTATAATAATGCAAAACATAATAATCAAAATATAATAAATGAGTCTCATCCTTTTTTGCCTGAGTTTGATACTCACAAAGAGAACTTTAAGACATCACCTTTATAGAAAATAAATCCTAGACTCTTCCCTATATTATTGTCATGAATGCGTTTTTTATTATTTGATTTATTTCTTGGATTAAAGGGGCGAAGAGAACAAACATTTATTGAGCACCTGTTACATGCCAAGGACTATTATTTTAACAATATAACTGTTCAGTAAAATTGAAATTCACATATTCATCTATGAGTGGTTGAGTGATTCACCTAAGACCACACACCTAGTACTAGGAGATGTGCTTCCATAGGCCTGACTGCAAGGTCATTGACTGCAAGGCCCTGGTCTTTCACCCAGAGCATTCTGAATGGTGCTGGACCTCCTCCTTTTTATCTTTTTGCATGGCTGTGCCGCAAGGTATGTGAGGAGGACAGGGTCCTTCTCAAACAGAAGCATGTGAGAAAGGGGGAAGGAGAGGAAGGAAGATAGCAATTGGGATGGTTAATTTTATGTTTCAGCTTGATTGAACCAAGAATTTCCAGATAGCTGGTAAAAATTATTTCTGAATGTGTCTCGAAGGGTGTCTCCAGAAGAGATTAGCAATTGAACCAGCGGATTCAGTTGAGTGTCACCTAATCCAGCGGTCGCCAACCGGCGGTCCCCTGACCACTGGTGGTCCATGAGGTCTGAAAGGTTGGCAACTGCTGATGGGGCTGAATAGAACTAAGATATCCATTTTCTCCTGCACTTGGACATCAGCACTCCTGGTTCTTGGACTTTCAGACTCAGATCAGGGCTTACACTATTTGACAGTCTCCCCTCCCACCGAGCCTCCAATTCTCAGGCCTTTAGACTGAATTACCACCTGCTTCACTAGCTTGCAGATGGCAGATACTGGGGCTTCTTAGCTTCATAGCTGTGGCAGCCAATTCCTGTAATAAATTTATCTCTCTCCCTTTTTCTTTTTCTGAGGTTTGAATCTTTTTTCTGTATTATCCAAAGTCAAGCTTTCCAGATTTAGTGTGAATCCTAATTAGACCATAATATTTATCTCCTTTAATCCCTTCATATTTATTTAATTTTTTCTCTTGCTCATCTTGTGTTATGCAGGTTTTTCCACTTTTCTCTATGTGGAGCTACCAGTTGGGAGTTTTGGCTTTCCTTAGAACCCCTAACAAATGCTCTGGTCCCTTCCTTATTGGTTTATTTTTTTATTGGTATACATAGCAACAGTATTATAATTTTGTTAGCACACTACACTGTATCTTCTACTCAAACTCACATTCAAGAGCACTCTCTTTTCACCTGGGACCCTACTAATATATTGTTTGGATCACAGGGCCCTTTCCAGCATTTCTTTCTGAGTCCCTGGAATTTAAAGTAGCCTGATGGTTACTCTTTCCTATTTAAAGTTGTTTTTTTTTATTTTTTTTAAATCTAATTTGGTCTTTGTTACTGTGCAGTTCTCATTTCACTATTTTCTTCCCCCCCCCAGTAGGTTATGTTCATTCATGTATATGTGATTTGGATGTAATTTTATTATTTGGATCCATATGACTGCCATTTTCCTTCTGTCTGTCTGAGGTCTTTGCATATTTTCCCAGTTTATTACCATCTAAAGTTTTATCAGATGTGTTATATGCTCCTTTTCCATTATTAGTGTTCAGTGTTTATGGATCTTTCAGAGGCTCAAGGCCAGGAAAATCCCAGGGGAAGACATAAGGCATGCATTCAGTAGGACTTGTTGAAAATGATTCCACATAATTAAAACAGTTTAAAAAAAGTTACCACTTCCATTTTTTCTACTGCTTCCTTAGCCCTGTTGTCAAGAAAACAGATCAAATCTTATTTCTTCTTATGATCTTTGGCCAATTCTTAGTACATAGGTAACAAGTGTCAAAGTCTCCAATTTCAAGTGGCAGCTTCCTCAATATATTTGGAAAAGCAGGTATTTGTCCTGTAATTATGAATTGTTCACTTGGCAGCTAATTCTCTAATGCCACTTTCTTCAAAATAGACTTGCCCAGGCCGTGGTATTTTGTAGAAGAGCCACACTCAAGGGGCCAAAGAGCCGCATGTGGCTCGCAAGCCGCAGTTTGCCGACCACGGGGTTAGAGCATCGTCCTGATAAGCCAAATTGCAGGTTTGATCCCAGGTCACGGTACATACAAGAATCAACCAATGAATGCCTACATAAGTGGAACAACAAATCAGTGTTGTTTTCTCTCTCTCCCCCTTCTTCTCTCTCTAAAATCAATAAATAAAAGTGTGCAGAGTTGGATCTCTTTTGCTTTTCAGGGTGGGAGCCATAAAATGCTGACTTTGACTTTCTGGAATCTCAGTGTAGTTGAACTTGTAGAATTTGGAGGTTGCTGGCTGTGGGTCATATTCCAAGAGCCCATTTGAGCCATTGAGGCAAGAGCACCATGGCTACCACAGGCAGCTTCCTTTTTGGGAATTCCTTTGAGATACACTGATGGAGACTTAGTGACTTCTGTTAAAGTTAGTCCTGCAAGGCTTCCAGTAAAGAGCCTTACTGTTGAAAACAGCTCTGTCTTGGAGGAAAAAGAAGGATAAGACATGGAGAGTTGGGGAGGCTGGTGTGTATAGAAATGAAATTGAGAAGCACCAATAGCTGTGGGCAAAGAGAAAGGTCCACAACAGCTTTCAAGATGACAGGAAAGAGAGAAGGCTTTGCTGGTCAGTGTTACATCTTGGAAGCCAGAGGCTAAAATCTGCTCATGGCACTTAGCCACACATAGTAATCTAATAACCAGAATCTTTTACAAAATGTGACAAGCCTCAGTAGCAGAAAAAGTAACAGAATCCATTTTAGAAGAACTTAAGCAAATCTTAGGAAGAGAAAAAAATTGACAGATAAGTTATTATATGGAACAAATATGAGCACATTATCTTAATCTCCTGGCTGATATTCTCCCAGGCTTTGGGCCATTTTAATTCTCTTCTAACTTACAAGTTACTTGAACATTTCTAAGGGACAAAGATATGTCTTCAGTTGATAAGTGGAATGTCAAGCATCACTTGCAGTAACAGAAAAAGGATCCACAGTCTTTAATTTTTACATCTAATTTGCTTCAGTTGAGATGTAGTCAAATGTATATTATTTCTTAATTTGACACCTTGCATTTAAGAGGTCTTATTTTATATGTATCAGAGTTACAGGTGTGAAATTAGTCACTGGGAAGGCTAACTGTTCCAGATTCTTTTGACCTTACAGCTGAAAGGAATTTAATTGTAGCCTCATAAAAAGAAAGAAATTCTGGCCACTAGGGAAGATGATTACATGGTCATTGACAATGTGAACTTGAATGGCTACATTAGCTCTTTAATTATAATGAATCAGAGAGAAACTGTCAAGGTTGGAAAGGAGGCATGTGATAAGGGATAATGACAAGTACTTATTCAAATGGTATCAGTACAGACAGAGCCAAGGGGCTGGAGCTTCCTCGGACCTACTTGAAGTTTCAGCCAGGAGGGAGAAGCACATGACCTACCCAAGTTTCAGCATTTGTCATGAAAACTGCCATGTAAAGTGATATATTCCTATTCACTAAATTTCAAGGTAGAGATTTTCTTTGTTAGGATGGTGGTTTTATTGCCTTTCCCCCCCTTGAATTTTTCATTCCTATAGTCTGTGAATTCCCCTAAATGTGAATAAAGGGAGTAGAGAGAGAAGGGGAAAAAAAAAAAATTCCTGGACCAACATGGCAAAAGTTCCTGGTAACCAAATTTTCTTTACATAGTTTCTCATTAGTAACAATTTTTTTTTTTAAGTTTGTGGATTGGTTTGTTTGTGTATTTGTTTATTTATTTTTCCTAGCCCTGGCTTCAACATTTATCATCTCAGAGCACCCAGGGCATTTCTTAAAGCACAGAACATACTCATTAAGACTAGATAGATATGCCCTGCTGCTGTGGCCCATTTGGTTGGGCATAGGTCACAGGTGTGATTCCCTATCGAGGCACATACCCAGGTTTCAGGTTCAATCTGAGGTCGGGGTGCATGTGGGAGACCACCGATATTTCTCTCCCACATTGATGTTTGTCTCTCTCTCCTTCCCCCTTCCTCTCTCTTTTTCTCTCAAAAATAAGTAAAAACATATTAAAAAGAAGACTAGATAAATAAATTAATGATTAAATGAATGGATGATTATAGGGACTTGAATGTTGTAAAAGAGAAATGAAGAAACTAAACTAAAAACTGAATTAAAGGAAACAGCTTCAACAGTAGTTCTCAATTTACATACCTTTTATAACACTGAAAATAGATGTATTTCTTGGCATTCCTTTAAGAAAGTCTGTTGAGAACACTTAGGAGATAATAATTTTTTAGTCAGAGATTACTTAATTAAGGAAAGGATATATAAACAGCGTTTACTACCCACTGGCGAAGTACTGTTACTTGTCCGGGTAATGAAGCTGAGACTGTTTATAGAAAACCAGGCACTCCTCACTGGAGCTTCTCAGCAATGAAAAAAAGTCCCTACAAACAATATGTTTTCTTAGGACGTCGAATCATTATCTTGGAGGGTTTGTTTATGGGGAGAGACAGTTATTCCTCAGTCCTAATTCGTTCTTCCGTGTGAGTAGAACTTCTGTTTCAACAATCTCCCTCTCCTTCCCTTTTTACTTCTCTCCAGGATAAGAGACCTTATTTGATTTGTCGGGTTGGGAGAAAAAAAACTGAACCTTACCATCTTTTCCAGAACTACCCTGCCCACAGGAAACCTACGTGATCTGTTCCTCTAGGTCCGTGGTGGGCAAACTGCGGCTCTCGAGCCACATGCGGCTCTTTGGCCCCTTGAGTGTGGCTCTTCCACAAAATACCACGGCCTGGGCGAGTCTATTTTGAAGAAGTGGCGTTAGAAGAAGTTTAAGTTTAAAAAATTTGGCTCTCAAAAGAAATTTCAATCGTTGTACTGTTGATATTTGGCTCTGTTGACTAATGAGTTTGCCGACCACTGCTCTAGGTCAGTGGCTCTTGGAGAGTATTCTTTGACCAGCAGCATCAGGATACCTCGGAGACTTGTGAGAATTTATTATATGAATGAGCTACAGGTGGCTTTTTTATATTGGCCCTAAGTTGTTTACATCTCCACAGTCTGGGATTAGTTACCTCAAAAGCCCAATGGCACCAAACAATTTTTATACTAGTACATACTTTTTTTTTTAAAAAAAAAAACACAGCGCTAAGTAAGCAGATTTTTTGGCCATATAGATCCTGCCTGCTTTGCATACGCAATTAAATTAACCTAACACCTGTTAACCATAAACAAGATAAAACCGATAAGCCCTGGAGCTATAAATAAGGCTCCATGCTGCTAGAGACTCCTCTATGGGCCACAGGGGGACTTCACTTAGACAGCTCCCCTCCCCCGTGGGAGTTCCCTTGCCTTCCTCTCTTCTGGGTGGTGGTTTCTGGATGGTTTCATTCTGTGAGAGACTTCCCCCCACATGAAAGCATGTCAAAATGTCACCCAAACAAAGCTTGCTCTGTGTTACTACTGCCATCTCCTAGCCATATCTTTTTCTTTGATCAGCTCCCAAATTCCTGAACACACGCAGAATTGCAACATTTCAGGCCCTGTTTCAGACCGACTGAATCAGAAAGTCCTGGGTGGGGCCCAGGAATCCATATTTTAATAAGCCCTCAGAGTGATTGTGTTTCATGCTAAAGTATAAGAACCATTGCCTTAAGTTTTACAGGGAATGACCCTCTTGCTGAGGCCTGCAGTTCTCCGGCATATGTGCGAAGACCTGGTAAGTTTCCGTATTATTTACCTGCTGCTGTGTAACAAACTACCCCACATCTTAGTGGCTTAGAACAATGAACATTTATTATCCCACAATTCTGTGGGTCAAGAATTTAGAAGCAGCCTAGCTGGGCGGTTCTGGCTGAGGATGCCTCAGGTAATCACAGTCAAGATGCTGGTTGGGGCTTCAGCCACCTGGGAGCTCGACGAGGAGAGTCTGCTTCTGAGATGGCTCACTGCAGGGGCTGCTGGCAAGAGGCCTCACTCAGTTCCTAACTCCGTGAGTCTCTCTGTAATGACACGGCAGCTGGCTTCTCCAGAGTGAGAGACCCAAAAGAAAGCAAGATAGAAGCTGTAATGTCTTTTATAACCTAGCCTCAAAAGCACATTTGTCATTTTCACAGTATCATATTGGTCATGTGAGTCAGCCCTGTTCCGTGTGGGAGAGGGCCACCCAAGGACATGAGTACCAGGTGGCAGGGATCACCAGGGGCCATCTTGGAGACTGACTACCAAGTTTTCTTTAAATGAGCAATGAAACATTGGCAGTGTAAGTTTCCTAAAGGTCAGTGTAAATAAAGACGTAGACTGAGGCAAGCTCGCCTGGCCAGTGTGGCTCAGTGGTTGAGCATAGACCTATGGAGGTCACAGTTCGAATCCCGGTCAGGGCACATGCCTGGGTTGCAGCTCGATCGATCTCATGCAGGAGGCAGCCGATCAATGATTCTCTCTCGTCATTGATGTTTCTATCTTTCCCTCTCCCTTCCTCTCTGAAATCAATAAAAATATATTTAAAAAAAAATAAACTGAGGCAAGCTCAAATGACCAGAAATTCAGTTTATTTTGGGAATAAGAGGAATTGCAATTCAGAAAACACATGCTGTGGCAAGCTATAGGTGAGTTCATTGAGGATTTGGGGCTGGCTGTATTTATGAGCAAGGTGTACAAAGAGGGGTAAGCCCAGCCGGAGTCTGAGCAGTAAGTTTGCTGGCTTGAGAATGGAAGATTCTTGGCAGATGTTCATTGGTCAGGAGATAAGTCTCAGTCTTCCGTAAATCAGACTTTTAATGGAAATCAGCCTCTCAGTTCTTAAGTACTGTTCCTCTGAGGGCATATGCGTGAGATTCTCTGTTTCATATCCTCCAATTTCATTTTATTTGTTTAAAATATATTTCTTATTGATTTCAGAGATGAAGGGAAGGAGAGAGAGAGATAGAAATATCAATGATGAGAGAGAATCATTGATAAAATATCAATGATGAGAGAGAATCATTGATAAAATATCAATGATGAGAGAGAATCATCAGCTGCCTCCTGCATGCCCCACACTGGGCATTGAGCCCACAACCCAGGCATGTACCCTGACCAGGAATCGAATCTTGACCTCCTGGTTCATAGGTTGATGCTCAACCACTGAGCCACACCAGCCAGGCTATAAATTCTTGATTATAGATTTAAGAGGAAAAGGTTTTTATATCAGTGAAGACCTCTTTCACAATATCAATTTCCAATTGGCTAGAGGTTTTCAAAGTATCTTTCCTGTAGCCCTAGGTCCATCCTTCCAAGCTGTCCTAGGGACTGGAAGGATGAGAACAGTGGGCAGAGTTTCAGGCTCCAATGGTAACATTCACCAGAGCAGCTCTGGGTTTATCTACTTCAAATGCTTTTGCTCTGCATGGAACAGAGTGCAGAATCTCGGAGGGAAGGCAGGGGAGGGTGGGCCGGTGGGAGGTGATCAACCAAAGAACTTATGTGCATATATGCATAACCCAAGGACACAGACAATAGGGTGATGAAGGCCTGGGGCGGGACGGGGCGGGGGGGGGGGGGGGTCAGAGGCGAGCTGAAGGTGGTCAATGGGGAAAAAAGGGGACATATGTAATACTTTCAACAATAAAAAAATAATAAATGCTTTTGCTCTATTTATGATTTAATTTACACAACCATTGGCCTTGATGAAGCCTTAGGTACAATTGTAGAGTTGACTTCAGAGTCCTTAGTACTTCCTTTCTGCTGGGCTCTCCTCCCAGACATCTGTGGCCTTGCACACTCTCCATTCAATCATCCCATCACTGCAGCTCATGGTAAAGGGACAGAGAACTTAGAACACATTTTTGATTGCCTCTCTGAGACTCTAGTCCTTAATGATGTTTAGCTAATGCTTCTCTTTCTTGGCTCAAGATTGAGAATATTTTCCAATAGACCTCCTAATCTCTAGATGGTGGTGGCTCATCAAAGTTACTGCATTAGTAAGATAACAGGAAGATGGGCATGTGAATTTGAAAAAACAACAACAACAGAACACTAGAGGACACTCCTGAGCATAATCATTTCTATATGTTTGTAAGGCACCATGCTCATGTAGAGAAAGACAGAGTAGTAGAGTATACCTTGACTGAGAAGTTCTGACATGCCGTGGGCTTCAAGTGGATTAAAATACAGCTCTTAGAGCCCAGTTGGTGTGGCTCAGTGGTTGAGCTTCGATCTTTGAACAAGGAGGTCATGGTTTGATTCCTGGTGAGGGCACATGCCCAGGTTGTGGGCTCGATCCCCAGTGTGGGGTGTGCAGGGGGCAGCCAATCAGTGATTTTCCCTCATCATTGGTGTTTCTTTCTGTCTCTCCCTCTCATTTCTTCTCTGAAATAAAAAAAAATAAAATATTTATAAAATAAAAATAAAATACAGCCCTAACTGGTTTGGCTCAGTGGATAGAGCGTCGGCCTGCGGACTGAAAGGTCCCAGGTTCCATTCCGGTCAAGGGCATGTGTGCACATTCCCAGTGGGAGGTGTGCAGGAGGCAGCTGATCGATGTTTCTCTCTCATAGATGTTTCTAACTCTCTATTCCTCTCCCTTCCTCTCTGTAAAAAAATCAATAAAATATATTTAAAAAATAAAGTAATTTAGTTAAAAAATAAAATAAAATACAGTCCTTAGAAATATTCAGGAGAGGAGCTAGTGTGACATTTTCCACAGGTGTATAAAATCCAGAAATTACCTTGACTCTTAGGCTTTTTTTTGAGGTGGGGGGCTTAGAAATGTAATTACATGTAATTACATGTACCGAGCACATCCACTTTTAATGTATTCACACATTGCCCCTAGATTTTATTGTGTGTAACCTAATTAACAGAATATTGAGTAGGTTTTCAACTAGTACTTGAAGGGCAATTGCTAGTTGAATACTCAAGTTTTAGAGAAAAACAGAAAAGGTGATTTGATTGTTAAATAAATATGTAATATAAAATATCTTGCACTCTTTCTTTTTTATTTGTCTTGTTTTATTTGTTTTTGGTTTTCCTTGGAATCATTTAGCTCTGACATCATGCTATAGGCTTTGTTTGCAGATAATCACTCTTACTCAATTGGACAATTTATATATGACTAATTTTAATAAAAATTTATCTCTGACAAATGTACCTTATTTGCCTATCTTAAATTTATAGGCTAAATTTTGTTCAATTAATAATCATTGTTTATTTTTCTCACTTTTTCCTTAGGTAAGGCTTTCTTTCAGATTTTTTTTTTACAGTTTTATTTAATGTCACTGTTATCTGGTGCTTCAATTTGATCTTTTTTTTTTAAAAATATATTTTTTATTGATTTTTTACAGAGAAGAAGAGAGAGGGATAGAGAGTTAGAAACATCGATGAGAGAGAAACATCGATCAGCTGCCTCTTGCACACCCCCTCACTGGGGATGTGCCCGCAACCAAGGCACATGCCCTTGACCGGAATCGAACCCGGGACCCTTGAGTCCGCAGGCTGATGCTCTATCCACTGAGCCAAACCAGTTTAGGCTCAATTTGATCTTTTATGAAGCTTTTTGCAGTGATAGGACTTTCTACCATTGCTTTGCTTTTATCATTCTCTCTTTCCCTGCCACTAAGTGCAATTTGATTGTACAAAGGCAACTAAACTTTTAAGAACTTGACATCTCCTTTAATAAGATTTTGGAAAGCTTCTAGAGCTAAGATTATCTAACATGTCAAATGTTTGCCATGATCAGAGCTATATTTTTTAGAAGTTCAACAAACAAAGACATTGGTTAACTATTGGTTACCCTTCTTGTCCACACCTCTGGGGTGAAAATAGCTACCCAGATAACCTGTAATGGAACATTTGCTGAATATCCATTGAATGATAACTGCCAAGATAAAAAAAACACATTGGCATATTTATTGATCTTTATAACAAATCCATATTTGGAGTTGTAATATCCTTAATTTACCCACAAGACAGCTTAAGTGTGTATCAAGCAGATCACACAGATTTTATGGTGCTGGGCATTTTTTTTCTTGCATGTTTTTCTATCTATTTTAAAGATTGTCTTAGGGAGATGCAGGCTTTAGGAAGTATCAAACAGTATTTCTGACATCCTGATGGCCTTGCTGCTGCACTATTTCTAAAATTCCATCTGAACATTGTGGTACCTTTGAGTTGGTCTTTTATCTTTGTGAAAGGGACTGGAGTAATTTCAATTCAGAGTAATGTTTTATAGATAGCTGCTATTTCTTAACATTTCCAAACCTAATTTTTTTAATAGTAGAGATTCTGGATCCACTGGTGTTGCATTACAGGAAAATTAACTATTTCTTCATTTAGTAAATATTTAGAGAGAACTAACTGTGTGCATGTGAAGTTGTTTGTTATTTCTAACTTTTTTAAAAATACATATTTTTATTGATTTTAGAGAGGAAGGGAGAGATAGATAGAAACATCAATGATGAGAGAGAATCATTGATTGGCTGTCTCCTGCACGCCCCCGACTGGGGATTGAGCCCACAAACTGGGCATGTGCACTTGACCTGGAATCAAACCTGGGACCCTTCAGTCCGCAGGCCAATGCTCTCTCCACTGAGCCAAACCAGCTAGGGCTGTTATTTCTAACTTTGCTGTCATCTAAAGTGATTGGAAAAGTCAAGAGAAAGGCAAATTTTTCTGAAAAGAAAATGGACATAGAAAGATGGGGGTATACCCAGCCAGTGTGGCTCAATGTTTGAGCATCAACCTATGAATCAGGTGATCACAATTCAATTCCTGGTCAGGGCACATACCAGGGTTGCAGGCTCAATCCCCAGTAGGGGGTGTGCAGGAGGCAGCCAATGATGATTTTTTTGTCCTCATTGATGTTCTCTCTCTCTCTCCCTTCCTTTCCTCTCTGAAATCAATAAAAGTATATATTTAAAAAGATGGGGATATGGGTGAGGCTGGTAAGATAGAGGTTGGAGGGCCCTGCCAGTGTGGCTCAGTTGGTTGGAGTGTTGTCTGGTACACCAGAAGGTTGTGAGTTCAATCCCTGTTGAGGTTCATGTGGAAGCAACTGATCAATATATCTCTCTCACATTGATGTTCCTCTCTCTCTCTCTCTCTCTCTCTCTCTCTCTCTCTCTCTCTCTCTCTCTCTCTCTCTTCTTTCCCCCCCTCTCTCTAAGATCAATAAAAAAAAAAAAAAAAGCCTGACATAAAGATAGAGGTTTGAGGGATGCATGGAGGGACCTGGTCTAGAGAGGAGACATGCAGCAGGGGTTGTTAGGGACTTTTGAAGGGAGATGTGCTTAATATTCTTGGAAACTCCTAAGGGAGGTATCAGGCTGCCTGAGGGATACACTTATATCTGGGTAAAGCACTATGCTAACATTGTAGGATATGTGTGTCTGGGAAGGGGGAACAAAGTTGAACATTAGAAAGAGATGTCCTTTTCCGAACCACAACAATATATGTTTAAGAAGGATTTATAACATTTTATTGTATCAAGTACAATATAAACTCTCTTTTGTGTTTGACCACAAAATCAATAGTGAAATATCTCATTGTTTGAATGAGAACAGCTCTTCTATGGTATTTACGGATATATTTCTTGTTAATGATTTGGAGTTTGGACAATTTGGGGTTGGTCAAAGTTATGGGTCTGGCTTTAGGGTGGTATTGCACAAGAAATGAGAGCTTAGAAGTAAAATGTTAGCAAAGGCTTGAACTCAGGTCTGGTAACACTGAGGTTGATGTTCTTTTTTTAAATGTCTTTTTATTGATTTTAGAGAGAGGAAGGGAGAGGGATAGAGAGACAGAAACACCAAAGAGAGACAGACATTGATCGGCTGCCTCCAGCAGCACCCCACCCCCACTACTGTGGATTGAGCCTAGAACCCAAGCATGTACCCTGACTGGGAATCAAACTTGTGACCTCCTGGTTCCTGGGTCAATGCTCAACCACTGAGCCACACTGGCCAGGCAAAGCTGATGTTCTTAATGATTGTGCTTTCCCCAGAGAATGCTAATAAAGTTAGCCACAGGCTTCCCATCAGAAGTATCCCAATTACTCTGGCATCCCCAAGGATGTCCTGGCCCCACACTACATGTTCCAGCTCTAACAAGAACATGGTAAGAAGGTTATACCGTCTTATTTTTTTAAACCGCTGATTAACCAGCTAATATTTCATAAGAAATTCAAGTACCTAGGTGCTTTCTTTTTGTGTTGAGATGTCCTACCTATCAACAAATCAATCTACAAAGATTCATGAAAATGGAATGACTTTAGACAGTCTTGTTAGGATAATGAGACACCTTTTTTCTTTTTTTTTTAGAAATGAAATATGTGATGAAATATAATTTACCAAACCACACCCACAGATGCTTGATTCTGAAGTACAGTTTAAGAAACCCGTTTATTTGGAATAATGAGTTCTTGCTGCTCAGTCTGTGATTCTCTCACCAGCAGCATTGGCATCCATGGCAGCTTGTTAGGAACACAGGGTCTCAAGTCCACTCAGAACTTCTGGGTTAAAATCTGTTTTGTTTTTTTTTAAACAAGGTTCATAAGTGATTCATAAGCGCATTACAGTTGGAGAAGCACTGCTGTAAGGCAATTTTAAGCTCTCAGGTGGATTAAAAATATCAAAAATCATCTTTGCCCTGCCCGAGCTTGCTTGTAATGGCAATGAGCTGAAAGTGCAGAAGCTGGCAATTAACCAAAAGCGGTAAGAGTTAAGTGCCAAGCCAGTGGTAACCAACAAAAAAGGCTCTAGCTGTTCTGAGGAAAAGAGCAATTAGGGCCAATTAGGTCCACCAGGGAAGATTTCAAACTCACTGCCTTCTGGTATTTCAAGTTTTAACTTCCAGTACTTGTCATGCACTCCTGCATCCCTAGGGGGCAGTGTGGTACAGTAAAAATCAGATTGGATTGCCTCCTCAGGGTTCCTCTCAGAAGCCCCATGACCTTGAGAAATTGCTAAATAATCCCCCAGAGCCTCAGTTTCCTCATGGAAGGACTAAAATAAATAATACCTTTTTTTAGGGTTGTTGTAAGAATTAAAAGGAGCTTTAACCGGTTTGGCTCAGTGGATAGAGCGTTGGCCTGCAGACTGAAGGGTCCCAGGTTCAATTCTGGTCAAGGGCATGTACCTCGGTTGCAGGCACATCCCCAGTAGGGGGTGTGCAGGAGGCAGCTGGTCAATGTTTCTCTTTCATCGATGTTTCTAACTCTCTATCCCTCTTCCTTCCTCTCTGTAAAAAAATCAGTAAAATATATTTTTAAAAAAAGAATTAAAAGGAAAAGAAAATAAATAAAATGTCTCACTCTATATCTCTACTTGGTGCATTCTCCTTGTCTAATTCATACTCACCTAATTCATAGTTACAATGAGGAAAGCTCCACTGTTTATTGAATCTCAACGAGTGTTACCATGTTGTCCTGAAGTAAATCTAAAAGAAGTTGGCAGCAATGGCCAGGTTGACAGACAACGAAGTCTCCCAGAGGGTGTTTACATGTAAGCAGTTTCTCTAACTGGGAGCTCAGGGAGGGCAGGGCGAGGTCTAACCACTGTACCATAGTGCCTGTAGGAATTCAAAAGGCAGCTTCAATTTCTTGCTGATTTTCTTACCTTTAGAGGAACTGATAAGCCCAAGAGCATGGCTCTGTTGCAGCTGTGAGAATCCCCACAGACTTAGGTCAAGCTTTGGCTACATTTTAGAATCTCCCAGGGATTTGTAAAAACTACTGGTTCCCAGGGCCCACTTGAGGACAGATAAAAAGAATCTCTGGGGTGAAAAGGTATTTTAAGAAAGCAACCCAGGTGATTTTAAAGTGTAGCCCAGGCTGAGAACCACTACAATCTGCGTATTACAGACGTAGTACCACTAGGAACCATTCACGGCAGGCTTAGTACTTCAGTGCAAGTAAGTCAGTGACTTCCACCCCAAAGCCTGGGCTCCGCTGGCTGTGATGACACTCACATGGATTTATGGCTCCTGAGAAAGTTTTAAGTTTAATCTGTTTTAGAGTGTGACAAACACAACACAACAAAACAAATAAAAGCTAAGTTTTACATATCCAAATATTCTATTTTTTTTCTTTCCAGTTTTATGTGGGAGTTTTAGATCTTGGCTGGTTTCATTCTATATATTCTGTAACATTTGGAATATTTAGTAATAAAGAATCCATTTCCTGGAGAGAACCAAGATGGTAGCAGATTAGGTGCAAGCTAACTAACCTCCTCCCAGGACCAAAGTGGAATTACAACTAAATTATAGAAAAACCATCTTGAATAACACACTGAAGACTAGTTGGAGAGAAGCCTTATAACTACGGACTTACAGAAGAAGCCACATCGAGACTGGTAGGAAGGGAAGAAGAGCAAGCTCACTTTGGCCCAGGTCACTTGGGCAGCAGCTAATTTTCCAGAGGGATATCTCAGCTATGGCGGGTTCACCCTGAGACCCCAAGCTGAGCTCCCCTGCCTAAAGCATCAGAGCCTGGAAGAACATAACATCTGGCTATGAAAAGCAGCAGGGTTTCTGTCTGCTAGGGAGAGACAGATAGAAATACAGGCACTGACTTAAATGGCCAATGCACAAAATTGCACATGCAGCCCCCTTACCCTGGGCTCCAGTGGAGGGAGGGAAGAGCAGACTACAGTCATGAGAGGAGAGTCTGAGGTTGGTGGCTCTGGAGAGATTGCTGAAGGGTCAGCCACCAGGATTCCTGTGCTGAGTTATTCCCCTACATTGCAGAAGCCATCTTTCTGGGGCAAAGCACTCCCCTCCACATGGCATCAGCCTGGGGGAAAACAATAGCCCACCCTCTGGAATCCCTCATTCCCCAAACTATGAAGCTTACGTATGCTGAGGAATACAACCAGTGGTGGTAAAAGCTGGCCTTGGTGCCAGCTTCCTGCATGCACCCAGGCCCAACAGAGGCAGTCAGAAACTCTGGATCACTGACAGCTCCAAACAGGTTTCCCAGGACAAGTCACAGGCAGAGTCTGACATTGGCCTGCATCAGGGTCCCTTCCAAGAGGCCCAGAACCAATACACCCAGTGGCCAGTTTCAGACAACAACACAGCAGGATCCAATAAGCTTCATGAACAGCATATCCACAGGGAGATCTCAGCAGGCACCAAACACTGCTGAGGCGAACTCCACTTTGTGTGATCAGTACCTGCACAGCAACTTGAATGCTGTGTTGGGTGTTGAACCTCAGAGTCAGCCAGCCTGAGGGTTGATCCCTCACAGGAATGAGCCAATAGCAATCAAGATTATATTACAAAAAGAAGGCCCGCATAATGCACACAAGCGACATTCCTGGAGCACCCAGCTCAGGAGATCGGGGAGACTGTAGCACTGGGTACCAAGGACACCCTACCAAGACTGAGAAACAGCATATCTACCTAATACATAGGAACGTATACAAAGAGGCAACCAAAATGGGGAGACAAAGAAATAGGCCCCAAATGAAAAAAACAAGAGAATTCTCCAGAAGAGCTAAATAAAATGGAGGCAAGCAGTTTATCAGTTCTAGAGTTCAAAGTAATGATTATGAGGATGCTCAAAGGCATGAAAAAAGACATATAAACCTTTAAAAAGAGAAATAAAGATTGCAGTATTTGAATAAAGAATACACTGGAAGGAACAAACATAGGTTGGATGAAGCAGAGGATTGAATCAGCAATTTGGAAGAAAGGTAGAAAAAAAAATCCAATCAGAACAGCAAAAAGAAAAAATAATTTAAAAGCATGAGGATAGCTTAAGGGACCTTTGGGAAAACATGAAGCATAAATACATCTACATCATAGGCAAGAAGAAAAGAGAGCAAGGGATTGAGAATCTATCTGATGAAATATTAACCAACAACTTCCCTAACCTGGTGAAAGAAAAAGACACACAAGTCCTGAAAGCAGAGTCCCAAACAAAATCGACCCAAAGATGCCCCCACCAAGACGTATCATAATTGAAATGGCAAAAGTGAAGGACAAAGAGAATCTTGCCAGCCACAAGAGAAAGGCAGTCAGTTAACTACAAGGGAGCTGCCATAAGGCTGTCGGCTGGTTTCTAATGGAAACATTTCAGGCCAGAAGAGATTCGCATGGAATATTCAAAGTGATGAATAGCAAGGGCCTATAAGCAAGGCTACTGTACCCAGCAAGACTGTCATTTAAAATGGAAGGAGAAACAAAAAGCTTCCCATACAAGAATAAGCTAAAGGAGTTTGCTACTACCAGACAAGCATTACAAGAAATGTTAAAGGGCTTGCTTTAAGAAGACAAGAAGAAGAAGAAGAAGAAGAAGAAGAAGAAGAAGAAGAAGAAGAGAAGAAGAAGAAGAAGAAGAAGAAGAAAGAAGAAGGAAGAGGAGGAGGAGGAGGAGGAGGAGGAGGGGGGGGAGGAAGGAGATGAGGAAGAAGAAACAACAGAGGAATATAGAAAAATAATAAAATGGCAATAAATACATACTTATCAATAATCATTTGAAATGTAAATAGCTTAAGTGCTCTAATCCAAGCGTCCTCAAACTAGGGCCCGTGGGCCACATGCGGGTGTTTTTTGCCGTTTTGTTTTTTTACTTCAAAATAAGATATGTGCAATGTGCATAGGAATTTGTTCATAGTTTTTTTTAACTATAGTCTGGCCCTCCAACGGTCTGAGGGACAGTGAACTGGCCCCCTGTTTAAAAAGTTTGAGGACCCCTGCTCTAATCAAAAGACACAGAGTAGCTGATTGGATAAGAAAACAATACCCATATATATGCTGTCTTCTAGAGACCCACCTTAGAACAAAACATACATACAAAACAAAAGAAAAGGGATGGAAAAGATATTTCATGCAATTGGAAAGGAAAAAAGAAACTGGGTTGCCATACTTATATTTGACAAAATAGACTTTAAAACCAAGGCCATAATAAGAGACAAAGAAGGACACTACATAATGATAAAGGGATCAATTTAACAAGAGGATATAACCCTTGTAAATATTTATGAACCTAATATAGGAGCACCTAAACATGTAAAGCAAATTTTGATGGACATAAAAATAAAGATTGACAGTAATACAATCATAGTAGGGGATTTTAACATCCCATTGACATCAATGGATAGATCTTCTAGACAGAAAATCAACAAGGAGATGGTGGCCTAAAATTCAGAAATTGGTGGCATTTATAAACACTAATAATGAATTATCAGAAAGAGAAACTAGGAAAACAATCCCATTTACTATGGCAACAACAACAAAAAAATAGTACCTAGGAATAAATTTAACCAAGGAGGTAAAATACCTGCACTCAAAAAATTATAGGACATTGAAGAAACAAACTGAGGAAGACACAAATAAGTAGAAGTATATATCATGTTCATAGATTGGAAGAATTAACATAATTAAAATGTTCATACTACCCAAAGCAATCTATTGATTCCACGCAATTCCTATTAAAACATCAATGGCATATATCACTGATCTAGAATAAATATTCCAACAACTTATATTGAACAAAAAAAGACCCCCCGGTAGCCTCAGTACTCTTGAGAAAGAAGAACAAAGTTGTAGGGATCACAATACCAGATATCAAGCTATACTACAAGGCCATTGTAATAAAAACAGCCTGGTACTGGCATAAGAACAGGCATATAGATCAATGGAACAGAACATAGAGCTTAGAAATCAACCCATATTAATGGTCAATTAATATTTGAAGGAAAGATAGTCTCTTTGATAAATGGTGTTGGAAATTGTACAGGTACATGCAAAAAATGAATCTAGATCACCAACTTACACCATACACAGTAACTCAAAATGGATAAAAGACTTAAATGTACTTCATAAAACCATAAAAATCCTAGAACAAAACATAGGCAGTAAAATCAGACACCTCTTGTAGCAATATTTTTGCTGATATATCTTCTAGGAAAAGAGAAACAATGGAAAAATAAAAAAAAATGGAACTACATCAAACCAAAAAGTTCTTGCACTGTAAAGATAAACTATCAACAAAATGAAAAGGGAACCCCACTGTATGGGAGAACATATTTGCCAATGATACATCTGATAACAGGTTAATTTCCAAAAATCTGTAAAGAACTTATACAACTTAACATCAGGAAGATAAACAATCCAATTAAAAAATGGGAAAAACACCTGAGTAGACACTTCTCTGAAGAGTACATACAGATGATCAATAGACATATGAAAAATGCTCAACATTACTAATCATTAGAGAGATGCAAATTAAAACCACAATGAGATATCACCTCACACCTGTCAGAATGGTCACTATCAATACATAAACAAACAAGTGCTGGTGAGGATATGGAGAAAAGGGAACCCTAATGCACTGTTGATGGAAATACAACTTGGTGCAACCACTGTGGAAACAATATGGAGTTTCCTAAAACAATTAAAAAGGGAACTGCCATTTGACCCAGGGATCCTACTTCTGGGAATATATCCTAAGAATCCTGAAATACCAATCAGAAACAATATATGCATCCCTGTGTTCATAGCAGTGTTATTTACAATAGCCAAGATCTGGAAACAGCACATCAGTATAATAGTGGATAAAAAAAGCAGTGGTACATTTACACAATGTAATACTATGTGGATGTAAAATAGAAGGAACTCAGAGAAATGCAATGTTGCTGTCTTTAAAGATAGAGAAGGTGGGCATGAGCCAAGGAACATGGGTAATCTCTAGAAGCTGGAAAAAAACAAGGCAACATTCTCCCTTAGAGCATCCAGAAAGGAACAGCATCCTGCTGACACTTTGATTTGGGCTCAGTGACATGCATATTGGACTTCTGACTTATAGCAGTATCTATACTAATAAAAGGGTAATATGCAAATTGGTTGGGACGCCCTCACGCAACCACTGAACAGCAAGCAGGCTGCGTGGGGCAACCAGGCCAGCAGGGGGGGCAGTAAGGGGTGACCAAATGACCGAACAGCAGGCTGTGTGGGGGGGGGGCAATGAGGAGCAAACAGGCCGGCAGAGGGGGGGCAGTGAGGGGTAACCAGGCTGGCAAGGGTGGGGCAGTTAGGGGCAATCAGGCAGGCAGGCAGAGGCCTTTAGAGGTGATCAGGCAGGCAGGCAGGTGAGCAGTTAGGAGCCAGCAGTCCCGGATTGTGAGAGGGCAGTCGGACATCCCCCGAGGGGTCCCAGATTGGAGAGGGTGCTGGCTGGGCTGAGGCCCCCCCCCCCACCACGTGCATGAATTTTGTGCACTGGGCCTCTAGTAAGTTAATAAATTTGTGTCACTTTAAGCCACAAAATTTGCAACAAATTATTACAACAGCAATGAAAATGACTACAGATCTTGGGACTCCAATATTAATCACAATGATGCCTATTGATACACTTTTTTACTATAACCTACTTTATTTTAAACACAATTATAACAAGTGCAAGTGGTTCCATACATGATCAGTGAAATTTTGCATCATCAAAAAAGAATTGCCAGATGATGCATATAAGAAAGATGATAAATACTTCCAACCACAGAACCTATACAGAGAGAACAAGCTTTTGTTTTATATGAAAATAGCCAACAAAATATGTTTATATGTTTTATTCAAATAAAACATTTATTGTATATTTATTTTTAAAAAGCTGTGGGACTTGCTGAAACCGGTTTGGCTCAGTGGATAGAGCATCGGCCTGCGGACTGAAGAGTCCCGGGTTCGATGCCAGTCAAGGGCATGTACATTGGTTGTGGGCACATCCCTGGTAGGGGGTGTGCAGGAGGCAATCGATGTTTCTCTCTCAATGTTTCTACTCTCTGTCCCTCTCCCTTCCTCTCTGTATCAATAAAATATATTTAAAAAAAAAAAAGCTGTGGGACATTTACACAATGGAATACCATGCAGCTGTAAAAAGGAAGGAACTCTTACCTTTTGAGACAACATGAATGGACCTGGAGATTATTATGCTAAGTGAAATAAGCCAGTCAGAAGAAGACAAATACCATCTGATCTCACTTATATGTGGAATTTAATGAACAAAATAAACTAATGAACATAATAGAACCAGAGGCATGGATCCATGGAACAGACTGATAGAGGTCAGAGGGGAGAGGGATGGGGGACTGGATTAAAGAAGGTGAAGAGATTAGTCAAAGAACATATATGCATAGCCCATGGACACAGACAATAGTGTGGTAAAGACAACAGTGTCGACAGGGGTCGGGACTGGGTGGAGGTGGGTATAGGGGAGAAATGGGGGACATCTCTAATAGTATTAACAATAAATAAAAATAAACAAATAATTTTAAACTTTATTAAAAAATTATTTTTAAATTATGGTTGACACAAAATAATATATTAGTTTCAGGTGCTATGCCATTCCTTTTGATTTGGGATTTGTTGAGCTCTCCCTATATACCAGGAACTATTTTACAGTTTAATGTAGCCAAGAGATTAACAGTAGAAACAGCATGTTTGCAGAACTGCTGACTTCACTAACACCCAACATCCATTAAAGAATATGACTGGTATTATCTGCTTTTAAAAACTCAAGCTAGCCCTAGTGGGTTTGGCTCAGTTAATAGAGCATCGGCCTGTGGACTGAAGGGTCCTGTGTTTGATTCTGGTCAAAGGCACATTCCCAGGTTTCAGGCTCAATCCCCAGTAGGGGGCATGCAGGAGGCAGCCGATCAATTATTCTCTCTCATCATTGATATTTCTATCTCTCTCTCCTTTCCCTTCCTCTCTGAAATCAATAAAAATGTATTTTAAAAAAACCAACTCAAAGCTATTGTAAATAACTAGTAGCCCTGTGCATGAATCCGTGCACCAGTAGCTCTCTGCGGGGCCTGGCCACTCCGCACCCGCTGCCCAGAGGGTCTCAGTGGCCCAGAGGCTCATCCGCGGCCAGGCCTGGAATGCTTGCCTGTCTCTGGGGTGACAAGGCAAGCGTTCTGCGCCCTGGCCTAGCCAGAGGCCTATCTGCGGCTGGACGCAGAACACTTGCCTTGTCGCCGCGGCGACGAGGCAAGCATTCCACCAGGCCGCTCATGCTGCCCGCTCTCAGCGGCCTCCCCTCTTGGGACTGGGGGACTCTGGCGGGGCTGAAATGACTGGGCGCCACCATCTTGTGGCTAAGGGTACTGCCGTCTTTGTGACAGAGTGACAGTTAATTTGCATATTACCCTTTTATTAGATAGGATTATAGACATATAAATAAAATACTAAAAATATTTATTAGATGAAAATATATTTAGATATTTATGGGTTTTACATATATATGAAATAAGTATTACTTATAAAACATTTAATTTGTGCATCTCTACAGTTACTTGTGTCTAACTCTGTCTGCACCCATGGGTGGGAAAGCAAGGGGTAAGGCAGCTGGTGGACAGGGGGGTGGTGGTGGTGGAGGGGGGTGGTGGGCTGAGTTTCCTTGTGGCTGCAGATGAGAGACGAAGGCTAAGGAGGAGCATGTGGTAGCCTTGGTATGGTCGCTGGAGTCAGGCTCTGCACACTGTTTATTTCAACACACCTGCTCTCAGGGCCCTGCTGATTAATATTGAGGTGTGTGGGAAATTGACTGGAGATGGTGTCTGCAGTAGCATTTGGGTTGATTGCCTTTAATAAATTGCTTTTGTTCTATTTCTGAAATCTATTCCTACATTTATATTATCTTTCCTTTCTAAGAAGCTCCTGCCAATGCACTGACTACTACCAGATTTGTCCACTCTGGCCTCTGAATTGATGTTCAGGTTTTGAAAGAAAAGCAAGCATTGCCACTTTCAGAATCAATTTCTTCTATGACAAATCAGTGCTTCCTGGTGGTGATCTGGTATGTTGGTTCCACACTTTCAGATAAAGGAGAGTATTTGTTATGTTCTTAAGTCTTTATACTCATACTTGGACAGGAATTCATTATTTCCGTGGTCTTCAGTAATATTTGTCTGCCTTTTACCTCTCTTATCATCATCATAATCCACACATCTATTACACAGAAGAAAAGGAAGACATATTTAGTGTCAGGTATGAAGTGTAGAAATGCAACATAACTGCTGAAATCAACCGCAAATTGGCGATTTTATTTCATGCAGTGTTCAACTTTTTGGCAATAACTGTCTCTATGTAATCTTCAGACTCTCCTCATTATAAGGTGTTTTGCTGAATAATATAAATGTAATCTTTTTAAAAAAACTTGGTAATGTCTATAATCTTTTTTATTATAGACCTCAAACTTGTCAGAGGGATATCAAATATGATTGAACCAAGATATGCATTCTTTTTTAAAAATATATTTTTATTGATTTCATAGAGGAATGGAGAGGGAGAGAGAGATAGAAAAATCAATGATGAGAGAGACTCATTGATCAGCTGCCTCCTGCACGTCCCTACTGAGGATCGAGCCACAACCCAGGCATGTGCCCTTGACCGGAATCGAACCCAGGACCTTTCAGTCCACAGGCCAACACTCTATCTATTGAGCCAAACCAGCTAGGGCAAGAAGTGCATATTTTAAAAATTGTCTAAAGTTTTACACATCTCTCCTTTTCCCCCAAGGAAATGCATTCTTATTTCATTTTTAAGCAAAATGGATGGATTCAACAGTATTGGCTCAAGTTTAGACCTGAAATGTATTAACACAGAAAACACACAAGGCATTCCAGGTATTCTGCAAACAAGTGAGCAGGAAAACATCATCATAAAAGAGTGAGGAAACAAGAAGGATTGAGAAAACATTTATTTAGATTATATTCATGTAGAAACCAGTGGACTCCATGAAAGGTAAGATTAATATATGCTCTTTGGTGGGGAGGGTCAGGTGAGCCTCTGGTGAAAAGTGGCTTCTTAGGAAAACAGTTACCATTTAATAGAACCAGACCAGGGAAACACCAGTCTGTCAGCTACCATTCATCCTGTGAAGGGAAGTTAAAAGAGATGGTGGACTCACAGCAAGGCCTTGATTCTCATTGAATGCAGAGCCGAGAAGAGAGGATGGTAGAGCGTAGGGAGAGAAAATATAAACAAGCCACTGCTATTCAGTTTTTGAATGTTTGAAGTACAAGCTGGGAGCTCAGAGAGGATAAGAATATGGAATTTAATAGAGAACTTCACAGGACTCAGTCCTTTCGCAAGAACTGGCAGATTATTTCAGTCCATAGAGTTGAAGGCAGAAAGCTCAGTATTGAATATTTGCTCTGCTACTTAATGGCTCTGATACTGAATGATTGATAAGAAAATATGAACCTTAGCTTTCTTGTCTAAAATATGGGGTTATTGATATCTATCATAGAGCTGTTTTAACAGTTAGTACAATGAGCAAATTTGACCACGCCATCTGACATAGGCCAGGTATATAACACTGGTATCTATGTGTTAAATTTGCAACCCCTTAGTGTGTTTGGTCTGTAATATTCTGTGTCCTCCTGTCAAAATCACACCTGACTGGTACACATTTAGGAGAATAGGAAGGTGTCTTCTGGAAGCTCATGAATAGTCTCTGTGTCTTTCCCCTCCAGTTCTATGGGTGCCATCCTCTGGACACAGCTGCCGTGGAGTCCCAGGGTGACCCAGCAGGGGTGGCAGTGTCCAGAGTCCTGCCTCTGTGTCCAGCACAGCCCTGCATGTCCTGGCTTCCTCACTGAGTTACAGACATGCTGCTTCCACACAGAAGGGCTCAAAGACACCCCCCCCCCCTTCCCACTCCGAATCTCCCTCTAGCGTGGCACCTAAGCAATGCCACTCATACCGTTTTTCAGCTTCCATCTATAGCTCCCTCTCCTGGGGTGCTTCAGCAGGTCTCTGAGCACAGGGGACATCTCTGTCTCCCACAACCATCGTCCCCCCAGATCACGGGGAAAGCTCATCCACATAGACCTCTTCCCAAAGGAAATCAGCTCTTGAGGAAAGATAGTCTCCTTAGGGTGGAAACAACCTAGGAGCCCAGCTCCCTCTGAGCTGAGGGCCTGTTATTCTTAATTGTAACTCTTTTTCTTCTTCTCTGTTCTCTCCTGGTTTCAAAATGACCCTATTTGTTAATTTATTGCTTATTTTCTATCTCCATACCTAGACTGTAAGCACATTGAGGGCAAGGACCATGTCTTTAAAAAAAAAAAAATCTCTTCACTCTTCCTAATGCCAAGCACAGTCTCTGACATAAACCTTTGGATAAAGAAAGGAGTGAATCTTCTCTATTTTCTGTGCTTCATCTGGGTCACTTACTTCGGTACTGTCACTTCTTTCAATCAAGAGGAGCAGAGCTCCTATTCTGCCCCGCGCTATCCCCAGCCACCGTGGAGACGCTGTGTGGGCACCGAGGCGGAGCAGGCTCCAGCGAGCCAGCACAGTGCCTGCACGGTGACACCCAGCGTGGTCTGGATGAACTCCTCTCTCCTGTTAACAGAGCAGGTAGCCTTGCTTCAGTGGCTTCCCTCATCTTGGCAAGGGAATGGAATGAACTATTTCCTGGCCACTTTCAGCTCCAATCTCTGTGTTTGTATTAACAGGTTAATTGTTTTACACCTGCATATCCCCTGCCTGGCTTCTCCAAGAAAAAAAAAATAGCGGTAATGACAGCTACCTTTCACTCTAACGTTATTCCCTGCATCACGTACACAGAATATCTTTATCTGAGGCCAAGTACACATTCCCCTGTGTGAGAGAGAGCTGCTGTTGGCAGCAAGTAGTGGCTGGCTGGAGAGCAGCTTGTACAGAAACCCTTGGAGATATTGCTTGGTCTTTCTGTTTACTGTGGGCTGGTGGAGAACGATTCCTTATTTTCTGAGGCAGCCTTTAATGAGCACCCGACGGCTTTTTGATGTCTCCCTCCCACAGAGTGTGGGTAAAGGCAGTCCTAGGAATCATACATTTTCATTTGTAGAAGTATCTTATATTGAACCCTGTCAAAAATAACACTGCCTTTGAGACGCAGAAAATCCAATTTGAAAGTAATGTTTCTGCTTTTTTTTTTTTTCCCCCCTCTTGGACACATTGAATCAGATAGGATATAGTCTTTGGACCGCAGCTATTTTTCACTTGGAAAGTAATTTGGGACAGAACTCTGTGCTGTTATAAGCAGTCTTGTCCTAAAATCACCCAAATTAATCCCTAGCAGTGTAAAGGGGAGGGAGAAGAAAGGAGGGAAGTAATTAGTCCACATACTTTCCTTGGGAGCTCTCCATGCACATGAAGTCCTTGGGAATGTCATGAGGACACTGCTTCCCAAACTACTCACTGTTCAAAACCTCCTGCAAGAGAGAGAGAGGACAATTTGGGGACTGACAGAGGCAGTTCAGGGACCTGAAATTTCTGTTCTTTGAACTGGAGATGAGCACTGAGTGGTGGATTACTTCCCCAAACACACAGAAGACTATTACTAGTAAATACACTGCAGACAACTGAACTACATGTTGAATATATTAATGAACAAAGTCATATGATTAGGGCTAAAAGGAATAAAACCTGGATCTTATCTTCCAGGTCTTCTAGTCTAGTAAGGGATAGAGACAGGCAAGTGAACAAATGCAATAACCCATTAGAAGTGTTGTAAGTGGGGAGCTCTCCTCGTCCCCACAGGTTGCTCTTGGGAGTGGGGGATTTTGGGGTGCTTCTGGAATAAGGATTTCTGGAGGCCCTCAGAGGAGGATGAAATATTGTGGAAGCTTTATTTCTGTGGAATTACACCCCCGAGTTTCCAAGGTTCCATTTCCCTTTGTTGGGCTAAGGAAGAAGCCCCATTTCCCCTAGCTTTCAGCAGAGGTAGGATCAAAGCCAGGGTCCAGAGTTTTCACTCTTTGTGGGAGCACAGCTCCAGTCCAGCATTGGGCTGGCTTAGTTTGTGTTCCCGCGGCAGTTCAAACAGTCCATTGTGTGTGGGGTCCACGGGGCCACGTGACTATGGAGGCAACAGGGGCAGGAGCAAAGCCAAAGGAACCAGAGAGCCCCACAAGCCAAGAGTCAAGAGAGCCAAAAGTGGGGACTCCTTTGTGAAGGGCCGTGGTCGGCAAACTGCGGCTCGTGAGCCACATGCGGCTCTTTGGCCCCTTGGGTGTGGCTCTTCCACAAAATACCACGGCCTGGGCGAGTCTATTTTGAAGAAGTGGCGTTAGAAGAAGTTTAAGTTTAAATAATTTGACTCTCAAAAGAAATTTCAGTCGTTGTACTGTTGATATTTGGCTCTGTTGACTAATGAGTTTGCCGACCACTGGTGTAGGGGATTATGTATTCCCAAATTTTAGTGGGTTTGTAGTGGCCCCGCCCTCTCTGGCCAATGATCTCTGCTCCTAGGTTTGACTGGCAGGCAAGCACCTTCCCTGTGTCACCCTGACTCACTGTGCATGTGCCCATCTTCCCCTTTGTCCAGTCCCTTCCCTCAGCGACCTGCAGGGAGTGGAGCAGTGGTTCCCTGGGGAGTGTAAAGTTGCAGCTTCCTGGTGAAGCTGTCCAAATGACATGTCTATAATGTCTGGCCTTCCCTTTGCCCCTTTTCTATTATTAATAACTAGCTAATTACAACGGTAAAAGGAGGGCTAGAATTCAGATATATAAAATGCAATGTCATCTTGGGGATGTGTTTCTCAACCGCTTTTTTTTTTTTTTTTATACTATTACACCCCTAAAAGGGCCTCCTTAGATAGGCCCCTCCAATTGCTCATTCCTATATTAAATTTTAATACCACACATGTATTGTATATCTGTTTATATACTATATGCATATATGTGCTTTATACACACAGAAAAAAAACCAGCAAGACTTTTTTGCCTTCTAAAACAAGTGTTTGCCTACTTAGGTGGGATGTCAGGTCCCCTGAGAATGCATGGCCTGAAAAAAGAAGTCATTTCTCACTCAGGAGAGTCCAGTAGGACCTTATAGGAGAGAGTAGTGTTAACTAAAGTAGTAAAAGATGATGAGGCATTTTCATAGTAGGAAAAAGAAATAAGAAATGTGAAAATAGGAGCAACATATGCAAAAGTAAAGAAGCATGAAGGGGAGAGTTTAGCATGTAGCATGTAGAAATACACCTCTTTTAGGATCAAGTCTGTTCAAGTGCTGTTTACCTGATTTGCCTATCATGTGCTGCAGATATTGATTATAATAGGCAAGTTCTGCCTAGTTCAGGTAAGTATCTACACTAATAAAAGAGAAACATGCAAATTGATCATCACTCTGCTATGCCCACCAGCCAATCAGGAGTGAGCATGCAAATTAACCCAACAAAGATGGCAGTGGCCATGGAGCTGGAGCAAGCAGGAGGCTTGGGTTGCTCCCAGTGACAGAGGAAGCCAAGCTTCCAGCCCACCTTGGCCCCCACTGAAGGAAGGGCTGTGAGCCTGGGTCGCGGGGGGGCATGGCCAGCCTGAAAACAGCCCTCAACCCCTTACCCAGGCTGGCCATGGAGTGAGGGTCCTTGCTGGGGGGCTTGGCCAGCCTGCAAACAGCCATAAGCCCCTCACCCAGGCTGGCCAGGCACCCCAGTGGGGACCCCACCCTGAAGGGGGTGTGGCCAGCCTGAAAACGGCCCTCAGCTCCTCACCCAGGCTGGCCACGCCCCCATGGAGTAAGAGTCCTGGCTGGGGAGCGTGGCCAGCCTGCAAATAGCCATCAGCCCCTCACCCAGGCTGGCCACGCCCCCATGGGGTGAGGGTCCCTGCTGGGGGTCATGGCCAGCCTGCAAACAGCCATCAGCCCCTCACCCAGGCTGGCCAGGCACTCCAGCAGGAACCCCCACCCTGAAAGGGGTGTGGCTAGCTTGAAAACAGCCCTCAACCCCTCACCCAGGCTGGCCATGCCCTCCCCCAGTGGGGACCCTCACCCCATGGGGGCATGGCTGGCCTGCAAACCACCACAAGCCCCTTGCCCAAGCCACCCCATGCCCCAAGGGAACCCCCACCCTGATCCGGGACACTCTTCAGGGCAAACCAGCTGGCTCCCACTGTGCACCAGGCCTCTATCTATACTAATATAAGGGTAATATACTAATTAGACTGGGAGATCTTCCAGGAGCCCTTCTGGACATTCTTCTGGACAAAGCCATGGTGGCGGGGCCAAGGTAGAGGCGGTTAGAGGCCAAGAGGGGAGGGCAGTTGTGGGTGATCAGGCCAGTGGGGAGGGAAGGTGAGGGCGAGCAGGTCAGCAGGGGGGGCAGTTGGGGGCAAGCAGGCCGGCAGGCAAAGTGGTTAGGGCCAATCAGGCAGGCAGGCAGGTGAACGGTTAGGAGCCAGCAGTCCCGGATTGCAAGAGGGATGTCTGACTGCCCATTTAGGCCCAATCCCTATAAGCAGTAGTAGGACATCCTTCGAGGGGTCCCAGATTGGAGAGGGTGTAGGCTGGGCTGAAGGACACCTCCCCCCACCCCTATGCACTAATTTTGTGCACTGGGCCACTAGCCTATAATAAACTTATTACCTCTGAAAATATTCTTCTTCATGTAACTTTTTTGGGACAATAAAGAACTTGTCAGGAATATTTGAGCTCATATTACTATCCTATATAATAAAATCCTAATGTGCAAATTGACCGAATGGCAGAATGACCAGTTGCTATGATGCACACTGACCACCAGGGGTCAGACGCTCAACACAGGAGCTGCCCCCTGGTGGTCAGTGCACTCCCACAGGGGGAGCGCCACTCAGCCGGAAGCTGGGCTCATAGCTGGCGAGCACAGTGGTGGTGGCTGGAGCCTCTCCCGCCTCCATGGCAGCGCTAAGGATCCATGGGGAGCGGGCCTAAGTCAGCAGTCAGACATCTCCCCGAGTGGTCCCAGACTGTGAGGGTGCAGCCCGGTGTGAGAGAACACCCCCCAACCCCAAGTGCATGAATGTCACGCACCAGGCCTCTAGTGTTATATAAAAATCTATAAATGGCTGGGGGTGTGGAGAGAGATGAATAGGAAGAGCACAGGATTTGGGGGTAGTGACAATAGTCTTTATGATAGATACTAAAATTGTGGATACATGCATTGATGTAATAAATGTCCAAACCTGTTAGAATTTTTATGAGTTTAGTTGAGCCAAACTGAAGACAATTGTTAGGAAGCAAAATCTCAATAAATTGAGAAAATGCTTCAGAAAAGGGCAGTTTTACCATTTATTTTATACACCAGAATATAAAAGTCAGAATAAAGGGAAAGACATTAGGGGGTTACAAGAAATTCATTAGCGATAGGTTAGGGAGGAGGGAGAAAGCAGAGTGGGGGGAATCTCTGTGATTGGATAAAAAGCAGAATGAATAGGTACATACTTCTTTTACGTTGGTGGGTATAGGATAGTGAACAGTTAACAACACCTTAACAATAACAATGAAGGTTTTGTGGTCTCTGCTCTGGTGCAGTGACTGTGTCATGAGGGGTCTGGAAAAATAAATTATCCTACCGTCTCAAAGGATGTTATTGTAGATGCAAAAAGACAATAGACAGGCTCAGTTAAGGTAAAGATTGGCCTTTGTAAAAGAAGCTATGGGCCTAGGACATGAATGCCTGCCACGACTTGCTTTTAGATAGGAAGTTTTAATTTCAGACCATCCTATGTGGTTTCTTTCAATCTCTGAGTTTGTAAGACCTCCATGCAGATCTCCCCTGAGCTTGTATGTGATCCCCTTTTCATCCACACATGTCATTACACATTTGTTCAAACTCATTGAATGTTTAACACTAAGAGTGAACCCTATTGTAAACTATGGACTAGAGATAATGATGTGTCAATGTAGGTTCATCAATCGAAACAAATGTACCACTCTGGTAGGGAATGTTGATAATGGGGAAGGATTATGCACATGTGGGGGCAGGGGGTATGTGGGAAATCTTTGTACTTGATGCTCAATTTTACTGTAAACATACAACTGCTCTAAAAAATAATTTTTTAAAAATTCTTAAAAGGTGTAACTTGAGTAAACATTTTGTATGGCTTGGGATCTAATTATGAGAATCATGAATTTGGAGTCAAATAGAGTTAGGGTTCAAATTCTGAGTCCATCAATTAATTGAATAACCTCAAGTAAACAGTATCCCTCAATTTCCTCATTTGTAAAATGGGGAAAATTATCTATATCATAGTTATACCATAAAGACATGCTCACTTATCCTTTAAAAATGCCACCGGGGAGATTGGTCCAGAAGGCACTCCATCTACCAGGGCATTAAGAATACATTAGTAAGTGGCGAGCCAGCATCTTTGAAGAGCTCTGTGGTGGTTATTCTCTGTAGGTCAGGAAGGAAAGTGGTAAAGGAGATGATAGAGATAATAGGAGTTCAATGGAGATAATGGGACTTTAATGGCAATAATGGGACTTTAATGGTGATAGTAGGGCAGGGGTCAGATGGTAAGATGAGACAAAGTGGGCATGGTTACTGTAATGAAGAGAAGAGCTAAAATAGAAAAAGAATGGTTTGATCCATAGACAGTTTTGGCATTGGCTAATTAATCACGGTGCCCCTAAGACTTAAGTAGATGGGCAGGCTACTAAAATTTTACTTGATTTAAATAAGTGGAAGAGCTCTAGGTCTTGCAAAACTAGTCTGAGTTTAGTCACCACCAAAGACTGTTGCAGACCTTCAATTTTCCCCCCAGATTGAGCCAGTTTACAGATCTAGAGCTCTTTAAATAAAGGGGAACTGGGTCCCTTTGAGGAACCATCTTGCTACAATGCCAAATTTATACTGTAATGGTTCCCCTGGCCTTCACTAAAAGGACTGTGGATACTTACCTGGTGTCTGTGCACTGGGGGAGGAGAACTAATGAGACTCTATGTCTCTGAACTGACTAATTCTTGGAGACTCAAAACACCTCCAAGGTCCAGCCATAAGATGAAGGGCTTAAGGAGTTGAGATAATTAATGTAAGTTTGGCTTTTGTGCATCTCAAGGTGACTCACTTGGTCCCCAAACCTATCCCTTGGTTACTTCCTCAAGTCTTGGAATTTAGAATTGAAGGAGACATACTTAGGCACTTGGAGAATCACCGCACTGGTCCCCTGACTCATGGATAGAGGGCTGTTATGGTATGAAGGATTGTACGGCAACTACTAGAATGTCTCTCCCCTGCCCACCCTCCCGCCCCCAAATAGTAAACTGAAAGCTACACTGCATTCCTGGAGGGATTGCAGAAATTTGTGCCATGATCAAGATCAAGGCCTTGAAGGATATAGGAGTGATGATTCCTATCACATCCTGATTCAACTCATCTATATGGCCTTTGCAGAGGATAGATGGGTCTTGGATCTTAGGGAATAACAGTGGGATTTTTGTAAACTTAATCAAGGGGTGAGTCAAATTCCAACTGCTATTCCAGATATGGCTTCGTCACTGGATAAGAGCAATACCCCCTGGTATGTAACTTTGGTAGGCTATTATCCCTAGTTATTCACTAAACATGAATATAGGCATTGCTATGAAGGCATTTTTTTTTTTTGATGCAGTTAAAGTCCATAACCATTTGAGTTTTAGTAAGGGAGCTTGTTGTAGATAATCTGGGTTATCCAGATTCAATCAGTTAGGAGACTTTAAGAACAGAGCTGATTCTTCACTGATTAAGAAAAAATTCTTCCCAAGGACAGCAGCATTAACCCATACCTGAGAGTTCCAATCTGCCCTTGTTACAGTGTGCCCTATGGATTTTAGACTTGCCTAGCCTCCATAATTGTATAAGCCAATTACTTTTAGTGTATATCTCTTAATAGTTCTGTTTCTCTAGTTCAGCACTGACTTATACAGCAATTAATGTGGCGAGTGCTTTTTCTTTGTATGTGTTAATAAGTATTATCAGAATCTGTTTGCTTTCCATAGGCAAAGCCAGCAATCCACCTTCAGTGTGCTATCTCAGGGTTAAAATTCCTCTCCAATTCTCTGTTATAATCTTGTCCATGGGGACCTTGATTATCTCTTCCTTTTATAAGACATCATACTGCTCTAGTAATTTGATGATATCATGTAATTGGACTAGTGAGCAGAAAGCAGCAACTACTCTAGACATCTTGGTAAAACACATGTAAAACAAATGGTAGGAAATAACTCTTGCCTTCCCCCCAAATTTAGATGCCTTCCACCTTGTGAGAATTCTAGACATCTAGTGGTACACTGATATATTCCTTCCAGATTAAATAAGTTGCTGCATTTTGACCCTCCTACAACAAAGATAGTAGCATAGCATCTGATGCGTCTCTTTGGATTTTGAAGGCAAAATTTACTTCATTTTGGCATGCTACTCAGCCCCTCTGATCAAATAACATGAAAAGCTGTCAGTTTTGAGGAGCTCCAGACCAAGAAAAGCTCTACAGCTGGTTGAATGGCCCAACAAATCAATCTGATGGTGTTTGAAGTGAATGTGGTAGGTAGGAATACTCCGTGGAGCTTTTGGCAGAACACTGTAGGTGAATCACATCCCAGACTTTAGAATTTTGGATCAAAGCTATGCCACCTTTTGCAGATAAGTATTCTTCTTTTGAGAAACAACTTCTGGCTTGCTACCAGGCCCTACACTTAACTATGGACCAAGAAGATAACCATTATACACTGCACATTGTCTGATTCAATAAAATGTAATGTTGGGCCCTAGCTGGTTTTGCTCAGTGGATAGAGCATTAGCCTGCAGACTAAAGGGTCCCAGGTTCGATTCTGGTCAAGGGCACATGCCTGGGTTGCAGGCTTGATCCCCATTTGGGGACGTGCAGGAGGCAGCTGAACAATAATTCTCTCTCATCATTGATGTTGCTATCTTTCTTTCCCTCTCCCTTCCTCTCTGAAATCAATAAAGATATATTTAAAAAAAAAGTAATGTTGGGTGTGTTTAGCAGCATTCAATCATTAAGTATAGGTGATATATATGAGTTCAGGCTTGAGCAGATCTTGAAGGCTCAAGTACGTTACATGGATAAATAGCCCAATTGTGCATGTTCACTATTCCTGTCACATTGCCTCTTCCCTCTCAGTATGCACTTGTGGGTTTCATAGGAAGTTCCCTATGATGATTGAGGAAGAAAAGATTAAGGCCTAGTTTGCAGATGGTTCTGCACAGTTGCTCAAAGTAGACAATGACAACACTAGAACTCCACTCTGGGGTGTCCTTGAAGAATAGTGATGAAGAGAAATCCCCCCATTATGTAAAACTTTGAGTACTAAACACACACACACACACACACACACACACACACACACACACACACACACTTTTTTGAAGGAGAGATCATCAGAGGTAGGTCAGGACTGCATTATTTCATGGTAAGTGCCTAACAGTTTAGCTTCATATCAGGAACTTGGAAGGAACATGACTAAATAATTGGTAACAAGGAGGTCTGGGAAAAGGATCTCTCCAATAGGGAACGATTTGTGTTCCATGTGAACACCAGCCAAAGAAAAACCTGAGCAGAGAAGGAGTTTAATTAGTAGGTGAAGAAAATGGCCTATTTTGTGGATGTTGGTCAGACCCTTTCCCCAGACACCACTGTTCTTTCCAGTGAGCTCAGGAACAAATGGGGATGGTGGCAGGGATGGAGCTATGGCCTCTACTCACCGAGGATGACTTGTCTATGGCCATCCCTAAGTGTCCAACAGGCCAGCAGAAGAGCACAACACTGAGCCCCAGATTTGTCACCTCTTTCTGACAAGAGGAACCAAGCAGTCACTTGGTGACACATTGATTACACTGGACCACATCTGTGGGGCGTGGCTACAGTGTTTGGACAGGTTCAAGCCTTGGACTGACGAGAGGGCACAGTCCTCTCGTGGCCACGTGCAAGTCCCAGCTTGGAGGGCAGAGCCCTCCCCTCACAATTATAGTCAACAGCTGTAGTTGTAAGCTTAAACCTATGGTTGCTTGAACCTATGGTCCGAACACTGGCCCCATGTGCCTAAGTGATACAGGCTGCAAGTAAAACAAAGCTTGATCAGGTGCATGTAATTGAGTGGGACTGAAACCCACGACAATGTTGTAACATCATGACCACGCCCTTACTTGGCCTCCTAGCATCTGGTTATAAAATAAAGACACGGTTTGTAGTCTGTGGCACTGCTGGCTCCCCATTAGGGAAGCAGCATCCCACCGACTCCCAGCTTTCCTTCTCTTGTCTGTCTTTTCTCAATCCTTCACCGCCCCCACTCGGGTTCACTGAACCTGGCTGAGCTGGCGCGGCACATAAGGCGCCCTGGGGCTGAGTATGCCAAGGCCGTGCCGGGTCCCCACACACATCCATTTTGGAAGAGGCAGCACTTTATTCTCCTTGAAGTGACACTCTGCACGTGAATTTGCCTTCTCAGTTTACAATGCTTCTGAGAAACCCACCACGCATGGATTTATAGAATGTCTTATTCACTTCCATGCTATTCCACACAGCACAGCTTCTGTCAAAGAAACTCATTTTACAGAAAATAGGCTGTGCTCATGGCATTCTCAGGTCTTGTTGTCATCGCTCTCACCCTAGAGAAGAGGTCTGATTGGAAGGTGGTGAAATGTCATTTTGAAACTCAGTTAGAGCACCATCTGGTGCTAATACCTGGTAATACTTTGTGGGGCTGGGATAACGTTCTCCGGGATGTGGAATATGCTCTAAATTGTTGACTAATACATGGTGCTGCTTCTGTTCAACATGAAGAGAGAATGTGTTTATTGCCAGCCACCTTCTTGCCTCTCATTTGTGCCATTTTTGAACATACTTAGCATACTTTTGCCTCAGGGATTTCATACATATGTCCCTTCTTTTCAGAATGCTCCATCCCAGATATCAACACTGCTCACTGCCCTCTGTTGGGTCTCTGCTCAAATATCACTGAATCGATGAGGCTTTTTTGACCCTTTATTTAATGACCCCCTTGTTTAATGAGCAACCTCACCCCTCCTAGAGACTTCCTAACTCCCTTCCCTACTGCATGTTCCTCCTTAGTGTGTATAATATTCCTTTCATATATTAAAAATTATATATCCATTATTTTTATCACAGAATATGGTAGTACCAAAAGGTTCAGCCTCCCCCCAGAATACTGGCATTCCAAACATACTCTTCTCTAACTTAATTGCTTAACAGCCACACCATTAATAGTCAGGATCAATCCTCCTAGAACAATTCTCCTCTTCCTCCCCAACTGCCCCCTCCTCCCTTTTCTCCTCCTTCTTCACCTTTTAGTTTATTGGAAATCAGATGATGGTTTGTCCTTTTTTGTAATTGGTCTTTCTTTTCTAGAATGTAGGCTTCCCCTTCTATAATGTATTTAGTTAACCCCTTCCCTTAGAATTTATTAAATTTTTAAAAATATTTTATTGATTTTTTACAGAGAGGAAGAGAGAGGGATAGACAGTTAGAAACATCAATGAGAGAGAAACATCGAACAGCTGCCTCTTGCACACCCCCTACTGGGGATGTGCCCGCAACCAAGGTACATGCCCTTGACCGGAATCGAACCTGGGACGCTTGAGTCCGCAGGCCGACACTCTATCCACTGAGCCAAACCGGTTTCGGCTAAAATTTTATTTTTTAGAGCAGTTTTAGATTCACAGCAAAATTTAGAGGCATCTACTAAGTACAGAGAGTTCCCACACACATGCATAGCCTTCCTCATTATCAACATCTCCCACCAGAGTGGTACATTGGTTAAAAGAAACTACACTGAGACATGATTATAATCTGAAGCCCATAGTTTATATTAGGGTACATTCTTGGTGTTATACATTGTATTGGTTTTGATAAGTGTATGATGACATGTATCTACTATCACAGTATCATAGAGAGTAGAGTCTCTGTCTAAAAATCCTCTGTGCTCCACCAGTTCATCCCTCCTATCCCCCAACTCCTGGAAACCTCTGCTCTTTTTACTTTCTCCAAGTTTCGCCTTTCGTAAAAGAATGTCATATAGTTGGAATTATACAGTAGGTAGCCTTTTCAAATTGGCTTTTTCACCTAGTAATATACATGAAAAGTTCCTCCATGTCTTTTTATGAGCTGATAGCTCATTTTGTTTTAGGGTTGAATAATATCCCATTGTCTGGATGTACCCTGTTTAATTTGTCATTCACCTACTGAGGGTGCAGTTTTGTTCAATGTTGTAAGGTTAGTTTCTAAAGCACAACCTGGCCTGTTGTAGGTATTCAATATATGTTCCTTATCCTCATCGTGCATTTATTTTCTCTGTTAAGTGCATCGCTCTTCAGTATGTTGCCTGATTCTATAGAAAACTGAAACCAAATTTTCAGAAATTTGAGATTCTTCCATCTGCCCTTTCACTCTCACCCTCTCAAATCAAGTTCTTGACTATCTCTTGAATTCATCCTTTCCTCTTCATTCCCACCATCAGTGGGATAACTTCTCCCAAAATAACACTTTACCCTTCTGACTATTTTTTTCTGACTCCTGTGTATTTTCTATGCTCCTAAAACACATACATTATTGTATTGATCTCTTGCTAAAACTATCTAGCAGATTAAAGTTTAAACTCATTTACATGAATTCAATGATCTGATCTTTACTATGTGTAATTTGTTCAGCCTCTCTTTTCCTTTTTAAATTTTTATTAATTTTGGAGAGGAGAGAGAGAGAGAGAGAGAGAGAGAGAGAGAGAGAGAGAGAGAGAGAGAGATGATGATGATGATGATGAGAGAGAATCATTGATCTGCTGCTTTCTGCACTCCCCACACTGAGGATCGAGCCTGCAACCAGGGCATGTGCCCTGACCAGGAATCAAACTGACCTCCTGGTTCATAGGTCGATGCTCAACCAGTGAGCCATGCCATCTAGGCCAGCCTCTCTTTTCTTAAACTTTCACCTCCTACTCTGTGGGTTCTGAATTATATGGAGTACCCAAAACAAGGCGTGGCTGCTCCTCAAATTCAAGAGCATTTGTGTGAGTCCTAAACAGTTTTCTGCCGTCTTGGGAATCTCCCCTTGCCTTATTCTGGCTATTTTTTTTTTTTTAATAATCAATTAATTCCATTATCAACTGTATATTTAGGAGATGAATTTAACATAAATCCTAGAGAAATATGTGGAGCTCTTGAAACCTGAGGTTGGTGATGTTAACTTCTGTATTTCTACAGGCAGTAGCTTATTGACCATTTCACTAGGTCACAGCTAGAGAATAAAATTCCTGGAAACTCATGGAAGCTTTGTGGTTGGTATCTGCAAAAGAAATGCACAAGGAACTACTTCAAATTCTGCAGTGGAATAGCAGTAAACACTTAAAAACAGGGCTGATCAGTCCTTCAAATCAATCTCTACTCTAAAATACTTATATTGCTTACTTTCCATTATTATAACACCCACTATCCTGGTGTCAGATTTTTATTTTTGAAGCAGAAAGAAACTTTTTGAAAAAATATATTGAAAAAGTACTGAAATTCCTGCTCATTGTATCCAGGAAGGTTTGGAATAAAAAGGAATCGAATCTATGATGTAATGCAAAATGAAGGGAAGAATGTCTGGCTGCCTTCTAAACAGACAGGATAATATTTTTCGTTTTTTGTTTTTTTTTACTAAAGGATATGATTTAATAAGACACAGCACAGCTTTGGGAAATTTCGTCAACCATTTGATTCCAGGTTATTTTATTCAATCCTTAACTCACAGAATTGGGCTTTGACATTGAAATAGAAATAGAACATTGAATCAGATATTTTTCCTTCCAGTACTTGTCATTTCAAAGAATTTTACATTATTAGCTCATCCCCAAGAAGCAAGTAGAATTAATATCCTTATAAAGCACTTTGGCTTTTTATTGTTAGAATATGAGGAATCCTAAAATGATAAATGACTTGGATGTTAGCATAGAGCAAATCAGAGCCAGAATGGTTTGAAAATTCAGATTTATTAGTTTCCAGGATTATAGTCACTCAACTGATCTATTTTCCTTTATGGTTTCCTGAGGTATTACACTTTGTGTTCTGTATGGTTGAATTTAAAATCCAGGTAAATTCCTATTTTACCAAGAGTCAGGAATTTTAAGTTCTAATTCCCATTACATCTCCTAAATTCCATTAAGACTAATATTTCTGAATTTAGTTGAATGATCTGTAAACCTATTAAAATTAATTTGATTATAAAGTTAGGAGACTATTGCAGATGACTCCTTAACCTTAAGGTATATATATATATATATATATATATATATATATATATATATATATATATTAAATATGTGGAGCTCTTGAAATCTGAGGTTGGTGATGTTAACTTCTGAATTCAATATATATATATTGATTTCAAAGAAGAAGGGAGAGGAAGAGAGAGATAGGAACATCAATGATGAGAGAGAATCATTAATCAGCTGCCTCTTCCACACCCCCTTGGGGATTGAACCTGCAACCCGTGCATGTGCCCTGACCTGGAATTGAACAATGACCTTTTGGTTCATAGGTCAATTCTCAACCACCGAGTCTCGCTGGCTGGGCAACTTTAAGGTTTTTTAACCAATATTTCTTATTCAGGTGTAAAACAACCAATATTTCTTATTCAGGTGCTCCATAGATGGTACCTCTCAGAGATAAAGAATTGACAGAATGTTGATGTCCACATTCTTCTCAATAGCACCTTTGTACTTAAATAGGCAAAGTACTGAATCCCTTTTTACAAATGAGATACAGAGCCACTGATTGAATTTCTCTTATGTTTAGTACCATAGATGCTCAATTTCATTCTTAGTTACCTTTTTTGTAAAACTGCTAGGAAAGTATTTTTTTAGTTTATTAGTATCATTAAATAACTACTGTCTTTAATGTCTTATACTGCTCAAGCTTTTAACTTTGTTATTATTATTATTTTTTGCCTTATTCCCATACAAGATTAAGTGTCTAATTTTAGGATGGAGCTATATAAATTCCAACTAAAAACTCCTCTACAGAGTTAACATCAACAACAATAATATTCATTATATTAACTATTCATTAAACACTTAATGTTATAGGTGGATTATATATACATATCACCTCGTTCAATTCTCATAACAGCTCTGTGAGGTAGTTTTCATTATAATTTTCTCTCCTCAGATGAGGAAACAGAAACACATTGATTTTAGCAACTTGCTTATGGTCACACAACTAGTTCAAGCCAGGGCTAGGATTTGGAACGCTGGCTCCAAAACTCAACTGTTGAACTAAACTGTTGAACCATACATCCAACATGGCAATATAACCTATACAAAGGAAAACAAATATGGAATACAGGCATACGTGTTAGAAGCATATAAATGTGCAGAAGACTATCTTTAGGGTAAATGCATATTGTTGAACAAACTCAAAAAGAGTGTGGCGGCTTTCCTAGAAATAAATGAGAGATTTATTCAAGGGTCTTGGGGTTTATAAACTAGAAATACAGCTAGGCAAAAGCCCTAAAGCATTTCAAAGAAGAGAGAAAAATGAAAAGTTCTTAGAGTATAAAGTACATTCTTGAGAATGACCAGTCTTGCATTCTCAACCCTAGGATATATCCAGGACAGTTATCAGTCAGATGTCAGACAGTCAGGATGATGGATGCCAGGTGGTCTATAAGATGGGTTCCAGGAGGCATGGTCGTGTCTGGAGGTCTGGATGTCAGACAGATGTATAGTGAGTCCTTCAGGGGGTAATTAAAGGTGTAGATGCATATCCAGACATTGCCTCAACTGGAAACTTAAAAGAAAATGTAAGTTCCCAGGCTAGATAGAACAAGAATGGGGTCTTTCCTCATGTCTCAACCTTCATAATGTTAACAATTTTAGCAGCGTGGTTAAGTGACCCCATTTTATGGATTCCTTATCTTCACTTTTTTTCTCAATATCAAAGATGGGATTCAGAATGATTTGGGTTTTACAATGAGAGTTTAAATGAGTTTTATGTTCATTCCTGATTGCTTAAATAAAATTGAAACTTCAAGAACCATGATGTCATTATTTTGTCCCCATTTTCTTCAAGAGCTGGCTATTCACACATAAATTCAACCAAATAGGAAAGCAAAATCTAGATTTAATTCTGGTCTCCTCTGTAAAAAGCAAAGAACAAAAATCAGGTTAACTATTGCTCTTCAGAAACCCCTTCCTTGGGAAGCCTTCCAAGATTCTCCTAGTCTGAGCGCGATGTCCCTCCCACAGCACCTTTTACTTTTGCTTGACTCTACACACAGCTCTGTAATCACCTGTGAGCTTGTCTGTACCCTTATTGGTCTGACAGATCTTCAAGAGTAGAGGTTTTGTCTTATTCATGTTTGCAGCCACCTGCCTATCAGATGCTTTGTCCATAAGAGAAACTCAATAAATGTTTAATGAAATAAAATAAATGTATGTTGAAACTAGTTTGGAACTTGTGGAAAGATGATTTATTTTCTTATTCTACCCATGTTGGACATTTACTATTTTTATTGAGTACCTACTTTATGCAGGCATAGTATTTGTTATTTATCTACCTAGCACATTTACACATAATAAATATTTAACAAACATTAATTAAATTATATGGGAATCGGTTCTTCAGATGTGTTAAAGAACTGAAAGTAGTTTAGTCAGTTTAGGCTAGGCCAGTGGTCAGCAAACTCATTAGTCAACAGAGCCAAATATCAACAGTACAACGATTGAAATTTCTTTTGAGAGCCAAATTTTTTAAACTTAAACTTCTTCTAACGCCACTTCTTCAAAATAGACTCACCCAGGCCATGGTATTTTGTGAAAGAGCCACACTCAAGGGGCCAAAGAGCCGCATGTGACTCGCGAGCCGCAGTTTGCCGACCACGGGGCTAGATGATGTCCTAGTAACAAGCCTTTAAATGCCAGTGACAGCCCTAGCTGGTTTGGCTCAGTGGATAGAGTGTCAGCCTGCAGACTGAAGGGTCCTGGGTTGATTCCGGTCAAGGGCACAAACCCGGGTTGCGCACTGGGTCCCCAGTAGGGGGCGTGCAGGAGGCAGCCGATCAATGACTCTCTCCCATCTCTTATTGTTGATGTTTCTATCTCTCTCTCCCTCTCCCTTCCTCTCTATAATCAATAAAAATATATTTAAAAAAAATGTCAGTGACTTAACACATAATTCTCAGTCATGAAAATGTCACACATATCTTGTGCCTCTCCCGTGAAGCTCCTTTCCAACTGGTGACTCCAAGGTCCAAGCCTCTGCATCGTGCACTCTGCCATCTGTAACAGGAGGCCGCCAGGTCCGCTGGCAGGAAATGAGAGCCTTGCACTGGCTCTCACGCGCTTTGGTCTGGAAACAGCACTTGGGCAAGCACTGGTCACTTGGCGTTGCCTACTGTAAGGGGGCAGGGAAATGTGGGAGACAACAGTAGGGAGTGTCTCTGCCCCCCAGGGAGAGACAGCAAAATGGGGTCCCGAGATCAATAGTTACATTTTGTTTTCAGCCTGATGGGTTCAGTTTTAAAACATGCAAATGCATTTTTTGAATAAAGAATATATGCTTCCAAAAGAACTTGTGACCCGAAGAGCAGAAAATACCCCCTTCGTTCCCACCGTTGTTTATTTACTTATTTTTTCAGGTTGGCAAACGGAGCAGTTGGAGATTATAGCGTGTGCTAGGTGCCTTCGCGTGTGCGGGGCGCGTGGGCGCGAGGCTGGGACTGGGATGCGCTGAGCACCGAGGGCAGCTCAGAGCGGGCTCAGCGAGGCCCGAAGCCTGCAGCTGCAGCTGTCCTGCTCCCAGGAAGCCACGGGACCTCCGAGAGTCTCGAGAGATCTCCCGGATCTTGGGGGTCCTGTAGGGCTAGTGAGCGCTGGGATGAGAAACACTGAGTGCCCAGGGGTGAGTGGCCTCTTTCTAGGCTCCTGCCGGGGGGCCTGGCAAACACCACCTGTCACGCAAACCTTGTCCCACCCAAGGCTCCGAGTGTCACAGTGCTGCCTGCGGTGCCTCCTCCCAGAGGCCCGGCCAGCGGTGCAGGACCCGGCTCTGCCCAGAAGCCGGGCTGAGGCCTGGACGGGAGGCGGGAGTGAACTGCGCATGCTCGGGCCGCGAATCTGGAGCCCTGCGGAAGCCGGCAGGGCGGGCTGCTGTGTGGGCTGCCGGCATGGAGAGGCCTCCATTTGGGAAGGTCACGGCTACTGGCAACGCCAGCGCTTCCTTCCACTGCCCATCTTCGGGTCCATTTGTTTCTCCCAGCAGCAGTGGGGTGTCGCATATTTGCCTCAGGAGACCATCGCTGCCAGTTAGTTCCTCGAGCCTGGTCCCCGAATAGCATGTCTCGGGCTTACTCTGACCCAACTCGGCTGGCAGCACCCTGCGATGTGGGAGATGCCCCTTCGCCCACCGGGAGTGTGCAATTGTCAGTGAGATGGCGGCAGTCTGCAGTATTTAAAAAAGGTACCATAATTGACAGTATCCAATTAACTTAATAGCGTCCAAAGTAACAGTCTTTTAAGTGGCTTAGAAATGGAAGAGACAACCATCAGGTAGGATTTTGCGGTCCCAAAGCTTTGCTTTAAAGATCATACTAGGAAATCCATAGATATTGCCCATGCTGGTTCTCAGCCCCCGATGAGGTTCCTCTCCAAGCAGAGATTTGTGACCTGGCTCCTGTTTTCAGAGTCCTGGGAGAGCTGCGCAAAAGAGGCTTGTCCATGGACAAGTGCTATCAATAGAACTTGATCACGCTGCTCTCTAATGGGGTGTCCTGCCTTCCTTTTTTCCTACTCTAGAAAATTGCTAGTGAAAGCATCTAATTGCAGCTTAAACGTTCTCATTTGGAGTGCTGGAGGTGAGATTTCTCAACTCTTGAATAGAGCTATTAAACTAGAAAGCACACAAAAAGCTTATGAGAGAGTGTAAGATATAAGGACTGAAGAAATCCTAAGCTGTAATTATTCTTATTTGTTGTATCTTATATCAATTATCTGGTGGACCTGGAATGGCCAAAGCCTTGATATACATATACATATACATATACATATACATATACATATACATATACATATACATATACATATACATATCATGCTTTTGTAGAGACAGGTTCCTAAATCTGTATGTTCACTGTTAAAGGAAACATTTTAAGCCCAGCCAGTGCCACTCAGTGTGGAGCATTGGCCTAGGAACCAGGAGGTCTCTGTTCGATTCCCTGTGAGGGCACGTGCCTGGGTTGCAGTGATCTCCAGAAGGGCGTGTGCAGGAGGCAGCTGATCACTGATTCCCTCTCTTATTGGGAGGGAACATCTTTTTAATTAATTAATAAATAAATTAATTAATTACTTTATTGATTAAGGTATCACATATTTGTCATCAACCCCCCCCCCCACGCATGCCCCCATCCCCCTGTTGTCCGTGATCACTGGTTAGGCTCATATGCAAGCACACAAGTCCTTTGGTTGATCTATCTCCCTTGTCCCCACCCTCCCCTACCTTCCCTCTGAGGTCTGACAGTGTGATCAATGCTGTTCTTGTTCTTCAGTCTATGTTGTTCATCTTTTCCCCTAGATGAGTGAGCTCATGTGATACTAGGAATACACTTATAGGAACCGAAAATGAGACAAGCAATAATGGTTATGCTGAGAGGCAAATGAATCAGTCTATAGTGAGTTTCTTTCTGGGCCAACAGTTCTTTTGAGTCCTGATTTCTATGTCCAACAGTTGTTTATGTGTACATAACAGCAATGATATTTCAGTTCTGGATGGTGGACAAATGGTGGTAATGCAGGTCCAACCCTCTCTGGTTTGGTCCTGGGCAATCTGCAGTGACGCACATCTGCTGACTGCTAGTATGGCAAGGCATGGTCAGCGTCTTCCATCTCTGGACTGTTTCTCTTCTGACTTCATAGCTGGAGCACTCCTGTCAATTCCTCTCTGTTGCAGGAATCCACATGGTCTCAGGGTTGTTTTCTGAAAATATACAAACATATTCTCGACCAAAAGTTAATAAAGGAATATTTTCTATAAATTTGACTTGCGATCCTTTTTCATTTTTTTGCCCAAACCATTTTCCTTTGGCTTGTTTTGACACCATGTATGTTTTACCTGGGTGTCTTGCTGTTAGCATTACAAATGAAAGTTAATTTTCTAAAGTAAAAATTTTCTAGATGTAATTTATTTACAGGATATTTTTCCTTACATGATATTCTTCTACTGTCCCCCCTTTTTTGGTTTAAATATTGGGAGGCTTTTGGAAATTTTATGCTGTAATCTTGATAGCTTTTAAATTTTACTTTTTTGCACTAAAATGTGACTGCTTTAGGTTCATTATATGTTACACAATTTTACCATGAGATGAACTACCAATAAAAATTTTAGTTAACACTTTAGGAACAGCTTTTTTGTCCAGTACAATTGATTTTTCTAGAGTATTTGCTTATTTTGATTGGCCAATTTAAATTAGTCTGAAAACTTGACTACTATTTTACTGTCAAATTTAATACTCTAACAACCATCTTGTTTTACCCTGTAATTATTAGTGGAGAGGATTATTTGCCTTCTTGAGTAGGCCCTGAGCATTCCTGGTGCTAGGCTAGATTTAGATATCATAGACCCCAGTTCCCTGGATCATGGGTGCAAGACATCTCCATCAAGTCTTGTTGCAGTGAGAGGACATCTGCTGTCGGCCAAGTCTCTGTTACCTGGGTCCCGATTTGAGCTGGGCATGTGAAGCTGAGCAGCCATGGGGGCAGGAGATCTCCTTCAGCAGGGGTGAGGGTTCAGGCCCCTGCAAACTTGGGAGGGTGAAGGTCTGTGCCCCACCTCTGTTGACCCCCAAGTTCTCTCCTGATGGCCCCTATGCAACTGTGCCGGTCTTAGGTTGGGGAGGGAACATCTTATTGATGTTTCTCTCTCTCCCTCTCCTTTCCTCTCTGAAGTCAATAAATTTTTTTTTTTTTAAAAAGGAAACATTTTAAGATGGCAAATGCCCAAATAAGTTCCTCCCAGCCTGTTCTTCCTGATTGTCAGAGTTCCCAGGACATCATGGGGAAGCTCAAGTATTCATGACATTTAATTTCAGAGAGCACATGGCTGAAGGACATTTCCTGGGACCTAGCGGACGAAGCAGTCCAGATTCTTGTGGAGAAGCTGCAGACAGTAGAGCCTCTTGGTCCCCATCAGACCCTGATGTCAATGAGAAAGAAACCTCTGATGTATTAAGACTGAAATTTCAGGGCTAATTGATCACAGCATTATTGCAAGGTAGCCTGCTAATACGACAGACATGATATAGTATGCATATAGGACATGCACGTGGACAAAATTCAAGAGGTATAACAGGCCTCACAATCCCCTTTGCCAGAGGCAAACGGGATTATTAATTTCTTATGTGTCTTTTAGAAATGTTTTGTGCTAATAACAAAAACAGTAATAATTATGGTAATGGCAGTAAACACTAAATAAAAGCTTGCTGTAACAACCCTAAAAGTTATTATTTTTCAAACCCACCAGAAAGTGATATAAGCCATCAATATGTATGTAGGTGTGTGTGATGAGGGGAGTCTCTGCATTTAGGGATCCTGATGGACTGAAGCCTTGCAATCTTCATATGTATCTTTGAGACTGACCCGGCCATTGATATCTAGCTGGCAAAAGGTTAAAGTGTAAAGCATGGCATGTGAGAGGCTTTTATGGGCCAGGTCTGCTAATCATTGGCTAGGATTCAGTCCCATGCCTACACCTTACTGCAAAAGAGACTGGCAAAAGGTCTAGTGTATACTAGGAAGAGAGGAAATGTGTTTGGTGATCAACCAGCAGTCTTTGCCTTACTTATGTATTAATTTATTTAATATTTACAACAACAGCTCTTTCACCTGGGGACTACTAGTATGCCCACCTTACAGACTGATAAACTGAGGAACTGGAAAAGTTAATCCACTTGTTGAAGATCAACTAGTAAGTGAAGAGCTTGGCAGTGTCTGGAACCAGAACTGGGCTTAACCACTCTTCCATCTCTTTTCTTTATACAATGTAGTATATTATGCAGACTGTTCTTTACCTTGTTATTATTTTCCCCCCTTAAGGATATTTAGTCCTAGTACATATAACCCTACTTATTTCTTTTTAACAGCCATATACTGTATTATATAAACGAATCATAATTTATTTAACAACTCATTAAGGTGATTGTTTTCATTTTTTTCTCAATTCAAACAGTGATGAAGTGAATGACCTCATGTATTTGCACATATATGCATGTATATGGAGAACAATAATTTCTAGAAGTAAAATTCTTCAACCAAAATAGTACATGAATATTTATTTTTTAATAGATGTTTCCAAATTTTCCTACATAAGAGTATTTTTTATACAAATAGTACAATTTAAACTCACATGAACAAAGTTTGCAAGTATAAATTTCTCCACATTCACACTACACAAAGGTTTTTAACTTTTTTGATATTTCTAAGTTATAAGTAAAAATGTTATTAGATAGTTTGAGCTTTTTCTTATTAATATAATTGATGGTAAAAATCTTTAGATATACTTAAGTGTCATTTTTATATCTTATGGCTGTTGAGAGCACTTGGGAAGGCACATGGGCATTTCTTTAATTATTGTCAGCTGAATCCAGTGGCGTCGGCAAAGCCATGTCCTTGAAACAGGCTTTGCCAGAAGGCAGGAGTGTTGTCAGCTTGACCTTCAGCCCAGGTGCCAGGGGGTGGGTTTTGTTATTTAAATCCAGCCAAGCACCAGGATGAATATGACTCTGGCCCACCCAAGAATGCACATAATCTCCTTTGTCTTGACTTTTAGTAAAACTTCCTATTTTTTGCTGTATAAAATAAACACGCTGTATTGGCTCAGGGTCACTATCTCTGTCCCTGTCAGAGGAAAGTGGTCCCACCTGGCCCCAGCTTTTTCCTTCTATCTCTGTGTCTGTCTCTTTCTTTCATTTTCTCAATCCCCAGCCACCCCTACTCAGGAACTGGACCGCTCTCTAGCCGTGCTGGATGCAGAAAAGAGAGAAATATTTACATTTGGCAGTAGTTCATGTCCTTACTATTATTTTGGATATGTTAGATATTATCTTACTGATTTATAAAAGATCCTATCTAATAAAATAGTAATATGCAAATTAACCATCACTCTGCTACACCCACAAGCCACACCCACCATCCAATCAGGAGTGAGTATGCAAATGAACACAACCAAGATGGCTGCAGCCACGGAGTGAGCAGGAGGCCTGAGGTTCCCCAGCAATAGAGGAAGCCAAGCTTCCCGCACACCCTGGCCAGCCCAGGCCTCCACTCAAGGCTACAGTTTCAATTATAGAAGATAAATAAATCTCAACAAAAATGGCGGCAGCCACAGAGCTGGAGAGAGCGAGCAGGAGGCTTGAATTGCCACCGGCAATGGAGGAAGCCAAGCTTCCACAGCCCTGGCCTGCCTTGGTCTCCGCTCAAGGCTACAAAGTTTCAATTATAGAAGATAAATAAATCCCAGATACCAAGGCCTCCGCTTGGGTTGCCAGGGGGGCGTGGCCAGCCTGCAAACCACCACAGGCCCCTCGCCCAGGCTGCCCCACTCCCCAAGGGAACCCCCACCCTGACCTGGGATACCCTTCAGGGCAAACCAGCTGGCCCCCACTCGTGCACCAGGCCTCTATCTTATCTAATAAAAGAGTATATGCAAATTGACCATCACTCCAACACACAAGATGGCTGCACCATGTGGTCAAAGATGGTTGACCCCATGTGGACACAAGATGGCTGCCACAAGATGGCCAGCAGGGGAGGGCAGTTGGGAGGGACCATGCCTGCAAGGGAGGGAAGTTGTGGGTGATCAGGCCAGCAGGGGAGGGGAGTTGGGAGAGACCAGGCCTGCAAGGGAGGGCAGTTGGGGCTGATCAAGCCTGCAAGGGAGGGCAGTTAGGGGTGACTAGGCCGGCAGAGGAGGGAAGTTAGGGGTGACCGGGCCTTCAGGGAAGGGCAGTTGCGGGGGGACCCAGGCCTGCAGGGGAGAGCAGTTGTGGGGGACCAGGCCTGCAGCAGAGTGCAGTTAGGGGTGACCAGGCCTGCAGGGGAGGGCAGTTAGGGGCAAACAGGCTGGCAGGGGAGTGGTTAGGGTGTGATCAAGCTGGCAGGCAGAAGCAGTTAGGGGCAATCAGGCAGGCAGGCAGGTGAGCAGTTGGGAGCCAGCAGTCCTTGATTGTGAGAGGGATGTCCGACTGCCTGTTTACTGGGATCGGTCCTAAACGGGCAGTCGGACATCCCTCAAGGGGTCCCAGATTGGAGAGGGTGCAGGCTGGGCTGAGGGACAACCCCCCCCCCCCCCACTGCACGAATTTCCTATGATATATATTTGCCTATAACAATTTGCCTATGGTACATATTGCTTATTATTTGGCCAATTTTTTGCTTTTGGGTTGTGGTGGTTCCCTACCCCTGTGCATTAATTAATTTTATTTGATGTCTGCTTTTATTTTTCTTGGGTCAGGTGTAAAAAAAGTCATTTTTGCATTCTGTGATTATAAGACATTTCTTTTGTGTTTTCTATTTCATTATTTTTACAGTTAAGTCTTTGTGACATATAGGATTTATTCTGTTATGAAGGATAAAATAGGAAAATTGCAGTTTTCCTTATGGCTATCCAACTGTCCCAGCATCATTATAATAACAGGAAAAAATAATGTATTTTCCCCTGTTATTGTAAAACTAGAGGCCCAGTGCACGAAATTCATGCACGGGGGTGGGGGGTGGGGTGGGGAGGGGGTGTCCCTCAGCCCAGAGCACCCTCTCCAATCTTGGACCCCTCGAGGGATGTCCGACTGCCCGTTTAGGCCCAATCCCGGATTGGGCCTAAACGGGCAGTCGGACATCCTTCTCACAATGCAGGACTGATGGCTCCCAACTGCTTGCCTGCCTGCCTGACTGATTGCCCCTAACCGTTTCTGCCTGCCAGCCTGATCACCCCCTAACCACTCCCCTGCCAGCATGATTGATGCCTAACTGCTCCCCTGCCAGCCTGTTTGCCCCTAACTGTCCTCCCCTGCAGGCATGATTGCCCCAAACTGCCCTCCCCTGCAGACCTGGTCCCTTCCAACTGCCCTCCCCTGCTGGCCTGATCGTCCACAACTGCCCTCCCTTTTAGGCCTGGTCCCTCCCAACTGCCCTCCCCTGCTGGCTGTCTTGTGGCAGCCATCTTTGACCACATGGGGGCAGCCATCTTGTGTGTTGGAGTGACAGTCAATTTGAATATTACTCTTTTATTAGATAGGATGTAAAATTTTTTTACATATTAAATTCCTTTTGGGTCTATTTCTGTATAGTCCATACTATTTACATTTTATTACCACACTAGAGGCCCAGTGCATGAAATTCATCCTGGCTTGCACCCTCTTGCAATCGGGGACTGCTGGCTCCTAATCACTTGCCTGCCTGCTTGCTTGATTGCCCCTAACTGCTCACCTGCCTGCCTAATCACCTCTAACCACTCTGCCTGCCTGATCACCCCTAACCACCTCTGCCTTGGTCCCCGCCACCGCGGCTTCATCCAGAAGGATGTCCAGAAGGTTGTTTGGATGTCCAGTCTAATTAGAATATTATCCTTTTATTATTATAGATTTTTTTGCTTACTGTGAATTTATGTTTACACTAGAGGAAATTTGTGCATGGGGGGCGGTCCCTCAGCCTGACCTGCCTCCTCTCGCAATCTGGGACCCCTCGGGGGACGTTGGGCCTAAACTGGCAGTCGGACGTCCTTCTCACAATCCAGGATGCCGCATGCACCAGTGACCAGGTGAAAAGCATCTTGCTGTTGTATGGGCAGCTACATTTTTTTGCCCTGATTATAAAAAGTAGTACATAACATGATCCTTCTGAGGCAGTAGTACCATTTCCCCCATCTTATGCGTGGAAAAACTGAAGCAGAGAGAAGTTAATTGGCTTTGTCTCACAGTTATAAATGTCAGAATCAGGGCTGACCACAAAATGTGCAAGCTAGAGTCCATGCATGTCATCACTATATCATCCTATTTTTTTAGAGTTAGAGTAGCTTTGCCAGGTTTTAATTTTTAAATCTAAGAGACTGTTCCCAATATATAGGGTAGGGTTCGTAGGCCTGGCCGGCAATCAGGGCCATCTGTGGGGCGACCGGTGGGCAGGGCGATTGGGAGGCCCCCGCTGGCACCTGCCTTGGCTGACAGCCTGGTGCCACTTGCTGGCCATCCCCGCCCCCCCTGATCACTGCCTCTGGTCGCCTCCCTCTCATGGAGCATCTGCCTCCTGGTGGTCAGTGCGCGTCATAGTGACCGGTCATTCTGCCGGTCATTCTGCTATTCAGTCGATTTGCATATTAGGGTTTTATTATATACAACAGTGGTCGGCAAACTCATTAGTCAACAGAGCCAAATATCAACAGTACAATGATTGAAATTTCTTTTGAGAGCCAAAAACTGACTTCTGCACATGGACCACGAAGTTTCAGTCACGCTGTATGTGCGCGCCTGCATGTGGTATTTTGTGGAAGAGCCACACTCAAGGGGTCAAAGACCTGCATGTGGCTCATGAGCCACAGTTTGCTGACCACTGATATAGGATATGTTATTGTTGACAGTATTACAGATGTCTCCCATCCACCCCCTTTACCCACCTCCACCCAGCTCCTACCCACCCCCTCAGGTCTTCACCACCTTCTTGTCTGTGTCTAGGGGCTATGCATATCTATATATGCATATCTATATATATAAAAGGCTAATATGCTAAGTGTTCAACTGTCTGACCTGTTGCAATAACATGCACTGACCACCAGGGGGCAGATGCTCAATGTAGGAGCTGCTGTGATAAGCACTGGCCATTTATAGAGAAACAGCACCGCAGACATCCCCCCTGCGCACCCTTCCCCCATCTGGACCAGGACCAGGATCGGGACGGGCATTGGGACTGACTGAGCATGAGCCTGCAGCTGCTTCTCGGTCATGGGTGTGCCGGTATCACCCTAGGATGGGTGCGTGGAGACCGCAGCAGAGCAGCAGTGAGCCTACTAAGCGGTGGCGGTGGCAGGCACAGCAGGGCTGGGATGAGTGGGAGCAGCATAGCGCCCGGCCTAGGCTTGGGCTTGGGCTCCTCCTTGGCTGCCTGCTGCTTTGCACACTACTACATCCCTTGGGGGATATAGGACTGCCGGTTTCGGCCGATCCCCCGCAGGCCAGGCTGCGGGACCCCACCAGTGCACGAATCTGTGCACCAGGCCTCTAGTTAGTATATAAGTTCTTTGGTTTCTCTTTCCTGGTCTCCCTCCCTACCCCTACATTGAGGTATGTCAGTCTGTTCCATGTCTCCATGCTTCAGGTTTTATTTTGTTGGTCAATTCATTTTATTTTGTTCATTAGATTCCACAAATAAGTGAGATTATGTGATATTTGTCTTTCTCAGATTGGCTTATTTCACTTAGCATAATAGTCTCCAGGTCCATCTATGCTGTATTACCACATATTTTTACTTACTGTAGATTTAAAGGTGTTTCAATATCTTATTGTAAATACCCCTATCATTCAAGATTTTCTTGGTTTTCCTTTCCCTTTTATTTTTCCATATGCCCTTTGAACATCAGCTTGAATAGTCCTTAGTAAAAAAGCCCATTGTCATTTTTCCAGAGATCATATACATTTATAAATTAACAGAATTTATTTTCCCACCCAAGAACATGCTATACCTTATATTTTATTGGGAAGGAGATCTTCTTTTTAGTTTTTTTTCAGTTGCATGTTAATGCTTTAGTCTTCTAAACTTTGTTTTTAAAAATTTATCTTTATTGTTGAAAGTATTACAGATGTCCCTTTCCTCCCATTGGCCCTCTCCACCCTGCACCGGACAGCCCCCTCCCCACTACCACACTATTATCTATGTCCAGGGGTTATGCATATTCTAAATTTCTATTGATTAATTTTTTTAATCCTCACCCAAGGATATATATTTTTCCATTGCTTTTAGATAGAGTGGAAGAGAGGGAAGGTGTGGGAGGGGGTAGAAGAGGTTGAGGAGAGAGAAAGAAACATCAATGTGAGAGACACATTGATTGTTTCCCTCCCCCATGCGCTTTGACCAGGGCTGGGGAATGAACCTGCATCCCAGGTATGTACCCTTGACCAGGAATAGAACCTGCTACCTTTCCATGTGCAGGCTGATGCTCTAACCACTGAGAAACACCAGCCAGGACTCTAAATTTCTTTTTAAGTATATTAGACATTTTATCTTTTTTCTTTGTTTTCTTTGACATCCTTCCAGTATATTTTTAATTGGTTGTTATTTTTATATAGAAAGGCTACTTATTTTTATATATGAATTTTGTCCCAGTCACATTACAATGATTATTATTAAAAGGCTGTGAATATAATAGATAAGTTTACATGGGCCAGTGCCAGATAATCAGTGTTTGAATCCCAGCTCTGCCAATACTGGCTGTTATTGTGAGGATTAAAGTGAATTTATAAAAAATACTTAGAATAGTACTTAATCAATTTAACCTTTGTTTTAAATCAGATGTTGGTATCAAAGTTTACTTGCTTTTGAAAAAGAATTTTGATACTTTCCTGTTTCTATACTATGGAAAAGTTTAAAATGAGTGGGACACATTCTCTTCCTTGATGGGAAACTCTTATCTATCTATATATAAAAGCCTAAGTGACCATTACGAATGAATGACCAGAACAACCAGTTGACCAGTCGCTATGAGAAGAAAGGATGGGGGGGCGGGGAATTGCACAGTGGCAGGGCACTGATGCAGCTCAGCATCGGGCGTCCATTCCTTCCGCGCCTGGCCTGGCGACCATTGCTTCCTCTCTCGACCTTGGGCTGGGACGGAGAACCGGGGATGGGTGGCAGTGGATGCCGCCCCTTTCCCAGGGGGGCCAAGGGCCAGCTCCCTCCTTGGGGGCTGGCAGCCAACCTCCCATGGTCCCTCAGCCAGTCCCTCACCCCAGCCAGCAGGCCCCAATCAGCCCTGATCGCTGGTCAGACCTAGGGACCCTACCCGTGCACAAATTCATGCACTGGGCCTCTAGTATATATATATTTCCCATTGCTTTTCAGAGAGACTGGGAAGGATAGAGGAAGGAAGGGAGGGTTGGAGGGAGGGAGGTAGAGGGAGAGAGAGAGAAAGAGAGAGAGAGAGAGAGAGAGAGAGAGAGAGAGAGAGAGAGAGATATGTTGTGAGAGAGACAAATTGACTGGTGGCCTCCCGCATGTACCGTGATTGGGGCAGGGAGAGAATTTGAAACCAAGGTATGTGCCCTTAGCTGGGAATCAAACCCATGACCCTTTGGTGAGCTGGGCCGATGCTCTCACCATGAGCTACACGGGCCAGGGCAGTACTGCCAATTCCGACACTTCTATGTCTTCTCCTCTTTTGTGTCTTTCCTTTCCTATTCCTGTTACTTCTCATAATTCTAGCCCATATAATACTGAGTTATTACAACAGCCTGTAAAATGGTCTCTTAGGCTCTAATTTTGTCCTCAACGCTATTGTCTGCACTGTCAACAGAGCCATCTGATTGCCAATCTGATCACATTTCCCCCTCATCCCAAGTTAGATTTCTCCTTGGTTAAACCTCTTACTTCTCCAGCCTGGAATCTTGTTAGAATGCTCTAGCAATATGAAATGCTCAAAATTCTCCCCAGGACACAAAATAATCTTTTCTTATTTGCAAATTTAACTACTTATTGCCCCACTGTCTTCATCTGCCCCTAGTTACTAGTACTGTGTCTTATATATGGGAGATTCTAAATAGGTATTTGTTTCTTGAAAGAATAAACAAATGTTCCCTCCTTCTTTGTTCAGTTATTCAGAAAAGCAGTTTGTATTGTAGAAAATCTTGAGATTAGTTAAATGTCAGGAATCCTGGCTTTTACGTAATTCTGGTTCTGTCTTTGACTCACTATGGGACCCTGACCATGAATCTGTAGGTTTGGGTACACAAGTCTCAAAGTACATTTTGGGCCTGAGATTGCTCAGTATTGAGGTAAAATTAGGAGAGAACTGAATAGGCAAGAAGCTTTGTAAATATTTTAATTCAATTCTTACAGCAACCTGTGAGATATGAATTAATATCTGTATAGTACCAATAGAGAATGGTGACAAATAAATATTGTGTCTAAAGGGAAGAAGGGCCTGGGTGGTGTGGCTCAGTGGTTGAGCATCGATCTATAAATCAGGAGGTCACAGTTCAATTACCAATCAGGGCACATGCCTGGGTTTTGGGCTCGATCCCCAATAGGGGGCATGCAGGAGGCAGCCAATCAACGATTCTCTCTCATCATTGATGTTTCTCTCCTCTCTTTTCCTTTCTGAAATCAATAAAAATATATTTAAAAAGAACAAAGGGAAGAAGGAAAATTCTTCTGCTACATGGGCCTAGAGGAGGGAAGTGGAGAAAAGCCAAAAATTAGATTGAGCATCTTTATTCCTGAGTCTATTTCCCCATAATCAAACTTTTGGGAAGGATGCAAAGGGTAGGGAGGGCCAGAAAGATTTGGGGAATCCTAGAGTAAGGGGGCTTCCTTGTTTCTCAGGGCACAGCCTGGGAAAACTGCAAACCTCTTTAATGAAGTCACTCGTTCAGTGTATTCAATATGCAGAATAGCCATCTGTGATTGATTTGAAATGCCTGTAGAAAGGATCTAGGCAAATGAGCCTATGCTAGCACCTCATGGCATGTGTGTGTCATCTAGGGAATCTAGAAAGTTCTTGAAACACTTACATGCAATGCACAAATGCTAAGAGAACTGGAAAGGCATAGGATTAGGGCAAGGAGCCTACAGAATGTGGGGACTGTGTGGAGTTTATAGTATGGCCTACCCATTTTAGCAGTGTGTGCAAGTTGGAAACAGGTGGGACCAGTGTCAATTCAGCAGGATGCCCCGCCAATGGGACAAGCTAGACTGGAGCACATCAATGCCAAAACATCTTTTCCTCAAGTCTTTAAAAACTTAGAAAGTCCTTGGGGATGAGATCATCAGAATTAGGGAGAGAAAAGATAAAAGTCACTGAGATTAAATTTTGAAGCATCTGATAATACCTGAAAAGCAATAGCTGAAACTGTAAGAGACAGAATTATATTCATTGACCAGCTGAAAACAGTTGTTTCTGTTGAATGGGCTCAAAAGCAAGCTGAGATTCCTTGCTTTTAAAAATAACCATTTCCCCCCACATTTCAATTGTGGTATGTGTCATCAACCCTACTATATTTTTAATAATTCTTTCAGTCTTTTGAACAACTATTTATTGGTCATCTACTATATACTAGTTATTCTGTTCATAACACTTGATGGTCTTTTCAAAGCCCTATTTCAAACAACTCTCCCTGTGACCCCCTGCTCTCTTGGAGACTCATGTAGGCCTCCTAAAGCTCAGTTTCTGGAAATCCCACCCTGCTTTTTCTTACAGCAGATGTCCCTTACCCTTTATAGTCCCCCACCTTTTTTTGTTGTTGTTAATCCTCACCCAAGGATATTTTTTTTCCATTGATTTTTAGATAGAGTGGAAGGGATGGAGAGAGACAGAGACAGAGAAACATAGATGTGAGAGACACACATTGATTGGTTGCCTCCTGCATCAGGCCCGACCTGCCCAGTCTACAATCCAGGTATGAGCCCCTGACTGGAATCAAACCCTTGGGCTGATGCTTCAAACACTGAGCCAAACTGGCCAGGGAAACTGACTTAAACAGTAGGTGTGGTAGGTCTATATATGTATATGATCTTCTCTCTATATAAAAGCCTAATATGTAAATTGTCCCCTTGCTATGATGTGCGCTGACCACCAGGGTGTGGCGCAGAACGTAGGAAGGCCCTGGCCAGCAGCCGGGGAAGGGAGGCCCTGATCTGCCCTGATCGCTGGCCAGGCCTAGGGGCCTTATCCATGCACGGATTTTGTGCACTGGGCCTCTAGTATGTATATAAGTTTGAAACTTTTATGAAATCACGTACACAAGGGCCCATCCCTCTTGCATTATCTCAGTGGTGATTCCACCTCCTTTTCTGGGTATTAAGGCTAACACACTGGATGGAGGTTTTTTGTATGTAACCCATGTGCTTCATGGCCTAAGTATGTGATAGATGCTCTTTCCTCTGTCCAGCTGATGTCCAGATTCCGTCAGAGAAGAAGGCTGAAAGACCTCGTGGGACACCATCAGACCATGGTAGGTAGACCATTTTGGTTGCTGACTATGACACTGCTCCCTTCCACAATAAGAAGTTTAGTGTCCATGATGCACTGTGGAAAGCAGCAGAAGTGTAATGCCAACAGCATGGTTTATGATTCAACTCAAGAAATTGGCTTTCTCCTCTCCCATCTTGCTCTGTCTTATGTTAGCATTTGTAGTAACTTCAGGCTTCAAAATTGTCATTTCATCAAATTATACTTTCATATATTGTTAGAGAATACATAACAATGTATTGCTTTGCCAAAGTTATTTTATTGTTATGGAAGTTAGGAATATAGAAAGAAAGGAAAACCAATAAAAAAATAAAATCATCTGAAACATTTCAATTCCAACTTTTTGTTTTTTATATAAGATGATGAAACATTGAAGCTAATTCTTTTCTTCATGTCAATATAAAGTGTAATTTTCCTAGGGCAGTTTTTCTATTACTTGATCACGGGATTTACAGTGAGTTCTGTAACCTACTTCTGCAAAAATACTGTGACAAGAAATCTGAACACACTGAGATTTGTGAGAAATGGGGCACTTGCTATTAAAGGCCTACTGTTGGCCTCCACTTAGATATCCTTTCACTGGATGTGGAAGGTGGGTGTTTGAGAGTCTTATTTCAGTCCCTTTCTGACTAACAAGACAGAACAAACCTACACAGGTCCTATCATCTTCTGACTGCATGGGTTTGCTGTTGCTTTTCTTTGCTTTCCCTTTTCCCCCATTCTTTTTCTTGTTTTCAGCTAATGAATTATTATTATTATTTTTTAAAAAATATTTTTATTGATTTTAGAGGGAGAGGGAGAGAGAGATAGAAACATCAATGATGAGAGAGAATCATTGATTGGCTGCCTCCTGCACACCCTCTACTGGAGATTGAGTCCACAACCCTGGCATGTGCCCTGATGGAATTGAATCATAACTTCCTGGTTCATGGGTCAACGCTCAACCACTGAGCCATACCGGCCGGGCTGACTCCTTCCAGTTACAAACACTGCCTGCCGTCAGAGTAACCATTATCCTGACTTTCATAACAATAACATCTATGAATTTTTTTTTTACAATTTTACCACCCAGGAGTGATTCTTTATATACTGTATCCCAGTCCTTTCCTTTAAAAAAATGGATGTTTTTAGATTGTTTTTAAACTGCCGGTCTTCTCTCTACCCTTACCTAATCGCTTTCTTTTCCTTATAAATTTCTTGTTGAATGACCTAGAGAATCTGAACTGTCAAATTTCCTAGCACTGGCCCTCACACTGAAGGGTCTTGGGTTCAATTCCCAGTCAAGGGCACATACGTGGATTGCAGGTTGATCCCAGTCCCTGCTCAGGGATTCTCTCACATTGATATTTCTCTTTTCTCTCCTCCCCCATCCCCTCTCCCTCCCTTCCACACTCTCTAAAAATCAATGCAACAAATATCCTCAGTGAGGATTTTAAAAAGTTTCCTATTGTCTGGATTTTGCTCATTGTATATTCTTGAATAATTTAACATGTTCTTCTCCTCTCTATTTCCTGGAAATTGGCAGTAGGATTCAGAGGTTCAATCAGCCTCATGTTTGACATTTTGGGAAGAATACAGAAGGGACATGTGTCTGGTTGTCTGTTTTTGTTTGTAAACACTGATACTCAATATAGTAAATCTATTTATTCATTGAGTGGAGGATAGTTGCAAGTGATAATATTCTCTCATTTAAAAATTTGTTTTCTGGATTATTTTTGTAAATAGACACTTTATCTCATTGCTTATTTATTTACCTAGTGGTATAGTCAGCTAAGAAAGGCAGAATAAATGCTTGATTCTTTCTCTTTATTCATCATACTTTAAAGGTGATAATTTAATTTTAAATTATTATTTTAAATATCATTAATAAATGAATGTATAAGTATTTGTTGATTTCAATCCATGGGAATTATTTTTCTTATTGAAGCTAAATTATCTCATCTTGGTCAATAGAAATCTCATAAAGTTGGCTACTGAGTCCTTTTGACATGTTTCTAATTGTCTTTGATTATTTTTTGACAAGGTATATATGGCTTATCTTATTCATATCCTGCCTCAGATAAGGAATCAACCATTTATCCAAGAAGCCCTATTTTCTTTTAATAGGAAAGGGCAACTCAAAACTATAGTTTTATTGCTAATAATATTTTTCTAACTTCACAGCTCTCCATGTTTCATTGTTTTAGAGTATTGTTCAAAAATTGGTGGCTTTCTGTATCTATTTCCTTCCTTCATTTTCATCTGGACATTTATTTTCCTTCATCTCTATTTCCCTTCTTCTGTCAAATTTTGATTCAATTCGCACTCCCCCATTACTCCCCTGCCCCCCACATGGAGTTTTTTTCAGAAGAAACTGTTTGGTAAGGTTTATAGTATCTAGACTGCTCTACCTCCTTCGGTTCTTTTTTGTTGTTGTTGTTAATCCTCACCCAAGGAAATTTTTCCATTGATTTTTAGAGAGAGTGGGAGGGAGCGGGAGAGACAGAAAACATTGATGTGAGAGAGACACATTGATCGGTTGCCTGCATGCACCCTGACCAGGGCCATGCATTCCAGGTACATGTCCTTGACTGGAATTGAACCCAGGACCCTTCAGCACTCTATCCACTGAGCCAAATTGGTTAGGGCCTCCTTCAGGTCTTAATGTAGTTTCCTTGTACTCTGCTACTATTGGATTGGACAAAATCTCTTCCAGTTTCAGATACTATTTTCAAATTTTTTGTCATGATTTCCAGTGAGCATATGTTGGTTATTATTGGTATTTCTTATGCTCAGGATCATCAGACATCCTGCTTCCCTTTGCTTTTTTCCTCATAAACACTGGTACTACACATGTTGTGGTTGTTGGTGATTTGTCCCTATTTGTACTGCAATTTAGGGTTTGTGGTGATACCTTGTCACTTACAGCACTTGTTATATAAATGCTGTCCATGAGTTATTATTTTTTTTTCTGTGTAGTTACTTTATATGAAGATTTAGGAAGATTCAGAAACTATGTGGCCACCATCTTCCTGGAATAATATTTTCTGATATAGTGAGAATAGGAAGAGAAATAGTTCCATTAATTTTGCTCCTTTTCTTCTAGGCATTTTAGAACTTATGTTTGAGTTCATTAGTTAGTTTTATGACTCGTATAACTAGTGTTTGATGCATAGTCATAGCATGACTGACAATATGGTCACTTGAAAATAAGAGTTTTTCAATTATAAGATCACCATTAGTGATATTACTATAATGTTGTCATCCTTTAGTTTACTTTTCATTTTATTTTTCTATGCTCATTTTCTTTTTCTAGATAATGTCCTACTACATTTAGGCTTGTCTATACATCTTTTGGTGCTTTATAGCTCTCTTGGAGCCAGCTTATACAGAACTACTGATGAACTTCTGGTGCTTCTCCCTAATTCAACTGAACCTGTCTTTATATAGATAGTTAAGATGCCTTGTAGTGTAAAATAGTGACTTTATTTAATTAGTCTTGTCAGAGATAATTAAGCAAAATTAGTTTGGTCTATAAATATAGACATCAATTTACTTTGCTTCCTCTCCCAGTTTAAATTTTAAGTTTAGTCATTAAATGTTTGGGATCAGGTTGGAGAATTATGGCCAAAGGAAATATCTGAGGAAGACTGTTTCTCTTGGCCTTTGTAAATAACTTGACAAAAAGACTTGTTGGTTAACCAATGCCTAATATGTTCATTTGGAATGCTCTCATGCTCAGTTTTATCAGGCATTTACAAAACAAAGGCTATTTTCCTCCTGCATTGTAATTAGTTTAATTAGAGTTTATGTGTCAGGTATCATATATCTACTGTGGAGGTTTTGTAGGGTAACAAGGATACTGAGTTACCTCACTAAGACTGTTGGTTTAAATAATTATTTATGTAATATGTTAATAATACTTCACATTAGATAATTAAATTCATTCCAATCAAAATAGCGTTGAGCGATTTGGAAGAAGAATATATCTTTGTTTATACTCTTCCTGCTACTCAGGGCTGACTGAACATATTTATATATGAAATGAAAAACAGACCAGAGCAAGATTATAGGATGATCTCCCCCCACCCCCCCGTCCCCGTGAGGCTAACAAGAATAAGCAAAGCATCATGCCATGTTCACCCAGGGAACAAAATTGTAAATGTAGAGAGAAGAAATAGGTTTCCAAGCTAATGTTGCTGCTATCTTAAGGGGATCAGCTTCTGTTGTTACCATGTGTTATGTTGAAAAGGGCAGACAAGGTGGCTGAGCGGCTGGTTGGAGAGTACCCGAGAGATTACCCAGGAAACTTAGTTACAGCACATATTAGAGCAGCTTCACAAATGAAAATAAATTAGATCCACATCTCTGAGAGTACTTGTTTTTCACTGCATAGTTCATCTGAATGGAATATCAGGGTATTTCTCTTTCAAATCACAAAATGCAATATGGGAAATATATGTTGTGCAGACCAGCATGGTTCTCCAGTTTTCTAAAATTGATGTAAAAGTAGAGTCTGTCCATAGTAGCCAGGAACTGTATTGACCTTTAAGAAATCACATTTAAAAAATATATTTTTTATTTCAGAGAGGAAGGGAGAGGGAGAGAGAGAGAGATAGAAACATCAATGATGAGAGTGAATCATTGATCGACCACCTCCTGCATGTCCTACACTGGGGATTGAGTCTGCAACCTGGGCATGTGCCTTGACCGGGAATTGAACTGTGACCTCCTGGTCCATAGGTTGATGCTCAACCACTGAGCCACACCGCCTGGGCAGAAATCACATTTTTCAAACATAGTTGAGTTTCATCTGAAGTGGCTCCTGTTATTTCAGACCAATTTTTAATTGCTATGTTCAGTCTATTTCCTCTTTAGTTCCAAGCACTATTGCTGATCAGAAGGTAAACTGGACCAAGTTGCTATGCACAGCATATTGTCAGCTCAGTTAACACAATTTTTCTTTTTCCAGTGTGGTGCCCTTAATTATACTTAACCAAATCACTGTTAAATTAAATTCACATAAAGTTGGAGTTCATATGTAGATTTCTTGCTGTTGTGAATTTCAGAGGGAAGTACTTTGAAAGGTTATGCATATAATTCAGGTGAGTGGGTAGAACATATTGCAGAAGCAGTTATGTGTGTTGTATGGAGAAGTGAGAAGTTTTCTGTATCCTTTCGTTCTGTCCTAAATGGGTGAGGTGTTGCATGACATATAAAGAAGGTTAAATGATTATAACTTTTAATCTGTCTCTAGAAAATTTTAACTCATAGTTATTTTTACAATTTACCATGACAAATTCTTTTACCCCCAATTGGACATTACTTTGTTCTTTCAATTTTGTTCAATAGCTGCCCTGGCTGGCAGAAGAAGCTGCATAGTATCTGTATTTTTTTTTCCCTGTGGCAAATGATTTTCGTTAAATGGAGACTGAATTAGTTATAATCTTCCTAAGATTATTAACTAGTGCTCTATTCAAACTTTTTAGAATAGTTTGGCAATAATGATTTCTAACTAAATTCATTCCTTTGGATTACTGACCTCTTAAAAGAGTTCAAAATGTTTCATTAGATCTATAGTTCTCTTGGTATTGCCAGTAAAAAGAGAAGGATAGAGGCAGAAGTTGATGTAATTTTAAAACCGTCAAAAATGCCTTCATGAAACTCGTTATATTTGACTTCTAGAATCAAAGTTTCTGCTGAGATTATGATCAGACTTTCTTTGGGAAAAAATGAATAGGACCATGTTTATGGCACATTTCTTCTAAGAATGAGATCTATGACTGTATTAAAGACAGTTTAAAGATGGTATTAAAGACCCACTTCACTATTTTAACTGGAAATGTAATGGAAATCAAATATTCCACTCCTGAAGATAGAAAGTTGATTTCTACTACTGATTCCTAGTTTCCTATACACTTGAAGTAGTAGTCACATGGAATAGGGAAATTGTGTTATCACTTAATGGCTTCTGGATGATGTCAAAAGTAACATTCCCTCTCCTCCTTCCTCCCCCCTCCCCCCCAAATTTCTTAGTAAATAAATCAAATTAATAGTTTTCAGTCATCTGGAGTCTTTCCATGTTTTGTTGTTCAACATGTGTCTCTCAAAGGTAACTTACGGTAACCTGAGACTGATAGCATCAGGCAGTCCTGGTCTCAAGCTGCCTTACATACCATGTCTCTGCTGAGGAAACCTGTGTGACAGATACATGGAACCATCAAGCGAAGTATTTGTGCTTCCCTCTTGTCCTTCACCTTACATGTTCTAGAGCTGTTGGTGAGAAGTGGCTGCGCAACTGGAGTCTACATTTTCCAGGTTTCCCTTGTAATTAGATGTAGCCATGGATTGGGTTTTAGCAAATGTAAAGTGTATGTGACACACATCACTTTCAAGTCTGACTAAAAAAACCTGTTATACTCTTTGCCAGGCTCTTCTTTCCTTTGAGCTAGTTGGGAGGGTGATACTCCCCCTCCACCCCTCCCCCGTCAATGAATTTATAGGCTCTGTGGTGAAGATGGCAGAATTTACATAATCCTGAGTTTCTGTGGCTTTATGGAAGGGCTACTCCTTCTGTTCTTCTCAGTATTATTAGATGAGCAAGAAAGATACTGTAATTATGTCGGGTCTGTGAAATTTTTGGTTTTATTTGTTATAGCAGTTAGGGTTCTCTAATAAAATCGTATAGATCCATCCAAGCATATTGGCCAAACCTAATAACTGAATTAGAAGGAAGGTTGGCACAGAGAGAGAAAGAGGTTACTTGATGTTCTAAGTTGCTGAAATACAACATGGAAGGAAAGTGTGTTTAATCCATTTCAATTCCAAGATAAGAAAAGCTACTGTAAACTAGTTTTAGAGTTGAGGCCAATGTAGGATTCAAACATACTTATTTATTCATTCAACAAATGCTTACTAGGTGTAGACACTGTACTAAGCATTAGGGATAACTCAATAATAAAGAAAGAACAAAAAATTTCAGGCTTTCTCCAGCCTCTACTGCTTCTACTCATTAATTCTTGTTTTATTTTGGTTATTAGGTAAATCTTTCTAACATCTGAAGTTGCAAGTGTCATGTAAGTCAGTAAATCCCACTGTTGTTCGCTCTCATAATTGTAGTTCTTTATGAATATTAAGTGGTTTTAGTTAGGGGCCCTTCTGAAGGGGAAGGGAGTATTGTACCTGAATTCTTTGGTCCTTTCTCTTGGTTCTAGTTTGGTTCTGACAGCAGAATAAGTGTGGAAATGTATGAGGCCATGAAATAACTGCTGTTAAAATGTGCAGGGTTCAACATTTAAAAGGAATTCAATTTCAATACATGATAAAATTTCCAGATTACCTTAAGAATTGGGGCCACTACTGTCAATTGAAAGAATATTGAAAGAATTCCAGAATTACCTGACAAGTTGTGGGGTTTTATGTGCTGTATTGATATTGGAGTATTTGTTTTGCTTCAGTGGGTACTTAATTATTTGTTTCTTCTTGACAGCGTACTAGCATTAATTCATAGCATTATAAAGCTGCATTAAACATGCCCTTGAGAGCAAAGGCTGGATCTTGAAACAGTGGTGCATTATCTGAATGGTTAGCTGACAGTTTAAATATATTAAATTAGGTTTATGAATTACTTTTAAAAGAACAGAAATTATACTTTTTTTCATCCTAAATGAGATTTCAAGGCTGCAATATTGTAGGACACACTGTAGGAAATGTAGACTGTTATCACAATCCAATTTATGACAAGCTCATGGGCACATGGCTCTCAGAGCATGGCATGACTTAAGGCACATTTCTTACTCATTAGTAATTAAAATTTATGGTTTACACAAATAAAGCTAAAGTTTTGGCCAAAGGTCTTGTTTTGAAAAACACAAAAAGCATAGAATGAGTTGATCCAAAGGTTTTATAAATCTTTAGTGTGCTAGATTTCCATTAGTAGTAGCCTATGGGATAGGTGTGAATTAATATATTTATGTATTATATTAGTACATTAATAATTAAAGCTCATAGCAAGTAAAAAAATCCATTTAAATTAACTTTAAATGTTAATGTTATTTATTTAGAGCTGAAATGACAACATTTTTTGTTTATCTTTTATCTAGAAGGTAATTGAGAAATAATTTCCTTTAGATATTCATGGGAGTGTCTTTTCTCTGAAGAAAACGAAATGCTACATATAGGGAAAGCTCACTTTAACTTCCAGAGATGTGATTCTTTACTGGGTAAGCAATATTTTCCAATCAAAATGATACTAATGGGTCAGATTTAATGGTCAGAAATTCGAAAGCCTAAGTAAAGGGCCATGTTTTAATAGAATTGTGTTAGCAATTTTGAAAGGCATTGGTGGTCTTGCTAATTTAGTTTTTGTTGAACTTCTAAAATGCATTGAAATGTGATTCTAATAATGATACTCTCCTTTTACTAAGGATCTTAGCAGAGGCTGGTTTGTGGGAAAACACTTGTATGAATAAGTCATCGTGTGAATTTCTGAAGTGGGTATTCAGTAGACACTTATGGAAAGGAAAGCAAAGGTATTCATACATTCGTATGAGGCATGAATGTTTTCCCCCTAGTATAATAGCAGCAGAAACAAGCTGGTGATGGGTCAAGAAGAATAATAGAGAAAAATGTTACAAAAAGTCAGCCTTTTTTTTTTCTTCTTTTTTTTTTTTTTTTTTGGTGCTCCGTAGTAGTGCTAGCATTCTATATATTTTATGATGGTAACAATTGTCATGACAATAATTATACATGAAACTATGACCCTAGATTCCCCATGTGTGCCCCATTTTCCAAGCTTGTTCATTTTGTGAAGTGGGCTTGGACAAAATATTGACAATATCTAAACCCAGCTCATGCTGTGTTTGGAGGAAGTGATGCTACATTAATTCTGTAATTTTCTATGTAGTTGAAAAAAGAACTTCTGAACATGGAAAAGCCAATTCAGAACTCTGTTATCTATACTTTTTTTTTTGCCAAGAAAGGTTAACTGATGCCATTATTTTTCATTCTTTATTGATTAAGGTATTACATATGTGTCCTTATTCCCCCATTGCCCCCCCTCCTCATGCCCTCACCCTCCTTGGTGACTGTGTCCATTGGTTATGTTTATATGCATACAAGTCCTTTGGTTGATCCCTCCCCCTTACCTCCACCCTCTCATACCTTCCCTCTGAGGTTTGAGCATCTGATCGATGCTTCTTTATCTCTGGATCTGTTTTTGTTCATTAGTTTGTGTTGTTAATTATATTCCACAAATGATTGAGATCATGTGATATTTATCTTTCTCTGACTGACTTATTTTGCTTAGCATAATGCTCTCTAGTTCCATCCATGCTGTTGCAAATAATAGCAGTTCCTTCCTTTTTACAGCAGTGTAGTATTCCATGGTGTACATGTATCATAGTTTTTTTAATCCACCTGCTGATGGGCACTTAGCTGTTTCCAGATCTTAGCTATGGTATATTGTGCTGCTATGAACATAGGGGTGCATATATCCTTTCTGATTGGTGTTTCTAGTTTCTTGGGATATATTTCTAGAAGTGGGATTACTGGGTCAAATGGGAGTTCCATTTTTAGTTTTTTGAGGAAACTCCATACTATTCTCCACAGTGGCTGCACCAGTCTGCATTCCCACCAGCAGTGCATGAGGGTTCATTTTTCTCCTCATCCTCACCAGCACTTGTCCTTTGTTGATTTGTTGATAATAGCCATTCTGACAGGTGTGAGATGGTACCTCATTGTTGTTTTGATTTGCATTTCTTGGATGATTAGTGACTTTAAGCATGTTTTCATATGTCTCTTGGCCTTCTGTATGTCCACTTTCGAAAAATATCTATTTAGGTCCTTTGCCCATTTTTTTGATTGGGTTGTTTATCTTCCTTTTGTTAAGTTGTATGAGTTCCCAGTAAAAGTTGGATATTAAACCCTTATCAGAGATAACATTGGCAAATATGTTCTCCCATGAAGTGGGCTTTCTTGTTTTTCTATTTTTTTCCCTTGTTGTTTTGTTGATGGTTTCTTTTACTGTGCAGAAGCTTTTTATTTATTTATTTTTATTTTGATGTAGTCCCATTTGTTTATTTCCTCTTTAGTTTCCATTGCCCTAGGAGCTGTATTGGTGAAGATATTGCTTCGTCATATGTCTGACATTTTGCTGCCTGTGGATTCCTCTAAGATTTTTATGTCGATAACATTTTGAGTTTATTTTTATGTATGGTGTAAGCTGGTGGTCTAGTATAATTTTTTTTCTCGTTTGTTTTTCTTTATCGATTAAGGTATTACATATGTGTCCTTATCCCCCTATTTCTCCCCAGCCCCCCAACTCATGCTCTCAACCTCCTGGTGTCCGTGTCCATTGGTTAGGCTTATATGCATGCATACAAGTCCTTTGGTTGATCTCTCCTTCTTACCCCCACCTTCCCCTACCTTCCCTTTGAGGTTTGATGGTCTGATTGATGCTTCTGTCTCTGGATCTGTTTTTGTTCATGTTTTTGCATGTATCTGTCCAATTTTCCCAACACCATTTATTGAAGAGACTGTCTTGACTCCATTATATGCTCTTGCCTCCTTTGTCAAATTTTAATTGAGCATAGTGGTTTGGGTTGATTTGTGGGTTCTCTATTCTATTGCATTGGTCTATATGTCTGTTCTTGTGCCAGTACCAAGCAGTTTTGATAACAGTGGCTTTGTAATACAGCTTGATATCTGGTATTGAGATCCCTCCTAGTTTGTTCTTCTTTCTCAGGATTGCTGTGGCTATTCGGGGTCTTTTTTTATTCCAGATGAATTTTTGGAGAGTTTGTTCTAGGTCTGTAAAATATGCCTTTGGTATTTTAATGGGGAGTACATTGAATCTATAGATTGCTTTGGGTAGTATGGACATTTTAATGATGTTGATTCTACCATCCATGAACACGGTATGTTCTTCCATCTGTTTATGTCTTCCTCTATCTCTTTTTTCAGTGTCCTGTAGTTTTCCGAGTACAGGTCTTTTACCTCTTAGTTAAGTTTTGTGGAGAGCTGCTACAGTGTTTGGACAGGTTCAAGCCTGGGACTACTGAGAGGGCATGATACTCTGGTGGCAAAGCCACATGCAAGTCCCAGTACAATTATAGCCAAAGGCTATAGTTGTAAGCTTGATCTTCTGGTCCGAACCTGTGGTCCCACATGGCTAAGTAATATAGGCTGTGGAGGGTGCAGCAAGTAAAAAAAGCTTGATCAGGTGCATGTAATTGAGTAGATTCAAAACCCAAGAGAACGTTGTAACCACACCCTTACTTTGCCTCTTGGAATCTGGCTATAAAATAAAGACTCGCATTGCAGGCTGAGGCGCTGTCTCTCCATCAGAGAGCAGCGTCCCACCTAGACCCAGCTTTATTTTCTGTCTGTCTTTTCTAAATCCTTCACCGTCCCCTCTCAGGTTCACCCATGGCCATGCCGGCTTGGCACAAAGTTTATTCCTAGGTATCTTAATTTTTTTGGTGCAATGGTAAATGGGATTGTCTTTTAAATCTCTTTTACTGTAAGTTCACTATTGGTATATAAAAATGCCATAGATTTCTTGGGGTTAATTTTGTATCCTGCTACATTGCCGAATTCATTTATTAAGCATAATAATTTTTTGATGGAGTTTTTAGGGTTTTCTATGTACAGTATCATCATCTACGAATAATGACAGTTTTACGTATTCTTTTCCAATTTGGATACATTTTATTTCTTCTTCTTGTGTAATTGCTATGGCTAGCACTTCCAGTACTATGTCGAACAGGAATGATGAAAGTGGGCATCCCTGTATTGTTCCTGTTCTTAGGTGAAATGGTTTTAGTTTTTGCCCATTGAATATGATGTTGGCTGTAGGTTTGTCGTACAAGGCTTTTATTATGTTGAGGTATGATTCCCTCTATTCCCACTTTGCTGAGGGTTTTTATCAAGAAAGGGTATTGGATTTTGTCAAATGCTTTTTCTGCATCAATTGATATGACTATGTGATTTTTATCTCTCAGTTTGTTTATGTGATGTATAACATTTATTGATTTGTGATTATTGTACCATCCTTGCATTCCTGGGATAAATCCTACTTGGTCATGGTGTATGATCTTTCTGATGTACTGCTGGATCTGACTTGCTAGAATATTATTGAGGATTTTGGCATCTATGTTCTTGAGGGATATTGGCCTGTAATTCTCTTTCTTTGTGTTGTTTTTATCTGGTTTTGGTATTAGGGTAATGTTGACTTCATAGAATGAGCTTGGAAGTATTGCTACCTCTTGAATTTTTTGGAATAGTCTGAAGAGGATAGGTTTTAGTTCTTTGAATGTTTGGTAAAATACCCCTGTGAAGCCATCTGGCCCCAGGCTTTTGTTTGCTGGAAACTTTTTGATGACTGCTTCAATTTCCTCCATAGTTATCAGCCTATTGATATTTTTAGATTCTTCCTGATTGAGTTTTGGAAGGTTGTATTTTTATAGGAATAAGTCCACTTCCTCCAGGTTGTCTAATTTGTTGGAATAAAGTTGCTCATAGTATTTTTTTTTACAATCCTTTGTATTTCTATGGTGTCTGTTGTTATTTTGCCTCTTTCATTTCTGATTTTGTTTATTTGGGTCCTCTCTCTTTGCTTCTTGGTGAGCCTGGCTAGAGGTTCATCAATCTTGTTTATCCTTTCAAAGAACCCATTCTTGGTTTCATTGATCTTTTGTATTGTTTCTCTTTGTCTCTATGTCATTTATTTCTGCTCTGATCATTATTATCTCCTTCCTTCTGCTCACTCTGGGCTTTTCATGTTGCTCTCTTTCTAATTCTTTAAGTTGTAGAGTTAGATGATTTATTACCATTTTTTTTTTTTAAGGTAGGCCTTTAGAGCTATAAACTTCCCTCTCAGGACTGCTTTCACTGTGTCCCATAGTTTTTGGATTGTTGTGTTTTCATTGTCATTTGTTTTCAGGATGTTTTAAATTTCTTCTTTGATTTGTTTGGTAACCCAATCATCCTATCTAATAAAAGAGTAATATGCAAATTGACCATCACTCCAACACACAAGATGGCTGCCCCCATGTGGACACAAGACGGCCACCACAAGATGGCCAGCAGGGGAGGGCATTTGGGAGGGACCAGGCCTGCAAAGGAGGGCAGTTGTGGGCGATCAGGCCAGCAGGGGAGGGCAGTTGGGAGGGACCAGGCCTGCAAGGGAGGGCAGTTGGGGGCGATCAAGCCTGCAGGGGAGGGCAATTAGGGGTGACCAAGCCGGCAGAGGAGGGAAGTTGGGGGCAACCAGGCCTGCATTGGAGGGCAGTTAGAGGCAATCAGGCTGGCAGGGGAGCAGTTGGGCATCAATCAGGCTGGCAGGGGAGTGGTTAGGGGGTGGTTAGGCTGGCAGGCAGAAGCAGTTAGGGGCAATCAGGAAGGCAGGCTGGTGAGCAGTTGGGAGCTAGCAGTCCTGGATTGTGAGAAGGATGTCTGACTGCCCGTTTAGGCGTGATCCCACCGAGGGGTCCCAGATTGGAGAGGGTGCAGGCTGGGCTAAGGGACACCCCCCATGTACGAATTTCATGCACCGGGCCTCTAGTTGTTTAATTACATGCTATTCAGCTTCCAAGTGTTTGAATTTTTTTATTGTTTTTATTGTAGTTTATTTCTAATATTATTCCATTGTGGTCTGAGAAGATGCTTGATATGATTTCAATCTTCTTGAATTTGGAGAGACTTTGCCTGTGAGGATGTGTGGTCTATATTTGAGAATGTCCCATGTGCACTTGAGAGGAATGTATATTCTATGGCTTTGAGGTGAAATGTTCTGAAGATGTCAATTAATTCCATCTGATCTAGTGAATCATTTAGGATTGCTGTTTCTTTGCTGATTTTTTGTCTAGATGATTTATCCAGTGATGTCAGTGGTGTATTAAAGTCCCCTACTATGATTGTATTGTTGTCGATCTCTCCATTGATATCTTTGAGGAGTTTATTTATGTATGTGGGTGTTCCTGCTTTGGGTGCATATATGTTTACCAGGATTATATCCTCTTATTGTATCGATCCCTTTAGTATTATGAAGTGGCCTTCCCTATCTCCTGTTATGGCCTTCACTTTGAGGTCTATTTTGTCAGATATAAGTATTGCTTCCCCAGCTTTTTTTTCATTTCCATTTGCCTGGAAGATATTTTTCCATCCCTTCACTTTCACTCTGTGTACGTCCCTTGTTCTAAGGTGGGTCTCTTATTGACCGTATATATATATGGGTCATGTTTTCTTATCCATTAGGCCACTCAATGTCTTTTGATTGGAGCATTTAGTCTGTACGTTTAAAGTTACTATTGATAGGTACTTATTTGTAGCCATTTTTATTTTTTGTTCCTGTGTTTCTTCTTCCCTTTTCATTTCTTCTTTTTACACCAGTCCCTTAAGCATTTCTTGCATTGCTGGCTTGGTGGTGATAAACTCCCTGAGCCTTTTTTTTTTTGTCTGTGAAGCTCCTTATTTCCCCTTCAATTTTGAATGTTAGCTTTGTTGGATAGAGTCCCTTGCTTTGCATCACTTTGTAAACTTACTTCCATTCCTTTCTTGCCTGTTGTGTTTCTGTTGAGAAATCATCTGATAATCTAATGGGCGATCCCTTGTACATAACTTTCTTTCTCTCTCTTGCAGCTATTAAGTTTCTCTCTTTGTCCTGAACATTTGCCATCATAATTATGATGTGTCTTGGTGTGGGTTTTTTCGTGTTCATCTTGATTATGACTCTGTGCTTGTGTGACTTTTTTCTTCCCCACATGAGGGAAGTTTTCTGACATTATTTCTTCAAATAGGCTTTCTAACCCTTGTTCCTCTTCCTGTTGTTCTGGCACCCCTATTATTCATATGTTGCTGTGTTTCATGTTGTCCCAAAGCTACCTTAGACTCTCCTGCTGTCTTTTAATTTTTTTCTCCAATTGCAGTTCAGTTTGGGTGTATTTTGCTTATCTTGTTTATCCTTTCAAAGAACCCATTCTTGGTTTCATTGATCTTTTATATTGTTTCTTTTTGTCTTTATGTCATTTATTTCTGCTCTGATCATTATTTGTCTCTATTTGTCTCTATTTCTGCTCTGATCATCTATTTGTCTCTATTTCTGCTCTTGTCATTTATTTCTGCTCTGATCATTATTATCTCCTTCCTTCTGCTCACTCTGGGCTTTTCATGTTGCTCTCTTTCTAATTCTTTAAGTTGTAGAGTTAGATGATTTATTACCATTTTTTTTAAGGTAGGCCTTTAGAGCTATAAACTTCCCTCTCAGGACTGCTTTCACTGTGTCCCATAGATTTTGGATTGTTGTGTTTTCATTGTCTCACCAGCTGTGTCTACTTTGCCAATTCAGGGTGGATGTTATTTGATTTAGTTGCTCCTTCTGTCTGCTCCGGGACAAGGCTTGCATTTTTGTCTGCCTATTCCGCTGCTGTTTTGTCTCTCTCTGATGCCATTTTTGTGGAGAAGAAAAGATGGAAGCACATAGGATATCCGATCAACATCACAAATTTCTGGTACTAACTTAAATGTTCTTTTCTAAGTTCAGGCATTCTTAATCTATACTAGAGGCCCATTTCACATGATATTCATGCAGGAATAGGCCTTCCTTCCTCTGGCTTCACTCCCAGCCACCTGGGAGCCGGCAAGTCCCTGCTCCCTGGCCACCTGGGAGCCGCCAAGTCCCTGCTCTTGGGCTGCCCAGGAGCTGCCAAGTCCTCACTCCCAGCTGGAGCACCACTACTGTAGCTCCCTCCGCCCCCCTCCCTACCCCTCAGAGCAGGCATCCTGCCTTGGCCGGTCGCTCCGTGCCTGCATATGCAAATTAACCTGCCATCTTTGTTGGGTTAATTTGCATACTTACTCCTGATTGGCTGCGGGCATAGCAGAGGTATGGTCAATTTTCATGTTTGTCTATTATTAGGTAAGATAATAAAACCCCAACATGCAAATCGACCAAATGATGGAATGACCAGCGAAACGACTGGTCGCTATGATGTGCACTGACTACCAGGGAGCAGACGCTCAATGCAGGAGCTGTTCCCTGGTGGTCAGTGTGCTCCCACAGGGGGAGCGCCGCTCAGCCAGAAGCCGGGCTCACAGCTGGCGAGCGCAGCATTGGTGGCAGGAGCCTTTCCCACCTCTGCGGCAGCACTAAGGACCCCTCGGGGGATGTCCGCCTGCTGGGCTTAGGCCCGCTCCCCACGGGACATCCCCCGAGGAGTCCCGGACTGTGTTTCTTCTTCCCTTTTCATTTCTTCTTTTTACACCAGTCCCTTAAGCATTTCTTGCATTGCTGGCTTGGTGGTGATAAACTCCCTGAGCCTTTTTTTTTTTGTCTGTGAAGCTCCTTATTTCCCCTTCAATTTTGAATGTTAGCTTTGTTGGATAGAGTCTATCCAACAAAGGGCTTAGGCCTGCTCCCCACGGGACATCCCCCGAGGAGTCCCGGACTGCGAGAGGGCACAGGTCGAGCTAAGGGACCCACATAGTATATGAATTCCATGCACTGGGCCTCTAGTTGTTGGAAAATAAACAAGGAACTTGTCAAATAATATAGTATTAACATACTAAGAAGTAATACTGAAGTGAAACTAATAAATAATTTAGACAAAGCACTATTTTAGTGAGACCAGTTATATATTTGCTTAGATTGAATGCAATTTTTTAAATGTTCATATAAAATCTTATGGTTTGTTTATATTTCTCAATGGTACATTTGAGATGAAAGACAGAAATCTGTTCTAGTATTATGTAGAAATAGTGAATAAGATATTACTAAATTAAATAAGTAGTTCTATTTGATAAATTTTGATATTTTTTTCAGATATTCTCTATGTTCAGATATTGTATAAAAAGAAGGAAATGAAATAAGTATGGTATAAAAATAACTAGTTGAGTCAATTCTTATACTATTCTACCTGACAGTTGCTATAGGACTATTCTCAGAAGGATTGTTTATATACTGAAATTAATTTTATGCCCCATTTGTGTATATTGAATCCTTTTGCATTCAGAAAAAATAAGAATGTATTATCTTCTCAAAATAGTAAGTTGTAGTATAATCTTTTATATTAATAAGAAATAATCTAAAATAAGATATCTTATACTATTTTGGGGATTAGGTTATAGAAATTTCTTCTGGTTACAGACCTATATAAGGAATATTATCCTATACAGGCAGTCCTTGGGTTACGTCAGACTCGACATACGTCGTTTCGTGGTTATGTCGCCATCTCCCATTTATTTATAAAAAAAACAAAAGTTCCGTCATTTCTACGTATGTACGTATGTGCTTTTTTTGTTTTTATTATTTACTGTATTTACCACAAGTAAAGGTCAGGAATTGTTATCTTTCTTTCAAATTTTTTTTACTGTTTCATTTCATTACTGCTGTGTATGTGCTCTATGTGAGTGATGTAGGTGCTTATGTAGGTGGGTTCCGACTTTCATTGAAAATCACATTATTTCGCGCTGTAGGAATGGATCTCCGATGTAACCCGAGGACCTACTGTATAATAAAACCGGTGGAACGACCGGTCACTATGATGCGCACTGACCACTAGGGGATAGACACTCAATGCAGGAGCTGCCCCCTGGTGGTCAGTGCGCTCCCACAGGGTGAGCACTGCTCAGCCAGAAGCCAGGCTCATGGCAGTGAGGGAGCCTCTCCCACCTCCCCAGCAGTGCTAAGGACCCCTCGGGGGATGTGTGCCTGCCAGCTTAGGACATCCCCCAAGGGGTCCCAGACTGCGAGAGGGCACAGGCCAGGCTGAGGGACCTCCCCCCAGTGCACGAACGTCATGCACTGGGCCTCCAGTTAAATTATAACAAAGGAACTTGGTTAATTTACAAGTTGGAAATTGAGTGGGCATATTAATATGCAATATTTTATTGCATTTACATTTCTCTAGTATTGATGTACTTTTTAATGGATTATTCTCTTAGGAGCTGTATAAACAGCTGGACAGTGAAAAAATATATGAGAAATAATAAGGCAGGATTTTGACTTACATAATTCATATATCAAAAATGCCTGTTGGCAAAAGGGAGAAGTTTTATTCTAAAAGGAAAGTTTTATTAAAATAAAGTAAAAATCAGCAACGGACAAATTATTATAGAATCTTTAAATCCCATAGAGGCCCTGTTTCTTAACATCCACCAATGAATTTTCTCTAGTGATACAGTCTGTGTTGGACAAACTTTTCATATTGAAGATCCCATGATTTACCCTCTGTTGTGACCTCTCATATTCTGTTGGTCATTTGTTCTTTTGCCCTTTCCCCACCCTATAATTGAACATCAACCCTTACTGGCAGTAAATACACAGAAATAAAGTAATCATTTCTTGTTTTAATTATCTTTCCAAAATGTATATTGGGTCATGTGACTCTTCAGTTTATAATCATTTAGAGGCTTCCTTGTTGTCCTAAGTTTGAATTCCCAAAGCTATGCTCTGAGTTTGCCACCCTCCTGCTCACCAATCTTTAAACGATCCTCATTGCTTATGGAATAGAATTTAAGTGGAAAATGCATCTTGGAGTCAATTAAAGAAGACCTTTTGCAAAACCAAAGATTTTATGTTATCCAACATGTCTTCACGTGAGGTTCAGCGAAAATGAATTCATTGTCATTTTACTCAAATTTTGGATATTGACTACTTTCATGATTTTGCTCCTGGTAGTCAGTCCCAGTGGATTACCTGGGTAAAAAAAATCCTTTGCATATTTGAATTCATTAGCTATTGTTAAATTATTCTACAAAGTGATTGTACCAATTAACTCTCAATAATAGTGTATAAGAGTTCCTATTACTCCATAATGTTCTCAAAATATGCTGATATTAGGTGTATGTGAAATGTTAACTTGTTTTAGTTTTCTTATGTATTTCCTTGATTTCTTGTAAGGTTGAACATCTTTTCATATGTTTATTGGTACTTGAGTTTTCTCTTTCATGATTGTGTTTAAATATCATGCTCATGTCCTTCTATTGGCTTGCTTGTTCTAGATATTGGTCTCTTCTACGTTAGACTGGTTATGGGATTCTTCCTTTAGTTTAACATTTTTTTCTCTTGCTATTTCCATTTGCTTTGAGAAAGTTCCTAATTTGAATTTAGTGTAACTTATTAATCTTTTCCTTTATGATTAATTTTTATGTTTTTAGAAAGCAGTATTCTATTGTTTTTTCACTCTAAATGTTCTAAGGTTTTGCTGTTCATATTTAAATCTTTAAACTACTTGGAATTTATTTTTGTTTATGAGATGAGGCAAGGTATTCTGTTCCCTCCCCTCCCCAAGTCTAAACTGTTGTGTGAATGCCATTTATTGAATTGTCCAAGGTTTTCTTTGTGTTTTTTTGGCTGATCTGCTTCAGTATTGTACTATCTTAAATAGTATACTTTATAGTAAGACTTGCTATATGACAAAGTGACTCCCTGTTCTCTTCAAATTATTTTTTTCTCTTTAATACAGATTTTAGAATTAGATTATCAAGATCGAAATCAACACAAACTCATGGCAATTGCATTTGTATTGAATTTATAGATTTCCCTTTTCAAAAAAAAAAAAAATTGGTCTGATTGAATTTATTTTCTACCTGTACTCCTAGAAATAACTTTATATCTTGCGTTCTAAGAGACCCATATCCATTCTTTTGAGGCAAGCTGCCTTCAGTGCATCAAAAGAGATCTGCTCCATTAGAATGGCCAATGGGGACATTTTAGCATCCCCTCTAACTAGCTTAAAGGAGAGAAGCCAAGCAAATTTATTCTTGGGAGAGGTACCCCATTATGAGATTAAATGAAGACTGGGAAAAAGAACAAATCAGCACAAATCAGTCCTGTTAGGACAGAGGTAATGTTGAGATTTTGTTTCAATTCTTTGCAAGCCTCCTTGTATCCTACTTTTTCCACCATATAACATTCTTTTTTAAAAATATATTTTATTGATTTTTTACAGAGAGGAAGGGAGAGGGATAGAGAGTTAGAAATATCGATTCAGCTGCCTCCTGCACACTCCCCTACTGGGGATGTGCCTGCAACCAAGGTACATGCCCTTGACTGGAATTGAACCTGGGACCCTTTAGTCCCCAAGCCGATGCTCTATCCACTGAGCCAAACCGGTTAAGGCCATATAACATTCTTTACCATTGGAAGAGTGGGGGAGGGTTAAGAGAAATGGGATGTAACTTCAAGAAGGAAAGGAGTGAGGTATAAAATTGATTCATGGAGGATTATATGAGATATAATTTTAAAGATTATCTAATCTAATCTACTCATTTTATAGATAAGTAAAATGGTGGTCCGAAGGGTTTAAGTAACTTGTTTAAAGTGGCCTAATTAATGGAAGAGCCAGGATTGTTAGATTATCTGGTTCATTGCCCAATTCTCTGCAGACTGAAATATTTAAAAAGCTATAAAAAGTAAGTAATTATCATATTTTCTTTATTATAACTTAATTAAAAGAATCTCTGCTCATTACCCAAACACACAATTTCTATTTGTTTTATCATTATTTTTTTCAGTTTTATCAAGATATAATTAACATTTATCACTGTATAAAATTAAGGCATACAGCAGAGTGGTTTGATTTACAAATATTGTGACATTATTACTACAATAGTTCAGATCAAATACATTTTCTTATATAGATACAATAAAAAGAAAAAAAAGGAAAACAATTTTTCCTTGTGATGAGAACTCAGGATTTTCTCTCAACAACTTTCCTATATATCATATAGCTATAGTTATTATATTGTACATTATATTCCTAGTACTTATTTATCTTATAACTTGAAGTTTATACTTTTTGACTACTTTCCTCTAATTTTACCCCCCCCCCCCTTACCCTCTGCCCCTGGAAACCACAAGTCTGATATGTTTTCTATGAGTTTTTACCATTATTTCTAATGCCTTCATGTTTTCTGAACTTTGAATCTCTCACAGTACAAAACTGTGCCCTGAGAGCTGTCTGTCTGTCTTTGTCATCCTGCTACTCTGTTGTTTCATGAATAATGCAAGAACATTACTACTTATTTTGTATATGTGGGTATATAGCCTTATTCCTTTTCCTAACTGGCCTGATGTCTGCTGCTGTTAAGATAGTATTTACTGGCATTTTTATTCATTAAATATAGGTGGTATAATGTATTTTTTCATAAGTGTTTTAGTAAATGATCATTTTTTTACCTACTTTTCTGTTTCCTGGTTAAAAATTTCTGAAAAACATATTTTCTTTTAAAATGACTGTTATAAGCTTTTCAGACATTTTCAGCATGCAGAACTATCATTTTGTATTTCTATTTCAAATTATAGTATATTTTATTTGAATGTGCTTTAAAATTGTTACATTAGGATAAAGTGGAATTAAAATGAAATCATTTGGTCTAGGAAGATGGAAATCTGGGCAAACATGCTAAGTAGAAGAAACAACATAACAAAGGAAGCTGCACTTTTGAGGAGCAAAGTTTGATACCGAGAGGGCAAGTGTGCTTTTTTAGGGTAGAATCTTGAGTAAGGTTCTTTTTAAACTAGTTTTTTTTTTGTTTGTTTGTTTGTTTGTTTGTTTGTTTAGATTGTGGCAGATCCATAACTTCTCTAGTTTCATGTATTAATATGACCAATCCACTTGTCTAATTAAGATTTCTCCTTTTCCCAGGCTCAGAAACATGCAGTGGGGAGGGGTTAGGCATTTTTGTTCCTCCTTACTCTGTAATTTGTGGGACCTGCAGGGTCTGAGAGGAGTGAGAACTGGAGGAAAAGGGTAAAGGCTTATTCAGTTGGTGGTGGTGTTGTAATCTGTTATGGTTGTCCTCTGTGGACGAAGCATCAGAGCTGACTCTCTTCTGGGGCACTTCTGGGTTCTATGGTAATACCTTAGGGAACTGGTCGCACTACATTGTTCCCTGATTCACTTTCCTCAAACCTTCCTTCTTTCTTTTTTATTTAAAACTTTTTTTAAATGAAACTTTTTAAATATATATTTTTATTGATTTCAGAGAGGAAGGAAGAAGAAGAGAGAGATAGAAACATCAATGATGAGAGAGAATCATTGATCTGCTGCCTCCTGCATTCCTCCTACTGGGGATTGAGCCTGCAACCTGGGCATGGGCCCTCACCAAGAATTGAACTGTGACCTCCTGACTCATAGGTCAATGTTCAACCATTGAGACACACAGACAGGGCAAACTTTATTTCTTGCTTGAACCCTACCCTGCCTCTTGCTGTAGGTGACTCTATGCCTACCAGGTAGATTTCTTTGTCAAAATTATTCGAGATGACTCATTCCTGGCCACCTTGTGCAGCACTCATTTAGCTCAAGGGGTAAATTCTACCCCCATGTCTCACTAAATTGTGGAAATGCAGACCGTTATTAATGCATTTCTCTTCTCTCTTTACTTTGTCTTGGTTACCTGCTCACTTTGAACTTTTTAAGGTCCCAGGCCTTGTACCTTTCAAGTACTAGGGTTATGTGTCAAACTCACTAAATGGTTCTCTTGGGGAACCATCTGACTTGAGATAGCAGTGGAGGTGGGAGAAGGTCCCATCCCCAACATGCAGCATTTCTACAGCGCTTCATTATGTGTTCTTGACTACAGTCTTTACTCATCCATCTACTGGTGGCTTTTATATATAATATGAATGACCTAGAGGTGAGGAATGAATTAAAGATTGCCTAACTAGCTTTGGATCAGCTCTTAGCAAATCTTAGCAAATCTTGCATAGCTGTTTTGGAATATCTCTATGGAGTTCTTTATAATGTTTGTCCTTAGCTTCTGGGCTCCTCCAGCGGTTCTCAATATGTGGGTCGCAACTCCTTTGGGGGTCAAATGATCCTTTCACAGGGGTAGCCTAAGACCATTGGAAAACACAGATATTTACATAACAATTCATAACAGTAGCAAAATTACAGTTATGAAGTAGCATCGAAAAGAATTTTATGGTAGGGGGTTCACCACAACATGAGGAACTGTATTAAAGGGTGGCGGCATTAGGAAGGTTGAGAACCACTGTGTTAGACCTTTGAGGCAATAGGAGATGTTCCACTCAGTATGCTAGTACTGTTACATGTGCAAAGATGCTTTCCTGGGGTTATTTCAGTATCCAGCATTGGAAGAAGTCAAATTCATTTCTTGGGTCATAGATAGCAATTTTTTTTATCCTTACTCAAGGATATGCTTATTGATTCTAGAGAAAGAGGCAAGAGAAAGAAAGAGAGAGAGAGAGAGAGAGAGAGAGAGAGAGAGAGAGAGAGAGAGAAGAGAGATGTGAAATAGAAACATTGAAGGGTTGCCTCTTGTACATGCTCTGACAAGGGATTGAACCCACAACCTTGGTGTCTCATGACGATAGCTCTAGCCAGAGCTAGACAGCATTTTGATGTTTAGGGTTTATAGCCATGGGGTGTGTTTGTGTTTGGGATCCATGTGTGGTTTTGGGAGAAGGCTAGTACATTAGTCATGGTTCTCCAGAGTAACAGAACCCTGTTCTGGAATTGGTTCCTTATAATTGTTGTGGGAGAAGTTGGCTTTTGTAATCATGGGAGCTGGCAAATCAAAAATCCTTAAGACAAGTCAGCAAGCTGGAAATTTAAAGAGTTTATCTCACAATCACAAGTCTGATGTTTTCAGGACAGATCAGCAGGCTGGAAACTCAGGCAGGATTTCTGTGTTGCACTGTAGAGACAGAATTTCATCTTCTTTGGGAAACCTCTGTCTTTACTCTAAAGGCCTTCAGTGATTGGATGAGGTTCACCCATCCAAGGTAATCTTTACTTAAAGCCAAATGATTGGAAATATGAATCACATGTAAAAATACTTTCACAGCAGCATCTAGGCTAGTATTTGACTAAACAACTGATCACCCACTATAGCCAAATTGATCCATAGAATTACCATCACAGGTAGGTAGCAATATTGTTTCCTCTTTCCTTCTTTATTCTACATCTCAACAATGACTGAGGCCAAGGTGTAATATTCCAAGCACCCAATTTTCCATTGTCTACCCCTCCAACCCCCGTCCCTGACATGGACAATGTGATATCATATTACAGCCTGAAACTACGCATTTATTATTGGCTCTTTGGTTAACGTCTGCCTTTCACTAGACTATGAACTACTTAAGAGCAGATAATGTATCTGCTGTTACTTGCTGCTGTATCTCCAGTGCCGAAAGTTATTATTTTTGAAGAATAAATGAGGACTAAATGCAGTGGTCCAGCCCGTTTCATTGGGACAGGAAAGCAGACAGGAGCAGACACCTAGGAAAAGACAAAGAATAGGCATTTGGTGTAGTGTGATTCCCATTTCTTTCTCCAACACCAAGCAAGGCAACTAGTTATTAGATTAAGATTTGCAGAATGAGAGGGCCCCTAACAAACAAGTTGCTCTAGGACATTTTTCTTGTTTGCCTGGTCATTATATGTTAAAAGAAGCAGAGAAATTATGGTGAACAAGTAAGGGACTGTACTCTCCTATAAATTATAAGCTGAGGATTAAAGTTCACTTGTTAAAACCTGAAGTGGAAGAACATTTCAAAGGGCTTTTAAGTTAAGCTGTTTTGAACTGAGAAGTCAAGGAATTAAGAAACATGGAGAAAGCAATGTATATATGCCCTAAAGTGGTTGATGTACTGATCTGAAGGCTTTTATGTGCTCTGTGGTCATTGCATGAGAGGAAATAATGAGCTTATGGGAAACAAATCACAGATTTTCCTGTCCTTTCTGTTTCTAAATATTAATTCCTTGAGTCCCATTTTATCCCTTTTCCCTTAAATACCCTCTTATTGCTGCCTAACCAGAAACAATAAGTAATACAAGATAGAACAAAAGTGACAAAATAGACTGGGTGGGTTTTATGGAATCAGTATTTTAGGGCCTCAGACTTAGCCCCAGGCCCAACAGCCTTCTCAGGCAGGCTGTGTTCATGGAGAGTGAACACATGTTGTTAAAGTGGAGCCTGTAGTTGAGTTCAAAGAGAGGTAGGAGTGAAGATTATACTTACTCATTGCCGGCTGGGTGCAAATACCATAGTGGTGCTCTATTGTGCAATGCCTCACTTGATCCATTGAAAGTAGGTATTTTCTATTTACTTGAGAAAACTTACGTTCAGAACGTTTTATTGACTTGTCAGGGTTCTCAATTAGTCACTCATTTACTCTGGAATGAGAAGAATATACTTGTTTATATGACATTTTTTCTCTACTCTTACTTAAGGTGTTTACCAGAGAAAACCTCATAATCATCATTATTAAATGTGTGTGTAAGGAAAGTTTTGTACTTTAATTTGTCCTCTGCATTTGCAGTTTTATTTACTGTATGAGTTTTATGTAAGTTCATAAAAGTCAATAAATTCAACATTCCAGAAATCACTGGCAATTTAACATCTAGATAATTAGGGTAACAAAAAGGAAGTTAATTCAGTGTGGGTTTATGATAATTAACTTAGTCCCATTTCTTTCCCTGAAGAGAGGAAGTATTGAGGAATAAAGTATTGTGAGTCTGCTGCATCCAACCAGATAGATGTAGAAACAAAAGATTTATTATGAAACCCTTAAAATCACAGTGCCCTTTCAGCTAATTATGGTAGCTTAATTAAAGCTATTTTAAGTAATAGTTAATTATGTTTAATGAAGGTAATTATGGAATTAACCAGGGGAATTTGAATGAACAGTAATGCAGACATGTTTGGCCTCTGAGGATCAAGTATACTAGTTTATATAGATCCAAAAACATCTCCATGTGTATATATAGGATAAAGTATGAAATAAAGCCTAGATTATAGTTTTGATTACACAAAACTACTACCAGCAATGAATAAAGTTATACACATGATGTTATGGAGTAAACTAGTATATTTTCAAAAAGTTTAACACATGGAATTGTATTGGATTTGATTTATTTTGATGTAGGATTAATTTTGGGAGGCAAATGAAGAGTAAAGTTCTAACAGTCAATGCTATTTATGTTTTGAAAGTCTTCTCTGTGCATGCATTATTCAAATTTACCAGATGCTTTGGGGACTTTGGCTGACTTTAGGAAAGGTCTGGCATTTTTTACTTTAGACTGAAATATCTAGGTCTCACATTGTTACCATCCTGTTCTTGATTCAATAAGGGCACAGGATGTATAGGCAAATAAATAATATTCCCTGAGCATTGGTGATGTTTGTTAAAAACCTCCCTACTGCCTTCTTGGCTTTGCTGTGGCTGCAATATATCACTCTGTTGGGAGAGTTCCCAGTGAGTTATTATTAGGTCAGTTGTATGTAAAGTACAATCTTCTAGAACCTTCCAAAGTGTTGTGCCTTTAGGGTAATTTTAGTTTGTCTAGGTCAGTGATGGGGAACCTATGACACACGTGTCAGCACTGACATGCGTAGCCATTTCTGATGACACGCGGCCACTGAGGCAGCCGCATGCAGAGGATGAAACATTTGCTGCTCCTGAGGATGAAACATTTGCGAAATAATGTTTTTTCCTCAAAGTGACACACTACCCGAGTTGTGCTCAGTTTTTTGGCGAAGTTTGACACACCAAGCTCAAAAGGTTGCCCATCACTGGTCTAGGTTAAGTAGCTATTTTCTTCTAGACTAGGTGATAGTCTTAAGAACATTTGTGCTGATCCAAGCTTCCACCTAGATTTTCAGGCTCCTCAAGTTTATTATTAGGTTTTCTGCTGGATAATTGTTACTCTTTTTTTTATTAAAAAAAAAAATCAGTGATCTCTACCTATAACTGAATGTTAAGTAGATGGTGGAAGCTTTTCCCCCTTTTCTTTCTTGAGGGTATATCACACTGGGATGGAGGAGATGGATGGAGGTCTCACAGGATTAAGCAGAGAAGACCTCAGATCTCAGGCTCCATGCTGTTAGAAGTGCTGACATTCACCGTCACCTCTCAGGGATGGCATTTCAGAGGTGACTGCCTTGATAGTTCCCAGCAAAAGAACTCAGCAATAGGGACTCCTAATAGAATCTCTTAGTTCCTCAAAGACCATCAAACTATTTATGAGATTCTCGTAGACACACTAAAATGAGAAGTGCAAAGCATTGGTGACCTTTTATAATGAACTTTTTTATTTCATTTAAACTATAATATTTATTTTATTTAATACCATTTAATAAAAATGTATTTTAAGAATAATGTATATTTATTGCAAAAGATAAAAAAAAAACAAAGAAGCACAAATAAAAACCAACTAACAGATATAGTATTCCATAGAGATTAGTTCAGTTGTGGTTTTGCAAAAACCAAATAGAATAGCCAAACAGAATCATTTACTGAACTAATATATGGATATCCAGAAATGGAAATGCCTTTATCCATAGGGGTGCTAGGTTGGCTGGTGTGAATCTGGAGCTCTTGGTCATATTCCACCCCAGGTGGAGACAGACTGCAGAATGAAATGAATGTGAAGAGAGAGGCTGAGTTGAGAGGAGAAAGAGAAAGCCTTAATGGTATTATTTGAGATTTGACAATTCCTGAACAAATCCACTACTGGCTTTGGAGTTATGTGAGCCAATAAATTCTCTTTTTACTTAAGCTAGTTTGACCTGGGCTTCTGTAATTTGCAGTTAAAATAGTTCAGACAGTACTTGCATTGTGAGAAACCTTGTGTGGACCCCTGTGACCTGGGGAATGACTGTTGTGAGGTCATGGTTGAGTCTTAATATAAAATGCTCCTGGAAGTACAGCTGAAACAGAGAGAATTTCTAATATGAGAAATAAAAAATAAGGAGACCCAACTAAATGTTTATTAATTGCAGAAGGGAAAATAAAACTTTACAGTGGAGATACCTGAATGATACCACCTTAACCAAGTGAACAAGATTAATATTACCAGTTAATATATCAATATTATATAGTCCTGAGGAGGGCATGCCATATCTGTGGTGTCATTTCCAATAATGCATAACTGCAATCTAATTATGAGAAAATATTGGATAAATCAAAATTGAGGAACATATTATAAACTAAGTGACTACTACTCTTCAAGTGTTAAGGTAATGAAAGACAGAAAAATTGCTATAGTTTAAAGGAAACTAGGAGACATGGCAACTAAATGTAATATGAGTTGCAATATCAGTTATCGAATTTAATAAAATTAATGCAATGTCAATTAGATCCTTAAGCAGAAAAAGGACATCAGTAAAAAATGGTAAAAACTAAATACCATTAATAAAATCTTTAGTTATGATATTGTACCAAGACTAATTTCTTAGTTTTAACATTTATATTATCCTATCTAATAAAGAGGGAATATGATAATTGACCTTCACGCCATTGCAAAGATGGCAGCACCCACAGCCAATAAGGAGGGAATATTCTAATTGACTGCCACACCCTCAAAGATGGCAGTGCCCACAGCCACAAGATGGCAGCACCCAGTCCTCTCAGCCCCGCTGGGGCGGCAGGCGTGGCAAGGCTGGGCCCGCCCCCAGGCAGGCCTGGCCTTGCCGTGCACCTGCCTCTGGAGTCCCGCTGTCCCCTCCGCTCCCCAGCCGCCCAGGGCCAGCTTGAGGTGCAGGCAAGCCTCATATGTTGGCTGCCCAGGGCCGGCCTGAGGCCCAAGTAACCAGGGCTGGCCGAGCCTTGTGCTGCTGGCAGTGGCAGCAGCAGTGGTGTGATGGGGGCGTTGCCTTCCCCTGATCGCCGGGTTGCCTCCCACACCTGAGGGCTCCCAGACTATGAGAGGGGGCAGGCTGGGCTGAGGGACCCCCCCCTCCAGTGCATGAATTTTCATGCATTGGGCCTCTAGTGTAAGACATTAACTTAAGGGAAGCTGGTTGTAGAATATGTGGAATTCTTTGTAATATGTAACTCTTCTGTATTCTAAAATTACTTTAAGATAAAACGTTAAGAAAAACAGTATACATACCAAGCCAAAAGTGTGGGGGAGATTATGAGAGTCATAGAAATGGCATTAGCCAATCTAGAACACCCCTGTGTGGGGATGCAGTATTTCCCTAGATTTTACAGAGAAGAACAGCTACCCTTTGTGGGTTGTTGGATAGAATCTGTCCCTCTACCTCCTCCATTCTTTCAAGATCACACTTTCTGACTCCTAGCATCATAGATTTAGCTAATGTTTGATAGATTTCTGGTCAGTATTCTTAGTTTCTGGAAACTATTGAAACTCTTCATTTCTCTGTCTGTGCATTAGTATTTAAATGAGAAGTTGTGAGAAGGAAAGCCAGGCATTCTTATTTTTTCATTTCTTTTTTTTTTAGTATTTTTAAAAATTTAACTATAGTAGGTACACAATCTGATATTGGTTATATTAATTTCAGGTGTATAATACAGTGTTTCAAAATTTTCAGTCATTACAATGTGATCACCCCACTAATTCTAGTAATCATTTGTCATTGTACAAACTTATCACAATGTTATCCTATCTAATAAAAGAGTAATATGCAAATTGACCATACCTCCGCTACATCCACAAGCCACGCCCACCAGCCAATCAGGATGAGTATGCAAATTAACCCAACCAAGATGGCTGTGGCCCCAGAGCTGCAGCAAGCAGGAGGCTTGGGTTTCCCTGGCAATGGAGGAAGCCAAGCTTCCCTGCTGCCCTGGCCAGCCCAGGCCTACACTCAAGGCTACAAAGTTTCAATTATAGAAGATAAATAAATCCCAACAAAAATGGCTGTGGCCATGGAATGAGAAGGAGGCTTGGCTCTGCTCAAGGCTACAAAGTTTCAATTATAGAAGATAAACCCCAGATACCAGGGCCTCCTCTTGGGTTGCTGGGGGGTGTGGCTAGCCTGCAAACCACCACAGGCCCCTCGCCCAGGCTGCCCCACACCCTAAGGGAACCCCCACTCTGATCTGGGACACCCTTCAGGGCAAACCAGCTGGCCCCCACCCGTGCACCAGGCCTCTATTCTATCTAATAAAAGAGTAATATGCAAATTGACCATCACTCCAACACACAATATGGCTGCCCCCATGTGGACACAAGATGGCCGTGACAAGATGGCCCGCAGGGGAGGGCAGTTGGGAGGGACCAGGCCTGCAAGGGAGGGCAGTTGTGGGCGATCAGGCCAGCAGGGGAGGGCAGTTAGGGGTGACCAGACCGGCAGTGGAGGGAAGTTGGAGGTGACTGGGCCTGCAGGGAAGGGCAGTTGGGGGAACCCAGGCCTGCAGGGGAGAGCAGATGGGGGCTTGGGGAACAGGCCTGCAGTGGAGGGCAGTTGGGGATGACCAGGCCTGCAGGGGAGGGCAGTTAGGGGCAATCAGGCTGGCAGGGGAGCAGTTAGGCATCAATCAGGCTGTCAGGGGAGTGGTTAGGGGGTGATCAGGCTGGCAGGCAGAAGTGGTTAGGAGCAATCAGGAAGGCAAGCAGGCAAGCAGTTGGGAGCCAGCAGTCCTGGATTGTGAGAGGGATGTCCGACTGCCTGTTTAGGATCCTACCTGGATCGGGCCTAAATGGGCAGTTGGACATCCCTTGAGGGGTCCCAGATTGGAGAGGGTGCAGGCTGGGCTGAGGGACACACACCCCCATGCACAAATTTCGTGCATTGCGCCTCTAGTTGACTATATTCACCTTCCCTTTTTCACCCCTTCTCCTACCCTACTCCCTTCTGGTAACCATCCCTTTGGTCTCTGTTTCTGAATCTGTTTTTGTTTTTTTTGTTATATTTTTTAAAGATTGCATATATAAGTGAAACCATATATATTTGTCTTCCTCTGTTTGACTTATTTCACTTAGCATAATACATTCATGTTTTTGCAAATGGCAAGATTTCATTCTTTTTTATTGTTGTGTAATGTTTCTTTTTTAAAAAATTATTTATTTATTTTAGAGAGAGAGAGAGAAGAACGGAGAGAGAGAAACATTGATTTGTTGTTCTACTTACTTATGTATTTCTTGTTTTTTGAGTTATCTCCATACTAAAGGCTATACCAGTTTTTAGTCCCACCAACAGTGCACAAGGCTTCTTTCCCTTTTCTCCACATTCTCACCAACACAAATTCTTTGTTAACTTTTTGATAGTAGCCATCATGATGGGTGTGAGGTGGTATCTCATTGTGGTTTTGATTTTCATTTCCCTGTACATAGATGAGTGGTGTTGAACATCTTTTTATATCTGTATGTCTTCTTTGGAGAAATATATTTTTATTTCCTCTGCCCATTTAAAAAATGTTTTTACTGATTTTTAGAGAAAGAGGAAAGGAGAGGGATAGAGAGATATAAACATTGATGAGAGAGGAACATCATTGTTTGGAGAGATGAACAATCATTGATTGGATGCTTCCTGCATGGCACCTCACTGGGATCCAGCCTGCAACCCGGCATGTGCCCTGAATGGGGATCAAACTGGTGGCCTCCTGGTTTCTCGATCACCACTCAACTGCTGAGCCACACACTGGTGGGGCTTCTCTGCCCATTTTTTATTGGATTGTTTATTTTTTGTTGTTTAGTTGTATGAGTTTTTTTATATGTTTTGGATATCAACCCCTTATCAGATATATCATTTGCAAATATATTCTCTGTTACAATAGGTTGCCTTTTTTGTTTTGTTGAAGGTTTTCTTTGCTGTGCAGAAGCTTTTTAGTTTGATGTAGTTTCATTTGTTTATTTTTGCTTTTGTTTTCCTTGCTTGAGGGAGTGGTCCAGTTTCATTTTTTTTTTTTTTTTTTGCATGTATCTGTCCAGCTTTCCTGCCACTCTACTTGTTGAAGAGACTGTTGTTACTCCAGTGTATATTTTTACCTCTTTTGTCATAGACTAGTTGACCATCTAAGTGAGGATTTATTTCTGGGCTCTCAATTCTATTGCATTGATCTGTGTCTGTTTTAATGCCAGTATCATACTGCTTTTATTATTATAAGGTTTGTAATATAGTTTGATATTAGGGAGCATGATACCTCCAACTTTATCCTTCTTTCTCAATGCTGCTGTGGCTATTCAGGGTCTTTGTGGTTCCACATGAATTTTAGAATTATTTGTTCTACTTCTGAGAAGAATGACATTGGAATTTTGATAAGAATTGACTTTGTATGTTGTTTTGGGTAGTATGATTATTTTTACAATATTAATCCTTCCCATCCATGAACATAGTATATATCCTTCTATTTATTTATGTTCTCTTTCTTCAATGTCTTATAGTTTCAGAGTACAGGTATTTTACCTCTTTGGTTAAGTTTATTCATAGGTATTTTATTCTTTTTAATGCTATTGTGAATGGTATTGTTTTCTTCATTTTTCCTTCTGATTATTAGTTATTAGCATACTAGAGGCCCGATGCATGAAATTTGTGCAAGGGGTTTGGCCCTCGCAGCCATGGCAGCTGCCTCTGCCTTGGCCCTCGCAACCGCGGTGGATGCCTCTGTCTTTGCCCTTGCAGCTGTGGTGGCTGCCTCAGCCCTCGCAGCCCCGGCTTCATCCAGAAGGACATCCGGAAGGTCACTGGGCTGTCCAGTCTAATTAGCATATTGCGCTTTTATTATTATAGGTAGGAATGAAGTGATTTCTCTATATTAATTTTATATCCTCAGAAATCCATATTTCTCATCATTATTTAGTAGGAATATTTTTATTATAATTCAAGAAGCTCTTTACATAGATAATAATTTCATTGGAAGCAAGGGGCTTGCATTATTTTTCATATTTCCCTTAGTTAAAATAGCACTTGGAATACAGCAGGTTCTCAATAAATGTCCATCAATATCACCAAAATATGTATATTTTGATGTCAGCCACACATTTAAAATCTTACTAATTATAAAATGTAGTGAACTTTACAAATTATGTTTTTATTAAGCACGAAACATAAGTGCCAGCCATTATGCTAAGTGGTTTATGTACATCCTCTTATTTAGTACTCACAACACCAATGGGGCAGGTATTATTGTTATCATTAAAGATGAGGAAAATGGGGCCCAAAGAGTTTAAATAACTTGTCTCAGTTCACGAAGTTACTAAGTTGCCAGTCTAGAATTCTAACTGTTCTATGTTGAACTTCCATCTTCATGTTTCTGACTATGACACTGTATTGCTCCTCTGAAAAGATGTGATGCCTTCTCAACCAATCACAAGATTTATATATTAAAATGAATATTTATATGATTTTTGTTTAAAAATATAAATGTGAGACTATCATATCCTAATTTTTAAATTAGAAGTAGTATTTCAATTTAGCATAGAAAGGCTTTGCTACTCTTATACTTGCTTTAAGCACATTGGAACAAGTGTACCCTTTATAACATATTCCACATCTTTAGAGTAAAAAGACAGTATGTCACGGCTGTTCAGTCTTGGGTATAGTGCTAAGATCCTTATTAGCTCTACAGCACACGTACACACTACTAAATCAGGTGTATTCAGGTTTAATGTGATTTGTAAGTATATTTAATCAATTGTTGAATTCTCTTAAACACATTGGAAAATGCAGCATAGAGTCAAGGAAAATTTCTACAAAACTAAAAGAGAAGGTTAAAATAGAGCTGTGTTTTGATAATTTGTTTTCTTCATGCCCATTTTTATATATCATAAACACTTAAGGAACCAAGTAAAGGTCCTTTTCTTTGCAGCATGTTATTTCCTTCCTAATTGGTCAATGACAGATAAACTTCATTAAACACACAGTAACCTTACTATGGCATAAAATTTGGTATGAGGCAGATTCATCTCAAGCACTGAGAGCAGTTTGTTCATTTAAGTGCCAGAAGGACCTTGCAATAGATTTGCTCTACTTATTATAGAGCCCCTCAACAAGGGCAGCCTTAAGGGACCTCTGCAGGATGTCAGTTGATGAAAATGATAATGAGAATTTCTTCAACCTCCAGTAGTCTTGTGATACTGCTAAAGAATTAGATTTTCTTTGCTGCAAAAGACTGGTATCCATTGAAAGGATTTTCTGCTCATTTCAAAATGAGAAATGAATTGTATTATTTGGAATCTCCCCCTTAAGAAGCTGGGGTGTAAATGTACCACAGTATTTTAATCCACTCATCTGCTGATGGACATTTAGGCTGTTCCCAAATCTTAGCTATTATAAATTGTGCTGCTATGAACATAGGGGTGCATATGTCCTTTATGATTGGTGTTTCTGATTTCTTGGAATATATTCCTAGAAGTGGGATTACTGGATCCAATGGGAGCTCCATTATTAATTTTTTGAGGAAACTCCATACTGTTTTCCACAGTGGCTGCACCAGTCTGCAGTCCCACCAGCAGTGCACAAGGGTTCCTTTTTCTCTGCATCCTGGCTAGCACTTGTTTGTTGATTTGTTGATGACAGCCATTCTGACAGGTGTGAGATGGAAGCTCATTGTTGTTTTGATTTGCATCTCTCAGATGATTAGTGACTTTGAGCATCTACACTAACAAAAGAGAACATGCAAATTGACCATACCTTCGTGATGCCCACCAGCCAATCAAGAGTGAGTATGCAAATTAATGTAACAAAGATGGCGGGTTAATTTGCATATGCAGGCCCTGAGTGGCCCCAGCAACTCCGGGCCTCTGGGCAGCATGGGAAGGCAGAAAGGCTGCTCCAGGCCAGTAAGAAGGCAGAAAGGCGGCTCCGGACCGGAGCGAAAGTGGTGCCGACAGCCAGGGGAAGGAAGGCCCATTCTTGCACGAATCTTAGTGCATCAGGCCTCTAGTGTTTTCATATGTCTCTTGGCCTTCTGTATGTCCTCTTTTGAAAAGTGTCTATTGTGGTACATCTACACAATGGAATACTACGCTGCTCTTACCATTTGCAACAGCATGGACGGACCTGGAGAGCATTATACTAAGCAAAATAAGCCAGTTGGAGAAAGATAAATATCACATGATCTCATTTATGTGTGGAATATAATGAACAGCATAAACAGATGAGCAAAAAATAGATCCAGAGACATAGAAGCATCGAACAGACTGTCAAACCTCAGAGGGAATGCAGGGGGTGGGGTAAGAGATCAACCAAAGGACTTGTATGCATGTATATAAGCATAACCCCTGAACACAGACAGTAGGGGGGTGAGGGCATGTGCTGGAGGGAACAGCCAGGGAGAGGTCAATGGGTCAAAAAGGAGACATATGTAACAATAAAGAATTTAAATTAAAAAAAAAAAAGAAGCTAGGGTGCTTTGGTGCCATTGGCATAACTGGAATTTTGAGTTCCTTTGGCATGATGTAAAGTTAGAGCCACCTGAGCAGGGCTTAACGGCATCTTGTGCTACTGAGACTGATCCAGTGATCAGAGCAGCAAATGAGCAGGAATCACTGAAATGGAAAACAGCATGCTGCTGGCCCAATATTATGAGGTTCAGAGTTATTTTGCAGAAAGTGAATTATTTTCTATGCATGACTCTCTGAATGGAACATGGTAACAGAGAGTGAAAAGGAAATGCTCTAACACAATTTGGCTAAATTATAGGGCAGGTGTGTGCACTTAGAAGACCTGGTATTGGTACATTGGAATAAAATTTGATCCCTGATCCAACCTGGTTCACAGCACCACAAAGCCATTTGTTAGGGCTCAACCTAGCATGACTGTCAATCTCCTGTAGGGAAAGACTTTGGGTAGGAATGCAAAGTTGTAGGTGCATAGAGGAAGTTCATGAAAAACACCCACTTTCAGAAGAAAAATTAAATAAGCTAACCACTGGTGTTTAACAAGTTTTTAATATCAACATGGTCATCCACAAAGGGGCAGGGAAGGTCAGAAATTTTTCACAACTAAGCATTTTTCCAAAGAGGAGTATGACTTGATCAGAATTATGAATTATGTCCTCTATCATTTTATAGTGTGGGAATTTATGGAAATTGGGATCAAAGTTTCTCAAGTGAAATTGGATGCTCAGATTTATGTTAAGACCAGATATTTCCTCCATGGGTTAGATCAGAGAGAGTTCAGGGTTTCTTGTGACCCAGCCTAAGTGTAAGGAATATGGAAGAGGACTCCCAAAGGCTATGTGTGTGTTTAGGGATGAAATAGAAGATATGGTTTAAGCCTTTTTGTTTGGTACTTATAATTCTCTATAAAGGAGTATTCTAGATTGTCTCTTAGGGGGTTTGTAGGTATGAAAATGTTGCAGCTCTTCTTTCCCTCTAAGACACCTCATTAATTTTTTTATAGTAAAATACTTCTTGATATATTTTTCTAACTGTACCCCCCACTACACCACCATAAACAGAGGACACACAGTTAGTCCAGCATGGGGCTCAATAAACATTAGTTGAATGTCTGAAAGAAGAACGTGAGCAACATGAGAACATGAATCTAGTGAGAAAATCATAGGCACATAATAAAACCTAGAACTTTTGCACTGTGTTCCTCCTCCCCCTTCTAACATGTAATCCTTTGTAACATATTTTATAATTCAATTCATTCTCTAATTCCAATTTGAAACATTTTCTCAGGTGTAGCCTCATTTCTTCAGAGGATGAGTTACTTTTATTAGGATTTAGTAGTCCTTTTGGGCGTGATAGATTCTACCATCTCCAGTCCCTGTAGATGAGACTGAAGGTCTGGGAGAGCTGGAGATGAGCTAGGAGCTTGGTGTAGATAAGGTGGACTGTGGCCATGTATAGAAATTGATAGGATCACAGACATGCTGAAACTGGTTACGGAAATGTTTAAGGCAGGATAGGATGGAAGAACAAGTCAGAATGACAAAGTAAATCTTGTTGAGCATAGACTAATTTTAATAATTTGTAACTATTTCAATTATCCATATCTTACCTCGTAGTTTGATTGTATTCAGTGCTCTCAGGGCATAAGAAGTCTGTTTATATGAGGCATATAAAAAAGGAAAAAAATGGAGCAGCCTATGTCATGAGCTGCCCTTCTGTGTCTAGTTCTTTCACTGGAGAGGGATATTCCCATGAATATAGCTATATTTACCCCTGGGATAGATAAGGATTATGGTAAATGTGGCTTCAATTACACCTTCTGGACCATAGCTTAGCAGCACAGGTGTTTAACATCATAGGTAAGGCCAGAGGATTAGAATTAAGATACAGTGCTAGAATGAACAATTATCCTGTTTTTTTCCAGGACTGAGGGGGGAGGGTTCCCAGGTTATGGGGTTTGGGTATTAGAATTGAGAAGGTGTGGGGAAAATGACCATGTCTTTTTCCTAGAATGATGAGTTTTGGGGTCAACTGACCAGACTGGCAAAGGATATTGCAACAAACCAGGGATATGACTTTGTAGACTTTGTATTAACATTGTATAGGAACTTCCCATTTCATTTTTGTCCACCAAAGCAGAAAAGCCTTTCTCTAACACCTCTCCCATGAAGCTGTTCTGTTGGTGGGGCTTATTCCATCCTAAGACAATGGCAGAGGAAGCAGGATCTGTACTATTGGCTTAACCACTTCATCTTATGCAGGAAAGTAACATTAATACATTAGGACACACTTCTGGCTGGGTTTCATTTTCCAGGACAAAATTACTTTTTGATTCATGATACATTTTGATCTAAAACACACCCCCTATCTAAATTTCGATCAGTGCTGTGGCTTCAGTGCATCTCTCAACAAAGGGAGAAAATATACCTGTAGAAGAAAATTTTCACACATCTGCTTCACCTTTCTGATCCCAAATTCAAGTTTCGATAATCAACAATATAACTTTAAGAAATCACCTCTAAAGTTGTCATTTAACAAGGGGGAATTCAGAATCAGGAACAAGAATGCCAAGGCAGGAACAAAACTGAGGGAGAATTGAAAGTGGCAATCAGAACAAACCTGAGTAGTCCACAGATTCTGCTGAGCATCATTGCTGTGTGCCATGGTTTCTGCTATGTTTTATTTCACTTGCTCCTTGAGTGGCTCTTGGAGAGCCTGCTGTGTGCAGAGTGGCTTTCTAGAAGGACTTGATCTTTTCTTATAGAATAGAGTTCTGGTAACCTTGGGTTAAGTCTTGAAATTCTTACATGGACATTCTGAATTACTCTTTTAGCAAGGATTTGAAGATAGTGGTAGCAGCAGAGAGAATACTTGGAATGTGGACATATCACAATTATAATTTAAGGCTGTTACCTAATTTATGCCCTGAGAATTTATTTAATCATGCAAGTTAATGACAAAGTTAATCTTTCCTTCTGAATAATAGTTTGGGAAGTATTTACTTATTTGTTTGTTTGCTCCTCAACTTTCCAAATTAATTAAATTAACTTCAGAAGGCCTTATGGGATGAAGGCATTCTGTACTTAGATATCACAATGTGGTTATGAGATCCTGAGAATATTTACAGAGTTTTTTGTGCGCTCATCATGCAATCCTTCAGTACTTACAACTGAAGTGTGGTCAGAGTCAGCATCTGTATCACTTGGGAGCTTATTTGAATTGCAACCTCGAGCTTAGTCTCAGACCTGTTGAATCAGAATATGCATGTTGACATGATCCCCAGGTAATTAGTAAGCACATTAAAGTTTGAAAAGTCTTACTGTAGAGAATTTGGAGAGAAAATGAGGACATGGCTCCAGCAATAATATATGAGTCCAAGCAATCTGTCCTGCAATCATAGGGCCCCTCCTCCTTGGAATGTCCACCCAAGCCTTGATGTATTTGTTATAGAACACAAATCCTGGTATAGAAGAGAATGTCTCCAAGCATCAATGTCCCATGTTTTATGAATGTTGGTGCCACTTTTACTGTACTTGCTAACACATTACTGCATTTGGAAGTTGGCTTTGGTCTACTCGAGCAAAATGACAGCTGTAATCCATTTTCCAAGCCTTTAGTGCTTTGGGTAAAGTACTTGTTTTGTTATGTTTGGAAGAGACATGTCATTAAGGAGCAGAGTTTTGAAGGGAATTGGGCTGCAGTTTTCTCAGGGGAGGTCCTAATAAACCCGTAGGATGGAAATAGTAACCATTAGATAGGTAATTAGGACCTACAGGCTCTTAGCAGCAAAAGATGCGATGCCTTAGACTTATGCTGCAAATACTCAGTAAGGCAGTGGCAACTGTGAGGGGAGAATTGGAGATGAGAGATAGTCCACTCTTTATTTTTCGTGGCAACTTTTTCTTTTGATCCATAACTAAGCCCTGTCATTGTAAATTTTTGAAGTTGCAGAGACTAAAGACATGGAGGCATCAGCCAATTTTTCCCCTTGACCTTTTGTGCCTAGGACCTTTGTATATCTTCCAAAGCCACTGGGTCACTTAACTCCAGGGAGTTTCATCTACATTGTAGTTTATGTGAGTGGGGCCTTCTAAAGAGTTGTGCAATACCACAACTCTGTTTACATTTCCTAGTGTAGAGGTAGGTAAAAAGGACATAAACAGAGCTATTTCTTTCACTCAACATCTATTTAATATAATTATTCTCAACTCATGCTGCATATGCATCCCTAGAGCTATTAGAAATATAGCTGTTCAGGCCATAATTACATAGGTATTAATTTAATAGGTCTCCAGCAAGACTTGGATTTCTGGTTTTTTAAAAATATATTTTTATTGATTTCAAAGAGGAAGGGAGAGGGAAAGAGAGATGGAAACATCAGTGATGAGAGGGAATCATAGATCAGCTACCTCCTGCACCCCCCACACTGAGGATCGAGCCCATAACCCAGGCATATGCCCTGACCAGGAATTGAACTGTGGATTTCTGTGTTTTTATAAAACTAAGTAATGTTGGTGTGCTGTCAACTCTGTATTTTGTGCTAAGGCACTGTCTGTTCCTTTAAGGCATCTGTAGTGCTGTGGGAGAAATGTGAATGTAAATGACATGTGATAGTATAATATTTTAGGACTGTGACAGGGGCTAGAACCAAGAGTTCCTAAATGATTGTGATAGCGAATTGAGCTGAACTCTTACTTGAGCACTTCGTGTGTTTGTGTATTTATGCATCTGTAAGCAAAATCGAGACCTATGTGTTAGTGTGTGTTAGCTTCCCTCCTCTGTGTCCTGCACTAACTTGTTGAACTCTCACCCATTCTTACTCCTACATGCCTGGGGTCCTCTGGTCCACCTCTTTAAACACTGTTGTTAAAACATGAACTACTTGTGTTCCCTTTTATGAAAGGTTTTTATTTTCATAGATAGACCAAGACCATTAGATGGAACTTAGGGAGTAGCAGCTTGGGTTGGAGGTGTGTGTGTGTGTGTGTGTGTGTGTGTGTGTGTGCGTGTGTGTGTGCATGCATATGTGTGTGCATGTAAGCAGATGGTGGGAGTTGGAAGGCTCCTTATAATCCTACCAGGTAGCTACATCTTATTACTACATTAGAGGCCGACTGCAAAATTTAGGAATTAAGGTAGGAAATGAACGGAGAGAGGAATATCAACTGCTGCTAATATTTTACAGTGGCTATTCGTTTGAAATGAAGCACTGATTTAGAGAAGTGCTGAGTAAGAGGAGAAAAGAAGAATTAAAGGAAATGAAACTCCAATGAACAGTTGATCATGTCTTAATGAGCAGCGAAAATCGATGAGGTGAAAAATGTCAGCTGGCTCAAAAAGATGTTTTCCTGGTTTTTAAACTAATCAGGAAAACATCTGCATTTTAAGTAATGATTATCATATTTATATTTTCCTTATGTTTCTTCACCATTACAATGGCTTTCAAATTATTATTTCCTTGAATTCTTGTTATGAAGATGACATTGCCTATTTTTATGTTATATATGAATGAATTCAGGAAAGATTATCACTTCAAGGCAAACCAGATTCTTGACCATCAAATTCAGCTTATGGCTTTTTTGAGTAGCAGAGCCAGAACTTCCATATGTTGATGTCTCAGCTATAAGATATGGGCAAGCAGTAGTGATGGGAAGGTTATTAATATTATTCTCAGGCAAGCTTCTCTGAAAGTAAATAGAGATACAGCAGTTGAGAGTTGAATTCTTTTGTATGGGTTGTAACAAGTTATAGAATCTAAGATCCTTTCACTTTTATATTTACATTCATTTTGATAGATTATGCATCTGTGCCTTACCTGTAGATTCAGAGAGTGAAGCCAAAGAAGCGTGGCATTTTTCCTCTGAGGCCTCTCTCCCCCAGAAGACAGCTTGCTCCTGGGTGATGGGATGCTGAGGATATTCACAGCTGACTTCTTGAGTTGTCTTAGGGTCACCACACCACTCCACAAGTAGCCACGAGTTTCCAGGCTTTAATCTTTGTTGATAATGCTAGACAAGTACATAAAGGTATTCCAAAATACTTCAAAATGTATTTACCTCTGATGTGTAATGAACATGTTGCCTGTCCTGAGATTTAATTTGTAACAATTTTCATTCTTTCTTTTCTTGGAGATGCCATTGCAGCAGACAAAAAATACAATACAATTTCATGAGTAATAATCACATATGCTCTGAATAATCTGTTTCAGTTCTTCCGGATTTGAAATCATGGAACTTACACAAGGACATTGGTAGGTCTACTACTGTGTTGTTTTAGCTACCATGAAGGTCAACCACAGTTTAAATGTGACTCTGACTGATACTGCTGTTTAAAAGCTATGAGGAAAGTGCTGCATGACCTTATGATTTGTTGTCAAACTTGTCTGAGATGACTTGCATCTTTGCTTTTATGTGAGAGAATACAACACAGCTGGAATTCAAAACACTAAGAAAAGTACTCAGGTGAAATATTTGTTGATAGATTTTTTTCTTCTTCTTAGTACTTTGAAATGAACAAAGCCATCACTTTACAGTAATGTCAAGATTTTAAAGTCCACAAAAAGTAGGATAGAAGTATACTAAATGGATCATCGATTTAGCAGCAGCAAATTCATCTGTAGACCACTTTATAGGAAATACAATAGTTCTGGATCTCTCTTTCTCTCTCAGTCTCTCTTTCAGAATCAGGGCATAGCTTCAAATTAAAAACTTTAATTCCATGACAAGGCTTGGGATTATACAAATCTAAGCTTCATGAAGATAAGACCAGAGTAGTGGAAAAATAAGACAAATCAATCTTCCAATAATATAAACAACATACAAGAATTTTGCAATCAGTGAAAACTAAGTATACATCAGTGCTAATCTCAGGAGTTTAGAGCACTGACGGTCTATAGTGTGAGCTTGGTAAGAGTACTGATTAGCTATCTCTTCACCATTTCCCAGTGACCTATGTAATTAAGTGAATGATATATTCTTTGATTGCTCATGTGCTGGCCTGGAACACCGAATCTCACAATTCATTGGTATGCATTGTTGGATGTTCCAGTTCCCAGCCATGGTGGCGTCTGGAACAAACAGCTTCATGAGGGGCAGGTAGATTATGAAACTATGGATTTTGGAGTATTTTTAAATTAAAACTAGCAAGGAATCTATAATATCCCTTGATTTGCCTAAACCCTGTTAATAAAATTTCTAGAGTAACAGGAAGGTGCTCCAGTATACTCTTTGGTAAAGACTTTTTAGCATTCATTCCAGCCATATCATTGCCTCACAATCAGGGCCACTTTATTTCCATGCGAAGGTTTGGTATATGGGGGAAAAACTTGATTCTAGAACAGGGTGAAACTAGCAGTTAGTTGTCAATTTCTTCTTCATAGGAAGACAACGTGATAATTGTGCATGGGGTGTTTGTGGTAATCCTTGTTCTTGACCACTTCAGGATCTCTTTGGTGAAGGAAGGCAAAACTCAGGAATCAGAAAAAAAGGATTGAGAATTGGACAAAACTAAAATAGTTGTGGAAAGAAGGGAATTAAAAGCTGAATTCTGCATTGACTGTTCACTGATACCATTTCAATTTTGGGAAAGGCTGATAGTGTCCATCCATAATTTCTTTGTAGTCACAGTGAGCTTTATTCTATTAATTTTGTTTCAGTAATAATAGTAGCTATAATTTATACAGTATTTACTATGTGCCAGATACTGTGCTGTTTCATTTACATTATTCTTTATTATTGAAATTAAATCTTTGAGGTAAAAATTGTAATTCCCATTTTACTAAGGAGAAAAGTGAGTAGTTAACTGAATAGTATGTCCAAGGTCACTGCTAATAAGTGGTAGAGAATTTTTAATCCCATGTCAGCCTGATCTCAGCACCCATGCAATTCCAACTGCCATTTGCTCCTCCCCACCTACCTACCCAAGTTTAGGAACTAACCAAATGAGCAGGTGTGTCCTTTCTGAGCCCATCTTAGTGCAGAGACATTTGGTTTTGTGTGTATGATAAAAATGCATTTCTATTCAAAATTCAGTGTTATGTATTATTAATTCTTAGAATAGATGACTTACTTATTTTACTACTTTAAAACAGCTAGGGATGCAAATGGCACAACAAATGGTTGCTGCTCATGTAGTTATTCTTAATTTGTGCAATGCTATTTTACTACACGGGTTGTATTTATGGATATAAGAAAAAATGTAAGACTAGATATGCTTAGTTTGAAATATGATAATTATTTATTCTGTGAATATGCATCAAAACTATACATAGTAACATTAAAGGAACCTTCACCACACAATCCATCAATAAGTAGCTGTCAATCTGTCAGTTAATTATAATCAATGCAGTTGGCAAGGTGGAGCTCCAATGCATATTAACAACAGTTTGCATTCTCCAGTCATGGCATTTGAGCCGTTATAGAGTGTGTAATGAATACACATTAAAAATAATGCATCCTTTTCAGCTAAATAATTTTGACACAATGATGACATGTTTCTCCTAATTTTTCTAAAGTGCTTATATCATTTTTCTTCTTGCTCACAACCAAGTAAAGCAAAACAAAAAGAAACAACTTACAAAAGGACTAAGAAACTACTGACAATTTCCATTTGCTGAATTGAACCATGTCTGCAAAGAAGCCTGGGAAAACTTCCTTGTTTTATATTTGCCAATTATAAGGAAGATAATTCTGGCAGACTTCAAAGACAGAAATGACTTCAAACATGTTGTATTTGACAAATGTTTGTCTGTATAAGATTTTTTTTTAGTAATTGTATCTATTTACCTTAACCTGTGGAGACTTACTGCATAATTCTGTGTCATCATGAATACATGGCCTATCTGCAAACTGGTAGACATAGGCAAATGGGATTATGAGAACTCATATTTGAGAAATCCCAAACACTCCGACAGTTGTCTCAGAAACCTCCCTTACTTCAATGATTTAAAAACTCTCCATAAGATTCTTTTGGTCCTTTATAAAACGGACTGAGCCAAGATCTGTAGTGTCTCAGGTATCTTCATTGCCTCATATCTGAACAGCTGCTCCATCTGTAAGAAATCTTTGCTGTGACCACCCTGCATCACTGCTCAACATCATTGTTTCTCAGGAGGAAGTTACACTCCAAGAACTACCTATTCTATGAGTACCTACCATCCTCTTCTAGGTTCACATGCTTCCCCAGTCATGTTCAGGGATGTTAGCAGATGGTTTTCAGTGGGCTGAAGAGTACTACATAGAAGTGCTGCTCTTGCGTAATTGCTCAAGGTCACTGCAGCTTGCAGCGATTGGATCAGAAGCCATTGTTAGGGGGTGTACCCCATGCCACTGAGCTGTCACTATCTTAGTCACCTCCTAAAGAGCATGGAAGGGATCCTCTAAGTATGTTCCAATTCTTCCTTTGCATATAGGGAAGGACAGACCCTTTGAATAATGTTCTTTTTAGATAAAGCTCTGCTTCCCAAAGCTCTCAATTTCTATTCGCGTGCTCTTCTCTTTCCTCACTTTCCTCACTCATTATTAAATTTTCAGTAATAGGTTAAGCGCGAAAAAAAAAAGTATAAATGTAGGGCTAATGATTAAAGCACTTTAAAACCTCCACTTAAATTGCATGCTTGATTTGTCTCTTAGCCCAATGAGTAAGTCTTTTTTAGAGTTATACCAATGTATGCAAAAGAATTATTCTCTTTTTTTCCCCCCATATTAAGAGCACTTTACAATTAAACGATTGCTTTCCACCAAGATTTCCTGTTAAGGGATATAATGTATTCTTCTGTTTTAGTCATAGTATGTTTCACAATCCTTTCTGAGAATAAATTTTGTTTTCATGTAGTCAGATGTTTTTGAAAAGACGCATGTATGACTAAGTATTTAGTGTGATTCCAAACTATTAAGAGTGAAATTATAATGGAAGGAAATATCTTTTTGTATAGTGACTAAGTTTGTAGGAAAAGCTTGCATTTCTTAAGCAGAGAAAAAGTGCTATTAAATATCACTTTTTTTCCTCGAAAAATTATATTGATACCATACTAAAAAATCCTTCTAAGATATTTTTACGTATACTATTTTTGACCATGATTCTAGAAATTGTTTATTTCATTAATGATATATTTTTTTATTTGTCTGGATATAAAAACTGTGTGATGGGTCATAGGTCCTGGGAAATGACCTATGTTCTAATTCAAAGTGTGTCAGCTTTTCTTAAGTTGAGATTGATCTATTCTTTTTAATAGCAGGATATGTGTTGCATTGCATAGCATGAATTATGGTGATCCCTTGGGCCATGTTACAACCTAGAAAGAGCATAATTATTCACCAGACAGGGCACCTACCCACTCCCTTAACTTCTATAACCATCTATTTACGTTGTCTATTACATTGACATTTTTTTTGAAGAATAAAATAAAAACGTTCAGACCAGCCAGTGTTGCTCAGTGATTGAGCATCAATCTATGAACCAGGAGATCATAATTCAGTTCCTGGTTAGGGCACGAGTCTGGGTTGTGGGCTCAATCCCCAGTGTAGGGCATGCAGGAGGCAGCCAATCAATTGATGTTTATCACTGATGTTTTTATCTTTCTCTCCTTCTCTTTTCCTCTCTGAAATCAATTAAAAAATATATATATAAATAAATTAAAAAGTTCAGTTTTAAGACTTAATGATTTAGTTTAGAACTATGTAGAAATTTTCAAACTCTTAGGTCACTGTCCTTAGAGACCTCATGAATTTTATCCATTCTACTAGAGGCCCGGTGCACAAAATTCATGCACTGGGGGGTGGGGTGTCCCTCAGCCCAGCCTGCACCCTCTCTAATCTGGGACATCCCTCTCACAATCTGGAACTGCTGGCTCCCAACTGCTCGCCTGCCTGCCTGCCTGATTGCCCCTAACTGCTTCTGCCTGCCAGCCTGATCACCCCCTAACAACTCCCTTGCCAGCCTGATTGACGCCTAACTGCTCCCCTGCTGACCTGATTGCCCCCAACTGCCCTCCCCTGCTGGCCGGATCAGCCACAACTGCCCTCCCCTGCTGGCCATCTTGTGGTGGCCATCTTGTGACCACATGGGGGTGACCATCTTGTGCAAGGGCGTGACAGTCAATTTGCATATCACCTCTTTATTATATAGGATAGAAGTGGGAGTGAGGAAATCAGTTCAATCATGGACAATTTGGTGTTTTTCAAATAGGTAAGAAAAGGAAAACTAGCTTTTTTAAGGCCAATGGTCTGTGCCAAGTCTGGAATTTTCCCCACCCATTTTTCTATAATGATCATCTACACTAATAAAAGAGAAACATGCAAATTGACTGACCCTCCACTATGCCCACCAGCCAATCAGGAGCAAGTATGCAAATTAACCCAATAAAGATGGTGGTGGCCACAGAGCTGGAGTGAGCAGGAGGCTTGGGTTGCCCCCGGTGATGGGGGAAGCCAAGCTTCACACCTGCCCGGGCTGCCGCTCAAGGTGGGGATGGAAAAAAAAAGGGGGCTGTTAGCCTGAGTCGCCGGGGGCACTGGCCAGCCTGCAAACAGCGATCAGCCCCTCACCCAGGCTGGCCACGCCCCCCCAGTGGGGACCCTCACTGGCCCCTCGCCCAGGCCACCCCACGCCCCAAGGGAACCTCCACCCTGATCCAGGACACCCTTCAAGGCAAACCAGCCGGCCCCCACCTGTGCACCAGGCCTCTATCTATACTAAGAAAAGGGTAATATGCTAATTAGACTGGGAGACCTTCCAGGAGCCCTTCCGGATGTTCTTCTGGACAAAGCCATGGTGGCGGGGCCGAGGTAGAGGCAGATAGAGGCCAAGAGGGGAGGGCAGTTGTGGGTGATCAGGCCATTGGGGGTGATTAGGCTGGTGGGGGGGCAGTTGGGGGTGAGAAGACCAGCAGGGGGGGCAGTTGGGTGTGAGCAGGTCATCAGTGGGGGTCAGTTGGGGGTGATCAGGACAGCGAGGGGGGGCAGTTTGGAGTGAGCAAGCCAGCAGGGGGTGGTTGGGGGTGAGCAGGCCAGCAGGGCGGGCAGTTGGGGGTGAGCAGTTGGGGGTGATCAGGCTGGTGGGGGGAATTTTGGGGAGAGCAGGCTGGCAGGCAGAGTGGTTAGGGGCAATCAGGCAGGCAGGCAGGCAGGTGAGCGGTTAGGAGGCAGCAGTCCTGGATTGCAAGAGGGATGTCCAACTGCCAGTTTAGGCCCGATCCCTGTAAACCAGCAGTAGGACATCCTTCGAGAGGTCCGAGATTGGAGAGGGTGCAGGCTGGGCTGAAGGACACCCTCCTCCCCCAATGCACAATTTTCATGCACTGGGCCACTAGTTATAAATAAAAATATATATTTTGTAGTTTGGAGAATGTTTATTTTAAACTCAGTATATACCTACTTGCACAAAAATAGGCACTATAGTATCAAGCAAAAGAACCCTGACATCACCCTGCTTCCTGTGCCTTTGAGAGTTTGGCGAGGGCTTAGATCCATTGTGCCTTGAACCAAATCATTTTTTTCTTTAAGGTACTTACATCAAATGTTTATTTGTTCATCTCAGTAGAGTGTTTTGCAAACCCTAAATCTGATTGGGAGGTAGAGGAGATGGGCTGTCCACAGTCACTATTTAAAAATCCTTTGGGAAGATTTCATTGTAGAACATACATTTTGTGTTGATGCTTTTCCTTTAATCTGAATGAAATGCTCTGGAAAGAAAGATAAAGAAGCAAGTTTTCTATAGTAGTTTTATCTACAAAGACTAGGAAGATAGAATAAAAGGATGGCTAAATTATTGTGGCTAATAATGATCATTGCTGATGAATCCATTGCATGGCCCAGGCTGGTTAACTCTTAATTCCACTGGAATGGGCAGATGAATTTACTGTGTGTTCATCTTGCACAGGAAGATATAACCAACACCCATTGGCCTTCTTGGAATGATGCAAATGAAAATTAGGACTGGCATGAAAATCTGCATATATGACAAGTCATTTCACTTTAGAGCTTAAATTGACATCAATGGTCTGTAAGATGTAACTTTATCTTCAACAAGAATTATTTGGTTTTCTTTTTATTGCTAACTGCTTACTATGGGAATTATGGTGACACTGAATTAACTTGCAATATTTGTTTAGAACATCTCTCTCCCCTCAATCCCCTGCAGGTTAGCCCTTAGAGGCTTACCATAATCTTCATCACCGTAGTCCACCAAAAGACTTTAGGCCTTGGAAAAGTGACTATAACTACAACTTTCTGCTATGATGCTACAAAGCCACAGAAAGAAAGCCAGTGAAATTATCTTACAGGCACACATGAAGAGAGGCAGCCATCAAGTTTCCCTAACGTCTGACGGAGCTGCAAGTCAGTAAAGCATGGTAGGCCAGTTCTTATTATCAAGAACCTCGTGGACACCACAGTTTCATTATAGTGGAATTTTGTTATTTCAAAGACTTGCTTAAATTGTTCCATTTTTTAGAACTACAAATGGTACCCAGTTTCTCTGCTGGTAACAATGAAGTAGAAAAGAAGTAATAAGAGTATAGCAAGGTTAATGGATACAAAGATCAGCATATCAAAATCAATTACTTTCCTATATCCTGACAATAATCTATTATAAAATGGAATTGGACAAAGAATTCCATTCATAATTGCAGTAAGCCCTATACAATATCTGGGAGTAAACCTAACAAAGAGTGCAAGTGCTTTAAGGAGAATCAGTGAAGAAGCCAACTGTAAATTAATATATTCACTATGACACATATATTTTCAAATATATATATATATATATATATATATATATATATATATATATATGTATATGTATATATATGTATTTATGTAAAAGTATAACAGTGGACAGGAAGGATCTGTATGTCCCAGGCCTCTGGGGAACGGTGGCATGAGTGGTCTGTGTACCTGGGGCCACCGCAGCATGGCCACAGGAAGGATCTGTGTCCCCAGGCCACTGGGGAATAGTGGCAGGAGTGGTCTGTGGGCCCAGGGCTGCTGTAGCGCTGCTGCAAAAAGGATCTGTGTGCCCCGGGTCACCGGGAAACGGCGGGGGGAGTGCTATGTGGACCTGGGGCTGCTGGGGCGTGGCGCTGGCAATGGTTTTTGGGTCCTGGGCCACCTGGTGCCGCAGGAAGGGTATGTGTGTCATGGGCCACCGGGGAACGAGGATGGGAGTGGTCTGTGGGCCCGGGCCGGCCTGGGCCCAGCAGAACTCTGGGTCTCACGGGATCAGGGGCATGGCCAGCCTTCAAATGAGACCCTGACAGGAGGGAGGAGGGAGCCCCATTCCTCTCAGAATTGGCTGTCGGATAGCTTGCTGTCAGGGGCCTGCCAGCCAGGAATCCCATTCACCTACACCCCGGGCCCTGACAGGAGAGAGGAGGGAATATGTCTAAAGACCAACTATTGGCACAAAGTACCTCTGAAGCCAAAAGAAGCCATTACAGAATGTATCTGAAGGCCAACTATTGGCACAAGGTATCTCTACAGCCAAAAGAAAGTATCATCATCAACAGAATATGTCTGAAGAGCAAGTATTGGCACAACATACCTCTACAGCTGAAAGAAAGCGGTAGCATCAACAGAATATGTGTGAAGAGCAACTATTGGCACAACGTTCCTCTGAAGCCAAAAGAAGCCGATGTTATCAACAGGAAATGTCTGAAGACCAACTATTAGCACAATGTAGCTCTGAATCTGAAAGAAGCCGGTGTCATCGACAGAAAATGTCTGAAGACCAACATGCCTCTGAAGCTGAAAGAAGGCGGTGGCGATGACAGAATATGTCTAAAGAACAGTCATCAACAAGTACTACCAATACTGGTAGGAACTGCCTTCACGCAAAATTGGAGTACATGAGGATGCAATTCTCAAACATAGTTGTGGTAGAATGACTGTTAGATGTCAATTTTGCCTATCACTAAATTTCTCTGATAAAAAACCATCCGATGGGAAATTTACTCCATGTTGTAGCAAAGGTAAAGTTTGTCCAAATGATATACATTTTCCAGAATACCCAGCATATTTAAAAAATTTAATGATAAACGAAGATTCTGACAGTAAAAATTTCATGGAAAATATTCGTTCAATAAATAGTTCTTTTGCTTTTGCTTCAATGGGTGCAAATATTGCATCACCATCAGGATATGGGCCATACTGTTTTAGAATACATGGACAAGTTTATCACCATACTAGAATTTTACATCCTTCGGATGGTGTTTCTCAGAAGTTTGCTCAACTCTATGTTTTAGATACAGCTGAAGCAACGAGTAAAAGATTAGCAATGCCAGAAAATCAAGGCTGCTCAGGAAAGACTCATGATCAACATCAACAACCTCAGGCATGAAATAAATGAATTAACAAAATTGTACAGAATGCTACATGAGGTAGAAAAGGAAGCCCAATTTGAAGCAGCAGCAAAAGGTATTGCTCCCACGGAAGTAACAATGGCGATTAAATACGATCATAACAGTGATCCAGATAGATATAATTCTCCCCATGTAACTGAGGTTGCTGTCATATTCAGAAACAAAGATGGAGAACCGCCTTTTGAAAGGGACTTGCTCATTCCTTATAAACCAGATCCCAATAATCCGAATGCCACTAAAATGAAACAAATCAGTATCCTGTTTCCTACATTAGATGCAATGACATATCCTATTCTTTTTCCACATGGTGAAAAAAGCTGGGGAACAGATATTGCATTAAGACTCAGAGACAACAGTGTAATCAACAATAATACTAGACAAAATGTAAGGACACTAGTCACACAAATGCAGTATTATGGATTTCATCTCTCTGTGAGGGACACGTTCAATCCTATTTTAAATGCAGGAAAATTAACTCAACAGTTTATTGTCGATTCATATTAAAAAATGGAAGCCAATCTAATAAATTTAATTAAAGCAAACCAATCTAAGTTGAGAGTTGAAAAATATAGTGGTTTGATTATCTCACATTTAGATTTGAAAATGACAATGTGCTGATTGGTAAAATGATAATACTTCCATCATCTTTTGAGGGTAATCCCAGAAATATGCAGCAGTGATATCAGGATGCTATGGCAATTGTGATGAAGTTTGTCAAACCTGATTTATTCATAACCATGACATGCAAGCCCAAATGTGCAGATATAACAAACAATTTACAACACTGGCAAAAAGTTGAAAACAGATCTGACTTGGTAGCCAGAGTTTTTAATATTAAGCTGAATGCTCTTTTAAATGATATATGTAAATTCCATTTACTTGGCAAAGTAATAGCAAAAATTCATGTCATTGAATTTCAGAAATGCGGACTGCCTCATGCTCACATATTATTGATATTAGATAGTGAGTCCAAATTATGAACAGAAGATGACATTGACCGTGTAGTTAAGGCAGAAATTCCAGATGAAAACCAGTGTCCTTGACTTTTTCAAATTGTAAAATCAAATATGGTACATGTCATGTGGGATACAAAATCCAAATAGTCCATGTACGAAAAATGGAAAATGTTCAAAGGGATATACAAAAGAGTTTCAAAATGCGACCATTGGAAATATTGATGGATATCCCAAATACAAACGAAGATCTGGTAGCACAATGCCTATTGGAAATAAAGTTGTCGATAACACTTGGATTGTCCCTTATAACCCATATTTGTGCCTTAAATATAACTGTCATATAAACGTTGAAGTCTGCGCATCAATTAAAACTGTCAAATATTTATTTAAATACGTCTATAAAGGACATGATTGTGCAAATATTCAGATTTCTGAAAAAATATCAATCATGACGAAGTACAGGACTTCATTGACTCCAGGTATGTGAGTGCTCCTGAGGCTGTTTGAAGACATTTTGCAATGTGAATGCATGACCAATCTCATGCAATCACAAGATTAGCTATTCATTTGCTAAATGAACAAAATTTGTATTTTCATACCGATGATTTTGCTGAAGTTATAGGTAGGGCTAAAAGGCAGAACTCAATTTTGATGGCTTGGTTTTTATTGAATAGAGAAGATTCTGACGCACATAATTATTATTATTGGGAGATTCCGCAACATTATGTGTTTAATAATTCTTTGTGGAGAAAATGCCAAAAGGACAGAAATAAAGTATTAGGTAGACGGTTCACTGTGAGCTTTAGAAAACCAGAATGATATTACCTTAGACTTTTGCTTCTGCATGTGCAATAAGTTTTGATGATCTGCAAACTGTAAGAGGTATAATTTATGATACATTTCATGAAGCTGCTAAACATTGAGGATTATTAATCGACAACACTATATGAAAAGATATGATTGACAATGCCCATGTCAACTTAATATGCCCAAACAACTACGGCAACTGTTTGCATATATATGTGTTTGCGTGTCCTTATGATGCAGACAAATTATGGGATAAGAATAAATTGCATTTTATTGAAGATTTTTGTTGGAAATTGCACAGAAGAGAAGGTGCCTGTGTGAACTGTGAAATGCATGCTCTTAACGAAATTCAAGAAGTATTCACATTGTATGGAATGAAATGTTCACATTTCAAACTTCCGGCTATCCTTTATTAATGAATGCAAATACATTTGATGAATTGTATGAGTGACAACAGGCAGAGGTTTTGTTAAATTCTCTGAATGATGAATAGTTGGCAGCCTTTCAGACTATAACTTCAGCTATTGAAGATCAAACTGTAGACCCCAAATGCTTTTTCTTGGATGGTCCAGGTGGTAGTGGAAAAACATATCTTTATAAAGTTTTAATACATTATATTAGAGGTCGTGGTGGAACTGTTTTACCCACAGCATGTACAGGAATTGCTGCAAATTTACTTCTTGGTGGAAGAACCTTTCATTCCCAATATAAATTACCAATTCTATTAAATGAAACTTCAATTTTTAGATTCGATATGAAGAGTGAAGTTGCTAAAACCATTAAAAAGGCCCAACTTCTTATTATTGATGAATGCACCATGGCATCCAGTCATGCTATAAACGCCATAGACAGATTAAGAGAAATTATGAATTTGAATGTTGCATTTGGTGGGAAAGTTCTCCTTCTTGGAGGGGATTTTCGACAGTGTCTCAGTATTGTGCCGCATGCTATGCGATCGGCCACAGTACAAATGAGTTTAAAGTTCTGTAATGTTTGGGGATGTTTCAGAAAGTTGTCTTTTAAATATGAGATCAGAGGATTCTGCATATAGTGAATGGTTAGTAAAACTTGGAGATGGCAAACTGGGTAGCAGTTTTCATTTAGGAATGGATATTATTGAAATCCCCTGTGAAATGATTTGTAACAGATCTATTATTGAAGCTACCTTTGGAAATACTATATCTATAGATAATATTAAAAATATATCTAAACGTGCAAAAAATGAGCACGTTCAAAAATTAAATATGAAGAAATTTTGGATATACTCGATGGAGATTTTCACACATATTTGAGTGATGATTCCATTGATTCAACAGATAACGCTGAAAAGGAAAATTTTCCCATAGAATTTAATAGTATTACTCCTTCAGGAATGCTGTGTCATAAATTAAAATTGAAAGTGGGTGCAATCATCATGCTATTGAGAAATCTTAATAGTAAATGGGGTCTTTGTAATGGTACTAAATTTATTATCAAAAGATGGCAACCTAACATTATCGAAGCTGAAGTATTAACAGAATCTGCAGAAGTAGAGATTGTTTTGATTCCAAGAATTGATTTGTCCCCATCTGACACTGGCCTCCCATTTAAATTAATTCAACGACAGTTTCCTGTGATGCCAGCATTTGCGATGACTATTAATAAATCACAAGGACAAACTCTAGACAGAGTAGGAATATTCCTATCTGAACCCGTTTTCGCACATGGTCAGTTATATGTTGCTTTCTCTCAAGTTCGAAGAGCATGTGATGTTAAAGTTGTAAACACTTCATCACAAGGGAAATTAAGCACTCTGAAAGTGTTTTCACTCTTAATGTGGTATACAGGGAGATATTAGAATAAGTTTAATCACTTTATCAGTCATTGTTTGTATCAGTGTTGTTTTTATATCATATCATGTTTTTGTTGTTTTTATATCATGTCTTTGTTGTTGTTATATTATGTTGTGATTGTTTATTTATTAATAAATTTATATATTATTTTCATATACATTTTACTAATTTTCTTTCATCTCTGACATTTCTATTATAGAGAAAGGGCAAATGCCAATATTAAAATATTCCCTCTAATTAATCCCTTTTAATATGCATGAATTTTGTGCACTGGGCCACTAGTATATATATAAAAAGCCAGCGACTGGAACACCGGAATGACCAGTCACTATCATGCCCACTGTGGCCAGTGAACCGGCCTGATCAGGGGGTGGGGCTGGCAGGCCAACCTCCCGTGGCCCCTCCCCCAAGCCGGCTCCACCCCTGATCACACCCCCCACCCCAATAGGGGGTGGGGCCAGCCAACCAACCTCCTGCAGCCCCTTCCCCCAGGTGGCCCCACCCCTAATCACCCTCCCAATAGGGGGCAGGGCTGGCCTGCCAACCTACTGCAGCCAGCCCTACCCAGATCAGTCCCCACACCCTGATCAGGGGCAGGGCCGGCTGGCCAACAGCCTGTGGCCCCTACTCCCTGCCAGCTCCACCCCTGATTAGCCCCCACACACCAATCGGGGATGGGGCTGGCTGGCCAACCGCCCACGGCCCCTCCCCTGACCACTGATCCCTGATCAGCCCCCCTCACCTCATTTGGGGGTGGGGTCGGCCGGCTCACCACCCACAGCCCCTCCCCACGGCTGGCCCTGCCCCCATTTGGGCCCCCCACCCCAATCGGGGATGGGGCCTGCCAGCCAATCTCCTGCAGCCCCTCCACCCAGCCAGCCCGACTCTGATCAGGCCCTGATTGGGGCATACCAGCTGGCCAACCTCCCGCCATCTCCTCCTCCCTACAGGCCTGGCCCCTATCCGCCCCAATTGGGGCCAGGTTGGCCGGACACCACCCATGCATGAATTCATGCACTGGGCCTCTAGTATTCTATAATCAGACAAAAAATTAACCACAAATGAGTCCTATCAAGATACATGAAATAGCATCAAGGTTATTCTAGGAGGAGAGGCAGAGTCTGATGCCCAGTTAATAAAAGCCTGCAGACTCTCTGCCTCTGTCCATTAGGGAGAGCCTATTATTTAGCTTTGGCAGGTGGATAAAACTAGCCTTGCAGTGGTGGTGGTGTCTATATATAGTATCTTTGTGTTCTTAAAGCATTACATTTTTTCCTCATAACAATCTTATTATTATCAGTGAGAAAACAGCTCCAGAGAGGTCCAGTAACCGGTCCAAAGTCACAGAGCTAATGAATGCCATCTGCTTTGTTACTGAGGTGATTCTAATCAGTTTACTCTGTCACATTGAAGCAGAGCTTCTGTTTAGATGGCTCACTCCCAGAGATTATCTCTACTGTTTTATTTCCCTAATGGGTTAATAATGATTAGGATACCTACCTTCTCTGCTGTTGTACATTTGCTGGCAACTGACAGACCAAATGAGGTGTCTCCTCTAAAAGCCTTCCTTCTAACCACTTAGTACGTTACTGGACCTCATGTTTGAACATTTATGGTTGCTTTTCTGTGTTAAATAATTATGGATTAAAAACCATTAGTTTCATTGATCCACAAATACCTATTACTTGGCTGGGCTGCTCTTTCAAGTAAAATTCCATTTCTTTGTACCTGATGGAAAGCAGCAGTATTAGCCAGATAATAATAAGACCATGAATGACCCTGAATGGGGTAGGCAAAAAGAAGGGAGGGAGAGGGAAAAGAAACACTGTAATTCACTGGAGAAATGGCAGTAGGGAACATAACTGTGGCTGGGCAACCTTGAAAAGTACAATATGTTAAAGGAGTTACCAGTAATACTTTTTTTATTGGACAGTTTTATGTAGGCACCGAAGTGATTGGAATCTGGTGAAGGCAGAGATGAAGCCGAAATGCACAGGGTTGCAAGGCTTCTTATCGGGTTAGTCAAAATATTAATGGAACTGTTTATGGCTCTGAAATGAAAGTGGGTTTCCCTGATGCATTGTGTCTCCTGTGTTTGTCTCATCATCTTCTTCTGTTTTTCTCAGCAACCCTCTCTCGTAAGCTCACTGCCCGTAACTGAGCTTTTCCTTTGCTCTGGCTCCCATGCTCTTCACCCAGAGCCCTGGAAACTCATTTCAACTGTTCTATTAGTTGAAAATCCCAGTTGGTTTCAATTGTTCAACCTAGAGTGGAGGCTGAATGTATTTAAAGAGAGATATCAGGGTGTGTAGCCATTTCACACTAAAAAAATGTTAGATATTACATTGTAGATTACTTCAGTTAAACATAAACAAACTATGATTATGACAATTAAGCCCTTGTCTTCTCAATTTACTTTTACCTGTGCTGCACAAATTATACAGCAGAAGAATTTCAGTTTTCTTTATGAGTTTTTATTTTCCTCAAATAGAAATTTTTTTTCCAAACTTAGTGCTATAGCAATGAGTAAGTGTCAAACAGATGCTAATATGTTAATTCCCACTGATCTAATTTTAGCAAGTGGGACTGGTTTTTGGAACATTGTTAAAGTAGTTAGCCTGGAGCTGGGGGCCAGCACCTAGAGTGGCCTCAGTGTATGGAAGCAGGTTGCAATTGATGAAAACAGATTGCTCACCTGGTGAGCATTCAGCCTGTAGATACAGAGGCCTCCAATTTATCAGTATTTATGAACCCCGCATTTATGGAATTGGTGCTTGTACATCAGAGCAAATAAAAGCAATTTCATAGAAAAACATTGCTCTAAAGATTCCATATAGGATATACTTCTCATAATAGCAATGAGAAGTAGAAGTTATCTGGAAAATAAAATCAACATATGCAGAAAAAGTTATAGCTGCAAATTCAGCAATGAATAAAATAATAAGCTGAAGATATTGTGTGATTTTTTTCCCCAAAATTTTCCAGTGCTGATTTGATCTTAGTCTGACTGAGTTTGATAACTGGTTACCATTCTTGTGCTGTGTTGAGCAGAATCTCATTTGATCAGCATCATTGGGTAATGACGTATTTTCTGTGTGTGCATTTTCTGGGAAATTGAAGACTAGCCTTTTAAGGATACAAACTTTTAAAGAAAAGTTTAGGTAAAATTTTTTTTCACTTATAGTCCTTTAAAACTGAGTCCATTGAACACCGTTTAGCATTTTCTTGACAACTAAAATTCATCTTGAGAATTTCATTTCTTATATTCTGAAATGCAATGATTTTTCTCTGGTATATTGTTTAGAGTGGTTCATACCCATACTAAATGATACTGGATTGTTCTGAGGTCTACTGTTCTTTTTTCCACTAATTCTTTAAAAATATATTTTTATTGATTGCAGAGAGGAAGGGACAGAGAGATAGAAACATCAATGATGAGAGACAATCGTTGATTGGCTACCTCCTGCATGCCCCCTACTGGGAGCCAAGCCTGAAACTAGTGCATGTGTCTTGATCTGGTATTAAACCGTGACCTCCTGGTTCACAGGTCAATGCTCAACCACTGAGCCGTGCTGGCCGGGCTCCACTAATTCTTATCTTTTGTCAAGTAGTACTTTACTATCCTAGTGTGTTCTTCCTTCTGATTTTTCATTATAACTTTACATGGAATGAGAAAGCAGATAACCAAGAATATTAGAAGTAGAAAATATTAGTAAAGGTAACTGGATTACGAGGACCTCTCTAATTGGTAAAGTTCATGAACTTTTATACCATATGTGTGTGATTTGTCTTCCACATTTTAGGACTAACACACATAGTTCTGGAGAAGTGAGCTACACTTTCTATCTTTTAGTTCCTCATATTCCTCAATCCACTGATTTTTCTCCCCTTCAGACTAGGCTACTTTTTCTTTTATTATCAACTAGAGGCCCTGTGCATGAATTCGTGCACTGAGGGGGGGTCCCTCAGCCTGGCCTGTTCCTTCTCGCAACCCAGGACCCCAAGGGGATGTCAGACTGACGGTTTTGGCCCGATCCCCGCGGGCCAAAACCAGCAGTCTGACATCCCCCGAGGGATGTAGTAGTGGGGCCAGGCGCCATTCCTGCTCATCCCAGCCCCACTGCACCTGCCGCAACCGCTGCCTGGTAGTGTGCTGCTGCGGAGGCAGGAGAGGCTTGCATTACTGCAGCTACACTCGCCAGCCGTGAGCCCAGTGTCTGGCAACCTGTCAGTCAGCTGAGTGGTGCTTCTGCTGTGGGAGTGCTCTGACCACCAGGGGGCAGCTCCTGCATTGAGCGTCTGCCCCCTGGTGGTCAGTGTGTGTCACAGTAAGCGGTTGACCTGTTGACCGGTCGTTTGGTCGTTTGGTTGCTTAGGCTTTTATATATATAGATACCATTTTCTCTTTTAATTGTTCATTTCAATTTCCTTTGGTGCCTCTTTGTTCTCTCCTCTCTTATGTAATATTTTACTCTCAGTGCTCATCTCTTCATATTATTTTGGCAAGCTATCAGCAGGTGATTGCTCAGTCTCCTTTGGACATAATATGGGAAAGGAGGATTACTAGGGAAGGTATTTGTTCATGGGCATAAAAATGAACCAGAGCTCAAAAGACCAGGCAATGGAGCAAGTTGTGACTATGAGGGAGTAAGTGAGTGGCATGGTCCCATATACACTGAGTGGCCAGATTATTATGACCTCTGAATGCATAATAATCTGGCCACTCAGTGTATATCCTATATAATAAAAGGCTAATATGCAAATTGCCCCCTTGACCAGGAGTTTGACCAGCAGGCAGGCCGGCCAACCGCCCATGTCCCCTCCCCCTGGCCAGGCTGGCCGGATCCCACCCATGCATGAATTCATGCACCAGGCCTCTAATATATATACTGAATGGCCAGATTATTATGAGTTCAGAGATCACAATAATCTGGCCACTCAGTGTGTAACAGAATGGTAGAGGAAGGCTAATCTGAGCAGATGGAGAAGCTAGAGCTGAACTCAGTTCCCCACATTTAGGCACTGTGTGTAATACAACAGGAAAAGGATGCTCAGCAGCTGGTAAGATGGGGATAGTGGGTACACACTCACCCACTCCTGCATGGGTCTTCAGATTTGAAGATGGAGATATTACAAATAACATATCTGTGTTCAAGCCCAGAGCAGCAACTGGTGCCCAAATTGGCTAGCCCTCTGTGAGCTATCCTGCTTTACTCTCATTGATTTTTTGAGTTAGGATCAGCATAGCTGTGTGTCTGTATAGAAAAAAGAAATCAAAGAAGGGGAAGCAAGTATTAACTGTTTTATTTATTGGGAGAAGTGTTATAAAATGCATGACATTAACTGCTACCTAGATACTAATGACTCTTAAATTAGTTCCAGCTCAGAGAGTTCTGCATAATACAACCAACTTATGAATGTCTTGATGCCACTCCAGTTAAACAGTGGAACATGTGAAAGTGGCCATGTAGTATGAATGGAGAAAATAGATGGGACCAAAAACATGGTTTTCTTATCAACATTGTTCATCTGGTGCTATGACTACTAACCATACAGAACGATGATGAGATTTATAGAACAACTTTCCAACCATCTGCTGGCAAGATGATTATATTAAACTCATCATGGAGAGCACTTGGTCTACATTGCTAAAATGACTACTGTTCTGTCAGCATATGGGTTTATGAAATACCTTTATTGCTATGCCATTATTGTTATTTCATTATTGATATTACTAGAGGCCAGGTGCACAAAATTCGTGCATGGGTAGGGTCCCTAGGCCTGGCTGGCGATCAAGGCCAATCAGCAGGACTACCGGCGGGTGATCAGGGGGCCCCTGCTAGCACCCGCCTTTGCTGGCCTGGTGCCGCCCACTTGCCAGCCCCTTCCGCTTGCTGGCCCCACCCCCTGCTGCTGCCACTGCTGCTCACCTCACTCTGTGGGCTGGGGGCAGCTGCTGCATTGTGCATCTGCCCTGTGGTGGTCAGTGTGCATCATAGCGACCAGTTGTTCCGCCGGTCATTCTGCCGTTTGGTCGATTTGCATATTAGGCTTTTACTAGTATTATATTACCTGTTCTATTTCCTGTTATTTTCCTGCAACATCATGCAAAAGCAGGAGACTCCACAGAACATACTGGCTTCTTGAAGACTTGGCGATAACATCAACTTGGAGGTGACATCTTACAATATTGGGGTGTTTCCCTGCTGGAGAACTGGATATGGTATATGCTCTAAAATAGTGCAGTTTCTTCTAGAGATAGAATTAATGTGTCTGGTGTGAGCAACACTTCTTTTTATTATATACTAGAGGCCCGGTGCATGAAATTTATGCACGGGTAGGGTCCCTAGGCCTGGCTGGTGATCAGGGCTGATTGAGGCCTTCCTTCCCCTGGCTGCCAGCTGCTGGCTGGGGCCTTCCTTCGTTCTGTGCCACCCCCTGGTGGTTGGCGCATGTCATAGCGAGTGGTCGAACTCCCGAGAGGACAATTTGCATATTAGCACTTTATTATCCATAATAATAAAAGCATAATATGCAAATCGACCGAATGACTGAACAGTAGAATGACCGTCTGGACGACCTTCTGGACAACCTCGCTATGACATGCACTGGTGCCAGGCCAGCCAAGGCGGATGTGATGTGATTGGTCAGGGGGTCCCACCATCGCCACATGATCACCCGGAGAGGGAGGCCCAGGCCACCAGCTAGTGACACTGTGGCGGGTATGTGGGGCCAGCCAGCGATTGCCCTGCAGGGGGAGGCCCAGGCCAGCCAAGTGATTGCATTATACACCTGTCACCCACAGAGGGAGGCGACCGGTGGCAGGGGAAGGGGGAAGCACCTCACAGATGGCAAGCAGTGGCAGCGGTGGGGATGGGGCCAGCTGCCAGCAGCTGGGGGAAGGAAAGTCCCAATAGTTCCTGATCACCGGCCAGGCATAGGGACCCTACCTGAGGGGTCCTGAATTGCGAGAGGGCACAGGCTGGGCTGAGGGACACCCCCCCCCCCCCCGCCATGCACAAATTTTGTGCACTGGGCCTCTAGTATAGGATAATTGCAAAAGATAAGTTTTGCTTCATGACACATAACTTTAGGTTTTACTATTTTAGCTGTCTTAATACAGGGGGGAAGAATGGTTCCAGAGAGGGCCAAATTATTAGTTCCACCAAACATGAGGTCAAGACAGTTATTTGGCTCTTAGAAGCATTTTAAGCAGAGGGGACAACATTATTAGTTCTACTAAACTTGAGGAGTGGCAGTGAGAATGTGATGGCTGACATCCACAAGATGGCTTAGCCTGTCCACCTGATTTGTCATGACATATGTTGAGTATTTAAATACACACAAATACAACATAAGTATTTTCACACTTTGTGTCCATTCTGAGAAGTCCACTTTCATACCTTTCCCCCTCGTGTTCTAGTATTAACCTTCTATTCTTGTTCTAAGACCCTTGCTACCTACCAGCTCCTCCCATCAATCAGTGTGGATTCATACTTTAGAACATCTCTTCCACAAGAAGTGGATGATTGAATGTACCACTCAAAGTTTTTTTTTTTTTTTTTTCCATTCTGACGGTTGCCCTTCACACTGTCCTTCAGAGCCACCAAGAGTAAGCAATTTGGATATACATGGCTTTTATTCACATTACCATTGTTTTTGAAGCTTATTAGATTGGTAAGTATATAATGTATTGTTTTAGATATTTCTGTTGTTATTTGGGTAATTTAATAGGGAGGAGTAGATGTTTTACATTTGCTATCTTTCTAAAAGTGTCATGTATGTATGCAATACTAAGCAAATTTTTTTGTATACATTGTTGTTAAAAGAAGAATGAAATATATTTATTTCATTAAAGAATTTAGTGCACTCTGCCTTATTTAAAGAAGACGTGTGAGATATTTAAGTCTTCTCTTTTGAAGACCTAAGAAAATAGGATTCCATTTTAGACTATCTCACAAAATGTCAGCAGAATAAACACAGCAGAATGCCCTCCGTTTTCTTCAAGGATAAGTCATATGTCAGAAAAAATGTCTGAGCATATGACAACATCTTATAGAAAGATTTTGACCTCTAGTGTGTGTAATATTGTGGTCATAGGGATATGTTCTAGTTGGTGTGATTTTTCTTATTTGTCAACTACATGACAGCTCTAACTTGTAAACACATCAGACTCAGTTTTTAACATATGCTATTACTTTGAAGATGCTGGGCTTATAAATTGCATGATGGTCAAAATGGGGTCTTTTAGTCTGTAATACAGATAATATTACCTTAATGGTGTTTTATGTTTATTGAATTGTATATGTAGCCTTCAGAAAACAATGAACTTTTAGAGGGGAAAACCCCCCTCCAATTTAATGGTCTTCTTTTTTGATATGTCTTACTTGGCTGTCATTTTTTTTTTTTTAATATATTTTATTGATTTTTTACAGAGAGGAAGAGAGAGGGATAGAGAGTCATAAACATCGATGGGAGAGAAACATCGATCAGCTGCCTCCTGCACACCCCCTACTGGGGATGTGCCCGCAACCAAGGTACATGCCCTTGACTGGAATCGAACCTGGGACCCTTCAGTCCGCAGGCCGACGCTCTATCCACTGAGCCAAACCAGTTAGGGCATACTTGGCTGTCATTTATGAAACATCTTGATAAGCAAGGTAGGTTTCTGGTTGTTAGAGTACTAGTATACATTTCTTTGCTCAAATAGTAGTAAGTTGAAGAAGGGTACTTTCAATAATGAAATAAAATCTCAGCAATGAAATAAGCATGACAATTCTATTCTACTTAGAAATATAGCAAATTAAATGAACACTATACAATTTGTTCTGTTGAAAGACATATTTCTTTAATATGGATTAGCTCATATGCAATTGGTAAATAGGGGAGTGATGTCAGCTATAACCTGGAGGGTGTTCTGGCCTATGTCTCAGAATGCTAATATTTTAGATTAAACTATCAGATGTAAACTATTTCACAATTGAGGAGAAAGCCTTAGCAATTAGGGAAATGTAAGAAAATAGCTGAAAAAATTCTACAGAAATCACTGTCTTTCCTGCGAAAAGTGCCTTTCTGACATAGTGGCTTCAAGAAATGGGATGATTCTAACATGTGAAACTATCTGGGGAAGCTGCAAATGCAGGAGTAGCAGCTGAGAACAGTGTTCTCATATTAAAAAATTAATGGAGAACAGAATATTCTGATAGAATTTTTAATTTTCATGTAATTAGCTTGTATCAGAAATGAATTCTGCAGGGATCTACATATATGAAAGCAGGAAGCACATGCTCAGGGGTGTAAGATTGCACAGGATGGACTGAGGACTTGAGGTGCGAATGCTAGCCAAGGCTTAACTGTGCTAGTGGATGTGTGAGGAATGTGATTATTTTTGTTTGTCTTCTGTTTTCAGAGTCCCATAGGTTTTCACTGGTCACCTGTTTTCCCCATAAACATAGGGCTGTAGAGCAGAAATGCCTATAGTTGGACTAAGACTGGGGTGAGCCTCTCCTAGTGCAAGGAGTAGAGATTTATGAAGTGGCAAAGCATTGTAAGCAGATCATCTTATAGGCTTGTTGTGCAGATAAAACGAGATTACATATGTGAAATAGCTTTAAAAATTTTAAATGATTTCATTTTCTTGTTAGGAAATCTCCTAGGAATAAGTCTCTAGAAACCCTTCTTCATCATTTTTTATTTAACAAACCTTTAGAAAGTGCTACCTCTGTGTGGGACACTGTGCTGGATGCTGAGGGTAAAATGAGAAAAATTGTCATGTTCTTGCCCTCATGGAGCTTACAGTTCAGTGGGGAAGATGGAGTTAAATAAGATGATCACATAAATGATTATTTAATTAAAACCTATAAAGGAAATGAACACAAGATAAGAGTGCATATAGTAGAACATTTTGATCTTGAATATGGCAATGAGGAAGTCTCTTGAGGAGGAGCTAGTTATGAATTGGATCAGCCTGAATAGGAGTTGATTATGTGAGTCTATGTGTATATATATGCATGCATGCATGCATATATGTGTGTGTGTTTATGTGTGTATATGTGCATATATAAAGGCTCATTCCAGACAGGGGTCAGGCTTATTCCGGACAGGGAAGCACTGTGTATAGAGGTTCTATGGCAGAGAAGAGGATCGATGCTTGAGGATTTGAAAAAAGGCCAATGTGCCTGTGATCCTAGGAAGGGAAGAGTATGGCAGATAAGGTCCATACCTGGCAAAGCCTCACAGTCCATGATAATGACATTGGGATTATATCTATGAACTGTGGGACTCACTGAAGACTTGTAAGTCATAAAATCAGATTTGCATTCTGAAAAGATATTTCTTACTGCTGAGAAGAATAGATTATGAAGAGGCAAGAAAGATCTTGTGGAGTCCAAGATTTTGTAGAGTTAGAGCCTATTATAGTAGTCCAGGAACTTTTCCTGGACAGCACTATGCTATCCCTATAACTATGGAATAGGATGGTGGCCATGGAAATGCATAGATGTAGGAACTAAAGAGTGAAAATCAACTGGAGAAGCTTTATTGTATACTAGAGGCCCGGTACACGAAATTCATGCACTTGGGAGGGCATCTCTCAGCCCAGCCTCTGCCCTCTCGCAGTCTGGGAGCCACCGCCACTGCACTTGCCAGCTGTGAGCCTGGCATCTGGCTGAGCGGCACTCCCTCCCTCCCCTCCACCCCCCCCCCCCGTGGGAGTGCACTGACCACCAGGGGGCAGCTCCTGAGTTGAGCGTCTGCCCCCTGGTGGTCATTGCGCATCATAGTGAGCAGTCGTTCTGCCATCGGGTTAAAACCAGCTCTCCGACATCCCCCAAGGGGTCCCAGATTGCAAAAGGGTGCAGGCCAGGCTGAGGGACCAAACCGGTGCGCAATCAGGGCCAGGGAGGGACACGGGAGGTTGGCCAGCCAGGAAGGGACTGCAGGAGGGCTCCAGGGCATGTCCTGTCTGTGTCACTCAGTCACGACCGGCTGGACCCCAGCAGCAAGCTAACGTACCGGTGGGAATGTCTGCCCCCTGGTCGTCATTACATGTTATAGTAACTGGCCGACTGGTCGACTGTCTGCCCCCAGGTGGTCAGAGCCCATTATAGTGAGTGGTTGAGCAGCCTTAGCATATAATTAGCATATTATGCTTTGATTGGTTGAACGGCTGACCGGACGACTGGACACTTAGCATATTAGGCTTTTATTATATAGGATAAGGGGTTATTTAAATACAATAAAGATAACATCTAGGTTTTTGCTTTGAGAAAGTGAATGATAGTGGTGACATTTACTGAGTTGAGCATTAGATTTTGGGGGAAAGATAGTGAATTTGATCTTGGTCATGTGTCTGAGGTACCTTGAAGATTTCCAAGTGAAGAATTTGAGTAGCATATTAGACATATAGGTCTAGAGTTCAGAGGAAAGGTTTGGTTTGGAGTAATAAATTCACAAGATACCTGCATTAATTGCTAATTGAATCTATGTGCACTGATGAAATTATTGATGGAGAGAGTATAGACTGAAAAAAAGGCTGAGCATCAATGTACCTCTAAGAACTAGTTAGAGGAATATGAGACAGCAGATTTTATGTATTCTTTCTCCTCTTTTTGTTGTATAGAAGCAATACAATTTCTCCTTAATAATTAGGATCAATTACCCTAGAAATATAGAGACTTCATTCTTTGCCAACTAAGTAGTGTGAAGAATTAAATATGGCTGGGTGGCAGTCTCAGGCTCCAGTTAAAAGAAAGTCTTTCTCTGTTTCCTGGTGGAAGGATTACCTTGTTGGGAAATAAGACAACTAAAACAGTGGAACATAAAGATATTGGAATATGGGAAGTGAACACTTTGCAAGTAGGCTATCTTACCTAATAATAGACAAACATGTAAATTGACCATACCTCCACTATGCCCACAGCCAATCATAGTGAGTATGCAAATTAGAAGGCCAAAGGTGGCAGCCGCCCAGCTGCTACAGGTGCAGAGTGGCCAGGTGGGGCAGGATGCCTGCTATGAGAGGGAGGTCGGGGGGGGCGAAGGGATCTACAGGAGCGGAGTGCCGCAGCGAAGACAAGACTGCAGACTCCGGAGTTTGCAGCGAAGACGAACATGGCAGACTCCAGCTGGAGTCTGCAGCAAAGCAGTGAAGAGGAACCAGCCTGAGGCTGCAGCAAAGACGAAGGAGGCAGACTCTGGCCGGAGCGAAGGCCTGGGTCCCAGGTGCCGGTGGAAAACCAGTGCTGGAAGCCAAGGGAAGGAAGGCCTATTGCACGCATCTCTTCATGCAACGGGCCTCTAGTTAGAGATAATAGTGAAGGGAATCACTTCCACTTCCACCATCTAATTCCCAGAAGCCATGTGTCGTTTGCTTGTATTGTATATTTGTATTGTATTTTTAGAAGAGTACTTATGGTAGACACTGTGGTACATTATACCCCCTCCTCCCCCACCTTGAGGAATAAAACACTAATTCCGCCAGCTGCTGGGAGTACTATTGACAGAGAACCCTTAGCTTTCAGCCCCTTTCAAGGAATGCCTCAGCTGAAGAAGGCTACCTCTCCCACGGTCACATTTCCTTCCCAGTACCTACTGAATTGAATGACTGGTTATCATGGGGGGTAAAAGGCCCAGTCCTCTTGATGCAACTCTAGACACTCTCATCTTCAGCACTCCCCACAGGGTTAGCTGAGGGATTCTATTGGGCTTGCATGGCAGCTCAACTTCTATCTCTGTGTATCCTGCTTCCTTTCATCTCTTTCACAGGCATTAATTCCAAGACTTCTTACATGCTAATCACCTTGTCAGAGTCAGTTTCATGAAGAACCCAACCTGCAAGAGACTGTTGCCCACAAGGTAACACTGCTGACTGTGTAACTGAGTCTTCAATGGGCTAGTCCTCTGTTCCATCTGACTGGATGGTCAAGGTATGACCAATAAATCCTGTGGATGAGAGCTTATTTGATCCTTTGGCTGAGGAACATTTTCCCCTTTTATTTTTTTTTCATTTTTTTATTGTTTAAAGTATTACATATATCTCCTTTTTTTTCCCCTCATTGACCTTCCCCCAGCCTCCCCTACTCCCTGTTGCATGCCTTCCTCCCCCCTACCCCCCTGCTGTCTTGTGTCCATTGGTTGTGCTTATATGCATGCATACAAGTCCTTTGGTTGATCTCCTTCCCCCCCTCCCCAACACTCCCCAGCCTTCCCACTGTAATTTGACAGTCTGTTCAGTGCTTTACTGCCTATGTATCTATCTTTTTGTTCATCAGGTTATAATGTTCTTTATTTTTAATAAATGAGTGAGATAATGTGGTATTTTTCTTTCATTGTCTGGATTATTTCACTTAACATAATGCTCTCCAGGTCCATCCATGCTGCTGCAAATGGTAAGAATTCCTTCTTTTTTATAGCAGCATAATATTCCATTGTGTAGATGTACCATAGTTTTCTAATCCACTCATCTGCTGATGGGCACTTAGGCTGTTTCCAAATCTTAACTATGGTGAATTATGCTACTATGAACATAGGGGTGCATATATCCTTTCTGATTGGTGTTTCTAGTTTCTTGGAATATATTCCTAGAAGTGGGATTACTGGGTCAAATGGGAGTTCCGTTTTTAGTTTTATTGAGGAAACTCCATACTGTTCTCCACAGTGGCTGCACCAGTCTGCATTCCCACCAGCAGTGCACGAAGATTCCTTTTTCTCCACATCCTCACCAGCACTTGTCCTTTGTTGATTTGTTGATGATAGCCATTCTGACAGGTGTGAGATGGTATCACATTGTCGTTTTAATTTGCATCTCTCGGATAATTAGTGACTTTGAGCATGTTTTCATATGTCTCTTGGCCTTCCTTCTGTCTTTTTTTGAAAAGATTCTATTTAGGTCCATTGCCCATTTTTTTTATTGGATCTTTTATCTTCCTTTTATTAAGTTGTATAAGTTCCCTGTAGATGTTAGAGATTAAACCTTTATCAGTGATAACATTTGCAAATATGTTCTCCCATACAGTGGGCTTTCTTGTTGTTTTGTTGATGGTTTCTTTTGCTGTGCAAAAGCTTTTTATTTTAATGTAGTCCCATTTGTTTATTTTCTCTTTAGTTTCCATTGCCCTAGGAGCGGTATTGGTGAAGAAATTGCTTCAGCATATGTCTGAGATTTCTCTGCCTATGGATTCCTCTAGTATTTTTATGGTTTCTGTCTTATGTTTAAGTCCTTTATCCATTTTGACTTTATTTTTGTGTATTGTGTAAGTTGGTGATCTAGCTTCATTTTTTTGCATGTATCTGTCCAATTTTCTCAACACCATTTATAGAAGAGACTGTCTTGACTCCATTTTATGTTTATGCCTCCTTTGTCAAATATTAATTGAGCATAGTGGTTTGGGTCAATATCTGGGTTCTCTATTCTATTCTAGTTGTCTATATGTCTGTTCTTGTGCCAGTACCAGGCTGTTTTGAGAACAGTGGCTTTGTAATACAGCTTGAAATCTGGTATTGAGATCCCACCTACTTTGTTCTTCTTTCTTAGGATTGCTGTGGCTATTCCCGGTCTTTTTTTTTATTCCAGATGAAATTTTGAAGAGTCCTTTCTAGGTCTGTGAAATATGCCGTTGGTATTTTAATGGGGAGTGTATTGAATCTATAGATTGCTTTGGGTAGTATGGACATTTTGATGATGTTTATTCTACCAATCCATGAACATGGTATATTCTTCTATCTGTTTATGTCTTCCTCTATCTCTTTTTTCAGTGTCCTGTAGTTTTTTGCATATAGGTCTTTTACTTCCTTAGTTAAGTTTATTCCTAGGTATCTTAAATTTTTTGGTGCAATGGTCAATGGGATTTCTTTTTTAGTCTCTCTTTCTGTAAGTTTACTATTGGTATATAGAAATGCCATAGATTTCTTGGAGTTAATTTTGTATCCTGCTACATTGCTGAATTCATTTATTAAGTCTAATAGTTTTTGATGGAGTATTTCGGGTTTTTTATGTACAATATAATGTCATCTGCAAATAAGGACAACTTTATTTCTTCTTTTCCAATTTGGATGCCTTTTATTTCTTCTTCCTGTCTAATTGCAATGGCTAATACTTCCAGTACTATGTCGAACAGGAGTGGTGAGAGTGGGCATCCCAGTCTTGTTCCTGTTCTTAGGGGAAATGGTTTTAGTTTTTGCACATTGAGTATAATGTTGGCTGTGGGTTTATCATATATGGCTTTTATTATGTTGAGGTATGATCCTTCTATTCCCACCTTGCTGAGAGTTTTTGTCAAGAAAGGGTGTTGGATTTTGTCAAATGCTTTTTCTGTGTCAATTGATATGACTATGTGATTTTTATCTCTCAATTTGTTTATGTGATGTATCACGTTTATTGATTTGCGAATATTGTACCATCTTTGCATTCCTGGGATAAATCCTACTTGGTCATGGTGTATGATCTTTTTGATGTACTGCTGGATCTGATTTGCTAGAATTTTGTTGAGGATTTTGGCATCTATGTTCATGAGGGATATTGGCCTGTAATTCTCATTCCTTGCGTGTCTTTATCTGGTTTTGGTATTAGGGTGATGCTGGCTTCATAGAATGAGCTCATAGGCATTCCTTCCTCTTGAATTTTTTGGAATAATCTCAGGAGGATAGGTTTTAGTTCTTTGAATGTTTGGTAAAACTCTCCTGTGAAGCCATCTGGCCCGAGGCTTTTGTTTGCTGGAAGCTTTTTGATGACTGCTTCAATTTCTTCCATAGTTAGCAGCCTATTGAGATTTTTAGAATCTTCCTGAGTAAGTTTTGGAAGGTTGTATTTTTCTAGTAATGTGTCCATTTCCTCCAGGTTGTCCAGTTTGTTGGAATAGAGTTGTTCATAGTATTTTTTAACAATCTTTTGTATTTCTGTGGGGTCTGTTGTTATTTCTCCTCTTTCATTTCTGATTTTGTTTATTTGGATCCTCTCTCTTTGCTTCTTGGTGAGCCTGGCTAGAGGTTCATCAATCTTGTTTATCCTTTCAAAGAATCAGCTCTTGGTTTTGTTGATCTTTTGTATTGTTTTTTTTGGTCTCTAAGTCATTTATCTCTGCTCTGATCTTTATTATTTCCTTCCTTCTGCTTACACTGGGCTTTTCTTGTTGCTCTCTTTCTAACTCTTTGAGTTGTAGGTTTAGGTAACTTATTACCATTGTTTCTTGTTTTTTGAGGTAGGCTTGTAGAGCTATGAACTTCCCTCTCAAGACTGCTTTCACTGTGTCCCATAGATTTTGGATTGTTGTGTTTTCATTGATGTTTGTTGCCATGATGTTTTTTTTATTTCTTCTTTGATCTCTCTGGTGACCCAGTCATTGTTTAATAGCATACTATTTAGTCTCCATGTGTTTGATATTTTTGGATTGTTTTTATTGTAGTTGGTTTCCAGTTTTATGCCACCGTGATCTGAGAAGATGGTTGATATTTCTATCTTCTTGAATTTGAAGAGACTTTGCCTGTGACCCAATATATGGTCTATCTTTGAAAATGACCCATGTGCACTTGAGAAGAATGTATATTCTGTGGCTTTGGGGTGAAATGTTCTGAAGATGTCAATTAATTCCATCTGGTCTAGTGAGTCATTTAGGATTGATGTTTCTTTGCTGATTTTTTTGTTTAGAGGATTTGTCCAATGGTGATAGTGGGGTATTAAAGTCTCCTACTATGACTGTATTGCTGTCAGTCTCTCTCTTGATATCTTCCAGGAGTTTTTTTATGTATTTGGGTGCTCCCGTATTGGTGCGTATATGTTTTACCAGAGTTATTTCTTCTTGTTGGATTGCTCCCTTTAGTATTATGAAGTGGCCTTCCTTATCTCTTTTTATATCCTTCACTTTGAGATCTAATTTTCAGATATAAATATTGCTACCCCAGCTTTTTTTTCATTTCCATTCGCCTGAAAAACCTTTTTCCATCCCTTCACCCTCAGTCTGTGTGCATCTTTTTTTCTGAGGTGGGTTTCTTGTAGACAGTATATATATGGGTTATGTTTTCTTATCCAATCCGTTACCCTATGTCTTTTGATTGGGGCATTTAATCCATTTACATTTAAAGTTATTATTGATAGGTACTTCTTTGTCACCATTTTTATTCTTTACCCCTGTGTTCCTTCTTCGCTTCCTATTTCTTCTTTTTACAGCAGACCCTTTAGCATTTCTTGCATTGCTGGTTTGGTGGTAATAAACTCCCTTAGTCCTTTTTTGTCTGTGAAGCTCCTGATTTCACCCTCAATTTTGATTGATAACCTTGCTGGGTACAGTATTCTTGGATTCAGACCCTTCCTTTGCATGACTTTGTATATTTCATTCCATTCCCTTCTGGCCTGGTGTGTTTCTGTTGAGAAATCAGTTGCTAGTCTGATGGGGGATACTTTGTAGGTAACTTTCTGTCTCTCTCTGGCCGCTTTTAAGATTCTTACTTTGTCATTGGTGTTTGCCAATTTAATTATAATGTGCCTTGGTGTTGGTCTTTGGGGGTTCATTTTGCTTGGGACTCTGTGAGCTTCTTGGATTTGTGTGGGTGTTTTTCTTCCCTATATCAGGGAAGTTTTCTGTCATTATTTCTTCAAACAGGTTTTCTATTCCTTGCTCAGTTTCCTCTCCTTCTGCACCTCTATTATGTAGATGTTGTTTTGTTTCATGTTGTCCCAAAGTTCCCTTAGGGTCTTCTCCTGCTTTTTAATTTTTTTTTTTCTAGAAGCTGCTCTGCTTGGGTATTTTTTCCTACCTTGTCTTCTAGCTCACTGATGCGGTCCTCTGCTTCTTCTAGTCTACTCTTGATGCTTTCTATTGAGTTATTTACAGCAGCGATGTCATTTTTTATTTCTTCTTGGTTCTTCTTCATTTCCTCTTGGTACTTATACATATTGTCGAATTTGTCTTTCATTCTTTTTATCAACCTTATAACCATTTCTCTGAATTCTTTCTCTGACAGGTTGCTTGCCTCCATTTCATTTACTTCCTTTTCTGGTGATGCCTGCTTTTCTTTCATATGCGGGCTGTTTCTTTGTCTCCCCATGTTCTCTCTTCTCCACGTGTCTGGTTATGTAGTTCTCTCTCTCCTTTCCGTGAGGGAGTGTAGAGCTCCTCTGAATCCGTGTGCTTGTGCCACTTGGGGACCGGTTTTCTCGGGTTTGCAGCTGTTCAGTGGGTGCCATAGTTGTAGATTCCCCGGGCTTTTCAGGCTCCCGATAACATCCACTTTCCCCTTCAAGATGGCGCGGTCTCTGAGTCCGAGCTGGTCGCTCCAGGAGGGAACCCAGCAGCAGTGGGGGCTGCCCTGTCAGGGGAGCCCCATTCCACAGTCCCCCACAGCCTCCTGGAGTATAGCTGTCCCTCAACTCATCAACAAACACTCCCTGTGCAACCACACACTCTCCCTTTGTTTTCCTACTCACACACTATCTTGCAGTCTGCCTTCCTGTCGGCAGCCATCTTCATTCCTCATTTTCCCCTTTTAGATGCAATGGCATGTGGAATAACATGGGGGAAATTAGACATTCCCTAAGTCCATATTTGTTGGTGCTAGTAGAAGCATGTGGGCAGGGAAGGCACAGTTGTGTACTGAATAGATAATACATTCCAGTAAGGACAAATCAGTGCCCCTTCCACATGGAAAAGATCCAATGTAAGTAACCTGCCACATAGAGCCACTTCCAGGATTCTGCATTTCATGGGGAAGATAGGCAGTGCATTCCAATTAAACTTATGTTCCAAATATGTTCAGAATGCTTATTTGGAATTATCTTCAGAGCTTTTAGAGGCATATATATTTTCCTTTCCCTCAATCCATGTAACTACTATAGATCTGTCATACCTAATATGTAGATATTATATATAGTACCTATTATACCTTTGATATAAGTATTTTTTCAGGTTCTAAACCTAAATCTTTTGTCACTCAGCTTCAACAATCTTTGGTGATTACTGACCACTTTTGGCATTCCTTAATGTTTTTTTATCTCTATGTGATTAGAATGATATGAAAAAGGAAATACACCAAAATTTTAGACCAAAATAATGAATTTGTGATATTTTTTTTCTTTTTTCTGAATTTTCAAAATTTCTATTATGAGTGGATATTTCTTTTATAATGGGGGGGGGGAGGGGGAGATTGATCCCCTTCCCCCAAACAAAAGAAGACTATTTTCTTTCTTATAAAGGTATATTATGTTCTAAATCATTTAAATAATTCTCTAAAGAGATGCTTACTGTTTTTGTTTTTTCCAACTTTTGTTCATGGTGGGAATTTAACATCTGTGTGTGCAGGTGTGGTTGAGAACAGCATGGGAATAGCAGTTTCTTTACACTCAGTAGTGGTGACATTTGAATATTTTAATAAGTTTTTATTATGTTGCTGGCTATTCTTATCAGTTGCTAGAAGGGGAAATACCTAGGCAATGATTTAAGAATATATTCTTACCATACTGTTTTTCTTCTTTTCATTAAATGATATATAATTTTCTCTTACATTAGCCCAAGGCAATCGTCTTATTACTTTGTTACCACAATTACTGAAATACTCATTTTTTTTTAATATATTTTATTGATTTTTTACAGAGAGGAAGGGAGAGGGATAGAGAGCCAGAAACATCGATGAGAGAGAAACATCGATCAGCTGCCTCCTGCACACCCCCCACTGGGGATGCGCCCGCAACCAAGGTACATGCCCTTGACCGGAATCGAACCCTGGACCCCTGAGTCCGCACGCCGATGCTCTATCCACTGAGCCAAACCGGCTTCGGCGAAATACTCATTTTATATATAACTAGAGGCCCGGTGCATGAAATTTGTGCATGGGGTGGGGGAGGGGTGTCTTTCAGCCCAACCTGCACCCTCTCCAATCTGGGACCCCTTGGGGGATGTCTGACTGCCTGTTTAGGCCCGATCCATGGGATCGGGCCTAAACAGGCAGTCAGACATCCCTTTCACAATCTAGGACTGCTGGTTCCCAACTACTCGCCCGCTTGCCTTCCTGATTGCTCCTAACCGCTCTGCCTGCCAGCCTGATCACCCCCTAACCACTCTCCTGCCAGCCCGATCGATGCCTAACTGCCCTCCCCTGACACCCTGGTCACCCCCAAATGCCCTCCCTTGCATATTCCCTCTTTATTAGATAGGGTTTTTTCTTTAGCATATTGGACAGTCCTAACTGGTTTGGCTCAGTGGATGGAGCACTGGCCTGCAGATTCAAGGGTCCTAAGTTCGATTCTGGTCAAGGGCATGTACCTTGGTTGGGGGCACATACCCAGTCGGGAGTTTGCAGGAGGCAGTTGATCGATGTTTCTTTCTCATAGATGTTTCTAGCTTTCTATCCCTTTCCCTTACTCTCTGTAAAAAATCAATAAAATATATATTATAAAAAAAGAAACATTTAAGATTCCTCCATATCTGCCTGGCTGGTGTGACTCAATGGTTGAGACCCCAGGCTGCCACTGCTGGAGGGGTTCTGGCCCTGGCCAGGCTGAGACCCCAGCCCAAGGCTGCTGCCTCAGCCCACCCAGATGACACCCCTTCTCAGCCTGGCTGCGGATAGCCCAGTGGGTGCCTTCCCTGGCCTGAAGATCGTGCTTTGGGAGTGCACTGCGCTGCTGGCCTGACACCCCGGCCAAAAGCCCCGAGGCCCGCTTCGCCCCGGATCACGCTCAGATCAGGGAGGGTCGCTGCTGGCCTGACACACCGGCCAAAAGCCCCTTGGCCCGCTTCGCCCCGGAGGGTGCGTGGCTCGGGGGGGCGGGTCGCTGCTGGCCTGACACACCGGCCTAAAGCCCTGCAGCCTGCTTCGCCCCGGATCGTGAGTGGCTCGGGGGGTGGATCGCTGCCAGCCTGACACCCCAGCCCCAGGCCCCGTGGCCCGCTTCGCCCCGGATCCCGCACAGCTCGGGGGGTGGGTCGCTGCCGGCCTGACAATCCGGCCAAAAGCCCCGTGGCCCGCTTCGCCCCTGATCACGCGTGGCTCAGAGGTGACCAGCCGGACACCCCAGACTGCCGCCACTGGGCAGGAATTGCTGTGTGTGGGGTGGGCGCCTCCCCGCTAGACACCCTGGACTGCCACTGTTGGGCAGACTTAGGGACTCCACTGGGGCTCAGGGCTAAGAGGACTGGGCGCTGCCATCTTGTGGCCATGGGTGCCGCCATTTTTGTCATGGAGTGATGGTTAATTTGCATATTACCCTTTTATTAGATAGGATGTAATAAATAATAAAAGGTTTGTATGCTGTATTTACTATACACATTCTTAAGGGATGTGTAATTTTAGTGTGACATCTCTCCTTTTTCCCACAATGGTTTCATATCAATCATTCATCAATGAATGTTCATCAGAAGGCATTCCTAGAGAAGTACATAGTTGAACTTTGCATAAATTTCAGTGTTTTGTGAGTAAGGCATGAGTTAAATGAGTTTGCTGCAATCTTCAGCTTGGAGTGAAGGAGGAATACCCATTGCTGTGGCTTAAGGCTGAATAGGCTAAAGCCCCCTGCAAAATGTAACTGGATTTTGATGAATTCCACCAGTTAATCAAGGCTGAAGATTTCTTTACTTGATCTTTTAGAATGTTTTTTTAATAACATAAGTAGTTCATTAAGCACATCTTATCTTTTTTTAAAAATCTAGTAGTTTAATATTTACTGACCTCAAGTAATTCAGGATATACTATGGAGATTTCTTACAGCTTCCAAATTCCATGATTTGGGACATTTTGATTGCCAACACAACCATACTATGGAATTAGGGTTTACCCGTGGTTACAAAAGAGGACATTCTTTTTTATCCTATTCACTAGCAGACAATTGATCTCTTTAAATGTTCTATGAGGAATGTAGCTATACCATCATATATATATATTTTTTTTATTTTGCCCCGGCCAGCGGGGTCTTCTAATGGGGGTACCGAGGCGGCGCACCTAAGAGAATGAGAGAGAGACAAGGGACGCAAAGAATGGAGGCAAGACAAAGGGGTTTCTGATCAAGCCTCCTATACCATCATATTTTTAAAATATACAATTGGCCTGGCCAGGTGACTCAGTTGGTTGGATCATCATCCTGTATACCAAAAAGATTGCGAGTTTGATCCCCAGTTGGGGCGTGTACTGGAGGCAACTGATTGATGTTTCTCTCACATTGATGTTTCTCTCTCTCTCTCTCTCTCTCTCTCTCTCTCTCTCTCTCTCCTCAACAGTAGACATATCCTTTGGTGAGGATTAAAAAGAAAAGGCACAACTGGCTAAACCCTTATTGTAGCAATTGTATTTTCCATTTTTAGGTACTGAAACTTCTGGAACTTGATAAACTTTTGTAACTAAAAAATAAATGATTTTTCTAACATGAGATTCCTCTTATAAAGTGGATTTTCATCAACTCCTAGCTGTTCTGTTGAGCTTTGCTGACACAAAGACACCTGAATCCAATCATCCAACCTAAAATAGCATTTTTGTCCTTGCCTAGCATAATGGGGTTGATGAAGAGTTGCTTTGTTTCCAGAAAGCAGGAGAACTGCTTTGGTGAACTAGTGCATAGGAACACACAGTGCACTGCCATATTTCTTTAGGTGGGAAGGATTTATGCTCAGTTCTAAAAGGGGCTCATATCTGCTATTAACCTACATTTTTCATGAGGCCTTAATCAAACTATACCAGGTCCACGGCAGAAATTTTAAGCAGTTTACTTTTGAATGGATATAAAAGCTTTTAAGTGCGGGAACAAGCAACAATTAGACTCAACATAGGCTGTTCCAGATTTTCCCCAAACAGAACTGGCATCAACTTCACCAGCTTAAACTGGGCTTCTGTTGTTGGAAATGAAAAGCAAATCAGAAGGCATCAAATGTAATTCCATTTTGAATATACCAACTCTTAGTTGCTCTGCTGTAGCAACTGGAGACTGAAGAAATTGTAAGTTAAAGGAGAGAAAATGTAATTATGTCTCTGTGGGCTTGTAAGAGCCTGTTATGTTAGTAAAATTCTGCTTTTTAAAAGTAAGCCTTCCTACAAGTCAGGCTTTTAGAAATTTTCACTCTAGTAAATTGCAGCAGAATATTTTTCTTCAATTGTCTACTAGATGCAGGAGTTTCAGTTAACCTGTCTTCATGATGTCTTTAAAATTTCCAACAATATCTTTTATCACCAGTTTATGAATGTTGTGAAGGCATTTAAATTGAGTGATTCATTGACAATGTGCTAATAAATGTTGGTATTTAAAAATGTAAAATAATCAGAAGGCTTATTTTAGGACATACAATTGTGAGAGGGTGGTGTGTTACACAGTGTGTGCTAATTATAGTGGTCAATCCAACTAGACAATCATAGTCACAAACATTGTTTCTTAGTAAGAAAGTACAGACTCTGACTCTGACTATTGCTCCTAAATAAGGACCACAGCACTAGGAGGTTTCTTTGAGGAGCACATAGAGTCATAAGGAAACCCAACAAGAGCTGTTAACTTTCAAAATGGCTGCAAAAGTGCCATGAAATTCAACCTTGCTTTGTGTTGTGAGATGTCACACAAAGAATACCTTAAAACAATTTGTAGGAATAAATGAAAAAAAAGAGGAAAGATTCAAAAGTAAAAAAATGAGAAGTGGATACACAGGTCTTTGAATGAGACTTAAAATGAATGAAGGAGCTGGCAGAAGGAACCTGTGTCCATGGCACAGAAATGCTTGGACCTTGCACCTGAAGGGTTAACAAATGTGAAGCCACTCAGAGAGGGATGATGACACTATTGGCCACATCACCCTGACTGATTCACAGTTGTGGAAATATTAGCAGGTTTCATAAGGGCAGCCAAAAATCAATCTGAGAATCTCAGAACATTGTACTCAGGAAAAGAAAATAGTTGAATATGTGGAATTGAAGATTATTTCCAAAGTCATTTACAATGCTACATATGCACACACAGAAAAAATACAAGAAAAGAAATATTGCCTATCAAATCAGATTATATATATAAAATTCATTTTTAATAATTCCACCATTGTTTCACGTATAGTGATTACTGTATCAATTTAAATTTTGGAAATAGAATTAGGAAAGCCTGGCCCTGGGCTTTGGAAATAGAATTAGGGAAGCCTCTAACTGGGTAAGAATGAATGTTAGTAAAACTCTTTGCTCTCTAGTCCTTGCTTTCTGGTCACTGATCTTCCACTTTGACTCTTATTTTTAATCACCCAGTATCCTCATGGTGTCCAGATCAGTTCCAGCTCCCCCTTCTTGGGCTTATGTGTCTTTCTATCCTCCTTATATATGACTCCTCTCTCTCTCTCTCTCTCTCTCTCTCTCTCTCTCTCTCTCTCTCTCTCTCTCTCATTTATTCATTAATTCATTCAATTCTTTCACACACAAAAATATATGTCTCTATATATCCTTTCTTCTATTTCCCTCATCCTAAAATGAGTCAATATTTTATCCCCCATTCCTTTAGCTTCAGGGCAGTTGGATAATCTGACACACTAATTCACCAAAAGGCATTATTGGATTTTGATGGATTGTTTTGTATCTCCCAGGGAATTCTTAAATATATGGTATTATTTTTTTTTTACCAAAATATTAATTCTTGCTTTAATGAAAGAGCAGGGAGACATACAATAATCACCTCATATCATATGTGTGACAGCCAATTCTACCTATATTCAAATAGCCTTGGATGTAGAAAAGGTGGTTCCAAAGGTTCCATTATGGTTATGGATATGCCTGGGTCCTATTCACTATAAGCTATGTATGCACAGTTGGAACCATGCTTTTTAGCCTGAGAACAACCCGTGTTGTTCAAGGATCAACTGTACTTTCCTATTAGAAATTAAAACCATAATTGAATAGGCCAACTCTACTTTATCGATGAGAGAATCTTTTAGACCACAGAAACCCTTGTTTTCAGCAACACATCCTTCATTAGGAATCCTGTGGTTGAACACCTGCCATCATTTCTGGAATTAAAAATCTTCCAAGGTATTTAATGAATATTGAGTATTTTGTCTCTCTGAGGGATAAACTCCTTTCTCCCAGAACGAACATAAGCAAGGGAAGCTAGCTAGTGCTCCTATTTGCCTGAAGAGTGATCTGTAGAAAGGGAGATTGGGGCTTTTGGGAGTTAAGGCCCTTTTCAGCTGAAAGCCTTGCCTCATGCCTCTCTAAAACAGTCCTGGGTTGTCCTGGCTAGTGTAGCTCAGTTGGTTGAGTGTCATCCTGTCCCATGCATCAGAAGGTTGGTGTTTTGATTCCTGGTCAGGGCCACATGATCAGGTTGTGGGTTGTTTGGTCCCTGATGGTTGATGTTTCTTTCTCTGTCTCTTTTCCTCCCTCCCTCCCTCCCTCCCTCCCTCCCTCCCTCCCTCCCTCCTTCCCTCCCTCCCTCCCTCCTTCCCTCCCTCCTTCCCTCCCTCTCTCCCTCCCTTCCTCTTCCTTCCTCTCCTCTCTAAAAATCAATTGAAAAAAAAACATACTGTCAAGAGTTCTTAAAAACAAACAAATAGTCCTGGGTAGTAAAATGGGCATTTCTGTGGGGTTTCTCTTTATTTAGAAGCAGCTTCTGGTATCTTGGGTTTGTTGTCTCTTCAAACTGTCTCACTCTGTCAGGTTCTTCCTCTATTTCCCATGAGTCTCTCAGCTCTTGTTTATTTTTTGTGACTTTCCCAAAAGACAGTTCCTCAGCCACATCCTCCAAGATAACCTGTTTGTTTTTTAACAGCTCTTCTATGCTACAGTTCTAAGTGGCCACTTTTTTGAGGGCATTATTCAGAGTCCTCTAGATTAGCTCTGGGGAAGCAAATCTGCATAAATACTCACTGTCATCATCTTAACTGCCCCCTCAGCAACTTTCTGTTTTTCTATGAGGCAGAGGAATGGTCTGTTGATTTCTCCTTTGGCTCAGAGTGTATTCATAGATACCAAAAGGATTCCAGGATGCTCTGATTCTCTTTGTGGTGGATAATTCAGGACTCTAGGGAGCTTGGTGCAACCCTCCAATTTATATTTACTTCTTTGGGCAAAGCAACACATAACGAATCAAGACTCAGAAGCAGCTCTGGGCTTATCATAGTTCCCTGAGGTAATTATGCAAAGTAAACTCTAATAAAGAGCATGGGTTATACACATAAGAGCAGCTTAAATCCATGCTTCATTTAAGCTCATTGTGGGGAGCAGATATTCGGTGGTTTATTTTCTTTTCCCTGTGGACTAAAGGATTAGTATTCATTTTATTTCAGGGTTCTTCAAGGAGAGACAGTTAAATGATGAAGAAAATCACATCCTGAGGGATAACAGGTGGACATGTACCTTGCACTTTTTGAGTGTGTATGGGTGTACTTTTCACTGTCTAATCCTTCAGAGCTGAGAAGCGGGAGGGATTCTAATTAAGGACACGTCTATGCAAAGGAGACACCTAGGGATGGGTATCTCCTCCATTTCTGGTGCATGGCTAGGACTTTTCTGAAGTTATCAGGCCACTACCTAATTTCCCTTGAAAGGAAAATAGTCCAAACTCATAGCATTGATGAAAATATTAGGAAATTGTCTTAGTCAATTTGGGCTGCTATAACAAAATATTATATAGACTGGGTGGCTCATAACAACAGCAATTGTCACTGCTCTGGAGGCTGAGAAGTCCAAGATCAAGGCCTGGGCAGATTCAATGTCTGGTGAGGGCCCACTTCCTGGTTCGTAGACAGGTCTGTTTGTTATAACCACACGTGATGAGGGGGCAGAGGATCTCTCTGGGGTCTTCTTTCTAAGGGCACTCACCCTGTTTATGAGGGCTCTGCCCTCAGGTCCCAATCACCTCCCATAGGTCCTACCTCCTATACCATCACCTTGCAGGTTAGGATTTCAACTTAGGAAAACTGGGAGGCATAAACATTTAATTCATTGAATAAATACTATAATAGATATAGTTTTGCTAAATTTGTGGGCAGACTAATGGCATTGTTAAAGGATTTTAAATTCTTTTCCTTGAAGGCCCATTAATGTCAGGCAGTGTTTTCCCTAGTTCCACTCATTTTCAGGCCCTAATGGCTGGGAGGTACAGGTCAGTTCTACCCAGGCTCCGTGTTAATCCTCAGTAAGTCAGGAAGGGAGCATCAGAAGCCTTATCCACTGGCAGGTGGAATCTGGAATCCTGCCACATATATGTGGACACGTGCAACACCCAGCTTCAGATGTGACACAGAACAGCTGTGATTGGCACCTACCTCCTAATCTCTCACAGGTGTGTCAGGCAATAAACCCTAGATGTGGATCTAGGTTTCTATATTCTACTACTTCAGAGATTTGAACCTCATTATCATTTCTGATAGCCAGATTTATGCTTAAGAAAACTAGTAATATTGATGATAGCTTAGCTTTGTTTAGCACATTCATGTAGCACTAGGTGGAATATACTTTTTCAAGCATTTTATGTGGATTACCTCATTTTACTCTCACACCAATCCTATGAAATATTTTATCCCCACTTTACACTTCATAAATTGGAAGCTTTGAAAGGTTAGTTAATTTATCTGAGTTACACAGCCAGTAACCTGCAAAGCCTGTATTTGAAGCCAGACTTCATGACTCTAGAACAGGGGTAGGAACGTGTAAGCCTCATGAAATCATTTGGTCTGGCCCTGCCAAAGTATTGGGGGTGAGTTAATTAAATGTTTGACCAAATATAGCAGGCTAGTTTTTAAGTTGATAATTTTGTATGGTCCGTGAATAATGTTATAAATATCCAAATGGCCCTTGACAGTAAAAAGGTTCCCCACTGCTACTCTAGAACATGCATTTTAATGTATCTTCTAGTCTATGTGGATTCAGGTAAGAAACTCTTAAAATCTTATTCTAGCATCTGGTTTGTTTATATCTCATGGAAACACTATCAATCTCAGGTACCTATTTTTTGTGTACTAACATTACATTTGGCTTTATATATTTTCCCTTTTACCAAATTTTGTCATTTACTAATTTTCATTAAGTGGTATGTATTTTAGTGTAGTGATTAGAGTAATGCTTGTAGCTGCTACATCTCTCATTGGCTTTACACAGAAGTTCATAGTTTGCTCACATAATTTTTCAGTGTTGGTATGCCTGGTTGGTGGGTTGCCTTCTTCATGGTGATTCAGGGACTTAGATTTACTTCATTGTGTGGCTTAGCCTTCCTTTAGGGCAGTGGTCGGCAAACTCATTAGTCAACAGAGCCAAATATCAACAGTAAAATGATTGAAATTTCTTTTGAGAGCTGAAAACCGACTTCTACGCATGGGCCACAAAGTTTCAATCGCACTGTATGTGCGTGCCCGCACGTGGTATTTTGTGGAAGAGCCACATTCAAGGGGCCAGAGAGCCGCATGTGGCTCGCGAGCCGCAGTTTGCTGACCACTGCTTTAAGGCTACACAGTCCTCTGTGTTCAGTGAGGACTGTGTTCAAATCTGTGTTCAAATGGAGAAGGAGAGGACAGAGTAGGCACACTTCTCAAATAATATGGTTGGAAAAGATGTGTCAGTTTTTTTGGCAAGAACCATTCACATGACCCTACCTGAGGTAAGAAGACTAAGGAATGTAGTGCTTGGCTTAACACCTGCTTCTTGGCAATAGTTATGTACTGTGAATGGGTGAACCAGAATCTGGTGGATAATCAACCATCCTTGACATGTTTGCTAACATATAGATGTCCTTTTAGTAAGAAGGTTGGGTATAAATGAATGGTAAAGTAAAGGTTCTGGAAATTGTTTAGCAGCTGTAAACTTGGAACCAGTATTCCCACCCAGTCCTCCAAAGCTTTGTACCTGTTGGGCCAAAGTCTCTGGATGCATTTGTATAGTTTTGTTACTGAGCCTCTGTCTTGATGTGTGATTAAGTTCAACTTTCCAGGTCTTGCCAGACAATCTGACTGTCCCTTACAGCCCTATTTCTGGAGTGCCAGACCACAGTTTCTGTCTTTACATCTGCTGTCTGGGCTGCTCCTTCAAAACTGGTGGAGCCCCCAGAACCCTAAAACTGATACCCACTTGACTGAGCACAGCCAATGCCTAGAGAATTGATGCCAGGGATCTCCTCTATTGCTTCCTAGGATGGAATTTCATTTGGTAGTCAGTAGTCTCTGATGAGATTTTGCTAGTTGGTTTTCCAAGGCCATGACTCTAACTCACAACAGTGGGGTGATCTCCCTTATATCTGTATCCAGTTTAATATATGGTCATCTAGCCCCATCCTCATTGAATGTACATTACCAATTAGAGAATGTCTATAAGCCTGACTCAGTTATTTTCTACTTCATGTGCCCGTTTCTGCTATTAGTATTAATACTTTGTCAAATTCCATATATCCCCAGCTGGTAATAAACCTGTTACCTCATTAACTCCAGGGCTGCTCCATTCATTATAAACTAGAGGCCCGATGCACAGATTCGTGCACTGGTGGGGTCCCTTGGCCTGGCTTGTGGGGATCAGGCCTAAACTCGCTCTCCAACATCCCCTGAGGGGTCCCGGATTGCAAGAGGGTGGTTCTCGGGTGACGCACCCCAGAATCGGGTTCCCTCTTCTCTTCTCCCAATATTATGCCACTTTCTCTCTGTATCTGTCTCATTTCTTTCATCTCACTTTACCCTAAGTTTGGCGCTAACTGGTGACTTGTGGGCATTCATCTGCAATATGCAATTGTTTAGCAAACAGGATTTACTTAGCCTGGAATCTAGTCGGCCTAGGGCAGGACCCTGCTCAATGTCAGGCTCCCGCCCAGGTGGAGTCCTGTGGCTGCGAGAACCTCCTTCTTCCCACCTGAACTGCTCCTTCACCTCCTTCCCTTCCCAGAGGTTGCCCTTTGGTGCTACTGTCCACCTGGAAGAAGGGAAGCTGCAGCCAGTTTCCCAGCTGAGAATGGTAGTGGGAAAATTTGCTGCCTCCACTGAAAATTGATATTAAGCAGATAGACTGGCCCGGGCGCCAGATCTTGGGGCCGCAGCCTGTAGGTCCTGCATGTCTCATCATTTAGCTAATTGAGTCAAAAAGTTTCCGTAAGGGCCAGACCCACAACCTTTGCAATGGGCTAGAGGCCCAGTGGGGAGCCAGACCTGAAGTGGGGAGCCAATGGGCTGGAGGCCCGGTACACAGATTCATGCACTGGTGGGGTCCCTCAGCCTGGCCTGTGGGGATCAGGCCAAAACCAGCTCTCCAACATCCCCAGAGGGGTCCCAGATTGCGAGAGGGCAGTTCTCGGGTGACATACCCTGGAATTGGGCTCCCTCCTCTCTGGTTCCGGGTACATCATCTAAGAACCACGGCTGCCAAGTCACCGCAGGTCAGCAGCTTCTGTGTTGAGCTTCTGCCCCCTGGTGGTCATTGCGCATCATAGTTATCGGTCGGCTGGTTGACCAGTCAACTGGTTGGCCTATCGCTTAGGCTTTTATATATATAGATGTTATATTCACCAGCCTTTGGTCCTCATATTACTCAAACCCAGAAAGATACTAACAGATCAGAAGAGAGACACACATCATAAGTCAGATCACCCAATACAAGGAGGTGGCCCAGGTCCATCTGAGGAATATGGCATAAATTTCACCTTCCTATAGGAACTTGGTATTCCCAATATGACAATCACAAGAGAGTAGATGAATCAAGTTCACTTAACCTTTTCACATATCTAAACTCCCCAGTTAGGTGGCATTAATATTCATGTATGGCTGGATATGTGATTTATATTTCTCCTATTTCCCAGACAAGAAGACAAAAATGAAGGAGAGAACCTGATCCAACTTATACAAACTTCTTTTAGACAGAATGTTTGAGCCAAGAAACAAAAAGTTCATGCTTTAATTAAAGAGCATAAAGGCAATATACACTAAAGAGGACTTGCCCCTTTGGATTCTCACCCTGCAGTGCAGGGCACAGCTTGAGAGATATTCATGCCTGGGTAGGGAACAAGTTGGTAGAAGCTGCCAACTTTGTGTGGATTTGCTTCATTTTTTGCTGTTTTGTCCTTTCTGCATGCAGAGTAGTGTCACAAAAGGGAATGGTTATTACTCAAATAAGTAGAACTTTGTTCTAGGCTTCAATGCATTATCCACTTGTATGGACCCTGAGCAAATTTCTGGACTTCAGTTGGTTCAACAATGAAAAATAATGGTAAAAGTGATGACACCAATATTCTAGCATTGGGTCACACCACTTGCTTAGGAACCTTCAGGATTCTTCCAAACCAAAGAAGAAGGCTTCATGGCTGAGAGATTCATTTTCCCTGAGCACCTCTGGCTTGCCAAGCAGACCCAGTGCTGAATTTTTGGTGATTTATTTGGTTCATACAGTGGTTTTAATGTTTGGAATTTGTATGATGTTAAGATCATGTTCTGTACTTTACTACAGACCTCACCATTCCACCATTTCATACTTTTCCAGGATAAGGGGCATTTTATTTTGTAATGTTTCATTTAAGGGATTTGTGTAAAATAAGTGTTTCCATGAACATATATAATACCTTGAGATATCATTTAAAGAGGGGTAGAGAGTAGAATTAATATTTATTGGGTAGATACTTCCTTTTAAACAATTTAAAAATATATATTTTTATTGATTTCAGAGAAAAAAGGAGAGGGAGAGAGAAATAGAAAACATCAATGATGAGAGAGAATCGTTGATGGCTGCCTCCTGGGGATCAAGCCGCAATCGGAGCGTGTGCCCTTAGGGCCTCCTGGTCAATGCTCAACCACTGAACCACACTGGCAAGTTTGGGTAGTTAATTTCTGTCAGGAACTTTGTGTGTTATTTCAACTTATACCCACGGAAACATTTTGAGTAGGGCAGTAACTTCCATTTTACAAATGAGAAGACCAATCCTATCTAATAAAGAGGGAATATGTTAATTGACCATCACTATGTCACAAAGATGGCTGCACCCACAGCTGAGGCCAAGTTCTCTTAAAGAGCCTTAAGGAGCAATCAGCAGGGACCTGGGGCTGTACCTTCTCCCGCCCCTGTGGGGCTTGACAGGGGACCTCAGGCTGCGCCCCCCCACCTGGAAGGGCTTGACAGGGACCTCAGGCCTCACTCCCTACCCCAGCGCCAGGCCAGGGGACCTGAGGCCACGCCCCCCGCCCAGCAGAGCTTGACAGGGGACCTCAAGGTGTGCTTCCTGTCCTGGTGCTGAGTTAGGGGTCCTCAGGCTGTGCCCCCCATCAGGTGGGGCTTGACAGGGGACCTCAGGCCACACCCCCGCCCCAGCACCAGGCCAGGGGACCTGAGGCTGCACCCCACTGCCTGACTGGGCTTGACAGGGGACCTTAGACCGTGCCCCCCACCCAGCAGGGCTTGACAGGGGATCTCAGGCTGTGTCCCCCACCTGGTGGGGCTTGACGGAGGACCTCAAAGCACTCCCCCTGCCCCAGTCTGGGCTGGGGGACCTCAGGCCACGCCCCCCCATCCTGGTGCCAGGCCAGGGGACCTGAAGCTACGGCCCCTATCCGGCAGGGCTTGACAAGGGTGGGACTGGCCGGGTCTGGATCTAGCCCAATGACGGGGGGGGGGGGGGAGGCGGCTGAGTCTGGGTCTCACGTGATTTTGAGGTGCATGTGGGTGGGCAGGGACTTGACTCTGGGTCCTGTGGTGTGCCCCAGACTCTGACAGGAGGAAGGTTTTCATATACATTTTACTAATTTTCTTTCATCTCTGACACTTCTATTATAGAGAAAAGGCAAATAGCAATATTAAATTATTTCCTCTAATTTCATGCACCGGGTCACTAGTATTGTATAAATAGCTCCTGTGTACTTAGCAGAACGGTATGTAGAAAGCAGGCTATGGCTCTCAGTTCTAGAACTTCTTCCTTTCAGTCTCTGGCTCCCAAGGTTTATGGGGACTACAGGCAGCAGCATGCCTCTGCTTGTTAAACAAAACCAGATAATAAATACTCATAATGTGATGAACAAAAAAGCCATTTTGAAACTAGGGCACGTGACTATGTGGCTTTCATTCTTTCATTCTTTCCTTGAACAAAACACCCACTGATTTCAAGGGCACTTGCAGATTGATAAAAAATGGTAAAGTTATCTGCTAGTCCTTGATTACTAGTTTGATATATATGAAATCCTATTTTCTGTTTTCCATGTACTGGCAATATAATAGGGATAGGTAATAATTTTGCTGTTTAACACAGTCATGTTTTTGCAGTGCATAGAAATACCTGCTGAGTTTTGCAGTGGAAAAGAACTAAGATTGATAAACACTAGAAACATGGATATTTACCTGTTATTATACTACCAATACTGCCATTTCTATCTTGCACAAAAAGGTACAGGTATGTGTATGTATTTATCTATATATATACTTTTATACCTTACATATTTCTGTCCATTACTTATACTTTCTAAGAAGCTGTGGAAGTAGTAATACAACATGATAGAAGCACTGTCATTATAAGATATAGAAAAGCAGCAAGAGATAAATGGCCTTGTTATTGATTCAAGTAAAGTAGAATGACCTTATGATTCAGATCTGATTGACTTAATGACTTCCTTTCATATGGTCAGTGTCAGAAGGCCATCGTAAAACAATCATTTGCCTTAAGGATGTTGTTACTTTTTAAAGGCTCCACTCCAACCTTACGGAATGTTAAAGCAGCAGCCCTGCCAACTGCATTTGTTGACTGTCAGGAAACCCATCTGTAAGCCAGGGATATGGCATCTGTGAAATGTGATTTTACTTTTACTGAGAATAGAGAAGTTGTATCCTTGGCATGGTCTGTTAGAGGATAGTGACAGTTGTGCCCTTTCTCTTAATCAGTTTCTACCAGAACTAAGAAAGGATCTAACTTGTCATGTATAGCACAGGGGAATACATAGTCAATAATATTATAATAACTTTGTATGGTGGCGGGTGGTTACTACACTTATGGTGATCATATCATAGGTATATAAAGGTTAAATCACTATGTTGTATACTTGAAACTAATATATTGTATATCAACTATACTTTACATTTTTTTAAAAAGGACTTAGCCTGTGCCCTATAATTTGGATGAAGAAATGTGGGGGCTGGAGTCTAACAAAGGCATTCAAAACAGGATTCCTTAACCCTTTTGATACCCTAGACCCATCTGCTGGCGGTTAAAATGTGTGGATGTCTTCTGAGTATGCTCTAAAGTCATAAAATAAAACATTTCTGTCTATAAGGGAAACCAATTATATTGAAATACAATTATAAAAATATATAAATAAATCTATGCTGAATAAATATATGTTTTCTGATTAATGAAACATTGAAAAGTTAAGCACTATTTTAAGATTTTTAGGAACAGTAATGTGGAAATATAAGTGACAAACTCACAAGTAATGTTAAGACTCCTGGTTGACAGTTTAAATTTCAGTTAAAAGTTACAGAAAATCTAATTTTTCCTAACACATTAACAAACTCCTGATTATTAGTTTTCAGTTTTATATGGTACTGGTTTTAGCTGTGCAGCTTATTAGTTAGATAATCATACACTTTACATAGTGTTCCCCTCGATATTTCCAGTATCCCACCTGTCACTACCCATAGGTATTGCAATATTATTGACTGTACTTCTTGTGTTGTACTTTACATCCTCATGACTATTTGTAACTGCCAATTAGTGCTTCTTAATTCTCTCACCTCTTTCACCCAGTTCGCCAGCTCCCCTGTGCCCAGGCAAACACCAGTTCCTTCTCTGTGTTTTGAGTCTGATTCAATTTTACTAGTATTTGTTTATTTATTTTATTCTTTATATTTCACATATAAGTGAAATCAAATGGTATCTGTCTTTCTCTAACTCATTACACTTCACATAATATCCTCTAGGTTCATCCATACTGTCACAGGTGGTAAGATTTCATTCTTTTTTTTTTTTAATGGCCGAGTAATATTTCATTGTATGTATGTGCTACCACCTTTTTATCCACTCATCTATTAATTGGCATTTTGGTTGCTTCCATAGCTTTTATTGTAAACTAGAAGCCCGATGCACGAAATTTGTACAAGAGTAGGCCTTCCTTCCCCTGGCTGCTGGCACTGGCTTCCCTCTGGCACCTGGGACCGGGGCTTCCCTCCAGCTGCCAGCAGGCACCCGGGACCCGGGCTTCTCTCGCAGCCATGGCTTCGTCCGGAAGGACATCTGGTCTAATTAGCATGTTATGTTTTTATTATTATAGATAATGCTGCAATGAACACAGGTCTACATATATTCTTTTGAATTAGTGATTTGGGTTTCTTTGGCTATATCCCCAGAAGGAGGACTGCTGGGCCATAAGGCAGATCCGTTTTTAATTTTTTGAGGAAACTCCACACTGTTTTCCTTAGTGGCTGCACCAGTCTGCATTTCCACCAAAAGAGCACAAGGCTTCTCTTTTCTCCATATCCTTGCCAACACTTGTCATTTGTGGACTTACGGATGATACCCATCCTTTTCTGTTGTTGTGTGTGTGTTTTTCATATACAATACATGTACTAGTACATTTTATTTATTTTTATTTATTGTTAACACTATTATAGGTATTCCCCATATTCCTCCCCTATACCCACCTCCACTCAGCCCCTGCTACCCCTCTTTCTGGCAATCACTGCACTGTGTTGTCTGTGTCCATGGGCTATGCATATATGTTCTTTGGCTATTTCTTCATCTTCGTTCATCCAGTTCCCCAACCCCCTCCACTCTGACATCTGTCAGTCTGTTTAGTGTATCCATGTATCCATGTGTCTGGTTCTGTTTTGTTCATTAGTTTCTTTGGTTTGTTAGATTCCACATATAAGTGAGATCATATGATATTTGTCTTAACTCTGTCCAGCTCATTTTGCTTAGCATAGTAGTCTCTAGGTCCATTCATGCTGTCATAAAAGATAAGAGTTCCTTCTTTTTTACAGCTGCATAGCATCCATTGTGTAAATATACCATAGCTTTTTATTCCACTCGTCCACTGATGGGTACTTGGGCTATTTCCAGATCTTGGCTATTGTAAATAAACATAGGAGTGCATATACTCTTTCTGATTGGTGTTTTAGGATTCTTAGGATATATTCCCAGAAATGGAATTGCTGGGTAATAAGGCAATTTCATTTTTAATATTTTGAGGAAACTCCATACTGTTTTTCCACAGTGGCTGCACCAATCTTCATTCCCACCAACAGTGCACGAGCGTTCTCTTTTCTCCACATCCTCGCCAACACTTGTTTTTTGTTGATTTATTGATGGTAGCCATTTGACAGATGTGAAGTGATATCTCATTGTAGTTTTAATTTGCAACTCTCTGATGATTAGTGACATTGAGCATCTATATATATAAAAGCCTAAGTGACCTTTGCAACCGAACGACCGGAATGACCGGTTGACCAATAGCTATGATGCTTACTGACTACCAGGGGGCAGATGCTCAACACAGGAGCTGCCGCGTGGTGGTCAGTGCACTCCCACAACCAACCTCCCACGGCCCTCCCCCCACTGGCCAACCTCCTGCAGCCCCTCCTCCCCTCCTCAGCCAGCTGGGCCCCTGGTAAGCCCTGATGGGGGGCTGGCCGGTCAACCTCCTGCGGTCCCTCCCCCTGGCCAGCCAACCTCCCGTGGCCTCTCCCCTCCCCAGCTGGCTGGCCCCCCATCAGCCCCAATGGGGGGGCCAGCCAGCCAACCTCCTGCTGCCCCTCCCCATGGCTGGCTGGTCCCCTGATAGGCCTTGATAGCCAGCCAGGCTGAGGGGCCCCACCCGTGCACAAATTCATGCACCAGGCCTCTAGTTTTTTCATATGTCTATTGGCCATTTGAATGTCCTCTTTGGAGAAGTCTTTGTTCAGATCCTTTGCCTATTTTTTGATTGGGTTGTTTGTCTTTCTGGTGTTGAGTTGTATATTTTGGAAATTAACCCCTTATCAGATGTATCATTGGGGAATATGTTCTCCAAAGGGTTCCCTTTTCATTTTGTTGATGGTTCCTTTTGCTGTGACCATGGACATTTGTGGTAGGGCTGGGTCTCAGAGATTTATCAGAGTGAGGCCAGCAGTGTTCATCAGGCCCAAACAAACCTATGGGCCATATGAAGGGGGGTTTCTGCACAGGATTGGTGGTGCTGGTCAGTTGTGCGTGAGTGGTGGGGGATGGGCCACCCAAGAGCCACAGAACTCAGTTCTTCCCAGAGTCTACAGTGAGGGCCACCAGGAACCAGGAGGTTGAGTTCACAGTTCTCCCCTGGGTGCCTAGTGCAGTGGTCGGCAAATCACGGCTCACGAGCCAAATGCGGCTCTTTGGCCCCTTGAGTGTGGCTCTTCCACAAAATACCACGTGTGGGCGCGCACGTACAGTGCAATTGAAACTTTGTGGCCCATGCGCAGAAGTCGGTTTTCAGCCTGGGTGAGTCTATTTTGAAGAAGTGGCATTAGAACACTCAAGGGGCCAAAGAGCCACATGTGGCTCGCGAGCCGTGGTTTGCCGACCACTGGCCTAGTGGATACCCTGTGGGGAGTTGGGATGCAGGTGCTGGTTGCTCTAGAAGTACATGTGCCTCTGCTCTGTCTTGGGACAAATCCCTGATTTTTAATTTTTGGGTTCCTTTGGATACCAGGTTAAGGAAATCTGCTTCAGAATGGGCAAGGAAAGATAATAAAGGGATGGGGCTATCACAATCACATCCATTTGGGGAATATTTGAAGATGAAAGAGAAATGGCACACATGTGTATATTGGCAGCATTTATAAATACGGACAGAGGCTTAACTGTTCTTCATGATTTTTAGAGGCATCTTTTATGATCTAGTATTCATTTTATTTTATTTTTTTTATGTTTTATTTGTTAATCCTCACCCAAAGATATTTTTCCATTGATTTTTTTTTTTTTTTTTTTTTTTACGGAGAATGGAAGAGAGAGGGAAAGACAGAGAGAAACAACTATGTGAGAGAAACCTATCGATTGGTTGCCTCCTGCACGAGCCCTGATCAGGGCCCAGGCCAGGGAGGAGCCTGCAACCAAGGTACATGCCCTTGACTGGAATTGAACCCAGGACCCTTTGATCTGCAGGCCAGCACCCTTTCCACTGAGCCAAACCACCTAGGGCATAATATTAATTTTATAAAAATTATTTAACTGAAGTTGAGCAATTCTTTTTCTTTCATTCCAGTTTCTTAAGGAGGTTTTAATTAAACACCACATCTGACACAATTCTAATTTAAAATGTTCTTGCTATTTACATATCTTCATACATATAGAGAGAAGTATCTGGAATAATGTTCATCAGTAGCTGGCAATGATTATTGCTGAGTGAATATTTGGACATTTATTTTTGTTTTCAAGAGTGTGTGAATTAAGTCTATTATTAAACATTTGGTATCAAAAGGAAGGAGGTATCTGACAATAGTTTTATAGTGAAAAGAGGAGACGGAAGTACCTCATGTAGAGAGGAAAAAAGCAATGGAAGAAAAGATATTGGGATTACAAGAAAGGATAAGTGGTGAAAAAAATTTGACAGTGGGCAGAGCAATGTCATCAACAGAGTACATACTAAAGGAGAGAGAACAATTATTTCTTGAGATGAGATCTAAGGCAGTATTGTCTTAAGACTCAGGACACTGGTCCTTCTGCCTGGGGCTCTCCCCATGCTTGAGGATCCTGTTTGGCTTTCCTCAGGCTACATTACTTCCGAAGGGCCCAGAGTTCATGGGGTCAAGGGGACATACAGCTACCTGACCAGGCTCCATTTCCGTAGAGGCTCTGAGCTGAGCCAAGGCTTACACACATATTTTGTTCAGGTCTGTCATTATAAGGTGGGCCCCATCGCTGGTGTGTGCTGACACATCTGGGCCTAAGAGGTGGCCAGGGATTTTGTTTTGGGGTAAGGTGTGGATAAACATGCAGGTTGACAGTCCAGAAGTGCATGCAAAAAGCTACTGGAACTTCAGGATGGATTTGGGAGTGAAGAGCAGAACAGGACAGACTATAGGATAGGGCTGGGAGCCTGGGGGCTCAGGGCTACTCTCCTCTTCTTTCCAGATTTTATTATAAAATGTGGAGGCGTCTGCATCTTCTACATTCAGCTAGGCCTGTTGAATCATTACAAATGTATACTTGTCAAGGTTGCAGGGTAGAACATTTATTTTAGTAGTTTGTTAGATGCATTGATATCTTTTAAATATATAAAATATGGAATATGGGTCTTCACTTCTACTTTTGCCCAAGGCCTCACAAATATGGGCCTGCTCTAGGCAAAGTGTGGCTCTGAAGAGAAAATGTGATGAATTCATGTTGGATTGCTTCAATAAGCTCAATAATTTTGGAGTCAGGCTCTTCTGTGGCTGGAGAAAAGGATTGGGCGGGGGGACGGGGAGGGGCGCGAGGAGTGAAGAGACCAAGGGGTAAAGGGAATTCGCTAGGAACTGGCAGGGCAAGCAGACGAGGAGCAGAACAGTAAAGGCATAGAATGTGAGACAATGTGGACTTCTTTGGACTTTCTCTGGTCATGTTTAGGGGCTAAGGAGTAAGGGGCACAATGCAGTTAGTCAGATTCTGTCATCTATTGTAGAGAGCGCCTGGGAAGGCACATGGGCATTTCTTTAAATTGTCAGCTGAATCCAGGGCGGTCAGCAAAGCCACGCCCTGGAAACACATTCTGCCAGAAGGCAGAAGTGTTATCAGCTTGACCTTCATTTCAGCCCAGGTGCCAGGGGGTGGGTTTTATTATGTAAATCCAGCCAAGCACCAGGAATGAATAGGAAAACTTCCTGGTATTTGGGGGTCTAAAATAAACATGCTGCATCGGCTCTGGGTCACTGTCTCTCCATCTGAAGAGGGCAGCGGTCCCACCCAGTCCCAGCTTTTTCCTTCTATCTCTGTGTCTTGTCTCTTTCATTTTTCTCAATCCCCAGCCGCCCCTACTCAGGAACTGGACCTGCTCTCTAGCCGTGCTGGACGGGGAAAAGAGAGAAATATTTACAATCTATCCATCCATTCAACACGTTTAGTGAGAACCTATGGCATGACAGACACCATTCTATGTATTGGGGATATCGTGGTAAATGCAACTGACAAAGCCTTGCTTTCCTGAAGCTAAAGTTTGCCTTTTTCAGAATTGCTAGGAATAATACAACTCCTCCCAATGGGATGCACAATAAGGATAGAAATCAAAGCACATGTAACTCTGACTCAGTAAATAATCACTCAATGTAAAATTACATTCCACTACTAGTGTCCTAAGTGACTAAACGCTGCTTAGCAGTACAGAGCCATAGTCACCATTTATTGTCTCTTTTGAAAAAGCATTTTACCCAGGCCATCTTTTAGCATTTTGCTTTCTACAGTTTTCCTCTCTTCTTCGGAATCGACAAAGAAGCAAGTTAAAGAAAACCTTCCTACGTATTTTCCACCACTGGCTTAATCAGTAACACGCATCTCAAAATCTGGCTGTTTGTCTAAGTGCTTGGGTGTGCGGCACTCCTTATTCACGTGTAAAAATGCAAGCTTATGACTGGCCTGCTTTTTCCCCGTTGACGTTAATTACTCACCTTCCACATACAAGTAGGAGAGAAGCCAGAGGCCACAGAATTCCCTGCTGAATTCCTGCTGTGGTCTGACGGGGGTGACTTGTCTTCACTTGTTTGTGTCATGGTATGATGATGATGATATTGAGTTAGTGTAGTTAACTGATTTCTTAGATGGGGCTTTTCAAACAGAGTGTATTATCAAGTACAATTACACCAAAGAGTGGCATGAAAAGGGCTATTAAAAAACTCAGTGATACATTTTGTAGTGTTATATGAAGACACAGGGCATTGACATTAACTATGTGATCTCAGGGTCTCAGTTTTTTTTTATTTATAAAATAAGAATAATATCTATGCCATAGAGTTTTTGTCATGATATATTTGATGTTTTTAAAGCACCTGGTTAATAAAACAGCACCTGGTATGTTGCTCTGCCGATATAGCTTGAAACATTATGTATGTTGCAATGAACACTGCTATTATTGAGCCAACAGAATTTATTGAGCATTTACTATAAGACAGTTACTGTGGTGTATCTGACAATATAACAATAGACAAAGACACTCATCTCACTGAGATTAAGTGTAGCAATTGCATGTAACAATTTTTGTGTGATTGTTTTCAGCACAATGATGTGATATTTTCCAGTGTTCCTTTTTTAAAATCTGCCCCTGATATAAACATTGAAGGGTATTATCAGAGTGCCTCCTATATAATAAATCTGTAATACGAATTTTCAAATGTATATATAACTATTGCAGCCATGGTTAGAATTTTAAAATGCCAGAAAGTATAATAGCTACCTATATGAGGGAAGACAGACTGTTTATTAACATAGGTCTCAAAGAATGCTCCAATGGCACTTGTTTTTAGAATATTGTCCAGAAAGGCTGTATGTAATAGGAAATACAGGGTGTTTGGAACAGACATGCTGTTTGGCAGAAAAGAAGGCAGGTCTCCTAAAGCTTTACTTCTTTTTGAGCTAAGGGTGGCAATTCTGGGCCATTTAAAAATGTTTCTTTTCCCAGCTTTATTGAGATATAATTGACATACCTATAACATTGTGTATGTTTAAGGTGTCCAACCTATTACAGGGCAGTAAGGAACTAGGAAAATTCCAGGGCAAGTGGAATAGGGAAACTGAGACAGGAAAGTTAAAACAAGGCCAAACAGTGTGGGCAGTTTGCAGCCAGCTTGTAAATAACAAGCCATTATCTTCCCCAGCCAGCAGTCTCAGGGCTTGGCAAGAGAAGGTGGCCAGGTGCTTCTCATGAATTCTGGGAAGGTCACAACAAAGTGAAAAAGGACCTTAAGAATTGATCTGTTCCAAATATTCAGCAGAGGAATTTTGAAGCCTATAGACAGGAGGGTGTATAACACCTTGGAACCCCACCAACTTGCTCTTCAGATTAGCTGAGAGCCTGTCTGCGCTTTGTAAGCCAGATGTATAGGTTTGCTTCTTTAATAAAGATAAATGCTTTAATAAATTGGCTTTATACAGCACAGTCAAGGTCTCTCATATAAATTCATTTACATGAGAAGACAAGGTTTGAGGTTGGAGACAGCCCTCTCTCACTGACTCAGGGGGCTGTCCAGTAACACCTCTCTGGTGTCAATGAGAGGTGCTTTTAAAAAAACCTATTGATATGAAGTAGTCCCATTTGTTTATTTTCTCCTTAGTTTTCTTTCCCCTAGGACAGTGGTCGGCAAACTGCGGCTCGCGAGCCACATGTGGCTCTTTGGCCCCTTGAGTGTGGCTCTTCCACAAAATACCACGTGCGGGCGTGCACGTACAGTGCGATTGAAACTTCGTGGCCCATGTGCAGAAGTTGGTTTTCGGCTCTCAAAAGAAATTTCAATCGTTGTACTGTTGATATTTGGTTCTGTTGACTAATGAGTTTGCCGACCACTGCCCTAGGAGATGCATCCACAAGCATCCTATATAATAAAAGGCTAATATGCTAAGTGTCTGGTCATCCAGTCATCCATTCAACCAGTCAAAGTGCAATATGCTAATGATATGCTAAGACTGCTCAACAGCTTGCTATGACGTTCACTGACCACCAGGGGGCAGACAGTTGCTTGGTCGACCAGTCACTATAATGTGCACTGACCACCAGGGGGCAAATGTTCCAACCATTAGGTTAGCTTGCTGCTGGGGTCTGGCCGATTGGGACTGAGCGAGACGAGCCGGACATGCCCTGGATCCCTCCTACGGTCCCTCCCCTGCTGGCCAACCTCCCATGTCCCTTCCCGGCCCTGATCGTGCACCAGTGGGGTCCCTCGGCCTGGCCTGAGCCCTCTTGCAATCCAGGACCCCTCAGGGGATGTCGGAAAGCCAGTTTTGGTTTGATCCTGCAGGCCAGACTGAGGGATCCCACTGGTACACAAATTCGTGCACTGGGCCTCTAGTATTGCTGTAAGAGATATCTGAGATTTTGCTGCCTATGGTTTCTTCTAAGATTTTTATGGTTTCATGTCTTATATTTAAGTCCTTTATCCATTTTGAGTTTATTTTTGTGTATGGTGTAAGGTGGTAGTCTAGTTTCATTGTTTTGCATGTATCTGTCCAATTTTCCTAACATCATTTATTGAAGAGACTGTCTTGACTCCATCATATGCTCTTGCCTCCTTTGTCAAATATTAATTGAGTGAAAAGGCTTGGGTCTGTTTCTGGGGTCTCTGTTCTGTTCCATTGAGCTATATGCCTGTTCTTGTGCCAGTACCAGGCAGTTTTGGTTATAATGGCTTTATAATATAGCTTGACATCTGGTATTGCGATCTCTCCAACTTTGTTCTTCTTTCTCAAGATTGCTGCAGTTATTCAGGATCTTTTTTGGTTCCATATGCATTTTTGGAGTATTTGGTCTAGATCTGTGAAATATGCAATTGGTATTTTAATACAAATTGCATTGAATCTATAGATTGCTTTGGGTAGCATGGACATTTTAATGATGTTAATCCTTCCAATCCATGAACATGGTATATTCTTTCACTTGCTTATATCTTCCTCTATCTCTTTTTTCAACATCCTGTAGTTTTCCAAATACAAGTATTTTACCTCCTTGGTTAAGTTTATTCCTAGGTATCTTAATTTTTTGTTGTAATGATAATGGGATTTTTTTTAGTTTCTCTTTCTGAGAATTCATTATTGATGTATAAAAATTCCATTGGTGTCTGGGTGTTAATTTTGTATCCTGCTACATTGCCAAATTAATTTATTAAATCTAGTAATTTTTTGGAGAAATCTTTAAGGTTTGCTCAAAGTCAATGATTATCAGAGAGATGCAAATTAAAATGACAATGAGGTATCACTTTACACCTATCAGAATGGCTGCCATCAACAAATCAACAAATGACAAGTGCTGGTGAGGTTGTGGAGAAAAGGGAACCCTAGTACACGGATGGTGGGAATGCAGTTTGGTGCAGCCATTATGGAAAACAGTATGGAGTTTCTTCAAAAAATTAACTGCCATTTGTCCCAGTAATCCCACTTCTAGGAATATATTCTAAGAGACCTAAAACACCAATCAGAAAGAATGCATGCACCCCTATGTTCATAGCAGTGCAATTTACAATACCTAAGATCTGGAAATAGCCCAAGTGCCCATCAGTAGATGAGTGGATAAAAAACTGTGGTACATTTACACTATGGAATACTATGCAGCTGAAAAAAAGAAGGATCTCTTACTCTTTGAGACAACATGGAGGGATCTGGAGAGTATTATGCTAAGCAAAATGAGGCAGTCAGATAAAGACAAGTATCACATGATCTTACTCATATGTGGAATCTAATGAACAAAATAAACTGATGAACAAAATAGACCCAGAGACACAGAAGCATAGAAGAGACTGGGAATCTCAGAGGAAAGGAGGGTGTGTGTGTGTGTGGGAAGAGATCAATCAAAGAACTTGTATGCATATATGCATAACCCATGGACACAGACAATAGGGTAGTGAAGGCCTGAGGATAAGGGTGGAGGTGGGCTAGAAGGGGTCAATGGGGGGGAAAAGGACATATTTAACACTATCAACAATAAAGTTTTTTTGTTTAAAAATGTGAAAGGATTAGTAATACAAATTGGTAACAACAAAATCGGCACAGAGATAGATGTAAATTACTGCATAGGGAATATTGTCAGTAATATTGTAATAATTATGTATGGTGCCAGGTGGGTACTGGAAATATTGGGGCAATACTTTGTTAAGTATATAATTATACACCTGAAATGAGTATAAAATAATATTGAATGTAAACTGTAATAGAAAACAATAAAAAAGTCTTAGGATAAGATTTATCTGTAAAGACAACCAAATTTGAAATGATGATTGTGGACAGCTTGGACAGTTCCATTCCCCACAGAGGGGATGTCCTATAGCCCAAAGTAGAAATAAAACTTCATTCATGTTTCCTTTTTGATATCAAATGCTCCCCAATCTTTCTAGTGTCTATATAGATAACTCTCTAAAGACTGACCTAGCTAGAAATAATTAAAAATAATCCTGCAGACTCAATTTAATACCTTTGAGGTTTACATGCAAATAAAATTTACATATAATTAAATCAGCAAATATTATTTGCAAAATTAGAGACTGAGAAATGTTTAGAGGATCATTTTTTAGTTGACACTCTTCTAGAAATTCAATTAAAAAGTACTTAAATAACTTTATAAGCAATATGTTTTTTAAGTATTAATACTGTTTCTATGCCTTACTATAATTAACACAAGAAGGTTAGTATATGAATTAACCTTTAAAAAGAGACAGTTTGTCATATGAGGATGAGTTGTGTTGTAAATTGCCAAAGAAAAAACTTGTTGACTTTGGCTCCACTCCACCAACTAGGGAAGAAAATGATACAATATTTTGGAACAAAACAGACTTTTAAACTTTATCTTAAAGTGAGTTTAGTGATTTAAGATTAATGTGTTTTAGAAATAAACTTATGATGAAAAAGACCCTACTTTTTGGCTCCCTTATGTATTTAATAGTTTGTTTAATGGATGTACCAGGACCTTTCTTCTCAGTGTTAAATGTTCCAACTTGGTAACCTTTCTAATAAGAATTCAGTTTAATTAGACCTGCTATATCATCTATGTTTAAACTGAAAATGTTTTTTAAATTATGGATGTCTGAACATATTCCATTCCAAGTTTGAAAATCTTGATAGTGCTCTACTCATTCAATAATACCCTACTGAATACTTGGTAAATGTCAAGTACTGAGCTAGGCACTTTTCAAAGTTATTAAAGAAGTATGAGTTATATTTCTTGTCCTTGAAGACTTCAAGGGGAGGAGGAGAAGTGACATGGAACAGTTAGAGAACAACATAAGGCAGAATATAGTTAAGTGTCCAGATGCCTCATATAGAAGATACATAATATGGGAGGTCAGGAAGAAGGCAATGGTATGTCCATTACAGAATATTTTGTGAAATTTGTATGAAAAGTATGACTTGACATAGATCATGAAGGTTGAATAGGAAATGGATGTACACTATAACTTAGTAAAAACTGCATATTTTTGCCTCTATGAAATCATTTGAGGCTACTATAATAATGTAATGGAGCCCTGGATGGTGTGGCTCAGTTGGTTGAGCATCATCCTGAGCGTGGAGAGGTTGCTGGTTTGATTTTCAGTCAGGGTACATGCCTGAGTTGGGGGCTAAATTCCTAGTAGGGGGCATGCAGGAGACAGCCAATCAATAGTTCCCTCCCATCGATGTTTCTCTCTCCCTCTCTCTCTTAAAAAAATCAATAAAAACATATTATAAAATATAATAATGTAGTGGAGAGCACATTGAATTATGAGGCATGAGGACATGTATTTATCAAGATTCTGCAATGAACCAGCGATGGGACCAAATTAGTCTCTTTGGCTTCTCAAAATACACTGCACTCAAGCAGCAGGATATTGGCCCATATTTACAATCAAGCTCACAGAATACCTTAGGCCTTACCCATCACCCCGTTTGCATAGCTTTAATAAAGGATACAGAATAGGCAACAATGTAGCGTGCATGGCAGCAACCTAGTGGAGGTCTTGGTATCTTTAAGGCCCAGTTTGCAGATGTCCCAGGTACTCCTCACTTGTGATGAATGTGGTCGCAAAAGACAAGATTGGATGAGTGCAGACCATCTCAGTTCAGGAAAGCCCCAGCTCGGAGGTCTCTTCAACAAGGAATATTCAGTCAAGGATAAAATCCTCAGCTGTGATATATGATGCAACGTGGAGCCGAGGCAGCCCTTGGTGCATGTTGCAGTGACAAGGCAGCAGCATTTGGGGAGATGACGTCCTTGGAGGTGACCAGGGCTACCATGGGGTGATATTAGCAGAGCTATACATCTCAGATGAAGAGGGAAATAATGCTATGGGTGATGGAACCAAGGAGAAACCTTTCTAAGTAGGTCTAAAGGCTTTGATGACAGTGGGAAAAGAACGATTTTCTACTGTTTACATAGGTTCACAAAAAGAAAATTAGAGTTGGGATGTTATTTCTAAATCTCAGATGAAAAACACTAAGAAAATGTGGCCCAGGGAACAAATGAAAAGTGAATTCCAGGAAAAGCAAGAGGCAGAATACAATTTGAGAAGAGGAAAGAACCTGGAAGAAGCTAGGAAGATTACCATTAAAAATGATCCACATCTTCCTGAGCCAAATGTGTGAAGATTCATTCATTAGAAGGGTAGAGAGGCCAAAGAGTAAAGGTATTTGGCTGGTTCTGCACACTGCATAGCCAAGGAAATAATTCAGTTTCTGGTGTTGCGGGATGGTACAGGGTACCTCAGTGTGTCTTGTCAGATGATTTGTGTCAGTGTTACAATGGAGTAGTCTTGCCCACTGAGAGTAGTGTTGCAGTGTATGGAATGCTCAACCTTACCCCAAAGGGCAGGCAGGCTCCCAGGGGCCATGAGCGGAGTTGTGACTTCTGGGGACTGATTGGGATAGCTCCTGCTAGAGGAGTTGATAACTTGATCAATGAAGAGTCTGACATTGATGTCCAGCTCAACAACAGACACATGATGATCTGAGGAGAACACATGTCCAAAATCCTGAAAGCACCTTCTGTGTCATCAGGTGCTTTAGAGATAACTTATTTGATAGCGGGTACTGTGAAGTTAGTCCTCCAACGTTAGTGCTAACACAAGTAGAAGGTGGTGCTACACTCTTCAAGCTCAACTATTGGGGAAGAGGCTTTTTTTTTTTTTTTTACTCAGTCCTCTCAGTTGAACCTGGAGACCTGCATTCCAGCTCTGGGAGATGCTTTTTGTATTGCATTCCAGAACATGAAGGCACCTGGCTGAATACACTCATGGAAAGGCCGAATGCCCTTTCCTGACCTTCAGTGAACTGGTTTGTGATGTGGTATATAGAGTCTTGAAATCACCTGTGGCAGGATGACCTCAACCCGAACTTCAGGACCCCCAAACTACCTTTCAAGCAGATGAACTATTCAGCTGCTATTGTGTGGCTAAAAGAACACAACATAAAGAAAGGAGACGGAACTTCTATAAATTTGGAGAGGATATCCCAGAAGCTCCTGAGAGACTGACACAGACACCGTTAATGAGCCCGTCTTGCTGTGTCGACTTCCTGTAGTGATCTTTCTGTATGCAGTGATGTCCTGAGGATTCCACCTTACCCATTCTGTCAATGTGTTGATGCCCACATGTTGGTGAGATTGTGGGAGGCTCAGTGCGTATTTGGGATAGTGAAGAAATGCAGGCAGGTTATAAAAGGGAAGGAATTGACCCCACACATTATTATTGGTAAACAGATCGGAGAAAATATGGTACCTGTCCCTATGTGGAGGATATTGCTTGGGCTTGGAACAGTTCATAACCTGGACTCTGAATAGCTATCACATCCGAGATGTATGCTTATATCCTCACTTTGTCCAGCGCTCCAAGCCATAACTGATCCCTCCTGTAGCACTAAGGTCAGAACTCAGTTCATGAGAGCAACAGACTTTCTCTTTAAGAAGAACTAAATGCCAAGATCTTCCCTTTTTTATTCCATGGGGATATACCTGGTTCTGTTTTCTCTTCCTGCTATCACAAAAAGCAATCCAAAACACTGAAAATATAGTAACATTGATGTTGTCATTTTAAGAAAATATATCGATTACAAAATTTGGGATGTAACTCTGCTGTTATGAATACATTTCAGGATTCTGTCTAATTATAGGTTATAATCTTTGTGCCATATCTATCATATATATAATAATATTTTTAATTATGGTCTAAGATATTCGAGTTAAGCTTTCTGTCCTTTGAAGTATAACTAAAATTCTTTAATTTGTATCATTTATTTCTATCAGTCAGTTAAACATCTTGGGAAGATTGACACTATGGTATAAAATTTTTCTAGTATTAGAACAGAGTATAATTCAACAATAGACACTGGAATCAAATGAATAGTCCCTTGCACCAGTTATAAATCATTTCTAAATCTGTGTAGCTGCTTATAATTCTGAGGAATACAACTTGATATGGAAGAATTTATAAAAATGGAATTGCCTTAATTTGAATAACAAAATTTTTTTCCAGTAGTTCAATGAACAGCATCCTTCCTAGCATTAATTCAAGCTAAAGGCAGACTGATCTTCCCTCTTTCTGGTAGTTCCTAAATAAGTAAGAATAAATACGTTCCAAAGAATTTGCAGCCAGAATCTTAATGGCAACTGTAAGTGACAGTCATCCCCACTGTGCCTTTGGATCTAATCTATACTACCTTATTAGCTCTCAGCAGGCTCATTGAATGGCTTCGTTTCAGATTTGGTTAATTTCTTCCCCCAAATGCATGTCATGTATTCTCGGGCTGTATTCCCAGCAATCAATAATTGGACATATGTAAAAAAATCCTCAGCTGTCCTTGAGGCAAGAGCAAAGATTACAAATCAGCTGTTGACCTTTTTCTTCCAGTTGCATCTTCTTTACCTATAAAATAAGGGACTAATTTATGAGCCTTTATTTAAAAAAAAAAAGCATGGTTTAAATTCTATTATCATTTACTAGGTGTATGAATTTGGACAAGTTGTTTATAGCCTCTATGAATCTCCATTTCTTTGGTGGCAAAATAAGTATGAAAATATCTATCACTTAGTTTTGTTATATGGTGTAAGTAGTCTAAAATACATTTGACAGGATATGGAGACTCATACTATCTAATCTAATAATAGACAAATATGCAAATTGACCGCACCTTCGCTACACCTAAGCCACGCCCACCAGCCAAGCCACGCCCACCAACCAATCAGGACGAGTATGCAAATTGCCCCAACAAAGATGGCGGCTAATTTGCATATCAAGACTGTTGAAAGAAGCCAAGAGCTGCAAAGGGGAGTAAAGCTTCGAAGAAGCAAGCAAGCCAGGGGGGCGGGGGGAGGAGAAGGGAGGAGCGAAGTCAGGGCCGGGGGCGAAGGGAAACGAAGGCGGGCTGGAGGAGAAGGCGGGGCCGGCGGCAAGGGCGGAGCGGAGGCGGGGCCGGGGCCGAAGGGAAACGCGGGCAGGCTGGAGGAGAAGGCGAGGTGGGCGGCAAGGGCGGGGTGGAGGCGGGGCCGGGGGCGAAGGGAAACGCGGGCGGGCTGGAGGAGAAGGCAGGGCCGGCGGCAAGGGCGGAGCGGAGGCGGGGCCGGGGGTGAAGGGAAACGAGGGCGGGCTGGAGGAGAAGGCGGGGCCGGCGGCAAGGGCGGAGCGGAGGCGGGGCCGGGGGCGAAGGGAAACGCCGGCGGGCTGGAGGAGAAGGTGAGGCGGGTGATAAAGGCGGGGCGGAGGCGGGGCCGGGGTGAAGGGAAACGCGGGCGGGCTGGAGAAGGTGAGGCGGGTGATAAAGGCGGGGTGGAGGCGGGGCCGGGGGTGAAGGGAAACGCGGGCGGGCTGGAGGAGAAGGTGAGGCGGGTGATAAAGGCGGGGCGGAGGCGGGGCCGGGGGCGGAGGCGGGGCCGGGGCCGAAGGGAAACGCGGGCAGGTTGGAGGAGAAGGTGAGGCGGGTGATAAAGGCGGGGCGGAGGCGGGGCCGGGGGCGGAGGGAAACGCGGGCGGGCGGAGGAGAAGGCGAGGCGGGAGGCAAGGGCGGGCCGGAGGCGGGGCTGGGGGCGAAGGGAAACGCGGGCGGGCGGGCGGAGGAGAAGGCGAGGCGGGAGACAAGGGCGGGGCGGAGGCGGGGCGGGGGCGAAGGGAAACGCGGGCGGGCGGAGGAGAAGGCGAGGCGGGTGGCAAGGGAGGAACGGAGGCGGGGTAGAGTGCAGCAGGAAATCCCATTGCAGGAATTTTCCTGCAACGGGAAAGCTAGTTTTAATATAGAACATAAATTTTGTATTTCTCCTCTTTCTTTGTAGCACTGGAAGGATTATTCTTGGCTTCATTTTTACTCTGGATATAATGGACCATTAGGGTCTGTTGTAAAAAAAATTTAGAAGGGAAATGGGTTTTTAAGATAAACTAGAAAGGCCCTGGCTGAGTAGCTCAGTTGGTTAGAGCATCATCCCAATATATCAAGATTACTGGTTTGATACCCTGTCAGGGCACATACAAGAATCAACCAAGGAATGTATAGATGAGTGGAACAACAAATCAGTGTTTCTTTCTTTCCCTCTCTCTCTCCCCTTCCTTTCTCTCTAATATTACTACTACTACTACTACTACTACTACTACTACTACTACTACTGCAACAAGATAAACTAGAAAAAAAGAGAGTCTTTGGAGGGTGGGAAGATTTCCTTGAGACAAAAAATGGGTTGGAGAAACCAGAGAGTAAGGATGAAAATATAGGTTGCTAGGCTCTATAAGAGTCTGGGAATTGATGTTGGGAAAGTGGCCTGAGTAGGTGCACACCCATAATCTACAAAGAGCTGGGTGACACCTGTCAGCCTCCTAAGACTTTGCTTGGTCCCTCTGGTAAACTATTGGGAAAGCTCCGATGCAGTTTTCCAGAAAAGGGGAGATAGTTTCTGGATCACTGTATTTGGGAGGCCTGGTCCATGGTGGAGACAGTAGTCCTTTTTTCTCTCTTTGTTTTTTTCCAGCCCTAGGAGGTTGTGATCACTCTATGATCTGGCCACTTCAATTGCCGTGACACTCAGAATTCCTTTCTGCTACTGAATTTATTGTGGAGAAATTTCCAATGATTACTGAATTGTCTAAAATGATTAAATTGGCCAATTTACAAGTACCAATTCAGTAACTTATTAGATTTTCTTGAGATGAAAAAAATGCTCAGGAAAAAAAGAAAAAAATGCTCAGTAACTTATTAAGTAAGACAAAGGAAGGGTAAGGATGATGTTTTATCTTTATTCCTTCACTAAAACATCTATCATCACAATTATTATAGAAACAAAATATATTTTCTATAGTAAATGTTAACTTTTTTTTTAGTTTCTTCTGGTTTAAATGGTCTCTTTTATTTCTTTTTAAATTTATCTTTATTGTTGAAATTCTTACAGATGTCTCCCTTTTTTTCCCAATTGACCCCTTCCACCCTCTCCCACCCCCTCCCCAGGCCTTTGCCACCCTATTGTCTGTGTCCATGGGTTAGGCAAATATACGTATAAGTTGTTAACGTCTCCCCCACTCCTTTCCCTCTGAGATTTGTCCGTCTGTTGCATGCTTCCATGTCTCTGGATCTATTTTATTCATCAGTTTATTTTGTTCATTAGATTTTACATATAAGTGAGATCATGTGATACTTGTCTTTCTCTGACTGGCTTATTTTCCTTGGCATAATACTCTCCAGGTCCCTTGGTGCTGTTTCAAAGGATAAGATACCTTTTTTTTTATAGCTGCATATTATTCCATTGTGTAAATGTCCACAGCTTTTTTATCCACTCATCTACTGGTGGGCATTTGGGCTGTTTCCAGATCTTAGTTATTGTAAATAACGCTGCTATGAACATAGGGGTGCATATATTCTTTCAGATTTGGCTCAGAAAACTACAAGACACTGAAAAAAGAAATAGATGAAGACACAAACAAATGGAAGAATATATCATGTTCATGGATTGGAAAAATTAATATCATTAAAATGTGTATACTATCCAAAGCAATCTATAGACTCAACACAATCCCTATTGAAATACCAATGCATATTTCACAGATCTAGAACTAACACTCCAAAATTTACATGGAACCAAAAAGACCTGAAATAGCCACAGTAATCTAGAGAAAGATGAACAAAGTAGGAGGGATTACAATACTGGATATCAAATTATACTACAAAGTCATTGTAATCAAAACAGCCTGATACTGGCACACAAATAGGCATATAGATCAATGAAACAGAACAGAGATCCCAGAAATCAACCCAAGCCATTACGCTCAATTAATAAGTGACAAAGGAGGAAAGAACATAAATGGAGTCAAGACAGTCTCTTCAATAAATGGTATTGGGGAAATTAAACAGGTACATGCAAAAAAAAAAAAAAAAAAAAAAGAAACTAGACCATCAACTTATACCATGCATAAGAATAAACTAAAAATGGATAAAATACTTAAGTGTAAGTTTCTCTTTTGGTTTTCTTTCACTCCCGTTAAGGGAAATATGTAAAATAAAATGATGTAAACAATTTAATGGACTGTTTTGGCTCTTATGTAGTTTAGTCAATATAAAGATAATTTTTACCTCATTCATTTGTTTGTATGGAAATGTATACCTTTGAATTTGGATAGTCTAGTGTGTTTTGTCAGAATTGTCGATTTTAATTCTGGAGCATTTTGTATATCAGTCAGCTATTGTAGCAATAAAACTGTATAACAAATAACTTTTAAAAAGCTTACAAGCTGCCCTGGCCAGTGTGGCTTGGTTGGTTTGAGTGTTGCCCCATGCACTGGAAAGTCATGGGTTCAATTCCAGGTCAGGGCACATAACTAGGCTGAGGGTTCCATCTTGGGCCCTGGCTGGGGCATGTGAGGGGGTAGCCAATCAATGTTTCTCTGTTGCACTGATGTTTTTCTTCCCCCCCAAAAAAAAATAAAAAAAAAAGGTCAATGAATGTGTCCTTGGGCAAGGATTAAAAACAAAACTTACAAGTTGTTAACAGTTTATAATAATAGACATTTATTTTTGTGGCTCCCAAGTCTTATGGGTTGGCGAGGCTCATGCTGGGTTTAGTTCTGGACTCATTCTGGAATGAGTAACTATTAGGGGCATGCTTTTCTCATCATGATGGCAGATATGCTACTAGTGGAACCAACTTATGTAGGCATGTTTAAAGCCTCTACTCAGACAAAATGATTTTGCGAGCCTTATATGGCCCGCAGGCCAGATGTTTCCCACTCCTGCTCTAACTGGATGTTCAACGAAGTCATATAGCAAAGTCAGTGTTAAGTATTATTCTCTAGCAGAGAGGGGATGAGGAATTGCAAACAATCCTTTCTTTTGGGGTAGAGGAGTATGGGTGTTAGGGCTTTTTAAGGAGCTGTCAGCTAAATCCAATCATCATGGCCTGATCTGGGCATTACCTGGGTGGACTAAGAAAGAATTTGGTATTTTTTCCTCCGAGGCACATTCTATTTCTAATGCATTAGTGTGTGTGCACGTGCATGTACACACACACACACACACACACACACACACACACACACACAAACTAGCATGGGGCATTTTAAATGCCTAGGCTAATAATAATCTCATTTTATCATTAGGCCTTGATGCTCAATCCAAAGAGATTCGCAGGAAATATATCAGCAAAATACAAAGAACAGAGGTGTCCTGTTTTTCTAAAATGCTTCTACTTTTACATTCCCAACTTCTTGTATCCCATGCCCAGTTGTACAATATTAATATGGTAACAGCCTCCCAGACTCAATCACCACCAGTAGCAGCCTCTGTCAATCATTTTCTTGTTTGTTCTTGGTTGGAAGAGCAGTTACATCACATACTTAGACTAACAACAGAATAAATACAGTCATTTGTGTGTCATTATTTTATTTATTTTCTTTCCTTTTTATTGAATTTACTAGGAGCCCGTTGCATGAAGTTTCGTGCAATAGACTTTCCTTCACCTGGCTGCCAGCACCAGTTTTCCACCAGCAGCAGTTTTCCTCTGGCCACCCGCCGATCAGAGCGCCTCCAGCCAGCACGATTGGCCACCCCGAGAGGAACTCCGATCGAGAGGAACTCCGATCGGCGGGTGGCCAGAGGAAAACTGCTGCTGGCGGAAAACTGGTCCTTGGCAGCCACGCAATCGGCCACCCCGAGTTCTGCCACCAGCCTCTCCCGCCGGCCCCATGGGTCCTTCCGCAGCCGTTTAGGCCGGTGGGAGGAGCGGGGGGCGGGAACTCGCGAGTTCCCGCCCCCCGCTCCAACCACCAGCCAATCGGCCACCTTGAGTCCCGCCCCGCGCCTCTAGTTGGCCCAATCATGGGCGTAGCAGAGTGATGCAATTTGCATATTACCTTTTTATTATGTAGGATTGGAGTGACACTGATAACAAAATTATACAGGTTTCAGTTGCACAATTCTACAACACATCATTTATACACTGTATTATGTGTTTACCACCCCAAGTTAAGTCGCTGTCTATTACCATTTATCCCCCTGTACCCTCCTCCACCTCTCCCCTTGGTAATCACCACATTGTTGTCTGTTTCCATGATTTTTTTTCCTCTTTTTTTTCTATCTTGGTCAATCTCTCTACCCTACACCCAGACCCCACCCTTATTTCTATAAAAACAATAAAATCAATCAGGTTAACTCTTAGAGCTATTGGTCAAAAATTGTAGATGCTTTTGTTGTTTTATCAGTAAAGCACCAGTCTCTGAAATTCTTTATGTTGACTGCATTTTTAGGATTGAATGCTGAATCCAATAATTACTGTGAATAACTGATTTGTTTTTGGATTAAAACTTTACCACTATTTACAATCAATTCAAAGTTAGCACAAACTAGAATCCCCTTCTACTGGCCCATTTAGTTATTTCTGTTATAATAAACTAGAGGCCTGGTGCATGAAATTCATGCACTTTGGTGGGGGGCGGGCAACCCAGCCTGCACCCTCTCACAGTCCAGGAGCCCTTGGGGGATGTCTGACTGATGGCTAGCGGGCCTAAGCTGGCAGTCGGACATCCCTAGCACTGTCATGGAGGTGGGAGAGGCTCCCGCCACCACCACTGCACTCCCAGCCATGAGTCTGGCTTCTGGCTGAGTGGCACTCCCCTTATGGGAGTGCACTGACCACCAGGGGGCAGCTCGTGCATTGAACATCTGACCCCTGGTGGTCAGTGCGTGTCATAGTGACCGGTTGTTCTGCCATTTGGTCTATTTGCATATTAACCTTTTAATATGTAGGATAGTCCTTTGATTAAAGGTAAGTCTCCTCCTGTTTATATGGCAGGTATTTGGGATTATTTTATACTAGAGGCCTGGTGCACGAATTTATACTAGAGGCCTGGTGCACCAGTGGGGTCCCTTGACCTGGTCTGTGGGATCGGGCTGAAACCGGCTCTCTGACATCCCCTGAGGGGTCCTGGATTGCGAGGGGGTGCAGGACACACCGAGGGACCCCACCAGTGCATGATTGAAGCCGGGGAGGGATGCGGGAGGTTGGCCAGCTGGGGAGGGACCATGGGAGGGCTCCAGGGCGTGTCTGGCCTGTCTCGCTCAGTCCAGATCAGCCAGACGCCAGCAGCAAGCTAACCTACTGGTCGGAGCATCTGCCCCCTGGTTGTCAGTGCACATCATAGCTAGCAGTTGAGTGGCCTTAGCATATCATTAGCATATTACGCTTTGATTGGTTGAATGAATGACCAGACACTTAGCATATTAGGCTTTTATTATGTAGGATTTTGACATCCTCATAAAAGGAACCCCAAAGCTTCATGGTCTGTTGAGAAGGGAGTAAGTGAAATCCTTAGATATTCATTTGACATCCATGCCTAAAGGAGACTTATTTGCTACAGTGATGTACAGGAGTTGGAAACTCAGTAGTACAAGAAGTGAGTTTTTTGTGAATCCCAAACCTCAAGTCTAATGCAGTTCTAAATATATTAGAATTGTTTGTGTCACTGTGTCATAGTCATGCTGCTGCTGCTGTGGACACATTAGGCCAATGGTGCAACAGACCTTGGCTACTAGCAATGCTGCCGGTTGCCAGAAAGACTTCAGAGAGCCAGGATTTGCAGTGGAACAGGACTGGGTTGGTTGCCATTGGTTTGTACTTCTAGACCTTGTCTCTGAATGTGTTTTCTGGAACTCTGGGGCATTCACTCTCATTGCTATCTATCTCTTAAAAATAGTCTCTATTAGGGAGCTGGATTACTCTGACTTCAGTTCTCTTAAAAAATTTGCTCCCAAAGTGAACCTTGAATTAACTAAGCTCATTTGCCCAGCTCAGGCTTGACTCCAAATGTTTTCTATTCAACTGAAAGATAAGCCAAGGCTTGCTTTCAGAGAATCCAGAGGGCAGAGTTTTGTTTTTGTTTTTTTTTTTCTCCCTATTTATTTGAAAGGTGCATTTGAGGTGGCTTGGAAAATTTCAGACCAGTGAGGAGAAATTATAGACAGGGATATTTCACTTTAATATTAAAGTTTTTCTGAAACCGGTTTGGCTCAGTGGATAGAGTGTCGGCCTGCGGACTCAAGGGCCCCAGGTTCGATTCCGATCAAGGGCATGTACCTTGGTTGTGGGCACATCCCCAGTAGGGGGTGTGCAAGAGGCAGCTGATCGATGTTTCTCTCTCATCGATGTTTCTAACTCTCTATCCCTCTCTCTTCCTCTCTGTAAAAAACCAATAAAAAAAAAAAATATATATATATATATATATATATATATATATATATATATATATATATATAAAATAAAGTTTTTCTTAACTATTGGGACAACCTAACAATTAGATTGTTGAGAGCAATTGGCTACTCATTACAATTTTCCATAATTGTAGCACTAAACTGTTTTCATACTGAACTGAGCTATATCATTCTCTGAGTTTGAATCTTAAACTAATTTTACCCAAGCATTTCCCTGTGAGAGCAGAAGAGCACATTCTAAACCTCAAGACACAAACCTTCAGAGCAACGTCTTGTCAGCCAATAGAAGTGCAGCTGCTGGTCCAGGCTGGTGGGACACTGGGGTCTGTTCGCTTGGTACTTTTCAGGACAGTCTGCTCAGGATTGCAGACCTCTCATCCTCTTTGTGGCTCTGTGGTTCTGCCTTCCTTCTAGGTGTTAATCCCAGATGGTACAGTGGAGGGCACTGAGCTGCCAGGTTAGTCAGATCTGCGATTTAGTTCTGACTCTGCCACTTATTAGAACAGGAGCAAGACATGTAGCCTCTTTTTACAACCCAGAGGCTGGTTCACTTCTCGCTCTAGTAATTTGTGATCTATATGAACAAGCTTGAAGATGACTTAGGAAGAGAAAGAATAGCTTCTAGTTGCTCTGTTTATTTCCCCCATTCTATCCTTTGTTTCCCTACAATGATTTTCAAAAGAACAAAGGTTGTTAAGGCAGGTGACCTAGTTTTCTTTCTTGGATGCAACAGCCTCCTAAATGGTCGCTCTGTATCCCATTTTTCCCTCTGTAGTCTCTTCTATTGTATTTAGAAGGATCCTCCAAAAATGGAAATCTTCTCTTTGATTGTCTACTTCAAAGCTTTGATAGTTTTCATTACCGTAGAGATGGAGTTCACATTTCTTTTAAAAAATCTTTATTGATGAAAGTATTACAGATGTCCACCTTTTTCCCCATTGACCCCTCCTAGCCCACCTTCACTACACTATTGTCTGTGTCATGGCTTATGCATATATGCATACAAGTTCTTTGGTTGATCTCTTCCCATCCACCCTCCCACCCCCACCTACCCCCCCCCCCAAAGATTCACATTTCTTACCATAGTTTACAAAGATACCCAACAATTTTATTCTATCTACTAGAGGCCTGGTGCATTAAATTCATGCATGGTGTGTGTGTGTGGGGGGATCCCTCAGCCTGGCCTGCATTCTCTCCAATCTGGGACCCCTCGGGGGATGTCCGACTGTCGGTTTAGGCCCGATCCCGCAGTCAGACATCCTTCTCGCAATCTGGGACCACTGGCTCCTAACCACTCACCTGCCTGCTGGCCTGGTTGCCCCAAACTGCCTCTGCCTACTGGCCTGATCACTCCTAACCACCTTCGCCTGTCGGCCTGATCGCCCCTAATCACCTTTGCCTGCCGGCCTGATGGCTCCCCAACTGGCCCCCCTGCCGGCCTGATCCCCCTAACTGCTCTCCCCTGCTAGCCTGTTCACCCCTAACCACCTCTGCCTGGCCCCGCCACCATGGCTTTGTTTGGAAGGACGTCTGGAAGGTCTCCGGAAAGTCTCCTGGTCTAATTAGCATATTAGTCTTTTATTAGTATAGATGTTATCCCAATAAATTTAATAAAAATTGTCTGCAAATTATGCTTACCGAAGTGAACCACTTATCAATTTTATTTTAATCATCACTATTGATGTACCCTGTAGGTGTAAAATTTGGCTTCTACACTGTCAGCATTTCTTAGGGGCCAGACTTCAGAGACTTCATAGATAGTTCTGAGGTCTTTGGCCTTGCTCTGAAGTTACTGGCTGCCCAAGTTATTACTCAAGGTGGTGAATTTTTCTACATTGTCTTGGTCTTTTTTCTGGATCATTTTTATTCAGTTCCTCATTTAGCCTGTGACAATGGCCACATATTGTTGGCTTTATAGCTTTCATAAGTTTTCTTGAAGGGGTAGGAAATTTGGAAAGGCTCCTTTACTTGAACTCCCTTAAAGACATCTTTTCACCCCCATGGATGTCTTTAGTACCTGGAAGGACAACAGAGTGAGTGCAGAAGGACATTGGTTTGTGGGGAAATGGCTGGGATGAAAGGGAAGTCTTCATGAGAAAAAGTATGGGTTGAGGATGGAATCTGCCAGGCAAGACCAGGGAGTCTTGGGCATATGCCACTAAAGAAGAGGAGGAGAAGTTTGGGTGTGGTCCTTTCATCCTGGACACTGGATCTGGGTTAACAGGGCTTCTTCCTCTTTTACCTTCTTTTGGTGAATGGGGTTGGTTGTTACATAACTGTGCTAGGAGTTTGAGGTTTCCTGGTCATCTTCACCATGTCAAAACTTCCCAAGGCCCTACCCTAGGCCTCCTGAACATATGCTTTTCTCTAGGACAATGAGGGGCCACACCCCCTAGGCTTTAATTAATCAGGAAGTTTCTCCTCCAGCTAATGGTAGCTCTGGGAGAGAAACTTAGACATCATAAAGCACCATCCTGACACTTCCTTGGGGAGGGGTGAGGAGGCCAAGATACTTTGATAAGAGAAAGGGGGCATTTCTTTAGCACTCCTAAGCCTTCTCAAACTTATTGACCCCATGTTCAATTCTGATGGGTCACATGGTAGGGAGATGATGCTTCCTCCAAACATTTCCCTAGGCCACCCATTTCAGTGTTCATTGTTCTTTCTCATCCTTCACCATTAGCTAGTTTTCATAAGATTTACCTAAAATCTTTTCAAGGTAATGCAACAGTCTCTGTGGAGATGTGAATCATCCTGCTTCCCTAGTACAGGTTGCTCTTATGCACCTTGAAAACCATTCACTTCTTGGCTACTACCAGAGAAATTTTCCATCTCACCCCCCTTTTTCCACTGTCCATGTGGCTCTCCCCAACTTTCTGTTTTCAAGGTTGAAATCATTGCCTTTAAGCTGTCTTTAATGAATAGAGTTGCTCAACTGGTTATCTTAGCTTTGTTTAAAATCTTGGGGGTGATTATAGTAGGTATAATATCTAGATTTGGGGTTTAACACTATAAGGTGAATGAGGCAGGAATTTAAATTCCCGAAGTTGGGCTTCCTGTTTGTATGTTGAAAACTGCACCTCCCCCTGCCCCACCTCCTCAGGAACTCGGGTAGTCAGACCCTTGGTCTGAGGATTGTAGACTCAGGTTCATAGAGGACAGGAGGCCCAGGCCCTGTCAAAGTATGGATCAGAAGAAGGGCTAAAGGACCCTATGGAATCCATCTCAGGCCCTGCCATCAGGCTTTGGAATTGCTGGGCTTGGTACCAGATGTGATGTACACTGACTTCCTGCAGAGGACTCAGGGCAGTGAGGCCTTGATCTGAGGAGTCCAGCCTTGAGTCAACAGAGGGAGAACCCCAGGACCTTCCAGGGCTCAAGGTGAGGAACCTGAGGGAGGAGGGAGTGACCCTGGACCCTAGAACAGAATCATCCCACCCAGGGCAGGATGACAACAACAGGTGATTTCTGCATCCAGGTCTCAGAGACTCGGGGGCTTTGGTATAGGGAGCGGGACCTCAGATACGCAGAGGACCAGCCCAAGTCCTGCCAGAGTCAAGGTGAGGACCCTGAGGAAACACTAAAGGGACTCTGGACACCACAACAGAGGGGACCCCACCAAGGCCCTCCTCCGCTGTAAGCCCTGGGAGTCCCCAGGGTGGGATGACAACAACAGGCAATTTCTTCATCCAGGTCTCAGAGACTCGGGGGCTTTGGTATAGGGAGCAGGACCTCAGATACGCAGAGGACCATCCCAAGTCCTGTCAGAGTCAACATTAGGATGTAGCGACCCTGGATTGCATAACAGAGGGGACCCCACAGAAGCCCACCCTTGCTGTCAGCCCTGGGAGTCCCCAGGGTGGATGACCACACACAGTGTTTCCTGACTTCCACAAATGGGTCTGAGAGATCCTGGGAACACGGTATCAGGAAAAGGGCCTCTGGTCCACAGAGGGGAAGGCCTAGGTCCTGCTGCATGTCAACCACTGAGGCAGCAGAGGCAGCAGCGGCAGCAACAAGGTCGTTAGGCCTCCACCTGGCCCAGGCTGGAGGCTAACAACCTTGCCGGCCGCCTCGCCCCACCCCACCCCGCCCACCCCCCGCCTGGCGTTTGGTCAAGCCTTCGGTCGTTTTGGACATTATGGGCCCTGGCTCTTTATATAGATAGATGATTACCTCTGTTTAGCCCTCTTCCTGCAGTCTTCACTAAAATATACTAAATTTATATCAACTCCTTAAATAAGTCATATTCTTTCTCAACTCTTGGGGCCTCTGACATAGATAACTCTCCTTTGTTCTTAAGTACTCTAATTCCACCCTTTCATCTGCCTATATCTCACTCTTCATTTAGATTTTGGCTTCAAGTCACTTTCTTTAAAAGCTTTGCTTGGCTCCTAGGAATTCAGCACTATGTATTTCTATTATCATAATGTACTGCTGTCTTTCCAGGTACATTTCCTGGTACATTGTAACCTTGATGAGGTAAGGCCTGTATGTATTTTTTATACTGCTGTCTTCCCAACATGTAGCACAGTACCTGGCACATTGAACAAATTAATGATGACCTAAGTTTGAATTCCAGTTCTGATATTAGCCTTTATATTTGGCCTTTCTAAATATTATCATTCTCTTTATCTACACTAATAAAAGAGAAAGATGCAAATTGACCATCACTTCACGATGCCCACCAGCCAATCAGGAGTGAGTATGCAAATTAACCCGACAAAGATGGAAGTTTAATTTGCATATGCAGGCACTGAGTGGCCAGCGGCGGGGCAGCCACTTGTGCATGCGCTGGTGCCAAGTGGCCTGGGTCCCGGAAATGGGCATGCTTTGGAGCCAGGCCGCTCTGAGCCTGTAGACCTGCGCATAGGCCTGTAGCGGCTGGGGTCCCGGAATGCCCCCAGCCATTCTGGGCCTATGCTCGCAGGTGCTGAGTGGGTGGGGTTGGGGTGGGAACAACCCTGGAACCCAGGTGCTCTGAGCCGGCGTACGTGCAAGCGGCCAGGGGCGGGGTGGGAACGTCCCCAGCAGCGAGCGAGCAGACAGCAGGGCCCTGCTTGCCCCTGGCCATGGCAGCGAGGGGTAAACAGTCCTCCACAGGTCCCCCACAGAGAGCAGACACCAGGGCCTGTAGTGGCATCAAGCAGGCAGGTCCGCAAAGAGCAGAGAACCATGGGGAGCAGGCCTAAGCCATCAGTAGGACATCCCCTGAGGCCTCCCAGATTAGAGAGGGTGCAGGTCGGGCTGAGGGACCCACCCCCCCTTGTGCATGAATTTTGTGCACAAGGCCCCTAGACTTTAAATAAACCTTGAACGAGATGATCTTTATTATTGTTTTCTCTCTAGAACTATAATAATATATTTATGTAGCACTTACATATATAACAAGCCAGCAACTTGGTGTGGAAAAGCACACTATTTAAAATTAATTTCTATCTTCAGCAACCAGTCAGTCTGATGCAGAATACTACTACTACTTCTACTACTACGATGACTACCAATTTATATATACATCACTTACCATAGATACTTTTATAAGCACACTATGTATGTCAATTAATTTAATCCTCACAGTAGTATAAGTCAATGGTATAAATAAATCACTATTATTTTTCCCAATTTACATATGAGGAAACAGAGACACAGAGAAATAATGTAACCTGCCTAATGTCATAAATCCTAGGTAAAACTAGGATTTAGATCCAACTGATCTGGTTCCAGAGTTTGTGCCCTTAACAATATGTGACAGCGCATTCATTATAGTTATGAAAATTTCAATAGTCAATTTCAGATAAATTCAGTGGTATAATTTTATTTACCATTTAAGTTTAAGCTCATTCTATTTTACTTCTATGTGGAGAGGGAGAAAATGTGCAATTTAATTATCTTGAGAAGACATAAGCTTTTTTAATATATCTTTATCTATGGCAGAATATTACTCATTTTGTGTAGTCCTCTTCCATTATGCTGTTATATGTAGTGTGTTCCTTCATTTGACCTCTAATAGGAGGGTCCATACTGTAGACATCCAGTACTTAGTCTATGAGACCTCCTCTGAACCTGAGGGCTCTGTGTTTGAGCAGTCTTTATACTCTTTTGGGGAGTTCCGGGAGATTTTCAAATGTTCTCATATTTTACTCTGGTGCCATAGTAATCTCAGGAAGTTGTCTCTTGTTCTTAATTCCTAGACTAACCAGCCATACATTTCTACTCTACTTCTGCCATTCTATGAAGGTTTGCATGGATTCCACAGGATACCTAGAAATGAAACTAGGAATAAACCCTGTGATGAACCTAGGAATCAAGTTACAGGTCCTGTACCTTTAAAGTTGAGAACCTTAAGGAAAGCTCAGTGGTTCCACCTCATGTAGGATGTAGACTGAGATTGTGAGTTCCCCAGATGCAGTCTCTCAAACTAAACTCACTCTTTCTAATCTCTCTTCCTTCTTTCCTTAACCAATTCTTTAGTTAGGAGGAGATGGCCTACTTACAAGTTCTCAATGATATTTTTGTCAAGCACTTATACTGTGGTGTTTGAACTTGAAGCCAGATTATAGTGTCTTGATAATTAGATTGAACTGCTCCACTTGCTTAAGATAATGCTAGCATTTGGTTTATTACCTTTACCAAAATGGATTCAGAATTAGAAAAAAATAGATGGATTTTTAAGCCAAATCTGGGATACAATTATCCCTGGATTTCTATATTTTCAAAGTTAATCTTGGTATCTGGTGAGGATGTTTATTCTGCATGTCATCCAAAAGCCACTCTATCTCTATCACTTAAAAAACATTTTTGAGTACTTGCTGTGACTACTGCTTGAATAATGGAGCAAGTATGGATCATATAACCCAGCCCTTGACTCCGTTCCAGTGTTTCTTAGATGTTAAAGACTTACTAATACTATAAAATTAAACTGCTGTGTAGGAGCCTATTGCCAATTCCATGCCATATTTAAAGTAAGGTCCAAAATATGTTTTAAGCCTAAAAGTAAACAGATTACACAAAACAGAGTAGTTCATGTATAGAGAGGCCTGCGGCTGAAAAGAACTATCTGATCTCTGAAATGATATAATCTGATGTGTTTGGGAATGACTCCAGTCTATGAAAGGTAGAATTGTAAAGACAAATGATAAAGTCAGTTACAAATCAATATGCAAGACAGCAATTGCATCAGTTAGAGGCCAGGATAACGTAGCGCTCTAGAAAAAGAAATCACACATTGGAGATAAGCAATGCAAATGAAAAAGAAAGCCAGGCTTATTTGCCTAATAATGCTGATCTTAAGGCAAGGAAATTGAAGCCCAAGGCTTTATAAAGGCAGCCCAAGCTTCAGAATATACAACCAACCTACAAAGAACAAAATATAGCGTGTCTGTGTGTGCCTGCATGTGTACAAAAGGCCAAACATTTTTCAAGCCAAAAAGAATGCCAAACAGTAATAACTTTGTTTTTGAAACATTAAGGCCAAGTGATTTGCATTCATCCATTGTGAAATGAAATAGAATTTGTCAACTCTTCATGAATAGGACATAAATCTTTATGCCACCTACATGGCAATGATATACAATGCCATGTCAAGTAATAACATCTGGTGGTGGGCAGATGTAAATAGAAAAGTAGACAAGGCAGAAAAGAAATCCTTATGGATTTCTAGGCATAACATTTGGAAAACGAATATGAACTATGAGGCTTACTATTATATGACCAATACTCTATTTAATATATTGTAAAATGTAATTTGGAGTAATCATTTGCAACCAGGCATAGTCAAGAATATTGCATTGTTTCTTGAGAAGCAACATTTTTCTAGAAGAGAAAACAAACTTTATTAAAATTTGTTCTTAAAAAGCCCACACAGACTAGTAAAAACATCTGAGTAACAATATGTCTCATCCCTGATAAATATTTTGGAAATAAATACTAAGATTATATAACTGCCAAAACATTTGTGGGCTTATCCTATACTAGAGGCCCAGTGCATGAAAATTCATGCACTGGAGAGAGGGTCCCTCAGCCTGGCCTGCCCCCTCTCACAGTCTGGGAGTCCTCAGGGGCGGGAGTCAACCCGGCGATCAGGGGAAGGTGACACCCCATCACACCTCTGCTGTTGCCACTGCCGGCAGTGCAAGCCTCAACCAGCCCTGGTTACCTGAGCCTCGGGCGGCCCTGGGCGGCTGGGCAGTTGCCATCCGAGGCTTGCCTGTGCCTTAGGCCAGTTCTGGGTGGCTGGGCAGCTGACATCTGAGGCTTGCCTGCGCCTCAGGCATCAGCTGGGCAGCCGCCATCTGAGGCTTGCCTGCACCTCTGGCCAGCCCTGTGTAGCTGGAGGGCTGAGGGGACTGGGGAACTCTGGAGGCAGGCACACGAAGTGGCCGGGCCTGCCTGGGGACGGGCCTGGCCTTGCCATGCACCTGCCACCCTGGTGGGGATGAGGGGACTCGGTGCCGCCATCTTATGGCTGTGGGCACTGCCATATTTGAGGGAGGGCGGGGCAGTCAATTAGCATATTCCCTCCTTATTGGCTGTGGGCACCTCAATCTTTGCGATGGCATGAGGGTCAATTAGCATATTCCCTCTTTATTAGATAGGATAATACAAGCCTAATATGCAAATCAACTGAATGGTGGAATGACTGGTTGATATGACATGCACTGACCACCAGGGGGCAGATGCTCAATGCAGGAGCTGCCCCAAGCTCACAGGCCATTCAAGGCAGGTGCCAGCAGGGGCCCCCTGATTGCCCCACCAGTCATCCCACAGAGGGAGGCAACCAGTGGTGGTGGGCAGGGCTGGTGAGTGGGCGGCCCAGGCCAGCCAAGGCAGGTGCCAGCAGGGGGCCCCCAGATCGCCCTGCCAGTAGCCCCACAGATTGGCCCTGATCACTGGCCAGGCCTAGGAACCCTACCCATGCACAAATTTCGTGCACCAGGCCTCTAGTTATCTATATTTCTGAAAGAAAAACTGTGATTCCCAAATGTCAAAGCATCCTTTGTATTTCACTGAGGTACAGATTTCCTGAAATATTTTCTGTTTATGACAGAAGAAAACAAAGTCCATATATCCCAGAATAAGTTACTATTGCTCACCTGGTTCACAGTAGGTCTGAGAGCAGGCTGACCATAGCATTATTTAATTTCCCCAGCCAGAGGACACCTGCTGTAAGGAGGAAACTGATTTGAACATATTAAAGGAGACACAGATTATTAAAGTCACTCCTATCCTGCCATCCTCACATTTATTTTGCTTTCTGCATGGGAACTAAATGTGGACAAATTGCCTTGATGTTAAGAATGGAACCTGTTCTGTTTTTTTTTAGGTCACAGATGTTGGGTATTCTCACAACCACTTTGTTTTTTGCGTTGAGCTGCTTCGTGCTCCTGAGCTGGTCTCCTTTTCCATTAGCCTCTCTGACTGGAGGCCAGACCAGCTGTACTATGCCACTTACTAGTCAATGAGCATCTCAGGGCTTCATTTCCCTTAAATTAAAATTATATCTACGTTATTAGATTTTTATGTGATTCAAATGTTCTGTTATATTAAAATATTAGTCCTTGCTGCTGCTTTGAAAGCTCTCAAATGACCTAGATTTCTAGTTATTTCCATGTTACGTTTCTTTGGGTTCCAGTGACCATTTTTCAAGTTGATCTTGAAAGCTGAGTTTCTGACTTTCTCAACTCAGTGAAGTACTATTAAGATTATTCTTTTCCTAGCCTCTGATAAGTGAGTAGCAGCAGGTTAGTATCTTTACAGTTTTACTTTATGGTCATTTCTACATTTTATACACTACTAAAGATTATATTCATGGCCTCTCATAAGATGGACTTTAAAGAACGTTTTTGCACATATCAAAGTCTGACATTAATTACATTCTTTCCTCCCTTAGTTTTCTATGAAATGATTTAGGAACAAATTCATGAAACACAAATCCATTATATTATACTCACTATTAGAAAAGGGCAAATAAAAAATATGTTTAAGTCTACATATCCCTTTGGAAAAGACTGTGCCATATGGTGCAATCTGCAAGTTTACCACACTAGAATCTGTGGGCATTAACATTGTTTCCCAGAGATTGTTTTTCTATATTTGTTTCTTTCTTCTCTCTTATGCTTTGTTTTTCTCAAGTCTCTTTCTTAAACAAGTACAATGTCAAAATCCACAAGGGGAAAAATATAGAAATTATGAAGTAATGCCCTGCCATGACCTTCGCAGCAGGGTTCAGGATCTGAAGGAGGGGCCGACGCACAAATGAAAATACTATACAAGAAATATGAATTTAGAAGGCATGGGGGGCCAGGTGGAGACCTCCTTCTTGAAGAGGCACACTGTCTTCTGGCCTGGTCCGCTACTTATTTACTTGAATACATATTTGCCCATTAGCAATGCATACAGACATATCAAAGGTAAAGTTTGGTAAACAGTAAAAGGATTATCAGGTTAGGGAATTGCCTTGAGCCATTGAGCCCACAGCAGGGCAATATTCTGATTTTCAGCCCTGCTGAATATCAAAGTCCATTGGCCTTCCAATGATTCTTTTTGCATTAATATGCTTTAGCCTCCAGCAATGCTCTTTTTGAATTTATCCCTGGTTGGAGCCTTTTAAAAGTCAGTCTTAAACTAAAGGACCACAAATGAGAGTTCATGGGTTTTAGACATTATATGCAAAGTGGTATTTGATGTGAATTTCCCTGGATGTATTTATGCATGTTTCTTGTAGAGGGTTTGCTTATTTGTTTTTTCATTCCAAAATATTTATTGAGTATATTTTATATGCCAAATACTGTCCCAGGCACTGGGAGTACAGCACTGATCAAGTTATAGTTTTTTTCAGCCCTATCCAGTTTGGCTCAGTGGATAGAGTCAGCCTGCGAACCAAAGAGTCCCAGTTTCAATTCCAATCAAGGGCATGTACTTTGGTTGCAGGCCCCCCCCTCCCCCCACCCCACATCCCCCAAGCCCGGACCCTGGCCCTGGTCCTGGTCAGGTGCGTGCAGGAGGCAACCAATCAATGTGTTTCTCTCACATTGATGTTTCTCTCTGTCTTTCCTGCTCTCTTCCACTCCCTCTTAAAAAAAAAATTCAATGGAAAATATCCTCGGCTGAGGATTAACAACAAAAAAGAATAGTTCCTTCCATGATGGAGTTTGCATTCTAGTGGAGGATTCAGAGTTGGGGTGTGACACCCTCCCCCCACCCACCCAAGCTCAATGTTATGGTTTTATAATACTATGCCCATTCTGAGCTATTTAGGAAGAGTTAAAGAATGATTATGATATCAGACAAAGTGTGGGATCCTCTTCCACACTGGATGCTGCTGGGGTGGAGTTCTTTATGATATTGCGAGAAAAGGAATTTTCTGAGGCTCACACAGGAGAATGAATTATCTTCACTTCTTTAGAATTATATCCCTGGGTTTCTAAAGTCCCATTTCCCATAGTGCAGTCATAGAAGAAGTATAGCTGGGGTTTCAGTAAAGCTAGAAGCAAAAGTGTTCAGAGTTTCCTTTCCATGTTGGAGCCGGGTCCAGTTCAGCATCAGGTTAGTTACTGTCCATTAGTGCATTGTGTGTGGGGTCCATGGGTCATTTGGGTGAATGCAGGGAAGCCAAGTGTGAGGCATGAATCAAGCATGCCAAGAGGAGCCAAGAAAGCCAAGAGCACACAAAAGAGTGAACTCCTTTGTTTAGAGGGTTAAGTATCCCAAATCCTCTTGGGCTTACAGTGGCCACACCCATTATGGCCAATGACTTCTTTTCCCAGGTTTGATTGATAGCAAGCACCTTCCCTGTGTCACCCCAACTTTACTGGACATGCATCTATCTTCCCTTTGTACAGTCCCCTTCCCCCAATATTTTGCAAGGAATATACTGATAATGTCTGGCCTTCCCCTTGCTCCTTTCCAATTAGTTAATTACAACAATATCAGTTAGAATATTATTGGGGGGATTTTTTATTTTGATTTATGATATTTTGAGGCTGAAATTCAATTCTGAAATTGAATTCATCCTGTTTACCCTACTGTATTAGTCAGGATTCTGCAGAGAAATAGAATGTGGACAAAATGGGGCCACATGCTAACCTGACAGGCTCAGGGAAGGCCTGTGTGGTGACCTTGCAAACTCAGAGGCCTAAAATAACCACAAAGGATGGTCTGAAATTAAAACTTTTCAACTAAAAGCAGTTATGGCAGATAGTCATGTCCTAGACTAGAATCTTCCCTGATAAAACTCAGTCTTTACCTTAATTGAGCCTGTCTATTGTCTTTTGCATCTAAGATAACATACCTTTGGAATGTCAGGGTAACTTCCCATTTTCTGGACCCCTCAGAGTACAGCCAATGCACCAGAGCAGAGACTACAAAACCTCTCATTGCTATTTTTATTATGTTAATTGTTGACTATTAACTATCCTGTACTCATCTGTGTAAAAGCCATATACTGTATGTCTATCATATTACTTTTTATCCAATCCCAGACCTCCTCCCTCCACACCCGCCCCCCACACACATACTTTGCTTTCTCCTACCTCCCTAATCTCTGACCAATGATTTTCATGTAACTCACTTACGCCTTCTCTTTTGATTGTAATGTATAAAATAAGATACAAACTGCTATTCTCCAGAACATTATCTCAATCTGTTTGAGATTTTGCTTCCTGGCAATTGTTGACAGTTTGGCTCAAATAAACTCACAAAATTTCTTCACAGGTTTGAATATTTCTTACATTGATACAGAGCCAAGAAGAGGAGATATATTAAAAACTATCTACATAAATATATTTATTATAAGGAATTGCTCATGCAGTTAGGGAGGCTGGTAAGGCCTAAATCTGCAGAGTTGATGTTCAAGTTTGAGTCAGAAAGCTGGCAGCTGCTATAGAACCAGAAAGAGCTGATGCCCTAGTTCAAAGGCTGAAAAGCAGGAGAATTCCCTCTTAATGGGAGTGGGGGAAAGTCAGTCTTTTATTTTATTTAGGCTTTCAATTTATTGAGTGAGGGTTATCTACATTATGAAGGACAATCTGCTTTATTTGGTCTGACAATTTAAATGTTAATCTCATCCTGAAATACTCTCACAGAAACACCCAGAATAATGTTTTATTAAGTACCTGAGCACCTTGTGGCCTAGTCAAGTTGACACATAAAATTGACCATCACACCTATAAATCTGGTCTTTAACAGTAGATCCAGTTTTTGTGAGGCTTAAAGCTTAGACAATTGTTGCGAACCCAAATAATACAACATTATGTATGAAATTGGATATTTATTTAGAATGAGAAAAGAAATACCAACAAATTTAAAATTTAAAAAATACAACAAACATTATGAAATTCAGAAAGTGTTATATTTTTATTAACTGACTGATAGATTATGTAATATATTTTCCTCATCAATTTTTTGCTCATTGATGCTTTCCTTATATGACAATGATTTTGTTATATCAATTTTTCATAGAAGAGAAAGATAATTTAATCTTTTTTGGTGGGTAAATGAAAATCATTTTATTATTGATCACTTTATAAGTTTTGATTAGGTTCAATTGGTAATGGGAATGTCATGTGAATTTTTGAGATTATTGACAAATTTTGAAAACCTCTCAAATTTGTTCTTATGTGAATTATAAGGTTTCAGAATGTTTCACATTTTCTTATGCAGTGATTAATTTTATATACTCTTGAATTAGTGATATGCCTTAGTTGTTTTTTGTCAATATCTGCATTATAATGTTGAATCATAAGTTTTATATTATTTTGTCAATAATGATGGGTTATGTCAAATCAGACAAAAATTTAAATCCTTTTCCAATGTGTTTATATGATTTGCTACTTTTCACTAATTTATGTATCAAATAAAGCTAATTATTTCTATTTGCACTTTATCTTTTCCTCTTAAAAATTTGTGACTTGGATATGATCTTTTGCTTTTTTTTGTTAGAAGTCACTTTTCAGTGCCAGAATAATGTATATTATCTGTTGACTTCATTAATAAATTTATCACTACTGTTTTTTATTCTATTTTTTAAAACCTAAATTTAAAAAATTAAAGATGAAAAAGTAAGTATAGGCATTGTGGGTTTGGTTCCAGCCCACTGCAATAAAGCAAGTTGTAATCTTTTTGTTGATGGAAGGTTTTGCCTTTAATTTATAAAACACTACATCTGTGAAGTGCAATAAAGAGAAGTGCAATAAAATAAGATATGCCTGTACAGCTTATATAAATCCAAATCAGGTGTTTTGTTATTCTTTCTTCATTGAAATATTCTAAAATGTCTTTCCAAGTTGCAAATACTGGCATATTCCCAGCTCAGCTTCCTCTTACCAGGGCCTCCTTAATGCTCCTTTCTATACCATGACATGGGAAGAAAATGCAACATATGGGAAGTTATAGTAGAAAGAAACTAGAAACTTTTCTTATTGATTACAGTTTAAATATCTTATTTTTGCAAAGTTTGAAAAAACATAATTTTATGAACACTTTGCTAGGTCCCTAGTATTTGCAAGAGACCGAGGAAGTGTGAGACCCTGATTCTGAAACTTGATTGTCTTCACAGTTAATCTGCCTTCGCAGCATTCTTTTCTTAGTCCACACAAATCCCAAAACAGTTGGAGCCACTTCAGATGATTATCTTCTTTCTCTCTTAGCATTTTGTTAACAGGTTATGTTAATTTACTAGTTCTCATGTGGATTGCTAAAATGACCTCCCTATTTTTGTTCTTACTGTCAAAGAAAAATTGCACTGGACAAATTAAATAAGCAAGGGAGACTTTATTCAAGACTATTGTAATATGGGAGTGAAATTAAACATAATTTTACTAAAAAAAAAAAAGGCAAGAGAGTTGTAAACACAAGTAAGCAAGTGGAAAAGTATGAAAGGACACTAGTGTGGAGGTGATCAATGTAATAAGGCCATCTAATTGGCACCATCGAAGTGAGGCTCCTACTCCTCCACCAAGACTGGAGGAGAGGGGTACTGTCTTTCTTTAAAATTACATTTCGAAGTGATGGTTTCCAGGTCCCTGAGAATGACATTCCTTGGTTGTTAAACTGGCAAGAGGCTGGGAGAAATTTATATCTCAAAGGGGGCAGAAAAGGATTTACCAGTACAAGTTTTCTAAAGTAAATGTTATACGAAAAAGAAAGCCAGGGGCCTAGAATAAAGAATTATGTATAAAGTTTATCCAAGCAGAGGGGAATGTTAAGGCCCTTTTGGTGATTACCTCCTTAATCCTGCCTATAAAATTAAGTCCATATTCCTCAAAATCCCATGTAAGCTACTTTATGACAGACCCCTGCCTTCCTCTTTAACATATCTCTTGTCATCATCCTATCAGTTACACTGATCCAGACATACTCTCACTTCCATATCTTTGTTATTATTATCCCTCTGCTTAGGATAATCATCCTTCTCTTTTCTTCTGGCTAAATTTTTTGAGTTGTTTTATACAAGTAAAGTTAGTTTTGTTGCATCAGACAGGATACATTAAGTATAGATCAGTGACAATCCTGAATTTGAGGGGCTTAAAGCAACAAAAGCACATTTCTCCTAGTTCACTTTACATGTTCAATAAGTGGGTATATTAGGGGTGGAGCTCTAATCCAATTATTTACTGTCTTTTTTTAGTGTCTTCATCACTTTCATTTCACTCCTGCTTACATTCCATTGGCCAAAGCAAATCACATGGTTATGCTTTGCCTCAAAATATGCAGAAAGTGCAGTCCTACCATGTATTTGGAAGAAAGAAAACCAGGAGATTATGTGAACAGTACTAAGGACTTTCATAGACTGTCTTAGTGATCATCCATGGACTAGGCTAGTGGTCCTTAAGCATCGTCACCTCTAAGAATGGTTCCTCTTATCCAAAGCTAATTTTTGTGCACTGGAATGATCGTGATAATTATAAAATATTTAAATATTTTTGTATCATTTGTAAAATAGTACCTTGCCTACTGAGTTATTTCTTTTGTTCCCAGGCCATCATTGCTGCTTTTCTATACTCCTGACACCTCTCCACAGTGATATGACTGCAGAGTTAACATAGGGTCCTTGAGAATGCTCCTCTGTTTCTACAGCTGGTCTCTATACTGTTAACAGTTCAAAATATCTTGAAAATTACCCAGCCTCTATTATAACAAAAATTACTGTAATGTTTACATGTCTATCTTCTCTAATAGATTTCAAATTTCATGAGGATTGGGATTATATCTTTCATTTCCATATCTTTGATGCTTAGTAAAGTGTCTGCATATACGAGAAGCTCAATAAATGATTACCGAATTGAATTAAAAGTAAGTATCTACATGATGCATCTCTCTTCATTGAGGAACAAACAGAACAAGTTTAATTAGAACATGAGACTCTGCAGATCAGAACACATTTGTCAACACTAATGATTGTTACCGTTTGGGATAACTGAAGGGAATTGTGGAATGTCCACTCTTTGTGGGTCTTTATCAGATAAAAATTACTTCTCTGAGATGGCTTCATTGTGGTTTCACATTGTGGCCAGGAAATTGCCTGTTGTGGACCCTTACGATTTTTTTCCAGGCCTATACTGACATATAGAAACAATTTTGTAGCATTGAAATAATTTTCATTTCTTTTAAAATCACATTTTGTGAAGCAATTGGAAACCTAGAAACGAAAATGGGCACATTATAATCCATTTTGAATTGCTGTTGAGGTGAAGAACATTACATTAAAGAAATACAGAAAATAACATTAAATCATTTTGGGATTGCTTACAAGGACTGCTGAGCTCTAAAGCCTTTACGGGTTTATTGACAAAAGCTCTGTTTCTCACACAGAAGGGAAAACTTCAGAGAAACCAGAGGATTGGAGACTTTACCTGAAGTAGTCATGGGAAGAAATGTTTTCTTTCGTTCAGTCCATTTGAACTGAGAAAGAGAGAAATACATTTTAATGCTTTCAAATCCTCTGAGTTTCAGCTGCTCTTACTGCTTCAGGTTGCTTCAGGAAACAAGGAAGTTCCCCACCCTGTCATTGTTACTTTGGCAGCAGTTGAGAGTGAACAATTTGTCTTGAATGTGGTCTGGAGAGAAAAAAGCCTCCTGCTGGGATGGGTACAACAATTCTGTCAGGAAGCAGATGCCTTATTTGGGAAATATCACGAAGAAGAAAAACATGAGAATGATATTCCGCGTTGAGGGTCTGAGGGCCTGTCAAGTCTGTGAAGGAAGATCTGAGGGTCTGTCAGGTCTGTGAAGGAAGACCAATCTGAGCAGAGGTGTGCTGTGGCCTAAGGCATTGGTGATCAATAATGGAGGTAGTGGTCGATGATGGGCGGAAGTTCAAGGAACAAAGCTTGGTTGGGAAATTTTCAGGGCGGAAGTTAGATTTGGGGGTTGGAAAGACAAGTATCAGTGATGGGGTTGGGGGGAGCAGGTCAAGGGATTCCTGGTGTGTTCCACCTAAATGTTTGCTTATGGCTTTACCTCTTACTGTTCTTCCTCTTTATGATGCCCTTGCTTTGCACTCCAAATACCCTATGTAGTGTCAGTTACAAGAATCCTTCTGGAATTTGATTTACCTCTGAAACTTGCTCATTATGTAATATTATTTTCTGCTGAAGACTGCACTCTTGCATGAGAAAATATGGTAAATTCCCCCCCCCCCAAAAAAAAAAAAGTATTTGAAAAAAATATTGGCACTTGTTGAATAACAGATGTAAAGGCCATTTTCACTTTTTTATCTCAACCATCTCTAAGCATAGCATTTAGTATTTTTTTTTTTTTATCGCCTTCTCCCACTACTGCTCTGTCTCTGGCTGCTCAGCAGAGGGCCTGGTGTGGGCTGGGTTCTCGGGCAGACTGGGGCAGTCGTTAGACTGCATGAACATATCAGGTGATGGGGTAGATGTGGCACAAGTGGGATTTGAAATAGAGATGAAAGTTCAGTAGAAATTAAACAGGACAGATCTTAGGCATCAAAGCTGACTAAATGCACACTTTTAAGGTAAGTATGGTTGATAATTCTGAAAGAAGCTTAATGTTTCTACACTGGTTTGAAATAAGTGAGCCTGCTTTTTCTACTGCCTGCCAGGCTTGAATTATCTGGTCCAATCATTTGTAAAGTAGAGCTAACTTGGTTTAAAAAACTGTGCCTATTTGTCTTCCTTCCAAATGACAAGTGCTGGCGAGGGTGTGGAGAAAAGGGAACCCTAGTACACTGCTGGTGGGAATGCAGACTGGCCCAACCATTATGGAAAACAGCATGGAGTTTCCTCAGAAAATTAAATATGGATCTGCCATTTGACCCAGTGATCCCTCTTCTATGAATATATCTTAAGAAACCCGAAGCACCAATCAGAAAGAATATATGCACCTCTATGTTCATAGCAGCACAATCTATAATAGCTAAGATCTGGATATAGCCCAAGTGCCCACCAGTAGATGAGTGGATAAAAAAACTGTGGTACCTTTATACCATGGAATACTATGCAGCAGTTAAAAAAGAAGAATCTCTTACCTTTGAGACAGCATGCAGACCTGGAGAGTATCATGCTAAGTGAAATAAGTCAGTCAGAGAAAGACAAGTATCACATGATTGCACTTATATGTGGAATCTAAGTAACAAAATAAACTGATGAACAGAGTGGATCCAGAGACTCTAAGCATGGAACAGAGTGTGGAATCTCAGAGGGAAAGTGGGGGAGGATGGGTGGGTGAGAGGTAATTAGCCAAAGACCTTGTATGCATATATGCATGGCCCATGGACACAGACAATAGGGTGGTGAAGGCCTGGGGTGAAGAGGGGGGCAGGGACAGGCTGGAGAGGGTCAATGGGGGAATAAAGGGGACATATGTAATACTTTCAACAATAAAGAATTATTTTTAAAAATAATAAAATAAAATTTTAGACTCAATTATTGATAAAAAGCAAAACAAACAAAAAAACACACATACAAAACTGTGCCTGTTACACGTAGTTTTAGTTTTGTGTCCAGGACAATAGCATCCAGCTCTTCAGGATGTGCACTGACCAACTCCAAGAGTCTCCATTTGTAATACTTGAATGTGAATGGTCCCTCGGGTTATGCAGTTTGTCTGCCCAGAGTGTGAACTTCCTACTCAGGATCCCCTGGTCATGTCTGTGAACTAAGGGTACCCTCCTGTTTTCCTTACAGCTCTGTTTCCCCAGCAGGGATCATAACCAGGCTTTGATTAATAAGGGATTACTCCATTGATTAAAATTTGTGTTTTGTTTATAGAACACTACCTTATAATGTCTGCATTTAATTTCATTAGCACCCCAGCCATTCAGGCACTCTTTGGTGGAGAGATAAGGGCGGGAAGGGGTGGAGTGGCAAAGCTGAAGTAAATGCTACCTCCTGGTACCCTGCTACATACTTATCTTTTTTCCCATTTCTTTCTCCAAGTATAAGTTTAAAAAGAAAATATTTTTTTACGTGTAATTGTTTTGAAAAGAGAAGTGGCTTGTCAGGAATCAGTATTAATCTATTAGTAAGATTTAGACAAAATATGTACAACCTCATCTAGTTTTAATTTCTAAGCATATTAGGTTTTAGAAACTTTAAAATGGATATTATTTTGATAACGAAAACAAGCTTTTATAATTCACTACTAAAAGAAGCATTATGAGTAGTTAACCTCATAGTAGGATTATTGTATAAATAAAGTTTTCAAATAGAAACAATGTAAAGATTGTATTCTCTAGTGTTTTCATTGTGGGATACCCAAGCCTTTTTACGTATATTAACAGTTAATATAAAAGCCTTAACATTATGATTAATCTAAATCAGCCTAAATTCTGATGGGAGTTAAACTTTTTCTCTATAAAGCTTTGAAGGATGTATCAGAACTAAAAATATCCCAGAACAGATAGTCTATGTAATGTAGTTGCATCTTGCATAATGTAAACACAGATTTACTCAGTAAGTCCTCAAAGACTTGAATAAGCCATAACCTTTGATACTTTAGTAATTTTAACACAATTAAGCAGGATTTTTCAAAGTTGGTGTAAAATAATGGAACTGTGTCTGATGCCTCATCTTCCATTTGGAGGAATTAGGATTAGCACTCACTTTCACAGGACAGTGACACATAATTAGGTGTTTTCCGACTGGACTGGCCACTTCCTTTCAAAATGCTGCCAATATTTCTATACAGTATAAATGCAATAACTTGTATTTATTGATGCCCTGTAACTTAACTTCCATTGTGGAATTTCTTGTTTTAGAAATAACTTTTTCTCTTCCCAGCACCTTTTCCCAATCAGCTGCTTTTTTTTTTTTACTTAGATATTTCTAGGATCAAATTGACAAGTCCCTTTAAGTGCCCATTTTGTCTTAGCATTCGATTTATTTCTGACCCCTTAAACAGTTTGCTGGTTATTCACTTGGCAATCATTCAGCCTTTCCCCCAAGTAACTGATCTAGCAACATGGTGGAATTCAAAGGCATAAGTAACTACAAATGAGAATCTAGCTACATCAGAGACTACATGTCTGTTTCACTTACTTGTGTTAAAAAGATAGGCGTTGAACTTTGTTTTGTAATAAATGATAAAATTATACATTCAGCGGTTTTTTTCTCCTTCTGGTAAATATTTCAGAGCACTATCACTGGATAAGTAATGTATGCTATTGCAATCATAATTTTAAAATAAAAGTATTCAAGAAGCCAAGCAATTAACTTTTAAAAATAGTTAGGAATAAATATCTTTATGTGGGATGAGTTGGATTTTAGCAATTAGTGTTTAAAAGCTGAAAATTGACAATAATATTTTTCCTTTTATAATATTAATGTGGCTAAATATTTTTCATGAAGATTCAGTTACTGTGATTCAAATTTGGGGATTAAGTTTTTATTTGTTTATTTTATGATCATCCTCCATTGTGTCTGGAGAATTTAGGTCAAACTGTTAGAATTTATATGAAATTGATTAGAGCCTTTAATTTTTTATTTCATGAAATATAAGAATTTTGAATTTTCAGATATTGTGTAATAAAAGAGCACAGTTAATAGTTTAGCATTTTTATACTATGGGAACCATATACATATATAAAATAGAAATTCCCAAAGTTTATAGTGATTGACAGTATACTTTTTTAGTAATATTCTTTTCATTCACATAGCTTGCAAATTTGTTTTAGTCATTTGTTGACTGAGTAATTTTTCTAAGCATGTAATATCACTGTGAAGTAAATTGCTTACTTTCATTATCATTTAAATTATGATAGCAATTCCTAGTAACTATTAAGTGACTTGTATTTCTTTCTTACCATATTTATCCATGCAAACAATTAACCTGTTAGCCTCAATTATATATTTTCATTTAACTTAAAATTGATTGGAAAAGTGAATTCTCTTCTGCTTTCCTACCATGAATCAATAACATTTCACTAGTCTGTAGAGACTAGCAGGAACACAAGAATAATTCTGGGAGTCATTTTATTTAAATTAATGTTCACGGAGGTGGTTTGCAAATTGGACGTGAGGAGGGAGGAGATGGTGGCAAACTCTCCAGTCACCAGAAAGAAGATAGTTTTAGGATGAAAGAGTTAAGTGCCTCAAAGGAGATGAGAGCATTGGAAAATGTGGACATTCATATAAAACTGGGTGATCTACTGAATACAGAAACACTGAAATAATGTGCTCATTTAATTCATCATGATGCTGATCCCAATAAACAACATTTTAAACTAAATGACTAGATTTAAAAAAAAAAAACACACAAAAAACTAGTGTAATTGAATTCATACAGACACTGTGACTTTCCCAACTCATAACTAAACTGAAACTGAGATAAAGAAAAGATGTCTTGTTCAGAATTTTAAATCAGGCTTTTGATGGCGATTAAAGTGATTATTTCAGAATGTTGGTTAAACATTTGTGAGTTAGGGAAATAGCCATGAAGAAGCATATGGTTTGGGTCTTGTTTTTATCCTCATCAAGCCAGAGAGGGCACAATTTGAAAGTAGAAGTCTGATTCATGGAATATACACTGCCCTGCATAATAAAATAGAAATTCTACAGTGAGACTGGCAGCCATACAAATCACTGACAATTAGAGACAGGCTTATCCTTTTCCTAATCCTGTGCTGTCTCTGAGGAATCATCATCTGCATCTTGAAGATGTGTGTGTGTGTGTGTGTGTGTGTGTGTGTGTGTGTGTGTGTGTGTGTGTCTTGTGTTTTGTGCTGGGTGTGGTGATTAATGTAACGGTTACCTGATTGACAATTGGAAGATTAAGGAGGCCTGTCTGAGGCCACACAGGTGAAGAGATGTTAAGTGGGCCTGGGCTCAAAGTGACATTCGCATCCTGACTGCTCTGTAGAGCCTGGTCACCAAAGCCACTGTGGGCCTTCTCTCGCTTACCCTAGGGCAGTGGTCGGCAAACTCATTAGTCAACAGAGCCAAATATCCACAGTACAACGATTGAAATTTGTAATAAAAGAGCACAGTTAATAGTTTAGCATTTTTGAGAGCCAAATTTTTTAAATTTAAACTTCTTCTAACGCCACTTCTTCAAAATAGACTTGCCCAGGCCGTGGTATTTTGTGGAAGAGCCACACTCAAGGGGCCAAAGAGCTGCATGTGGCTCGCGAGCCGCAGTTTGCCGACCGTGGCCCTAGGGAGTTCTCTCAGGCCCCGGAAGATGAGATGCTACACTGAAATCAGCTGTTTCGTGGGGAGGCTTCCTCAAAGAGGACAGAGACGGAAAGGAGGAGAGACTACTATACATGGAATAGGTAGGATGTTAGTGGGGGTAGATTTGAGGATAGGAGAATGAGTTTAGAAACTGACTGTATTCACAGAGGGTAAACGTTTTGTAAAGACTTTTACTTCTTTGATGCTGCTCTCTTTGACTATAGTAAAAGTAATGGTTGCCAGAGAATTTAATTTTTTCTCTTTCAGTATTTCTTATATCTCTTAAAAATTGTGTGTATCTTGTAAAGAATAAAGTGACAGAGCAATAAAGGGAAATATGACCTGCCTCACTCATTTCTATCCACACTTATTACAACAACGGAACCTTTTTAAAAAGAATGGGGATCTTGTGAAGAGAATCTATGAAAGACCAGAAAAAATTAATCCGAGGCCTTTGGCAGTGCTGGGAATGATGGAGAGAAACACATATTGAAGGAACAGCTTGTGGGTCATCTTTTAGAAGGTGTTCTAGGAGTGGGATGGGGAAGAGATTGATGTAAGTTAAAAAACTAAATAAATATCAATGAACATTTGTTTCAGCCCTTGGTTCTTTCCAATGGTGCTTGACTTGTTGAAATAAGAAAAAGTTATTTCTTTCACTTTATAAGCATTACACTGATGCAAATTTTTATTTTTTTACATCAACAGTGTTGTCAATATGAATAGAAAGGGTTCCAATTATATACTAAGCAAATGAATTCTACTTTATTGTAAAGGGATCACCTATAATGATAATTTCCTTTTTAAAATACTTCTACTCTAGGTAAAATTTGAAATGACTCCCTAGTAATTAAAATCTTTAGTTGTTTTTATTTTTATTTTTATGAGAAATGCTATAAATATGGGCTCCCTTATTTGTAGCATCTTTTCTAAAACCTTCATAGACTTATTTCTGTTAACTATGATTCATATTACTTAACTTTGTCCTTGGTATAATTACAAAGTGTTTCCTTGGCCTCCTGATTGATATCAATATATAATCTATTTCATTGTTAAAAAACGCATTTGGAAAGTTTATTTTTTAAGTCATTTCCCTTATATACATTCTAAGGACCTTACATAACTTTGCCTTAGAGAATTTTGGTGTAGCTATGTAACAAAATTTTGGTATAGCTATGTCCATGCTGTAATTGGTGTATATTGTATTCTCAGTAGCAGTGATTCTCCATAAGGGGATTTATACACCCTTAGTGACTCACAGGAGATGTTGTATCCCAATGCAAATTTTTTACCTCAGTTCCTCTCTGGAGAGGGTCTATCGATAACTTGTATCAGATCATCAAATAACCCCAAAAGATTAAGAAGCCTTATAACAGAATGTCATTTGGAGTTTTTGCATTATTCAGTGATCCCTGTAAATTAGCATAGACCAAGCTGGTTAAACACAAAAGTTAATAAGTCAGGGACATCCATTGTGATGGTGAGGATGGGGGCTGGTGGGGATAGTACAAAAAGGATGGGGGGAGGGTAGGTCCAGTCTGACATTATGTGCAGTTTTTCTTTTAAGCACAATTATTCAGTGTTTATTGACAGTGATAATTGAAATACTTCATTTTGTTTCTGACAATTTGAGATGTAATTACAAAGATTTATTTCTAGGACAAAAAATGGTGGTATTTCTATGCAGTTCATGAACTTATAATGACTTCTATTTGCTTGATTCATTTTTCTCAATCTTCTGCATTCCTGTTGTGTTTTTGATTATTGACACAATTGGTAAGACCAACTAAGTATGGATAAATAAATGAAAGTATACTTTTGATTGAAACCAAGTTTTTATTTTATTTTATTTTTTTACATCAACAGTGTTGTCAATATTGATGTGAATAATATATTTTGGTCTAAATAATTTGGTTAAAGACTCTTTGCATAACATATTTACCAACTATGGATAAATGATAATAATAGGAAACTATACACTTGTGGCCTTGATATCAACAAGTACATTAACTAGAAGCATCTTTCTCTGAACCATCTAAATGTGATCACATTTCAGATGATCAGATATCAGGTAACATAAACTGATATGACAGTGTCTGGAATTATTTAGCTGGGATTTTAGTTTATTTTATGAATGATGCTTCTTTTGTGTAATAAAAAGTTATTTCTTTCACTTTATAAGCATTACACTGATGCAAATTTTTATACTACAAAAGGCCAGAAGAGTTGATGGGGATTGGTATTATCAGTTTTCCCAGCAGGTGGGTCTATTGTCCTCCTAGATTGAAGATAAATTATGTATTTCAAGATTAGACCTTGTTTTCTTCCAATTTTATTGAGAAACTAGAGGCCCAGTGCACAAAATTTGTGCACGGGTGTGTGTGTCCCTCAGCCCAGCCTGCAACCTCTCCAATCTGGGACCTCTCGAGGGATGTCCGACTGCCCGTTTAGGCCCTATCCTGGTAGGATAGGGCCTAAACGGGCAGTCCGACATCCCTCTCACAATCCAGGACTGCTGGCTCCCAACTGCTTGCTGCCTGCCTTCCTGATTGCCCCTAACCGCTTCTTCCTGCCAGCCGGATCACCCCCTAACCATTCCCCTGCCAGCCTGATTGATTCCTAACTGCTCCCCTGCCAGCCTGATTGCCCTTAACTGCTCTCCCCTGCAGGCCTGGTCACCCCTAACTGCCCTCCCCTCCAGGCCTGGTCCCCCCGAACTGCTCTCCCCTGCAGGCCTGGGTCCCCCCAACTGCTCTCCCTTGCAGGCCTGGGTCACTCCCAACTGCCCTTCCCTGTAGGCCCAGTCGCCCCCAACTTCCCTCCTCTGCTGGCCTGGTCACCCCTCACTGGCCTCCCCTGCAAGCTTGATTGCCCCCAACTGCCCTCCCTTGCAGGCCTGGTCCCTCCCAACTGCCCTCCCCTGCTGCCATCTTGTGGAGGCCATCTTGTGTCCACATGGGGGAAGGATCTTTGACCACATAGGGGCAGCCATCTTGTGTGTTGGAGTGACAGTCAATTTGCATATTACTCTTTTATTAGATAGGATAGAGGCCTGGTGCCCAGGTGGGGGCCAGCTGGTTTGCCCGGAAGGGTGTCCCAGATCAGGGTAGGGGTTGCCTTGGGGCATGGGGTGGCCTGGGCAAGGGGCCTGTGGTGGTTTGCAGGCTGGCAAAGTCCCCTGGTGACCCAAGCAGAGGCCCTGGTATCTGGGATTTATTTATCTTCTATAATTGAAACTTGTAGCCTTGAGCAGAGGCCAGGGCAGGCCAGGAAGCTTGGCTTCCTTCATTGCAGGGGAAACCCAAGCCTCCTGCTCGCTCTGTGGCCACAGCCATTTTTGTTGGGATTTATTTATCTTCTATAATTGAAACCTTGTAGCCTTGAGCGGAGGCCAGGGCCGGCCAAAGCAGGCAGGAAGCTTGGCTTCCTCCATTGCTGGGGAAATCCAAGCCTCCTGCTCTCTCCGTGGCCATAGCCATCTTGGTTGAGTTAATTTGCATACTCACTCCTGATTGGCTGGTGGGCATGGCTTGTGGGCATAGCAGAGGTACGGTCAATTTGCATGGTTCTCTTTTATTAGTGTAGATAATTGACATAAATTTCTGTAGAACTTTAAGGCATACAACATGATGGTTCAGTTTATATATATAGTGAAATAATTACTATAATAGGTTCAGCTAACATTCGTCTTCTCATATAGATGCAATAAGAAGAAAAGAAAAAGGAAAATGGAAACAAGTTCTCCTGGTAATGAGGCACTTAGGATTTACTCTCTTAATTTTTCTTTATACAGTTGCTCCTCAAGTAACGTCATTTTGTTCAATGTTACTTCATTATAATGTTGATAAGATGCCATAGGAATTTATCTCTTATTTATATCAATTATACTATAGAAAAATTAGTTTTGTTATATGTCATTTGCCACAGTTGCAAGAACATATCAATTATGTTAAGTGAGGATATACTATAACATACAGCAGCATTAGCTATAGTCATTATGTTGTATACTAGAGGCCCAGTACACAAAATCGTGCATGAGTAGGGTCCCTGGGCCTAGCCTGCAATCAGGGCCATCTTCCCCTCGCCAGTCCCCAGTCCAGCCCGGCTGCCGCCACCCACCCTGGTTCCTTGTTTGCCACCCGGCAATCAAAAGAACAGCCCACTCTGCCTTAGGTGCCTTGTGCCATCAAAGGGCACCTGGCCCTTTGCTCCCTTTAAAGAAGTAAAATAAATGCCCCCTCTCTGCACCTGTCCCTTCTCTCCCTTGTGAATCACAGCCGGTGTCACCAGCCAAAACCCTAACAATGACGTGGGAAACTCAACCAGGAAGGGCTATGCCTGTGGGAGGAGGTGCAGGGAACCAGGGCTGCCCCCTTTCTCCTGCCCCTCCCTCCCTCCTTCCTTTCCTCTTTCCCTCCCTCCCTCTGTCCCTGCACTAGCCCAGCAGCCTGGCTCTGCCCCTCGCCCATCATGGAACTGCTCAGCTCAGGCTCTGGCCCCGCTCATCCCGCAGGGAGGAGCATGCGCAGTTTCTTGCAGACCCAGAAGTGGCTGTGGAGTAGGGAGGTGGCGGTTTTTCCTGAGGAGGGTGTTTGTGCTTTAAAGCTGATGTTCTCCGTCCACCTCCCAGCAGTGAAGGCTGAGGGTCACTGCAGGCGCTGAAGTCCTTGTTGAAGTCTCTGCTCCAGAGCCTCTCACAGTGGTGAGTCCGCGTCCTGGGAGGCTGCTCAGTGAAGGCACCACGTTCCTTTCAGAAGAAACTGAGGATCGATTTGAGCCTGCGGGCTGGGGGGAGGGGCCAAGAGGTCTGCTTTCCGCCCGCTCGCCAGTGCCCAGTCCCACCCCGCCGCCACCCAGCCTGGTTCCCTATTGGCCATCCAGCGATCAGAGCCTGTGGGATGTGGGGAGGGACCGAGAGGTGGTCAATGCACCTCATAGCGACTGCTCGATCAGTCATTCTGGTTGTGATGTCGTTATGGTCGCTGGCCTTTTATTATATAGAACTAGAGGCCCGGTGCACGAAATTCGTGCACTGGAAGGGGGTCCCCTCAGCTCGGCCTGCACTCTCTCCAATCTGGGACCCCTCAGGACCTCTGGCTCCTAACTGCTCACCTTCCTGCCAGCCTGATCCCCCTAACTGCTCTCCCCTGACAGTCTGTTTGCCCTAATTGCTCTCCACTGCTGGCCTGGTCCCCCTAACTGCTCTCCCCTGCCTGCCTGATCGCCTCTAACCTCCTCTGCCTTGGCCCCGCCAACATGGCTTTGTCAGGAAGGATGTATGGAAGGACATCCAGAAGGTTGCCTGGAAGATGTTCAGTCTAATTAGCATATTACCCTTTTATTAGTATAGATGCCACCTTGTCCTAAAAATGCAGGTTATTCCCAGGTTTTCCTGTCATGGAAGGGGAGCCTGCAGTAGCATCCTGGGTTCTGACCAGGGCTTATGCGCTTGTGCTTTATCTCAGCAGATGTGATTCCTAGAAGAAGACTCTTGGATGTACCTTGGACATTTCTATTGAATTTGTCAAATCATCCTCCAAAAATGTTGAACTACTTTAAACTTCCACCAGCAACCATGCGTGTGCTCTCCATCCCACTTTGATGCCAATATCATTGATTTCTCTCTAGAAGCTGCCCTCCCATCAGCCAAGACTGCTTGGTACTTGAGCCAACCTCATTGTTCAGCTGGGGACTTGATTTCCCGAGATAGAATTATGGAGGAAGAAAAATAGTTTTCCTCTACCTTTCTGAGTTCTTAGTGGAGGCCCTTGTAATGAAAGACAGATCACCAAGAGAAAAACAAAAGTCCACTAACATGTGCACCTTGTGTACATGTGGGAGATCCCAGGGAAAAATGAGTAACTCCCCAAGGTGGCTTAGAATGCAGATTTAAATACCTTCTTTCTAGGGAAAGGGGATGGGAGATGTAGGCCTCTTAGAGGAGAGTAAATGATTTTTAGGAAAGAAGAATGGGGGTGGTGGGAAATAGTTTGTAACAAAGTTTGGGTGTGATGTCAACTTCTACTCTCCTGTCTTGTGACAGGAGTCAGTCTTCTCTGCCTGATGACACTTCTCCTGTCAAGGGGACCTATGACATTTAAGCTTCTTTAGGGGGCTCTGATTTTAGGCAGATCAGGAGACTTCAGTGAAATCCTCTGCATGCATTTGCTGTTTTTCAAGCATCTGCAGCTCAAGATCATCAATATAACAACATAGCATATGTTGGGGTGGCATGTTCTCTGACCTTCAGAATAAACCCAACAAAAGCTTGTTTCCTCTTTTAGATGATTTGCCACAGCAGCATTATTCCCTGGAGACAGTATTCTGACCAGACCTTCCTGGGAGTGGTCATAACATACCCTGTGTTTGTAGAAAGGTGTGGGCCACATCACTAAATAAACCCGGGGCAGTTTTCTCATCTTGTGGAAGGGAGATAAAGTTATGATAGTTTATCTCCCTTTCCACAGGTTTCTTGCAGGTTTGTGTCTTCGCTGCCCGCCCCGCCCCCAGCAGCCCAGGCACCTCCGCCTCGGGCCTTGGGGCTGCTGGGTGCCAGGCCTGCAGGTTTGTGTCTATAATCCACTCCTCCCCCCTGACACCCCAGCCCCAGGTCCACAGTGGCAGGGCTTGGGGCTGCAGGGTGGTGGCCTCCCTGTGGGTTTGTGTCTCCGATCTGGCCCCCTGCAGCCCCAGCATAGCCATGGCAGGACTTGGAGCTGCTGGGTCCCGCCCACTGCGGGTTTGTGTCTCTGATCAGGGGGCTACTGGGTGCCCACCCCCTGCGGGTTTGTGTCTCCAGTCTGGGGGCTACTGGGTGTCCACCCCCTGCGGGTTTGTGTCTCCGATCAGGGGGCTGCTGGGTCCCGCCCCCTGCAGGTTTGTGTCTCCTATCTGGGGGCTGCTGGGTGTTGGTCCCCTGCAGGTTTGTGTCTCAGATCTGGCCCCCTGCAGCCCAGCGCAGCCATGGCGGGGCTTAAGGGTGCGGGCCTCCCAAGGGTTTGTGTCTACCAACCGCCTGGCCCCTAAGGGCCTCGCCATCTTGGTTGGGGTTAATTTGCATACTCGCCCTGATTGGCTGGTGGGCGTGGCTTGACTGATGGGCGTGGCTGGTGGTGTGGCTTGTGTAGTGAAGGTACGGTCAATTTGCATATTACTGTTTTATTAGAGAGGATTATATCCCTAGTACTTATTTATTTAAACTGGAAGTTTGCAGCTTTGGACAACCTTCCTCCAATTCTGAATCATTCCCACCCTCTGCCTCTGATGACCACAAGTGTGATCTTTCTCTATGAGGGTTCTTTTTTTTTTTTTTTTTTTTTAAGATTCCACGTATAAGTGAGATTGTACAGTAATTGTCTTTCCCTGTCTGATTTATTTCACTTAGTATAATGCCATCAAGGTCCATCCATATGGTCACAAATGGTAGAATTTCCTCATTTTTTTAATGGATAAAATTGCATTGCATTGTATTATATTGCATTCTATTTAGAACTTACTCATCAATAGACACTTAGATTGTTTCCATGTCTTGGCTGTTGTAAATAATGCTGCTGGTAACATGGGGGGTGCAGATATCTTTTGGAGTTATTGTTTTTGTTTCCTTTGGATATATTTCCAGAACTGGAACTGCTGGATCATATAGTAGTTCTAGTTTTAATTTTTTTGAGGATCCTCCTTACTATTTTCCATAATGGCTGCACCACAATACCACCACAGTGTACAAAGGTTTCCTTTTCTCCACATCCATACCAGCATTTGTTATCTCTTGTCTTCTTGATGATGGCCTTTATAACAGACTTGAGGTGATATCTCATTGTGGTTTTAATTTGCATTTCCTGTGTACTCACTTTGACAGCACATAAACTAATTTGCATTTTCCTAATGACTAGTGATGTTGGACATATTTTCATGTACTTGGTGACTTTTTATATCTTTTCTTTGGAGATATGTATATTCACGTCCTTTGACCACTTTTTAATTGTTTTGGGGTTTTTTTGCATGTGAGTTGTATGAGTTCTTTATATATTTTGGATGTTGTCTCCTTATGAAATATACTAGAGGTCCAGTGCATGAAATTCGTGCAGGGGAATGGGTCCCCGCAGCCCGGCCTGCAACAACGCCTGCGTCCCGCGCCTCTGCTGGCCTCAGGCCAGAGGCCCACCCGCCCTCCATCTGTGGGCTGGGGCGTGCAGGACATTGGGGCCTGTCGCCAGGGTGACACCGCCAGCGTCCAGTGCCCCAGCCACTATGGGCACCTCCATCTTTGTGATGGAGTGATGGTTAATTTGCATATTACCCTTTTATTAGATAGGATATTTTCCCCTTTTATAGGTTGTTTTTTCACTTTGTTGATGATTTGTTTGTTTTTTCTGTGCAGAAGCTTTTTAGTTTGATTTTATCTTACATGTTTATTTTTTATTTTGTTGTTTGTGCTTAGGTGTCATATACAAAAAATCATTACCAAGATCCATGCCAAGGAGCTTTATTCCTGCTTTCCTCCAGGTGTTTTATGGTTTCAGGTCTTATGTTTAAGTCTTTAATCTATCTTGAGTTACTTTTTTGTGAGTAGTGTAAGATATGGATCTAGTTTCATTTTTTACATGTGAATATCTAATAATCTTAAAACCATTAATTGAAGAGACTGTCTTTTCTCCATTGAGTATTCTTGGTTCCCTTGTCAAATGTTAGTTGATCGTATATTGTTAGGTTTATTTCTGGGGCCTCTGTTCAATTTGTCTGTTTTTTATGCAAATAAAACAATATTTTGATAGCTGTGGCTTTTTGGTATATCTTGAAATCAGGAAGTGTGATGCCTCCTGCTTTGTTCTTTTTTCTCAGGATTTCTTTGGTTATTGGGATCTTTTGTGGTTTTATATAAATTTTAGGAGTGTTTTATACTTCTGTAAAACATCAATGGAATCTTGATAGGGATTTCATTGAATCTATAGATGATTTTAGATAGTATGGAAATTTTAACAATATTAATTCTTACAATCCATGAACACCTTTCCACTTATTTCTGTGTTCTTTGTTTTCTTTCATTAATGTCTTATAGTTTTCAGAGTAGAGATATTTTACCTTCTAAATTTGTTCCTAAGTATTTTATTGTTTTTGATGCTACTGAAAATAGGATTTATTTTTTTATTTCCATTTCAGAAATCTGTTACTAATATATAGAAATGCTACTGGTATTTAATGTTAATTTTGTATCCTGCAACTTTACTGAATTTATTGATTAGATTTAACATTTTTTTTATTGAGTCTTAGGATTTTCTCTATATAAAATTATCTACAAATATAGGCAATTTGCTTTTTTCTTTCTGATTATGATACATTTATTTGGTTTTCTTGCCTAATTGTAGTAGCTAGAACTTCTAATACTGTGTTAAATAGGAATGGTGAGAGTGGGCATGCATCTGTCTTGTTTCTGGTCTTAGAGGTAAAGCTTTCAACTTTTAACCCTTGATTATTATGTTAGCTTTTCATATATGGACTTACTATGTTGAGATATGTTCCTTATATACTCTAATTTGTTAAGAGTTTTAGTTATCATGAATTTTGTCAAATGCTTTTCCTGTGTATATTGACATGCTCATATGAGTCTTTTATATCATTCTATTAATATGATATATCTATCACATTGGTTGATTTATGTATGTTGAACCACCCTTGCATTCCAGGGATAAATCACACTTGATCACAGTAAATGTTGCTTTTAATGCTGAAATAGTTTCCTAGCATTTTTTTAAAAAATATGTTTTTATTGATTTTAAAGAGAGAGGAAGAGAGAAGGATAGAGAGAAACATTGATGAGAGAGAAACATTGATTGACTGCCTCTTGCATGTCCCTACTGGGGATGGAGCCCACAATCCAGGCATGTGTCCTGATTGGGAATCAAACTGGTGATCTCCTGGTTCATAGGTCAGTGCTCAACCACTGAACCACACCAGCCAGGCAGGTTTGTGAGTATTTTATTGATAAATTTTACATCTATGTTCATTAGGGACATTGGCTTGTATTCTTCTTTTCTAGTAATGTCTTTTCCTGGTTTTGGTATCAAGATAATACTGGCCTCATAAAATGAGTTTGGGAGTGTTCCCTCTTCTTCACTTTGTTAGAAGAGTTTGAGAAGGATTAATATTGTTTTTAAAATACATTTTTATTGATTTCAGAGAGGAAGAGAAAGGGAGAGAGGGATAGAAACATCAATGATGAGACGGAATCATTGATTGGTTGCCTCCTGTATGCCCCTACTAGGGATCAAACTCACAACCCTAGCATGTGCCCTTGACCAGAATGGAACCCAGGACCTTTCAGTCTGCAGGCCGACGCTCTATCCACTGAGCCAAACCAGCTAGGGCTTTTTTTTTTTTTTTTTAATGTTTGATAACATTTTTAAGTGAAGCCATCTGATCTGGGCTTTTCTTTTTTGGGAGATTTTTGACTACTGATTGAATTTCCTTAGTGTTAATTGGTCTATGTAGATTTTCTCTTCCTGATTCAGTCTTAGTGTTTTGTATGCTTCTAAGAATTTTTCTTTCTTCTAGCTCATCCAGTTTGTTGGGATGTAATTGTTCATAGTAGCTTCTTATGATCCTTTGAATTTCTGTGATATCAGTTGTAATGTCTCCTTTTTCCTTTATAAGTTTCTTGATTTGGGGTCTCATTCTGTTTTTCTTGATTAGTCTAGCTAAGGGTTTGTAAGTTATCTTTTCAAAGAACTAACTCTGAGTTTGGTTAATCTTTTCTATTGTATTTCTGTTCTCTATTTCATTTATTTTGGCTCTAATATTTATTATTTTCTTCTGCTAACTTTGGTCTCAACTTGTTCTTTTTTCTAGTTTCTTAAGGCATAGAGTTATTTTATTTGGGATATTTTTGCTTCATAATGTAGGCATTTATTACTATCAAATTTCCTCTTTGAACTAATTTTGCTGCATCCCATAAGTTCTGGTATATTGTGTTTCCACTTTTACTTGTCTCTAGTAATTTTTTTATTTCTCCTTTAATTTCTTCTTTGATCCATTGGTTGTTAAGGAGGGTGTAGTTTAATTTTCATGTGTTCATGAATTTTCCAGTTGTTCTCTTGTTCATTTCTACTTTCATGCCAAATGGTCATAGAAGATACTTGTATGATTTCAGTCTTTTTGAGTTTTCTGACTTGCTTTGTGACCTATGACCTTGATTTTTCAAATATTCTCTCTGGATAAGACCTTTACAGAACTTGGATTTTTAAAGGTGAAATTTGGTTTAGCCAAGGTGCACTGAAAGAGTTGTCTTATAAGATAAGTTTGCTATGACGTCTACTTACATGAAAATACAGCCTCTTTTATTCAAGATATTTTTAAATTTGCAAGTTTGAAATAAATGAGTCTTAATATATTTATCTTATCAGTCTGCAGGAAACATTTCTGGTCACCCTAATCCTATTCTAATTTGGGTTATGCTTACCTCACATATCCCCATCCATCTCTCCTCATTCCACCATATCATGCCTACTTCTGATATAGTATTTAGGAGATTACATTATACTATACTATGTAAGTGTTTATCTTTCTGATAATACTGTAATTTCTCTGAAGGGTAGGGATTATGATTTACCAATCTTTCCATTCTCTTACCTAGTATACAATAGTTATTTGATGACTATTTGTTGTTAAATATAATATTGTCAATCTGTGATGTGGACAGCAATATATTCATCCTATTTTCTTTTTTTTTTTTGGCTTTTTTTAATCCTTACTTGAGGATATTTTTTCATTGACTTTTAGAGAGAGTGGAGGAAGGGAGCGAAAGGGAGAGAGGGAGAGGTGAAAGAAACAGTCAATTGGTTGCTTCCCACATGTGCTCTTGACCAGGAATTGAATCCATGACCCTTAGGTGTACAGGCTGGCACTCTAACCACTGAGCACACCAGCCAGACTATTTATCCCATTTTCAATTTTGTTTATAAAATTAATTGATTAAATTTATGATAAGGATTTTATTTATTTTGTTAATAACACAAAATAAGTTAGTTTTAGATGAGGCAGGGGACCTTATTGATGTCCATGAGCACAACATAAAAGTTTTCTGTCATTTTTTATTTCATGACAAAATGAAATTATCATAGTTGTAATCCTTAGATTTTTAGGTTAGCTAATATTAAACTTATCAATGTTATCTCAATAATCTGTTCATGTTTCTAGGTAAAGGCATATATACTTTGGCACATTTAAGGGCAAATCACAAAAAATCTTATTTTAGGAGAGAAAAGGAGATACATTTGTATTTACATTTTGGCCTTTGTTTTTCACCCTTTCTATCACTTCAGGCTAGCCAGACCTAACACATTGACAATGGGCCACTCACATGCTCTAATCTGGGAGACCCTGCTGCTCCCTTTGAAAGGGTCATAACTTTTAATATGAGTAATGAAAGCAATCATAGCCTTAAGTTCAATTAAACTCAACATTTATTAACAGGAACCTACATTTTAGGCACTGTGTTTATGAATTCATATGTGATTAAATCATACTACCTCAGATGATGTTGTTATCATTAAGATACTCAGAAATACTTAATGATAACATTATCATCAAGATGCTCAGAGCTTAATGGGGACGAAAAATATGGCTGTAACAATCTGAGTTGCTTTACTTGAATTACTATATTGATTTTTTTCTTCAGTACTATTTTACTTCCCGTACACATTACCTCTCTGTTTTGTTTTTATCCCCCTTTCACTCCAATTTGGCTCCATTTTTTTACTGTGTATTACTTTGTCTTCTTTAGAGGCATTCATACATAAAGCCCATTTCTTTTTGTAAAAAAGATGTGCAATATTAAATTGTGCAAATAATCACACAATTTCATATCTGTTTATTTTCCCCTTTAAAATAAGAAAAATAGTTAAGCTAGCTGCTGCCCCAATGTTAGCACTTGATGGATTGTTGCTTACTCAGTTCAGGTATATTCATGGTTTACTGCTGCCAGTCTAGCTATCGATTGACCTAAAAGTGATCACAATTATATTAAATGTGATTCTGAGTTTTTTTCTAGGAAACTACGCAGGAGTCTTAAGAGGCTTGTCCTAAGAATAGGGTTATTGCTTCAAGGCTGTTTTCATGTTGGTAGAGATGCTCTGTATATATATTTTTAAAAAAATATGTTTTTGTTGATTTTTAGAGAGTGAGGGAGAGGGATTGAGAGAGAAACATCGAGAACGAAACATCATTGATTAGCTGCCACTTGCATGCCCCCTACTGGGGATTCAGCCCGAAATCTGGCAGGTGCCCTGACTGGGAATTGAACACTCAACCTCTGAGCTACACCAGACAGGCTCTGTATGGTTTTCATAAGCTTGTTATACATTTGGTTTAGAACAGCAAGTGCCTGACACATTGTATATTCTGGATCCAGTTCTTTAGAACGAGCAAAGGTGGCATGGGAAGGGAAGAGGGACTTAAGGTCTTCTTTAGAAGGAATGTTTGACATGAAGGAAAACTTTGGGAGTTTTTCCCCACACCAAAAATTATAGATGGTACCTAATTTTAAAAAGAAGAAATAGTAAATGGGAACTTCTGTAGATGAAATACTGAATGGAGAGTAAAAAAGAGGAATAGAATTTCATGTTAGAAAGGTAATGTTTATTGTTATGGTACTTGATGACAAAGTATGTATTTTTCCAGAAGAGTGTTATGAATTTTTTCCCCTTGAATAACAGAATTTTAGAATTGGGAAGGGATCTAAATTATTGTTCTTTTCTAACATTCATATTATATGCAAGTGGAAACTGAGACTCAGTCGGCTCCCTGACTAATTGTAGAATCATGGAATTTGAGGGGCTCAAAGGACCTGGAAGATTATTTAATCTAACTGCCCATCTGAGAGGCTCAAATTGGTTCTTGACTGAATACTAGTATTTGAGACTGGAAAGGACAAGCATGGCTTCTTTGCTGTCCTTTGAACTGTTAGTTCTTTCCACAACGTCATTCTTAAGAGATTATCCAGTAGCTGTTTAACAATTCTTATTATTTGTGGTAGTTATGTTTTATAAACTTGCCTTGAACACTGAATCAGTGAATACTGAATCTTTGCTCCTAGGGGAAATACAGGATAAGGTTCCTGTCAGCCTCTGGAGACACATTTTGTCAGCCAATTAACACATAACTTCCTTTTATGTGTGTTTCTGTTTAAAAAGACATTATTTAATATGTATTTTTGATTCCTAACATTGAAATCATGGCCCAAAGAACTATAACCCATGCCTTATGGAAGTTTATTTAGTAAGTGTATTTTCTGGTAAGGCACATCATAGCCTTCTTGTGCTTAGGAACACTAGACAGCACTTCAGCACTGTGCTTGGGAACAAAATTACCAACAAAAAGCAAAAAAAAAAAAAAAATGGTACTAAAGACATTGCAAAAAGAATACTTGTTTATAGTATGGGAGCTGAAACAAGAAGGCAGCAGGTTGCCTGTACCATGTGTGGGAGGTGACTCAAATTTTTGCAGCTCTCATCAAGTACTGTGACTTATGGTGTAAAAGCACCATAATTATTGATTTTGTGGTTACAAGTACATTTAGTGAGTAGGTGAATTCACAAATATGGAATCTGTGAATAATGACTTGTACTTCCAGTGCAGAAAATAAACTGAATTGAGGCTCACTACTCAGATTCATCTTTGGATATCACTAATCCCCCCGTCCCCCAGGAAGTTTGTCCCTGGCCTCCCAACATAAATAGAAAAAAAAAAAATCTGGGACCACATAAATAGGTTTAACATCATCTCCTGTAAGTCAGTCAAATATTTGCAGAGAACTTCCCCCAATCTCATTGCTAAGGTAAATCCACCTTTTACTCAATTGCATCTCAACGGCATTAAGGTTTATGATTTCCTCATGAGTTTAATGAACCCCAGGAAACTATTGACTCTGGGTAGAACTATTGCCCTGAATCCTATGCTCTTCCCTACCCCAACCCATGTAAACTTACTCATTGTAGCAAACCTCCATGTAGCAATTACCCAGTAAATGTAAATATAGAGAAAGCCTTAAATTATAGAGAATTAGTTACTTCTGCCTTTCAGACCCTGGCCTAGGATCTCTATGTCTTAAATCCTACTTATGTGTACTTCCTACTACATCATGCTACACAAAGTAGTTCTGTAAAATAACATTTGGTTCCTAGTCGAAATTTAAGAATAACCAAAAAAGATTAGCACACCACAAACATGTTTACTTGTAAAGGAGGAATCTTCATGGTCATGGTAGTGAATTATAAAATGTATATTTTTCCTTTAATCTAAAGTTTAGTTTTAGATCAAACAAAAAGAAACTCCTTTTTCATTGGTGTTTCCTTTGGTAACAGAAAGGGCTATAACTAGAGAGTACTGAGGATCAACCATAGTACCCCAGATACTGGAACTTCGAGTCTTTGGACCAATTTGTGTGGGAGATGTATACTTTGGTGGGCCTACAAATTACTGCGATTCACAGGATTTGGGTTATTACTTTTTTTAAATTAGTTGATAGCATTTAAAAATCAAGCAATTTCACATAAAACTCTGGATTTCTGGCTTGTCTTGAAAAAAATCAGGTGAGTACACTGGACTTACTTTTCTATGAGGGAACACTTGGTGGAGTTTTGTGGTAGCGGTCCCCTTTAGATGGGATATGGACTGTTTCTGATTTGCCATAGTCTTCAATGGCATTGTATTATCTCCCTATCTCTGAGGTTCTTCCTGTCTTATTTTATGTTAAGTTTGTGATGCCTCTTTTACCAGCTAAAGGAAATGGAATTTTTATCCCAGTGCTTTAAAATGTTTTCTATCTACACAATATATCGTAGTATTAAAATGTGTAATATAGCCGAAACCGGTTTGGCTTGGTGGATAGAGCGTCGGTCTGTGGACTGAAAGGTCCCAGGTTCGATTCCGGTCAAGGGCATCATGTACATTGGTTGCGGGCACATCCCTGGTAGGGGGTGTGCAGGAGGCAGCTGGTCGATGTTTCTCTCTCATCGATGTTTCTAGCTCTCTATCCCTCTCCCTTCCTCTCTGTAAAAAATCAATAAAATATAAAAAAAAAAATAAAATGTGTAATATAGTGCTTGGAGTGTCTAAGGACAGCTGTGTGGTAGTGCCCAAGGCTGCAGGAATAGGGTTGGGCCTTCTCTCTAGCTTTCCTAGGTTTGATGCATCTGGCACTGTGGGAATGTGCGCAATAAAGATAGGAGCTCTTTATTCTTGGAAAAATTCCAAACTGTTGAATCATCCTTCCCCTTGTGGACCCCAAATGGCTTCCAGCAGTGTCTGAGGCCTCCTGCATCCTTCCTCACATCTTATAGAAGAGCATTGCATTTGTCCCAGAATTCCCTGGTACTGGCTCTGCAACTCTTGCTGGCATCTACCATTGAAGGCTGTGCTGGAGACCTCATGATACTTGCTCTTGGGACCCAGCCACCATGGTGTGAGGAAACCTAAGCTTGTGGAGAAGGCACATGTGGAGAAAAGCAGTACACAGCACCAACCGAAAGCCATGTGAGTGAGTCATCTTGGAAGTAGATCCTCCAGCCCCAGCTAATGCTGTGTGGAACAGAGATGAGCTGGTGAGGTGGTCCTGCAAAGCTCTGCTCATTTTGCAGATTCGTGGGCAAACTATATGATTGCTATTGTTTTAAGCCACCAACCTGGATTGGTTTGTTTGCAGTAATATGTAACTGATGCAACCCCACCTCCCTAAGTGGGGTCCCTGGGCTTGGAAGGCAGGAAGTGGGCCAGCTCTTTTATTTTTTTAAAATGTATTTTTATTGATTTCAGAGAGGAAGGAAGAGGGAGAGTGCTAGGGCAAAAAAGGGAAAGAAAAAAATTGTGATTTCCAGGGACAGTTCAGGAAGCTGGATGCAGCACAGTGACAAACAGGGTATGGCCAGAGAGGTAAGGTCTTAAAAGGCTCGATTGCCAAGGTCTATTTTGCATTTCACCCTGAAGCAAGGGGGGCATGGGAAGTTTTAGAGCAAGGGAGTGACACAATCATATTCATGTTTTAGAATGATATCCCAGGTCACCACATGGAGCCTGTAGGCAGGGGACCAGAGAAAGGAGTCCTTTGCCCTGCAATGCTCATATTCTGTACCATAACCACTAAGTCATGAGAACATTCGTGGACAAATCCCCACTTTACATTTTTATTTTCTACAAATTTAAGTATTTTAAGCTATACATGTCCCTATAATCACTGCTTCAGTATATCCCACAAGTTTTCATATGTTTCATTTTTTATCATTTTAATTAGAACATTTTATAATTTCCCTTGAAGTGTCATGTCCCCTTTGACCTATGGATTCTTTAGATGTGTGTTTTATAATTTCCAAATATTTGAGTTTTTTTGTGTCTCATTATTTATTTTAACTTCCTTCTATTGTGGTCTGAGAACAACATACTCTTTAAATTTTATTAATATTGTTTGATGGGTGAATGTATGGTTTATCATGGTGAAGGTGCCATGTTTGCTGGAAAAGAATGTGAGTGCTACAGCTTTGAGTTTAGTGTTCTATAAATGTCATTTACATCAAGGTAGCTGACAATGTTCTTCTGATCTATGTATTTCCTCATTTTTTAGTCAGCTGTTCTACCCACTGTTTGGAGTGGGGTCTAAAAATCTTTAGTGATTAATATAGAGTAGTTTAGATCTTCACTTTTTTCATCAGTTATTTCCTTCAACTATATTGAAGCTCTGTTATACTAGACTAGAGGCCCAGTGCACATGAAATCGTGCGTGAGTAGCTCGCTTCTGCTTGCCTCAGCTGGCCGCCCCGCCCATCACCACTTGTAGCTGGCTGCCCCGCCCTCTGCTGCTCCTAGCTCTCCGCCGCTAGTAGCTCGCCCAGCTCTGCCCGCCATGAGAGCCGCTGCTCATTTGGTCGTGATTGCATTATGGCATGATGGCCACGGGCCTTTTATATAAGAGATACTTACACATGTATGATTATTATAACTTCTCTGTGAATGGATCCTTTACCATATGAATATCCCTCTTTAGTTTGGATAACACCCATTTTCTTAGAATATGCCTTCTCTGATGTTAGTAGAGCCACTACAGCTTCATTATACTTTCTGTTGGCCTGGGGTGTCTTTATCATCCATTTACTTTCATCTTATTTATGTCTTTATATTTGAAATGAGTGTAATTATAGACAGCATATGGTTGGGTCTTGCTTTTTATTCATTTGAGAATTTCTTCCCTTTGCCTGGAATTTTAATACATTTACTTCTAATTATTACACAAATTATTGATGGTTGGTTTAGTTTTATAATTTCACCATTTGATTTCTACTTCTATCCTGTTTTTTGTGTTTTTTGTTTTGTTTTGTTTTGTTTTTGTACTTCTGTTCTTGTTTGGGGTTTGGAGGAAAAATATAACATTTTGGCATAAAAATTGGTAATATAAATTGGTGTAGTATTTGGGAATCTTATTGCATATTATAGATTAAGCATAGTATTAGTAATATTAGGCTGGAAGGAAAGCTCTGTTTATACATTATTAATAAAAGGTGTTCTGCTTTGTGCTTCCTTTTCTTGGCAGCGTTTGTATTCAGCATTGCCAGTTTCTTCCCTGTAGGGAGCATTTGGAGGCAAGCTTCAACACCTACTATCTCCTCAGGTGTGTCATGAGCAATATTGAAATCATTTTGCATATTCAAAGATATGCCTTCTAGCCACTGTGCACAATGCTCAAGGCATTGCTGAGTTTTCGGGGACATAAAATCCAAAGTCTGAAAGTCATTGCTACTTTGTTTCTTATTCACTATCTTCAAAGCATAGCCTTTGTCCAACCACAGCCAAAAGCCCCTAGACCTAGACCATGGGCAGTGACTCAATGAAACAGCTGGTAGAAGAGAAAGATCTGGATCTAAACAGCAGCAGCACAATCTTGTCATCAGCCCCTTGCCCCTCAATATTAATAAGATGAGAGGGTGGGATTGCTTTCCTGACCTCCATAATTGTATTGTGGGAACTTTAGGAAAATTTTTCTTATTAAGATGGACTTGATGTTCATGTAGTCATAATTTTATCTTTCCTCAAATGTTACAATAGGGGAACAAGCATTCCTTGTGATATAATCCATAATCCTGCATTCTCTAGACCAGATATTCAGTACCTTGGTTTTGACATGTATATATATGAATCTTGTTTATTGCAGGTTCAAACTTCTGCTGTGGGAATGGGTTGTAAGGATTAGTTTTGTGGTTGCACTTTAGAAATATGTGGTGATGCATATTTAATGACTTTGTGATGTAGCAATTGCAAGTAAGTCATGTTGGTTCATGGATATTAGCCCTTTACACAATATGATCATTAAATACATTTTTGTGATGTCAAAGGCTCATTTATTTTCTCCTCTGTGTCATATTGGAAATCTACCATTTGTTATGGAAAAATTGTGACTTTAACATTTCACCAGATTGGAGTATAGATTATGTCTCATCCTTTTATTATTAAATGTTTTTGTTTTCTTTGAGTGAATGATTGCTTTCTTCTGTGGGCTCATCTAGTACTATGTGGAATTCTTTTTCTTGCAGCTGTTCTCAAGTAGAAAATTCAATGCCCACCACATACTTTCTAAATCACACATAAACACAGAATTATTTTTGTGTTATTCTATGGTCAGAGCTTATTATTGAACTAAAGTAATCAAATATACTAAAAGTACTATCCCTTGGGTCATTCTATTAGGAACATGGGCACTAGTTATTTTTCTTTGACCTCACCTGTATCAGTCAACTTAGGTTGTTATATTGTAGAATATCCAATCTCACCATCATAATTACAGTGGTTTATGACAACAACAAACTTCATTGTTTGCTCACATTTTATGTTAATTGTAGGTCATTCATTGCGTATGGCTCATTTTCACAATGTTTTTTTAAAAATTAATATTTTAAAAATAATTATTATTTTCCCATTATAGTTGATATGCAATATTATATTAATTTCAGGTGTACAATCCAGCAATTATTTATATAACTCATGAATGATCATCCTAATAAATCTGCACCCATTTGACACCATACATAGTTATTGCAGTACTATTGACTATATTCCCTATGCTGTGCTTTATATCCCCATAACCATTCTGAAACTACCAGTTTGTGCTTTCTAATCCCTTTATCATCTTAAACTCATCGCTTTAACCCCTTTCCCTCTGGCAACTGTCAAAATATTCTCTGTACCTATAAGTCTGTTTCTATTCTGCTTGTTCATTTATTTTGTTTTTATATTCCATATATAAGTGAAATCATATGGCATTTGTCTTTCTCTGTCTGACTTATTTCACTCAGCCCAGTACCCTCTAGGTTGATCCATGTTGTTGCAAATGGAAATATTTCATTCTTTTTTTTTTTTTTTAATTCATGGCTGAGTCGTATTTTGTTTTATATATGCACCAATACTTTTTTATCCATTCACCTAGTGATGGACACTTAGGTTGCTTCCATACCTTGGCTATTATAAATAATGCTGAAATGAACAGATGGAAACATATGTCTTTTTGATTTAGTGTTTTGGGTTTCTTTGGATAAGTACCCAGAAGTGGAATTGCTGCATCCTTCATTGTCTCTTGTTATAGCCTTTTTTTTTTTTTTAATTCTCACCCAAGGATAGATTTTCATTGATTTAGAGAGGAAGAAAGAGAGAGGGAGAGAGAGAAAACATCAATGTGAGAGAGAAACATTGATCAATTGCCCCTTATAAGTGCCCCAACCCAGCACCTAGCCCACAACTTAGGTGTATGCCCAGACCAGGAATTGAATCCACAACATTTTGGTGTATGGGATGATATTCCAACCAACTGAGCTACCTGGCCAGGGCTAACCTTTGTTTTATAGGTTATTTTGTCTGATATAGGTATTGCTACCCAGTCTTTTTTTGTGTGTGTGTTTCTATTTTCATGAAATACCTTTTTCCATCCCTTAATTTTCAGTCTGTGTGTATCTTTCAATCTGAAGAGAGTCTCTGGTAGACAGCATATGTAAGGATCTTGTTTTATTATCTGTTCACTACTATATGTCTTTTATTGTAACACTTAACTATTTGCATTTAAAATAATTATTGATAGATATGCATTTATTGCCATTTTATTATTTACCTTTTTATCTTTTTTTTTCTTTTTCTTCTTAAAGAAGACCTTTATTTATTTTAATACTTCTTATAATACTCATTAATATTTCTTGTAATACTGGTTTGGTGGTGATGAACTCCTTTAGCTTTTTCTTGTTTGGGAAGCTCTTTATCTATCCTTCAATTTTAAATGATAGCTTTGCTGGGTAGAGTAATCTTGGCTATAAATCCATGCTTTTCATGACTTTGAATATTTCATGCTAGTGCCTTCTGGCCTGCAAAGTCTCTGTTTGAGAAATCAGCTGACAGTGTTATGGGAGATCCATTGTAGGTTACTAATTGCTTTTCTCTTGTTTCTTTTAAGATGCTCTCTTTGTCTTTAACCTTTTGCATTTTAATTATGGTATGTCTTAGTCTGAGACTCTTTGGGTTCACCTTGTTTGGGACTCTCTATGTTTTCTGGACTTGCATGTCTATTTCTTATACCAGGTTAGGGAAGTTTTCCATCTTTTTTTTTTTTTCAAATAGATTTATAGTTCCTTACTCTCTCTCTTCTCCTTCTGGCACTCCCATGATGCATGCCAGAGGCTCCTTAAACTATCCTCATGTTTTCTGACTTGTTTTCTTTTATATTTTGCTGTTCTGGTTGGGTGTTTTCTGCTTCCTTACCTCCAAATTGCTGATTTGATCCTCTGCTTCATCTACTCATACTGTTGATTTCTTGTAATGTATTCTTCACTTCAGTTATTGTATTCTTCATTTCTGACTTATTCTTCTTTATGTTTTCTATGTCCATTTTTATGTTTCCCATCTCTTTGTTGAAGTTTTCATTAAGTTCATGCACTCTTCTCCTAAGTTCATTGAACATCCTTATAACCATTGTTTTGAATTTTATATCTAGTATATTGCTTGTCTACATTTTGTTTAGTACTTTTTCTGGAGTTTTATTCTTTTCTTTCAGTTGGAACATGTTTCTTTGTCTCCTCATTTTTCTGCCTCCCTATGTTTATTTCTGTGTATTATGTAGAGCTGGTATGTCTCCCAGGCTTGGTAGAGTGGTTTTATGTAGTTGGTGGTGCAGCCTTCCTGCTCACCTGAGCTATGCTACAGGCCCCCCTCTTGTGTGGGCTCTGTGAACCCTCCTATTATAGTTGAATCTTGATTGCCTTTGGCATGTCAATTGGATGGATTTACCTCCAGTCTCTACTCTTCTTACAAGTGTCTATGTGGCTTCTTCTGTACCAAGAGGTTGTAATATTACAGATCAGCAAATCTTCAATTGGTTTTTCAGGTTGAATGTTCTGTAATTTAGTTGTGATTTCAGTTTGGGGTTGGGAACAAGTGGGCTCAGCTTCTAGCTACTCTGCAGCCATCTTGGAACCTCTTGCAATGAATCTTAAAGCTTCTTTCCAGCAGTGGATATTTTACTTGAACTAATAATTTACTGTTTAAGCAAGTCACATGACCACACCTGACATCAACAGGAAGAGGAAGAACAACTGTTCCACAGGGAGGAGCATGAATTTTAGGAAACAGTAATAAACTCTCTCTTAGTCCACTACGTGGTCACAAAAATTCACATACTTTTTTGTGCATCCCAAATATAGTAAATGTTAGAGTTCTTCTCCAATAGAAACAACTTAAATGTCCTATTTAATCAGGTTTACAGTCCAGGAATATATGAGTCTTCACATTAGGTTTAAGTATGACCTCTCTTGAGCTGGAGGCTTATTAAAAAGAATATTTAAAAAGTCACTTTTAAATTCCCCATATTCTACACAATTAGTGAAGAATAGAGATAGGATAACCATGACAAATATTCCCATTTGAAAAAGAAAACAGTGTGAGACACAGGAAGGCACTGATCAGAGCTATTCTGAAATCACATTGGGATGTGTTGTGAGGCCCCTGATATGAAGTTTCAATTAATCTCCAGTTCATTGCTCTCCATGACTCTTGGGACTCTTGGATCCACTCGTTGGATGTTCTTCTATTTCCATTTATCTTTTGTTATTATATCTAAATAAGTAATTAGAGAATATGCTTTATTTGAGGACTGAGCAGCTTTCTTATTATGATTCCTGCTTATTGAAATCAAAGGAACATTTTAATTCTCAAATAGTCACAGTCTCTCTTAGTCTAGGCTCATGACTCTATTAATATTACAACTCTATCAAGAACTAATTCAGCTCTTTATTAATTTGATTGCTAAAATTAATATAGATAAATAGGTATAATGACAGCTCCTTTGAGACAAGCCTGTCTTTATAGACTTAGTTATGGCTAAAGTATTAGTTTTCTATTGACACTATAATGGATTACTACAAACCTAAGGTTAACAAATATTCTTCACAATAGTTAACACTAGTCTCAAAACAAATTTATTGTTGTGCTAGAAGTCAGAAGTCCAAAATTAGTTGTACTGGGCTAAAATAAAATTGTTGCCGGGACTGAATTTTATTAGAAGGCTCATGGGGAAATATGTTGTCCTGCATTGTCCAGCTATTAGAGTCTCCTCATAGTCCTTGGCTTGTGGCCCCCTTCCATCTTCAAAGCCAGCATCTGCATCACTGCTTTTCTCATACATTATCTTCTCTGCCTCATCTTCTGCCTCCTTTTATATTTATATGGATATTTGTGATTACATTGAATAATTTCCCCACAATGCCATAATATTTTTTACTGGATATTAGGAAGCGCATGGGCATCTTTGGGGGAACATAATTCATTCTATTCCAGGTACCTTGTAGTTGTCAGATGTTCATGGGAGAGCTATACCTTTAGTCTCTTATCTTTTTAAAATTTTTTTTATTGATTAAGGTATTACATATGTGTACTCAGCCCTCCATTAACTCCCCAACCACCCCCCGCCCCACTCATGCCCTCACCCCCCAGGTGTTTGTGTCCATTGGTTAGGCTTATATGCATGCATACAAGTACTTTGGTTGATCTCTCCTCCTTACCCTCACCCTCCCCTACCTTCCCTCTGAGGTTTGACAGTCTGATTGATGCTTCTCTGTCTCTGGATCTGTCCCTGTTATTCAGTTTATGTTGTTCATTATATTCCATAAATGAGTGAGATCATGTGGTATTTATCTTTCTCTGACTGGTTTATTTCACTTAGCATAATGCTCTCCAGTTCCATCCATGCTGTTGCAAATGGTAAGAATGCCTTCTTTTTTACCACAGCACAGTATTCCACTGTGTAGATGTATCACAGTTTTTTAATCCACTCATCTGCTGATGGGCACTTAGGCTGTTTCCAAATCTTAGCTATGGTGAATTGTGCTGCTATGAACATAGGGGTGCATATATCCTTTCTGACTGATGTTTCTAGATTCTTGGCGTATATTCCTAGAAGTGGGATCGCAGGGTCAAATGGGAGTTCCATTTTTAGTTTTTTGAGGAAACTCCATACTGTTCTCCACAGTGGCTGCACCAGTCTGCATTCCCACCAGCAGTGCAAAGAGTTCCTTTTTCTCCGCAACCTCACCAACACTTGTTGTTTGTTGATTTGTTGATGATAGCCATTCTGACAGGTGTGAGATGATACTGCATTGTCGTTTTGATTTGCATCTCTTGGATAATTAGTGACTTTGAGCATGTTTTCATATGTCTCTTGGCCTTCCTTCTGTCCTCCTTCGAAAAGTATCTATTTAGGTCTGTTGCCCATTTTTTTTTATTGGATTGTTTATCTTCCTTTTGTTAAGTTGTATGAGTTCCCTGTAAATGTTGGAGATTAAACCCTTATCGGTGATGACATTGGCAAATATGTTCTCCCATACAGTGGGCTTTCTTGTTGCTTTGTTGATGGTTTCTTTTGCTGTGCAAAAGCTTTTTATTTTGATGTAGTCCCATTTGTTTATTTTCTCTTTAGTTTCCATTGCCCTAGGAGCAGTATCAGTGAAGAAATTGCTTCAGCATATGGATGAGATTTTGCTGCCTGTGGATTCCTCTAGTATTTTTATGGTTTCCCATCTTAAGTTTAAGTCCTTTATCCATTTTGAGTTTATTTTTTTGTATGGTGTAAGTTGGTGGTCTAGTTTCATTTTTTTGCATGTATCTATCCAATTTTCCCAACATCATTTGTTGAAGAGACTGTCTTGACTCTATTTTATGTTCATGCCTCCTTTTGTCAAATATTAATTGGGCATAGTGGTTTGGGTTGATTTCTGGATTCTCTATTCTCTTCCACTGATCTATATGTCTGTTCTTGTGCCAGTACCAGGCTGTTTTAAGAACAGTGGCTTTGTAATACAGCTTGATATCTGGTATTGAGATCCCACCTACTTTGTTCTTCTTTCTCAGGATTGCTGCAGCTATTCGGGGCCTTTTTTAATTCCAGATAAATTTTTGGAAAGTTTGTTCTAGGTCTGTGAAATATCCCATTGGTATTTTAATGGGGAGTGCATTGAATCTATAGATTGCTTTGGGTAGTATGGACATTTTGATGATGTCGATTCTACTAATCCATGGACACGTTATGTTCTTCCATCTCTTTATGTCTTCCTCTATATCTTTTTTCAGTGTCCTGTAGTTTTTCATATATAGGTCTTTTACCTCCTTAGTTAAGTTTATTCCTAGGTATCTTAATTTTTTTTGGTGTGATGGTAAATGGGATTGCTTTTTTAGTCTCTCTTTCTGTAAGTTCACTATTAGTGTAAAGAAATGCCATAGATTTCTTGGCATTAATTTTGTATCCTTCTACATTGCCAAATTTATTTATTAAGTCTAATAATTTTTTGATGGAGTTTTTAGGGTTTTCTACGTACAATATTATGTCATCTGCGAATAAGGACAGTTTTACTTCTTCTTTTCCAATTTGGATGCTTTTTATTTCTTCTTCTTGTCTGATCGCAATGGCTAGTGCTTCCAGTACTATGTCAAACAGGGGTGGTGAGAGTGGGCATTCCAGTATTGTTCCTGTTCTTAGGGGAAATGGTTTTAGTTTTTGTCCATTGAGTATGATGTTTGCTGTAGGTTTGTCATATATGGCTTTTATTATGTTAAGGTATAATCCTTCTATTCCTACCTTGCTGAGCGTTTTTATCAAGAAAGGGTGTTAGATTTTGTCAAATGCTTTTTTCTGCATCAATTGATATGACTATGTGATTTTTATCTCTCAATTTGTTTATATGATGTATCATGTTTATTGATTTGTGGATATTGTATCATCCTTGCATCCCTGGGATAAATCCTACTTGGTCATGGTGTATGATCTTTCTGATGTATTGCTGGATCCAATTTGCTAGAATTTTGTTGAGGATTTTGGCATCTATGTTCATGAGGGATATTGGCCTATAATTCTCTTTCATTGTGTTGTCTTTATCTGGTTTTGGTATTAGGGTGATGCTGGCTTCATAGAATGAGCTTGGAAGTGTTCCTTCCTCTTTAAGTTTTTGGTGTAGTCTGAGGAGGACAGGTTTTAGTTCTTCCTTGAATGTTTGGTATAACTCTCCTGTGAAGCCATCTGGCCCTGGACTTTTGTTTTCTGGAAGCTTTTTGATGACTGCTTCAATTTCTTCCATAGTTATAGGCCTATTGAGATTTTTAGAATCTTCCTGATTGAGTTTTGGAAGGTTGTATTTTTATAGGAATACGTCCATTTCCTCCAGGTTTGTCTAGTTTGTTGGAGTAGAGTTGTTCATAGTATTTTTTAACAATCCTTTGTATTTCTGTGGGGTCTGTTGTTATTTCACCTCTCTCATTTCTTATTTTGTTTATTTCGGTCCTCTCTCTTTGCTTCTTGATGAGCCTGGCTAGAGGTTCATCAGTCTTGTTTATCCTTTCAAAGAACCAGCTCTTGGTTTTGTTGATCTTTTGTATTGTTTTTTTGGTCTCTATGTCATTTATTTCTGCTCTGATCTTTATTATCTCCTTCCTTCTGCTCACTCTGGGCTTTTCTTGTTGCTCTCTTTCTAATTCTTTGAGTTTTGTAGAGTTAGATGATTTACTACCATCTTTTTTTGTTTTTTGAGGTAGGCCTGTAGAGCTATAAACTTCCCTCTCAGGACTGCTTTCATTGTGTCCCATACGTTTTTGATTATTGTGATTTTATTGTCATTAGTTTCCAGGATGTTTTCAATTTCTTCTGTGATCTCATTGGTAACCCAGTCATTTTTTAATAGCAGGCTATTCAGCTTCCAGGTGTTTGAGATTTTTGGATTGTTTTTATTGTAGTTTATTTCTAATTTTATGGCATTGTGGTCTGAGAAGATGCTTGGTATGATTTCAATCTTCTTGAATTTGGGGACACTTTTCTTGTGACCCAATATGTGGTCTGTTTTTTGAAAATGTCCCATGTGTGCTTGAGAAGAACGTATATTCCATGGCTTTGAGGTGGAATGTTCTGAAGACGTCAATGAAGTCCATCTGATCTAGTGAGTCATTTAGGATTGCTGTATCTTTGCTGATTTTTTGTCTAGAGGATTTATCCATTGATGGCAGTGGTGTATTAAAGTCCCCTACTATTATTGTACTGTTGTTGATCTCTCCCTTGATATCTTCCTGGAGTTTTGTTATGTATTTGAGTGCTCCTGCATTGGGTGCATATATGTTTATCAGGGTTATATCCTATTGTTGTATCAATCCCTTTAGTATTATGAAGTGGCCTTCCTTATTTCTTGTTATGGCCTTCACTTTGAGGTCTATTTTGTCAGATATAAGTATTGCTACCCCAGCTTTTTTTTTCATTTCCATTTGCCTGAAAGATATTTTTCTATCCCTTCACTTTCAGTCTGTGTGAGTCCCTTGTTCTGAGGTGAGTCTCTTGTAGACAGCACATATATGGGTCGTGTTTTTTTATCCATTCAGCCACTCGATGTCTTTTGATTGGAGCATTTAGTCCATTTACGTTTAACGTTATTACTGAAAGGTACTTGTTTGTAGTCATTTCTATTTTCGTGCCTGTGTTCCTTCTTACCTTTTTATTTCTTCTTTTTACAGCATTCCCTTTAGCATTTCTTGCATTGCTGGTTTGGTGTTGATAAACTCCCTTAGCCCTTTTTTGTCTGCGAAGTTCCTGATTTCCCCTTCAATTTTGATTGATAGTCTTGCTGGATAGAGTATTCTTGGATTCAGTCCTTTGCTTTGCAACACTTTGTATACCTCCTTCCATTCCCTTCTAGCTTGATGTGTTTCTGTTGAGAAATCATTTGATAATCTGATGGGGGATCCTTTGTAGGTAACTTTCTGTCTCTCTCTTGCCACCTTTAAGATTCTCTCTTTCTCGTTAATATTTGCCATTGAAATTATGATGTGTCTTGGTGTGGGTCTTTTGGGATTGATCTTGCTTGGGACTCTCTGTACTTGTGTAACTTTTTTCTTCCCCATATCTGGGAAGTTTTCTGTCATTATTTCTTCAAATAGATTTTTTAATCCTTGCTGCTCTTCTTGTCCTTCTGGCAGCCCTATTATATGTATGTTACTTCATTTCATGTTGTCCCAGAGCTCCCTTAGGCCCTCCTCCTGCTTTTTAATTTTTTTTCTCTAGTTGCTGTTCAGATTGAGCTTGTTTCTCTACCTTATCTTCTAACTCAATTATTTGGTCCTCTACTTTTTCTTGTCTACTGTTGAAACTTTCCATGGTGTTTTGACTGTAGCTATGTCACTTTTCATTTCTTCCAGATTTTTGGCATAGGTTGTTGATTTTCTCATCCATCTGGTGAATGAATTGTACAACCATTACTCTGAATTCTTTTTCGGTCATGTTGCATGCTTCAATTTCACTAATTTTCTTTCTTGGCAACTCCTCATTTTCTTTCCTCTGGGGATTGTGTCGTCTCCCCATTCTATCACCAGAAGGTTCAAACTCCGAGTTGTGTGGACCTGGGCAGTGTGCCATGGGAGCTTCGCACCACCCGAGTGTCACTGAAGTGCTCCAACACTAAGACGTGTGGCTGCCATGGGTTGGTGGGAACCAGGCTCGCCCAGGGTCAGTGTTACCAGTGCTCAGTGTGGTCTTGTGTGCGCACCTAGAATCAGGGACCCCGCCTGCACCACGCTGTTGGTGTGTGCCGAAAATCAGAATCCCCTAACGCGTGCCAGGAGTCAGGGTTTCCCTGTGTCTGCACCAAGAATCGAGTATCAGAGTCTCTGTTGCTTCGTCTGGCTTCTCGCTGAGAATCAGGGTCCCTGTGTGCACATGCACCAAGAATTGGAGTCACTGGCTCTACGTGTGAATGTGCTGTGGGTCAGGGATCCCAGACGCAAGAGATAAGAAACAGAGTCAAGTCAGTGGTGCTCAGTGCTGCCTCCGGCCTGGAGAATCTGGGTCCCGGTCACCATGGGGGACTGGGTTGCACAGTAACACTGTGTCAGCCGGGGGTCTGCTCCCACGCTGTGGAAAACAGACTTCCGTGTGCGCTTGCCCAGAATCCAAGTCAGGTGGCACTGCAATCCTGTGTGGGCTTTGGGTTTGGTCACCCAATTGAGTTGCAGGGAGCAGATTCCCAGTCTCTGTGCGCGTGCAGGCTCAAATTCCTGCCTGAGCACGCGCTCCCAAGCTTAAATTCCTGCAGGGTCGCTGCGGCCTGTGTGAGGGGTGGGTCTATCAGTTACTGTGGCACTATCTGGGGGAGGGGGATTGGCTCCTTGACTCACAGAAATCTGTGGCGGGGATGTCTGGATTCTTGTTGTCTGTTGGTCTGAAGCTGTGGTCACAGTTCTCTGTCCTCAGTGGCTGCAGGGTCCTGGTTTGCGTCTGAGACACGACTGGGTGGTGCTGAGGCTAGGATCCTAGTCTCAAGCAGCTCTGTTTCTCAAGATGGCATGGTCTCTGTGCCCGCACTGGCCGCCCAGAAGTGTCCGTGTTGTGCACAGGGCTCTGCCGTCTTAGACTGCCTGGTTTGGCAGCCCCTTGGAAGACCTGCAGAATCTAACTGTCCCTAGCTCATACACACACACACCACACACGTCTACACACTCCTCTATTGCTTCCTCACTCTCTCACACTCTCTCCCTCCCTACCTTCCTGCTGATCACCATCTTCAATCTCTAGTTTCTTATCCTTAATCATTTTGTGAAACTAAAGAAATCTGTCCTCTTTCTTTCTCTCTCTCCTTCTCTCTCTCTTTCTTTCTTTCTTTCTTTCTTTCTTTCTTTCTTTCTTTCTTTCTTTCTTTCTTTCTTTCTTTCTTCTTTCTTTCTTTCTCCTTCCCTCCCTCCCTTCTCTTCTCTCCCTCCCTCCCTCCCTCCCTCCCTCCCTTCCTCCCTCCCTCCCTCCCTCCCTCCCTCCCTCCCTCCTTCTCTCTCTCTTTCTTTCTTTCTTTCTTTCTTTCTTTCTTTCTTTCTTTCTTTCTTTCTTTCTTTCTTTCTTTCTTTCTTTCTTTCTTTTTTTCTTTTAAAAAGAGCTTTAGATTTGGTCTTCAAAATGAAGCAATTAGCCTTTGCTTTCATGTATATTATTTACTAGTTAGAAATAAAGGCATGTTACATTTTCTACTTCTGCAATGCCTAAAATTTCTTACAAGTTTTTCTCCCAATTCTCTTGTAAATTGGCTAATTATTTTATGTGCTCATCTCTTTCTTATAGCACCTTGCCAAAAAACAACAACAACAAAAAACAGCCAGTAGCAACCAATTTAATTTAGGTTAGCAATATTCTTTTCTTTAGGTCTTTGTTTGAAATCACAACTTATTGCAGGGACAGTTTTACCAAATACGTTTCTGCATAACATAAGTTATTTTCTTTCTTCAAAATATTTTTTCTTGCTGGTAGTTTCAGATCTGGCTTCACATATTTTTTAGGGTACTGTTCTGGTTACACTCTATTTCTTGTAACAATTTTTCTGTCTGATTAGCTTAGACCAGTGATTTTCAACCAGTGTGCTGCAAGAATTTTTAAAACTTGCAATACCAATACCTAACTATTTAGTCAGGGGTACTGACTTCTTTTTCATTAGATTGTAAAATTAAAAAATGACAAAGGCCAATACAACAGTAGCCATCTGGTGTGGATGAATCAAAATTATACCTATTTTTTTTGTCAAATCGGCAAAAATATATTTTTTGGTGTGCTACAGAATTTTAGGAATTAGTTTACATGTACAATGAGATGAAAAAAGTTAAAAATCACTAGCTTAGACTAAAATATAGTAACAAATTATTTGGAAATCTCAATGGCTTTAACAAGTCTTTATTTATTATTTATGGTGCCTGTATATCATGTTCTTCTGACTCCATATCTATATCTTTTTTACTAGAGATATTGGCCGATTAAAAAATCCCATCTGAGACACTGCTGGGCTTGTAGCTGCAGAAAAGACTCAAAGGCCCTCCTCACCTCTGCTGAGTGGTGGCTTGTGCCAATTTTAATGACATTTTATTGACCAAAGGAAGTCACATGACCAAGCCTATATTAAGCAATAATGATTCTAAATCAAGGTCCTTTCCTTTATTAACTCTTTGACTCTACAATTTTCCTAACTTTTCTGAGATTCTGATTCCTTATATTTGAAATGGGGTTAAGAATGTCTACTTTGAAATTGAGTTAACATGACATTGTACATTGTATAATTACTATTGTAGGGTAAGATTCTTAAATATATGACCCAATGAATTGAGCAAATACAGGATCTTATTTAGGGTAGACTTCTTAAACTTTTAATGGCAAAGAGGAATTGGTATTGATTAAAAAGAGGAAAGAAGGCTTTTAGATGGCGAGAAAGTATTTAAAATGACACAGGATGTTGGAACAAATAAATTCTGTGCCATACAGCTTTTTAACATCTTCGGTTAATAGACTTATGTGATAAGTGTTTAATATCTACATTTATTTGTATTGTTCTGAGAGTAGATGTAATATTTCTGGGGAAGAGTCAGATTAATTATTACTTAACTGGGCACTGTTTCCCATGCATCAATTACCTTTTTGAGGGTGTTGGGATGAGGACCAGATGTCATCCTACACATACTGAGAACTATACCATAGGTGAGGAAACTTGAAATTAAGAATCTGAGGCTAATAAAGAGAGGAGCAGCTGTCCCGGTAGATGGAGAGAAATCATTACTCTCTAGTGTATATGAATTCTCCTTAAGAAAAAATCTGAGATTTTATCCTTTGGAATGTAAATATATGTCTTTTGTGGGAAGAAAAGACTAATATTTGTGACATTTCAACCCATGGTTTGTTTAGGGTTTTATTCCCTCTTGAAATGTAAAGAATTAATTCCTCAGAGGTAAATATCTCTTGGAGTTCTTACAACCAACTCAGTTATAATTTAGCTTTGTTTTTAGCCCAGGTAATTTTCAGTAAAATTTGCTGAGAAAGCAGTAGAAGTATTAACTGTGCAGAAACTAATGTATTTTCTTCAGAACTCAGTGATGTAAAGTGGTGTTGGGCTGAAAGTTAGTGGAGGCAGTATTTAGTATGGCAATAGCAACACCATGCAGATTTTTTTTAGTAAGAAAAAATTCATGGTCAAATTAAGTTTGAGTTACATTTTTAAAAAATTTTTTTAGTGTTTGTAGAAGGGAGACTGCAGACAAAGATACATTTTGAAGCTGTGTAGGCATCTGTGTTTGAGACATTAGACCTGGATAACACAAAGGATATAGAAAAAGAAGGCAAGGAGCCAAATGCGTTCTCTTTACTGTTAGAAGGAAATGGTGATTATGAAGACAAGCACAGTTAGAAAGCTTTCACTGGGTGGTCAGGTTACTGGAATGGCTGGAGATAGAATGGACAGGTTAGAAATATGTTAAAAATAATGTTTTAAGCCCTACCCGGTTTGGCTCAGTGGATAGAACATCTGCCTGCGGACTGAAGGGTCCCGGGTTCGATTCCAGTCAAGGGCATGTGCCTTGGTTGCGGGCACATCCCCAGTGGGGGGTGTGCAGGAGGCAGCTGATCGATGTTTCTCTCTCATCAATGTTTCTAACTCTCTATCCCTCTCCCTTCCTCTCTGTAAAAAATCAATAATAAAAAAAAAAGAATGTTTTAAACGGATTAATGTAAACAGTTTTCAGGAGGACAAAAAGAGGGAAATGAGGAAGTAAAATGGGTAGGTCCTTAAAGGGTTTGAAAGTGGGATAGCGTATATGTCTAGGTCAGATATGTGTCTAGGTCATGGAAATTGCGGATGAGGAAAACCGTGGCTTAGGCAGGGGGGCATGGGAACTCACTGGAACATGAGATGAAGTAATAAGAGGAGACTTGGGAGAACGTCATATTCAGTGTTGTACTGCTCATAGAGAATCAAGGGCCAAGAATGTAAAGGTAAATGCTAGGGGACTGGGAAGAGATGTAAAAGAATAAAATACAAGAACACATGAATATTTATAAAGTGATTAGGGGAAGAAATGTAGCTGGTAAAGCTAGGTTGAAAACAATTGAGTTTTAGGACTTAAAACTGCACAGAAAAACAGTTTTAAGATTTTTCTTTCTTTTTTTTTTTTTTTTTAGTTACAAAGGTTATAAAGAAGATCCCTAAGCGTGGCACCACAACAATACATTTTCCCCCATAAAACTCTCTGATTTTAAAAACAATCATAATAATAGATAGGCTAATTTGGCTTACTTAAAAACCCCCAGCTTTTTTTAGTATTTAAATTAGTCATTAGTACTATCTTTTCTTTTGCTGGTGGATATAGGAGATTTTTTTTTTATTAAGGTATTATATGTGTACATATCTTACCATTGCCACCCCCCACCCCACTCCCATACATGCTCTCACCCCCCAGAGTTTTGCATCCGTTGGTTATGCTTATATGCATGCATACAAGTCCTTTGATTGATCTCTCATCTCCCCCACCTCTCCCTAACTTTCCCCCTATAATTTGACAGTCTGTTTGATGCTTTACTGTCTCTGTATCTATCTTTTTGTTCAAGTTTATAATGTTCTTTATTACCCATAAATGAGTGAGATCATGTGGTATTTTTCTTTCATTGACTGGCTTATTTCACTTAACATAATGTTCTCCAATTCCACCCAGGTTGCTGCAAATGATGAGAATTCCTTCTTTTTTATGGCAGCATAGTATTCCATTGTGTAGATGTACCACAGTTTTCTGATCCAGTCATCTGCTGACGGGCACCTAGGCTGTTTCCAAATCTTAGCTATGGTGAATTGTGCTGCTATGAACATAGGGGTGCATATATCCTTTCTGATTGGTGTTTCTAGTTTCTTCGGATATATTCCCAGGAGTGGGATTACTGGGTCAAATGGGAGTTCCATTTTCAGTTTTTTGAGGAAACTCCATACTGTTCTCCACAGTGGCTGCACCAGTCTGCATTCCCACCAGCAGTGCATGAGGGTTCCTTTTTCTCCGCATCCTCGCCAACACTTGTTGTTTGTTGATTTGTTGATGATAGCCATTCTGACAGGTGTGAGATGGTACTGCATTGTTGTTTTGATTTGCATCTCTCGGATAATTAGTGACGTTGAGCATGTTTTCATGTGTCTCTTGGCCTTCCTTCTGTCTTCTTTTGAAAAGCTTCTATTTAGGTCTGTTGCCCATTTTTTTTATTGGATCATTTATCTTCCTTTTATTAAGTTGTATAAGCTGCCTGTAGATGTTGGAGATCAAACCTTTATCAGTGATGCCATTTGCAAATATGTTCTCCCATGAGTTTTAAGATTTTTCTAATCTTTCTCTTGAGATACCATTTTAACATTATTACTAAAGTATGCATGCTAGTGGGAGGAAATATGTTAAAGAAATTTAAAAAAGAAAAATATTACTTTTAATCCCTGTATCTAGAGATAACAACTGTTAACATTGCCATTTTTTATCTGATGCATATATATTTACAAAATGGTATCATATTATACATATACTAGAGGCCCAGTGCATGAAAATTCATGTACTCAGGGGGGTCCCTCAGCCTGACTTGCACCCTCTCACAATCTGGGACGCCTTGGGTAGGATCCCTAGGCCTGGCCTGAGATCAGAGCCTATCAGGGCTTTCCTTCCCCCTGCTGCTGGCAGCTGGCCCTGCCCCCGCTGTTGCCACTGCTTGCCATTTGTACAGCCCTGCGCCCCCTCCCCTGACACTGGTCACCTCCCTCTATAGGTGACAGGTGTGGGGTGCAGTCACTTGGCTGGCCTGGGCCTCCCTCTGTGGGGCAATCAATAGCAGGACCCCCAGATCGATCACCCTGCAGAGGGAGGCCCTGCCCACCCACTGCAACACCACCAGCCGGGTAGCCTGGGCCTCCCTCTTTTTTTTTTTTTTTTTTTTTTTTAAGTAAGAGTAATGTTTACTGAGCAATATAGAACTGAGTACTATGAAGGGTTTACCAGGATGGAAATGTACTGCACCCCTGCCCCTGCCACCCCCAACACCCAGAGACTACAGTACTTAGAAGTTACATGCAACAGCCATAACTGCTGAATATCTGTTTATAACAAACAAACCATAGCATATTTATACTGTATCACATTGAGTGGTTATAGAAATCCATTTATATATTGCTTATATAAATTTTTTTTTTTGTAAAAAATATTAAGAAAAGAGAAAGTATAAAAAAACATGTGCAGTTGAAAGCCCTGCCAGGACAGCCAGTCTGTAACATTCAGTGAGTATGTGCTTTGGAAGGGCGCCCATGCCTCGTGCCCACAGCACCTCCAGCAGGGCCGGCGAGGGTGCACCCCGGCTGCCACTCCGGGTAGGACTGAGCTGGACCACGGTGGGTGGGTACAGCAGGGCCTGGCACTGTGTCCTTCTCCAGCCTTGCATCAGGATCAGGGTCAGGGTCAGGGTCAGGGTCAGGGCTAGGGCAGGCAGATTGCAGTTTCACTCTGAATTCCATACTCAGCCTAATTTTGGTTGAAACTCATGGATTTTCCTGGCTGCTTGGAGGTCCATTGGGTGGGTGTCCTGGCGGAGAGGCCAGAGAAGTGCCCACAGCTGCCCGGTTGGGCGTTTCTCCAGCCCAGAGCCTCTGTCCTGCCTCCTGCAAGCCTGGCCCCAGGCAGAACAGGCCCCCCTCAGGACTACTTTGGTCTCAGCACTTGGTCCTGGGTTTCATCAGCCTGGGTTTCTTCCCCTGATGTGGCTGATCTGAGTTTCACAAAAAAGCCAGGCTGATGCTGGCTGTGCCAAGCCTCATTGAAGAGTTTTTCATGCAGCAAGGAAGACCCCCCTGGGACCCTCCTCCTCCTCCCTCTCCTCATCTTCTCCTCTTCTTCCTACTCCAGCCCATGGTCACTTCTTCTCCAGCTGCTCCAGCAGTGGGTTGCCTTCTGAGTCAGGGGTCTTAAAGCTGTCAGTCCTGACGATGCAGGTGGGGCGATGCCGGTTGAGTATCAGGATGAGCTACTGCCACTCCTGCTTCAGCTCCTCCATCTGGGTTTTCAGCTCCGCATTCATGAGCTCCAGCCACTCAGATTCCCACTGCAGAAACTCTGTCCACTCCTTCTTCTTGTTCCGGCATTGGGCTGCCACCACTTTGTTCTTTTCCCGGCATCTTTCCTCCGCTCCTCTTCCTCCCCTAGCTCACTTTTCACAGGTTGAGGCCTCTAGACCAGTTTCACCTCCAGGGAGTGCAAAGGGGCGATCATGGCCCCAATGTTGTGGATGTCAGCGTATTTCAGCTCCTCTGTAGTCAGGGCTGAGCTGGGGAGTCCGGTCAGGGGCCGAGCCCTGGCAGAGAGCCTGCAGTCATGGAAGGGTCCGGGATCTGCCCAGGCATCATAGCAGGAGGAGTGGCAGTCCAGCCCTGCAGAAGCTGCGGGTGGAGGCAGCAGGTGCTGTGCCGGCTCAGGAGCCACCATGGCGCCAGCCCCACCCTGAAGCATCCACCGCAGCCAGTGCCTCCCCTTGCAGCCACCAAGCATCCCTCCCGCAGGCTGTGATGGGCGGCCTGGGTCTCCCTCTTTGAGGCAATTGATCATGAGGCTCTGCCTGCCTGCTTCATCGCCCCTAACCACTTGCCTGCCTGCCTCATCACCCCTAACCACTCTCCTGCCTGCCTCATCACCCCTAACCACTCGCCTGCCTATGTCATCACCCCTAACCACTTTGCATGCCTTCCTGATCCCCTGCCTGCCTGATTGCCCCTAACCACTTGCAGGGGGGCTGTGGTGGTTCTGGTCTCTGGTTGTTCTGGTCATTCTGCTGTTTTGGTCACTGGGCTTTTATTATGTAGGATACTTGAAAACTCCTCCTCCTTTTTGTCATTCAGTAGTAATAATATATCTACTCTTGCTGTTAGGAGTTTTTCTATGCCATTATTTTGAATAATATTATTTTCCTTCCTAACAAAATTTTTGCAGACAGTCCCTCTTATCTTTAGGTGAATAGAATGGAAGAAACAAGAGAAGTACATAGTTAACATTCTTGCAGTTCCAGGTCTGGGTTATTACATTCCAGGCCTTGTATTGAAGTAGCTGTGTTTGTCTCATCACTCATTTCTGTTAAAATGTTCCCACAGAAAAATTAGTGCAATGCCAGAATTCCTTCCTTTGGCCAGGGAAGATCTTTAATATTTATAAATAATTTTCATAGGCATTATGCATTCTACTTTGTTTCATAACAGCCCTGTAAGGTGGATGTTACTATTATTATTGTTATTGTTATCATCATCACTTTTAAATCCCCACCTGAGAATATGTTTTTATTCATCTTAGAGAGAGAGAGCAAGAGAAACATTGGGATGTGAGAAAAAAACTTTGAGTGGTTGCCTCCCACACACACCCCAACCAGGGATCGAACCTGCAACTTAGGTATATGCCCTGATTGGGAATTGAACCCACCTTTTGGTGTACAGGATGACACTCCAACCAAGTGAACCACCTGGCCAGGGCAGGCAGATATTATTATTATTTAAATTTTGAAGAAGAGAAACTTAAAGCTTAAGGATGTTGAATAACTTTACTAAGGATGTGTGTGCAATTCACAGGTAGTGGAGCCAAAAATAAAATGTATGTTCTTAAAAGTCCATTCTTGTTCTTTTACTTCTTAAATAAATACAAATAAAGGATTATTATTAAAACTAGAGGCCCGGTGCATGAAATTCGTGCACTGGGGGGGTGGGGGTGTGTGCCCCTCAGCCCAATCTGCACCCTCTTCAATCTGGGACCCCTCAGGGGATGTCCAACTTCCAGCAGTCGGACATCCCTCTCACAATCCGGAACCGCTGGCTCCTAACCACTCACCTGCCTGCCTGCCTGATTGTCCCTAACCCCACTGCCTGCCTGCCTGCTCGCCCCTACCTTGATCTCCTGCCAGCCTGATTGCCCCTACTTTGCCCTCCCCTATCAGCCTGATCACCCCAAACTGCCTGTGCCTTGGCCCCCAGTCTGGCCTCCCTCTGGAGGCACCACCCCCATAACCCCAATGCTGCTGCCACTGCAGCTGGTTATGGCTGCCTGAGCCTTGGCCTTTGTAGCCACTGTGGCTTTGTCTGGAAAGATGTCCGGAAGACAACCACTCTAATTATCATACTACCCTTTTATTAGTATAGATTTGGGGACCATTACAACCACGCAGAACTTGAAGAAAACACATGGCCCTGGTCAGTTTGGCTTAATGGAGAGAGCATCGGCCTGTGGACTGAAGAGTCCAGGTTTGATTCTGATCAGGGGCACACATGCCTGGGTTTCGGGCTCAATCCCCAGTAGGGGGCCTGTGGGCGGCAGCTGATCAGTGATTCTTTTTTTTTTTTTTTTAATATATTTTATTGATTTTTCACAGAGAGGAAGGGAGAGGGATAGAGAGCTAGAAACATCGATGAGAGAGAAACATCGACCAGCTGCTTCCTGCACACCCCCCACCGGGATATGTGCCAGCAACCAATGTACATGCCCTTAACCGGAATCGAACCTGGGACCTTCCAGTCCGCAGACCGACGCTCTATCCACTGAGCCAAACCGGTTTCGGCTGATCAGTGATTCTTATCATTGATGTTTCTATCTCTCTCTCCCTCTCCCTTTCTGAAATTTTAAAAATATATATATTTTAAAGAAAACACATGATCTTCACTTTGGGCTTTGTCATCTTACAATATCCTGTGTGCAGTGTTTTAACTTCCCTCAACTTTCCTTTACCCACCTTTAAAGTGCAATCTATTTTGGGGAAGATGATCAGGAAAGTGATTCCAATGGGTAGAAGTTTTTTTTGGAGGGGATGGGTCATGAAGATATTTAAAAATTGAGCATGGTGATGGTTGTACCACTCTGAATTTACTTTAAAAAACCAGTTCATTGTACACTTTAGGTGACATGTACAGTATATGGGTTATATCTCAACAAAGCTGTTCTTTTATTTCTTTTTAAATAAAGACCAGTCTTATAATCAATTGCAGATGTTTTCAGAGGCCCCTCAAGATTTGCTCACCATGTCCCAAATCACGGCTGTGATTCCCAGTTGCCTCCAGTCCTGGTGGATCTGGATGGTGTGGTTTGCAAAGGAGAAGGTGGCAAGAGGCTTATGGAATTTCGGCAACCCCATTCCCCCGGTCTCCTCATAGGGCACCAGGGCCATTCCCACTGTGCCAGCTCTGCTCCCTTTAACCTGTTGGGCAAAAGAATCCTGCGTGCTCTGGCCAGAAAGTGCATTCTTTCTTAGGTGGCCCGGATGCTTTTTTAAAGGTCGTTTTATGGATTCAAAAGAATAAACAGAGATGTGGAAAGCTTTTGTCAAAATCCTTTTACATGGTTCTTCCAGTGTCATGGGAAATGAGATGTGGCTCTGAATTCATCCCAAAGTGTGTCTTTGGGCAAAAGCACCCAGAACGGCACAACTCCTGCAGAATGCCCCACACACTTTGCTGTCAGGACTTAGGGGGGCTTGAGGGTGAGCGAGGCGGAGGTGCCAGCACAGGACCTGGGAGAAGGTAGCGCTTTCTACACTGCCCAGGCCACGTGGACTACAGCAGTACCTGCCCAGGTGGGCAGGGTGTTTCTGCTGTTTTGTTTTGGTCTGGCCTCCACCCCGTCAGCCACGGACCTGTGCCTGCACTGAGACTGAATGGTTTGATGGCCCTACTTTTTGGTGGACAGTGGATGCACTCCCAGAGTTAGACTTTGGTGGCTTCTGAGTCCCTTGCGGGGAGAGCCCGGCCCTAGGTCAAGAACAGACTCAGGCGTCCTCGGCCAGGAGGCCTCCTTGGGCTAGGGGCCGCCACAGTTTGAAGGCTGGCCATGACCCCAATCCTGGCAGGGGTCTCCTCTGGGGTGCTGGCAGGCCTGGGCTAGGGCTGCGGGCGGTTTAGAGGCTGGTCATGCCCCCGATCCTGGTGGGGATCTCCTCTGGGGCGCTGGCAGGCCTGGGTTAGGGTCACTGGCGGTTTGGAGGCCGGTCACGCCCCCAATCCTGGTGGGGGTCTCCTCTGGGGTGCTGGCAGGCCTGGGCTAATGGCCACCCTGGTTTAGAGACTGGTCAAGCCCCCGATCCTGGTGGGGGTCTCCTCTGGGGCGCTGGCAGGCCTGGGCTCTGGCGCCGCAAAGGGAGAGGTTCCTGAACCTGCTTCCCACACACCTAGGCTAGGATACATCTTGTAGGAGGCGGCTTCAATGCCGGGGGTCGGTGACCAGGTCCTCCGGAGCCTCGCTTTCTGGGCTGCAGTCCCACGTCTCCCAGTGCCCCAGCCTTGGATGCGCCCACGCAGTTGCCCCCACCACCAGCCACCTCAGCGCAGGCCACAGCAGTTGAAGCCAGCCTCTTGGAAGCCAGGCCACCACACCCACCACCGCTAGTAGCTCTTTGCTGCTCGCTCTCTGTGCCCTGTCCACTGGGGTGGGGGAGTGCTCCCAGCCCAGAGGCCCTCCCTCCCTCCGCAGCCTGGCTTGGGAAGCTGGCCTCATGCTGGGGCTACTATGCCAGCATGCCCACTCGGCTACTATGGGTGCGACACAGGCCCCACGGAGGCCAACCTGGAGAACGTGGACCCCAGCTCTGCATCCGGCTGCTGCAGATGGCCTCGGTGGTCAACTACCACCTGCTCCTTCCACTGGCCCCATTGATCCCTCTCAGCACCAGCCATTTAGGCCAGGGTGGTGATCGCCCGGGGACCCCGCCCCGGGAGCGGCTGGCTGGGCCCGGCCACGTACCCCGGGGTCACGATCTGCCCCGGGACCGCCGGGAGGCTTCTGGCTGTGCCCGGCCACGCCCCCCTGGGTCGCGATCCAGCCCGGGACCCCCGGGAGGCTTCTGGCTGTGCCCGGCCACGCCCCCCCGGGTCGCGATACAGCCCGGGACCCCCGGGAGGCTGCTGGCTGTGCCCGGCCACGCCCCCCCCCCCGGGTCGCGATCCAGCCCGGGAACCCCGGGAGGCTTCTGGCTGTGCCCGGCCACGCCCCTCTAGGGTTGCCATCGCTCCCCAGGACCCCGGGAACTAAGAGGATTTGGTGCCGCCATCTTGGTTTTCTCAACTGCCAGATAGGCCACCCGGAGTCCCGCCCCCAGCCTCTCGCAGGCCCAATCATGGGCATAGCGGAGGTGCGGTCAATTTGCATGTTTCTCTATTATAAGGTAGGATAGTCTGAACCTCCTTTATAAAATTGGAAGCTTTGCAAATGTCAAGGACCTAGTAACTCACACAGTATAATTAAAGCAACTGGTAGAAATGGACAGAAAACAATAATTTTAGAAGCTAAAATTGGAGTCAAGTTTCTACTTGGCATATTTGTTTAGATAATTGCCTGACACTCTCCTCATTTTGCCCTAAAATATGTTTCCTGCCACTGATAATGGGTGTCATGGTGACGTACATGTGGGTTAGGAGGAAAAGTCTCAGGGCTTTAGTCTGCTGCTGGGCCTTGATAGGATATCTCATTCCCTGCCCTCGCAGGGCTAAACACCTTCCATACAGGTTATACCTCTGCGGGAGTTTCCAGGGACATTGAGAAGACACAGAAATAATACCTGTCAGAATCATAAGGAACTTTGGCCCTCTAAGTGATATCTTGATTTTATGTGCTGACATCATGGCAGAATTAAATTTAACATCATAAAGACAAAGGAAGCACTGATGAGAAATAATTACCTAATAATATTTGCAGAACCTTAATAGGTATTGAAGGGAACATGGAGGTGAACACAATCCCTGCTCAGGGTATAATAGCTGCAGGAGGACTGGTAAAGCATGCCCTTGGGGCAGGGGGAGGGGGCACGGATTGCTTACCAGTATGAGGTTAATTACCTCTTCAAGGACTGACAGAAGTGACATTGACAAGAACAGAAAAGCAGAAGGCCTTGAAAATCATGCTCTTTACCCATGGGGAGGAAGGAATAAAGGGAGATGTAAAGTGAAATCATCCTGCCACCCTGCAGGCATCCCTCCTTTCGCTGCTCCTGTCCATTTCTAACATTGACATGAGAACCATTCCTAACTGGGTATGGCTCAGTCACATTTTAGAATCTTTTTAATGTTTACTTTGAATTTGAAGACAGCAGGAGCCTTAGGGATGATTCACTGAAAAGCTGGGTCCAGTCCAGCATATCCGAAGTGAAGTGTTTTAGAATCTTTGCAGATCAACGTTGGATAGAGTATAGCCATTTATTACTCTTTATGTTGGAAGGCAATGGTCTGTGGGACCATCCTAACTAAAATAGGTTTCTTTTTTCTTTAAATAGAATGCAAAATATAATTGGCATTGCTCCTTGAAAATTAATTCTAAGTTCATGTCACTATTTTAAAGGCTAAATTTACATTACATATTCTTTCTGAGCAAGATAGCATTTAGGCCATATAATAATATTGCAATAATAAAAATGTACTTTATGTGTAGCATAATAGGATACATTTATGGAACAGTATTTTGAGCCAGATACTGTTTTAAACTTTAAAAATATTAACTCACTTTATCCTCATACAACCCTTTGTGGTGGGCACTGTTATTATGATTCCTCTATTATAAATAACTAGAGGCCCGGTGCATAAATTCATGCATGGGTGGGGTCCCTTGGCCTGGCCAGCAATTGGGGTTGATCAGGGGGTGGGGAGGGGGGAGCGGCTGGCCAGGGGGAGGGGACCGTGGGAGGTTGGCCAGCCAGCTGCGGGAAGTTGGCTGTGGGAGTGCACTGACCACTAGGAGGCAGCTCCTGTGTTGAGCATCTGCACCCTGGTGGTCATTGCACATTATAGCAACCAGTCAACCTGTCGTTGGGTCATTTGGTTGTTCGGTCATTCGGTCGCTTAGGCTTTTATATGTGTAGATAAGAGTAAGACACAACGTTAAGATTATACAACAATTATGCATTAGAGGCTAGGATTGAGCATAACAATCTGACTTTAGGTGTTAAACCCTTAACTTCCATGCCCTTTGGCTTCTCTGAACACACATGATCTTAGCTATTTATCTGTATTCAACTTACAACATTAATTTTCCCATTGTAATAGATTACTGGACCAATGATTTTTTATTTATAGTCAAGTAGTTATAATTGCAATACTGCTTATTCTATCATTATTCTTGTCTGGAAGACAAATTCATTACAGAGTATATATGATAATGAAATGTACATATAGGAAATATGGCAGAACATACCAGGAAAAAAGCAGTTTGAAGTCCATCATGTAAATCTTCAAATGTAACACACATAATTGCTGCTGTTTCCTGTCTTATTCATTACAATTAGCCTCCAGAGTCTCTATGCTGTCACTCTTCTCACTAAGGTGATGTTATTTTTCAGATGATCAAATGTGATGCTCAAACATTTCAACTCTGCCTCTGGTTAAATATTTGAATTACACATTTGAGGATGTACATAGAACACATTTCTGATAGCTTGGTTGGACAGATTAGTTAGCTGGGCAGCCTAGCAGAGCAGAAAAATCTTAGGCTCAGGAATCGGTTTCCATCCAGAGAGAGCATTTACTACAATTCACTGTTTGCAATTGCTTAATCTTGCATTCCCTTTGCCCATCTGTAAAATGGAGATATTTCTGAACCCTCAGAGAGGACTTGTGATAACAATGATAATATTATTATTATTGTTAGGACAGATTCTTTAAGCAGGCATGCTGCTTTGGTTGCTAGTGCATCTATTTATGGATAGACAGTGAAATGATACTGATAATATTTGAAGCTTTGTTTTATAATAAAGCAAGCCAATTGGTAAAATAATTTGATTTGAGTTCATAAGAACATTTAAAATTATTTTGAAACTCCTCCTAATGTCTCTATGCATAGTTTAGATTCTTGATCAGTGTCCCATACATTATTATTATAAGCATACCACTTTGCATGATATGTAATCATATGTAGGTCTCCTAGATATGACTGTGAACTCTTGCCTAGACATGACCAACATCCATCAGTCTTCACAGAGATAGCATCTGACACTGTTTGCTACAGAGCAGATGCTTATTATATGATAATTAAATGAACAAAATAACTTTAAGTACTCAATGTTGGCATCTGTTGAAATGCTTCATTATATTATAAATTATAATATCAGCTCAGTGATCAGTACATTTAATTAATCATACTTAACTGGAGTGAGGCATGTTTTGGACATTGTTATTGTCCTGTATACATCATGAAAGCTCTGTCCTTTTGGGACATTCATGTCAAAATAACATGGCTATGTCTTTTTGGTAATAAATGAATATGTTTTCTATGGAATCATAATAACAGTAAATGATTAAACTGACAAAAACAATGTATAATGCTCCAAGGATTAAGCAAATGAAAAGGTTCTGGGGGGAAAGCACACATTATTCCATTATTTAAATTAAGTTGACATAATTTTCTCAAAAGTTGAATCAGTGAGATAATTCTGTTTGTAGTACAGATATTGATGATTAGAAAGCTTGGCAACTGTGTTGTGACCAGAGAGGCAACAATTGTGTACTTTATCTGGTATAAATAAAGCTACAATAGAAGAAAATAACTTTTTTTTGTTTGTTAATCCTCACCCGAGGATATTTTTCCGTTGAGTTTTAGAGAGCGTGGAATGGAGGGGAGAGACAAAGAGAGAGAACATTGATGGGAAGGGGACACATCAATTGGTTGCCTCGTGCACGTGCCCTGACTAGGGCTGGGGACTGAGTCTGCAACTGAGATATGTGCCCTTGCCTGGAATCAAATCCAGGACCCTTCAGTCAGAGGGCCAACGCTCTATTCACTGAACCAAACTGGCTATGGCTAAAATAACATTTTTAAGATTCCATTCTGACTTGCCTGTGGTGACAATGAAGTGTATTATGGCTCACGTATATTTTTGTTACTCTAAAATGAGGAGTTATGGGGGGAAATCGGATCTTTAGTGTCATTATCCTTTTCAAGAGCCAGCTCTCAATTAGTGAGATGAGATACATTATTCCCCACCCCCCGCCCCCCGCTTTTCTCCTGTGGTCCATTGCATTTGCTCTTCTTGAACTAAAGAGAATATTCAGGATTTGTGGCAATCTACTGAAAATTTTATAACCTGAATTGACTTTTCAGGTTCAGGCAGCAACACTCAGAATATTAAACTGACACCTTTGAATTTCCCAAGGCTTCTAGCACACATCTTCTTTTCATTTCTACACAGTTTATAGAGTTGCTATTTTCTAAGTCATTGGAGTCTGCAGAAAGTTGTTGCTGACAAGATTTCTGAGAGGAAGAGTAAAGGTGTGACACAGATCCTCGATTGTCCCAGATCCTTGGTAATGTTGGCAATCAGGCTATTGGGAGATTCTTCACCATCACTGTCAGCCTAGTTTTCAGGCTGTCTTCATTGATGCCGAACAATTCAACTAGGAGAGACAAGGGTGACCAATGAAATGACAGGAGTGGAGGTGGTGTGGTTTTAGGAATGATCTGGGGATTGTTTAGAATGAAGCAGAACAGTAAGTGCAAGAATGTGTTATAGTACAAATGTCTCTGTCCATAGGGGGAGGTGGGGCAGGAATTGGGCATATACTTTTACATTAGCAAGATTAGGAATTGGGCGTATCCTTTTACATTGGCAAGATTCTGCAAACTAGGTTTGTTTCTTAGACTAGACCTCAAAAGTCATTTAAAGCTGTAATGAAAATTGGGTGGTTAAAATACAAAAAAAAAAAAAAAAAAAAAAAGAAAGAAAGAAAGAAAATATGACGGTTACCATACTCCTGAATAGGAAAGCTGTATAGAACAGTAGTTAAAAGCTTGAGATTTTTTTGTTTTTTGTTTTTTACTAGTTGTATGACCTTGGGCACATTAATCTCAGTAGATTTCCAGTTTTCTCATCATAAAATGATAATGATAATAGTATCTACTTCAGAGATTATTTTTGGGGATAAGTAATGCAATAAAGTATACTGAACATTTCCTAAAACATATAAAATTATCAAGAAATTTCAGTTATTACTCCATAATTAATATGAGACTATGATTGTGCCTAGCAAGAAAAGAACTTTCTGTAGAGTTGTTTTCAGTGTATGGAAGACTTGAAAGGAGAGAATGCAAATAATCACAGAATTTATACAGTTGCTCAAAGAACAGCAAAACAGCTCATATTGTATATAAGGAATCATTAAGAAAGCCCGACTTTATTTCACTACATAATTAGTAGACTTTTTAGAGTGGTATTTTGTTTGGTACTAAGACATCTCAACAGTTTCCTTGGGTCTAAATAGTAATTTGGGTTTACATTACCTTGAAGATGCCACCAATGTTAGGTGAAGATGTTTTATCACTTTTACTTGACAAATGCCTAACAAAACACCCAAGATCCTTTCAGAGGGTTGACAAAGTCAAAGGTATTTTTATAATACTACTAAGATGTTATTTGCCTCTTTCTCTTTCTTTCATAATTATACAGTTGGATATTCCAGCAGCTATGTGATGCATGAAAATGAAAAACATGGATGTAGAAGGAAAATCCAGTTCTCTTCTATTAAGAAAGATATTAAAGAGATTTGCAAAAATGTTAAACAATGACACTTCTCACTATTGTTTGTTTTAGATAACAAAGATTTTAAAAATAAGAATGTGCTATTTATATTACATGCAATGAGCTTGTTGTTGTTTTATAAAAGAATTATATATTTTAGAAGTTCTCAGTTGAAAAATCTGAGAAGTATTGATAGATAAAATCCACATAAATAAAATCTCTGTAGGGTTCTCAATAATTTTAAAAAGTATAATGTGGTATGATCCAAGAATTTGAAAACTGCTCTTACAGTGAATAGTCTGTGGATATAGGGACATTTACACAGTTTTGGAAGCTCCTCAACAGAACAGAAAGCAAAGTTCTATCTAGGATTGGAGGTCATAATTTTGTTTTATTAGGTGCATATTGAACAAATCCCTGTTTTACGGCACCTCTGTGTATGTGAGATACAGATGACCTGATTTACTGCTCACATCAGCCCCTGTGCTAACGTAGCTAAAGGCTGTGTTCCTCCTGGCCTCTCCCCGTCTTTGGTGCTATCCTGGACCCAAGAACCTGCTTGTTTCTGTGGGGGCATTTGTCACTCTATTGCTTCATTTAAAAAGCAATGTAGGAACTTTACCAATTCCTCAGCTAGAAGAGATGGAGCTTATAACCCAGAGCAGGAGACAGATATTAAAAAATAAGTGCATAAATAAATATATATAGTTGAAAATAATTATAAATGCTAAGATTAGTTTTTTATGAAAGCCAACATGATAAAAAAATATTCTCCACTGTCCTTTCTTCTTTTAGTTAATCAGTCTAGATTCAAAGTTCTGGGTAGACCTATTTGCTCTAATATGATAGATTGGTGTAGTAATATCCTCAGTGACACCCTCCTCCCCTTAGTATACCTTTAATATTCTTTCCCACATCAACTCCTAGGTTGACTGTGACACTTGCTTTGGCAAATGAGATACAAAAAGCAAAGGCTTGAAAAATGCTTGTGCACTGGGCTTGCCCTTTTGCTGCTAGGAACTTTTTTGTTGCATGAAAAGAAGCTAGACTTGAGCTGCTTTCATGTGCCCAGCTGTCAGTCAAAGCTAACTGTCAGATGTGAGCAAGGTCATCTTATGTTGTCTAGCCCTAGTTAAGTAGCCAGATGATTGCAGCTGCATATGAGATGCCAGCGACCAGCCCACATTGCTAATCCACAGAATTGTGAGCAAACCCCCTTCTTAAAATGGTGTTATATAATGCATGACTCTTGATGGAAAGCAGAGACCACCTCCCACCCCATGTAGCTAGAGTGTAGACCATGATCTTGCCTGGGTAATAATTACCTACTGCCAAAAAGCAAGTCATCCCCAAACAATCTTCTTATTGGCTTACATAATCTTAAAATCCAGTGACTGGTGCCTTTCAATTATGGGAAATTATTATTGTAATTACTTCTTCCTTTTTCTTTTCTCTTTTTGGAACTGCTATTTGTTGAGTGTTTGATATTCTGGACAGAGTCCCCAATTTTCTGTCTTTTCTCTTTTTTTCATTTTTGTTTTCTAAAATATTTCTTTCACTTCATTTTCAAATCTATAATTAGAATTAATTTTTGGTTTTGGCTATCTTATTTTTAATTTTCCTAAGAGCTCTTATTCTCTTTTACTTCACAACATACTGTTTTTATTTTTTAGATGAAATATCTGCTCTTTCCTTATCTTTCTAAGGATATTAATGATAGCATATTTGATGATTTCTTCTCATTCTTGCCTCACCTTTATTTATTTTTTTAAGTTACTTGGTGTGTTTGTCCCTATATTTTATGCTGAAGACTTTCCTAAAATGTCTGATTATCATATGCCATGCTCAGGGACTTATCCAGTAGCAATTAAAAAATTAATAAACCTGGCTTTAAGATAAACATATTTTATCCCTTTTCTTCTCAAAAGTCATCCCAAAATAATAATCACATGGAGCAAAAATACTACTACTCCTTCTTCAATGAAACTAAAAACATTTGTAGTGCCAAACTACAGTATATATAGACTGAATACCTAGAGGAATGGCAAATAAATTTACAAAGCAGAGTAAGGTCAAATCATACTTCCTGCAGAGGAGTATATTGAAATGAAACAGGCTGGTTCATTATGAGGAATCAAGAGATGCCGAAGACTTGAAGAACTAGGTATTACAGAGTCCAGGGCCCAGAACTAAAGATAGCTAGATTTTTTAAAGTCTGTATCAAAAGCATCCAAATCCATACCAGGTTAGGCTACTATCCCTCCATCACAGAAAAACGTAGGTATATATCCTGGAGAATTTGAACCGGAGAAGTTCCTGACACATACAGAAGAGTAAGGATGAAGCAAAGTTATCATATGATGATGAATATGAATGATGGGATATTCTAACTTCCTTTTGCTACCCAGCTACAGAATAAACTTATACCAGCCAACTTTCTGCTACCCAAATACCCAGAAGGAGATGATGGGATAGGTGGTTGAGGGACTTTTCTGGAGAACTGTAGCCTTCTTGGAGAGAATACTTGCAGATCTTTAAATGGAAGTTTCCAGTGAAAAGCCCGGACACCCTACCATCCTCACTCAAAACCAGCCTTTCAAATAAGCCTTGTCCAAATACTCAGAACCTCCAATCACCTTTTCAATGGTAATTATAATTCATGATATGACACTCTCACACCTGCCAAGGCTTCAGAGGTTATATATTTTATTTTATTACTAGAGACCCTGTGCACAAAATTCATACACTGAGGGGGTGTCCCTCAGCCAGCCTGCACTCTCTCCAATCTGGGACCCCTGAGGGGATGTCCGACTGCCAGTTTAGGCCCGATCCCCCACTCGGGCCTAAACCGGCAGTCGGACATCCCTCTCGCAATCTGGGACTGCTGGCTCCCAACCGCTCACCTGCCTGCCTGCCTGCCTGATTGATCACCTCCTAACCACTGCTGGCTCCTAACCGCTTCTGCCTGCCAGCTTGATCACCTCCTAACCACTCCCCTGCCAGCCTGATAGACGCCTAACTGCTCCCCAGCCAGCCCGATCGCCCACAACTGCCCTCCCCTGCTGGCCTGGTTGCCCCCAACTGCCCTCCCCTGATGGCCTGGTCCCCCCCAACTGTCCTCCCTCCCCTGCAGGCCCAGTCGCTCCCAACTGCCTTCCCCTGCTGGCCTGGTCGCCCCTAACTGCCCTCCCCTGCTAGTCTGATCACTCACAACTGCCCTCCCCTGCCGGCCATCTTGTGCCAGCCATCTTGTGACCACATGGGGCGGCCATCTTGTGCAAGGGTGTGATGGTCAATTAGCATATTACCTCTTTATTATATAGGATTATCTTTTAAATATTTTTTTTAATTGATTTCAGAGAGGAAGGGAGAGAGACAGAGTGATAAAAACATCAATGATGAGAGAAAATCATTGATGGCTGCCTCCTGCATGACCCTGACTGGGGATCAAGCCTGCAACCTGGCATGTGCCCTGACCAGGAATCTAACTGTGACCTCCTGGTTCACATAGATCAATGCTCAACCACTCAGCCATGCTGTTTGGGTGAGGTTATATATTTTACTAGGGGCCAAGTGCACGAATCTGTGCACCTTGAAAGGAACTGTGGGCTGTGAGGCTGCGGAGGGCACAGGGGTGGGTGTCAGCCCATCCTCCACGCCCCCACCCGGCCCCTCCCACCATGGCGCTGGGTACCCTCTCTGCCCGCAGCAGCCCTGCTCCCGCTGCTGATGGTGCTGAGTAATTGGGACTGGTGCCGGGCACTGGCAGTGGTGCGAGTTGCGGCCCCAGGCACAGGCAGTGGGTGTGAGTGGGGCTGGTGCCAGTAGCAGGTGTGAGTGCCAGGTGGGATTGCAGCACATGGGAGCAAAGAATTTTCAGTAACCACCAGAGGCTTGCCCTGATGACAGCAACCGGTGCCCCACCTTGGTCTGGTGCCCCCACTCACCTGCTCCACCATCCCGCCGTGGCCTATGCCCGCCATGTTCTGTGCTCTGTTGCCTGCTGCCAACACCTGCCATGTTCTGCGCGCACTCCCTGGTGGTCAGCACATGTCATAGCGACCGCTTGTTCTGTTGTTTGGTCTATTTGCATATTAGCCTTTTATTATATAGGACTAGAGGCCCGTTGCAGGAAGATTCCTGTAAGAACAGGGCTTCCGGCGGCTTTCCCTCCCGCCATTGCCACCTCTCCCACCACCCCGCGCTTTCCCTGCCTCCTCTGCCCCCCACCCCTGACCCCACGCTTTCCCTCCTGCAGCCGCCGCCCCCCCTGCGCTTTCCCTCTCACCGCCACCGCTGCCCCACACTTTCCCTCCTGCTGCCGCCTGGTGCTTTCCCTTCCCTCCCGCCATCTCTGCCCCCGACCCCAGCGCTTCCCTCCTGCCACCGCTGCCCCGTGCTTTTCCTTCCGCTGCTGCCCCGCACTTTTCCGCCGCCCGCCGCAGCCACCGCCGCCCGCCGCCCGCCCCGCCCATGCTTTCCCTCCTGCAGCCGCCTTGCTTTCTGCTTTCCCTCCCTCTTCCTTCTTTGCTGTCTTCAGTCTTCACTCCTCCCTCCCTCAGCATATGCAAATTAACTGCCATCTTTGTTGGGTTAATTTGCATACTCACTCTGGCTGTGGGCATAGCGAAGGTATGGTCAATTACCATTTTTCTCTTTTATTAATGTAGATAGGCAACTTAGTCACATGTAGCCTGAGTACCAGATTTACTATTAGTATTTGTCTGAGCAATTCATGTGCATTCCTGACTTGCTTTCTTATTTCCTGCACCTTTATTAGTCCATCTCCCTAGAATGCCCATGAGACTAACTCTCTTTGTTTCATCTTTTATGAACAGGGATAGACAGTCTCTCTTCCATGTGCTCACAGAAGACAACCAGTTTAACAATTACCAATTTCAGAATTATCTGTTTCCTCATATGCCCCAACTAGACTGTGAAATCATTGAGGGCAGGATATAACTAATCATATTTATATCCCCAATGCATGATATATGGTTTTAATGTGTCAAATAAATGAATGAATTAATTAAAAATTTGAAAGTTACTCTGATCATTCCACCTTGAAAGATAAAGTTCTGCTATTGTGTTGTGTTTGGTGATCATTTATGAAGTTAACAGTGATTATCAAGAATTTTTATAGAATTATGGAATTTAGGAATTAGATTAGTAATTACAAACAGCCCTTTGGCTAAGTTGGTTGGAGCATCATTCTGTACAACAAAAGATTATGGGTTTGATTCCTGGCCAGGGCACATACCTAGGTTGCGGGTTCGATCCCCATTTGGGGCATGTACAGGAGACATACCATCGATGTTTCTCTCTCTCTCTCTCTCTCTCTCTCTCTCTCTCTCTCTCTCTCTCTCTATCTCTCAATCAATAAAAACATATCCTTGGGTTAGGATAAAAAATAAAACAAAAAACAAAAGAGCACCTGCACCTATGATAAATTATGATGTGCCAAGCACAGGAGTAAGCAGTTTAACTGCACTGTTTCTTGCAGTATTTGACTTAAATGTCATTTTAGCCAACTTTAGTCTCCTAATGTTTTCATTTCTAAGCAAATATTTTAATAAGGCTACTTAATTCTATTGTGGTGTTAGAACATGAATTACAATTATACAATTGTATAAATTGTAGTACAATTATACAATGAAGTACAATTATACAATTTTGGAGTTATAGGTCCTTATTCTGTCATTCTTCAGAGGCTTAATTATTATTGGTTTTAATTGATTAAAAGCTCATGTGCTTATGTATTATAGCAGTGGTCGGCAAACTCATTAGTCAACAGAGCCAAATATCAACAGTACAATGATTGAAATTTCTTTTGAGAGCCAAATTTTTTAAACTTAAACTTCTTCTAACACCACTTCTTCAAAATAGACTCACCCAGGCCGTGGTATTTTGTGGAAGAGCCACACTCAAGGGGCCAAAGAGCCACATGTGGCTTGTGAGCCGCAGTTTGCTGACCACAGTATTACAGCATTATTTCTTCAGTGTCTATTAAAGTACATATTACTATATTTCTAGTATATTCTAGGGGCTCAATAAATATCTGTTTAATGAATGAATGAACTACATAGAATGTAACCTTCATATAACTCAGCCTGCAGGCTCAAAGTACTATATAATTTCAGGGTTGAAGTGGTGGGAAAAAGCCCATGGAAGGAATGGGACTTAAGATGATATTTAAAGATAGTAGGGGTTGGAGAGGTGGAGAAAGAGAGAGAGTAGAGACCATTTCTCAGAACCTGAGAACCTGATCCACTTTTGAATACTGAAAGACTCTCCATTTCCAAATATCGCATTGGCTGATATGACAGGACTGAATTTCCCACTAAAAGTAGTTCTTTCACTTAGGGAATTATATCTTTAAATTATAAATACATTATTTTGGGAGGAGTGACAAATTTACATTTTAAAGTTATTGCCTTATTAGTACAAATGTTGTGTTGTACCCTAAGCAGGCAGCTCAAATCCATTTCTATTAATGTGGTTTGTGATGGGGAAGGTGGAAGACACTGTGAGGGGGTGATCTGGGGAGGTTGGTAGGGCCTGTGCTTTAGTGGACATAGTGGGACTACTGAGAAGGCCTGAGAAAGTACAGAATGGAGGTTGGCAGCGAAGACTAGTACTTTTCTACAGAAGACTATTCCTCATACCTATAACTCCCTTTTACAAATGTAGCAGTGATTTATTTCTTTAATAAAGCACAAATGATTGAAGCTTAGGGATTATTTTGAAAATGAAAATTTTTGAGGAGTTCATTTCTGAAGATGGATGGACACTTTTTATATTTCTAGAGATATATTTCTTTTGGAAAGGTATTTATTTCCAGGTAATGAAACATAAACATTTCAATCTAATTAGCATGGAAAACATATTAAGTTTGACTTGTCCTTTAAAATGTAGCTGATGTATAAAGTAGATTCCATAGTTAATTCATGTTTGTTTCCTTAAGTATTTAGTCTAGTGAATGGCATGTTTTCAGGGCTTCAAAAATATTTATAATTGATGAAAAGAATTGTTCCTACAGTGAAAGTTTCCAGTATAATGAATATCTAATTTTTTGAATTTGAATAATTTATTGTGTTTGTGCTTTGGCATTCTAAAGCATTCCTTGAGTCTGCTCCTAATGTGAAAAAATATATAACAAAGACTATAGCTCCATTTGGCAGAAATAGAAGCCAATGGGTATATTGCAGAAAACTACAGAGATATTCAAGAGAGGAAATCAATCAGAAAATGTGGTAATTTCAATAAACAAACTGTGAAATAATAGAAAATATGTTTCCATTATATTGATCTATAATTATGCAAATATATATTTATATATTTGTCTCTCCCCCTGGGTTCCTGGCCCAGAGCTTCTAACCCTTATAATTTCCTAGAAGCACATTTGTTCTTTGACCCCAGTTCCTGACACAGAAATTCTAAATCCCTTGGAATTCCCTGGGTTATAGGAATGTCTTTTGTTCTAATGAGGTGACTTTTGGTGGGCTTCTGGATAGCTTCAGGATGGCAACTGGTTAGGTAATGGTGTATTTGTTAATATTAGTCTAGTCTACCATTGGTCTGAGATTTTTCTCTTAATGGCTTTTCTTTCTATGTTATCAATAACTTTTAACAAATTAAGCAGTGACAATCCCACATTATGTGGGTAATTCACTGAGCATGATAATGTAGGCAGCCACTTTCTTAATATTGTGTAAAAGTGTGCTAGCAAATGCTGTTCCCAGAATGACTTGCCATGTACTGTTCCCGTGAAATGAGCATATGTCTGATCGTAGGTCTGGGAAGGAAAGCCCTTGCTCTTGATAACATTCTTAGTGCCTCAGGGCAGATCTTTTGGGCCTGTGCCTGCTACTAACAGGCAGTCTTTTCCTAAATTATTTCTTTCAATTTGTGATTAGATCTATGGACACTGGTATGTTGTGTCTGGAGAGACCAAAAGAGTATATGCTTTTGTAGACCTGAAAATAAATGGATTTGAGGAAATAAAACAGAAAAAGGGATCATTAGGAAAGCATGTAGCGACTGGAAAACTGTGAACCAGACACTCATAAGAACTTGAAATGATGTAGAGGTGTTTTCCTTTTTTTTTTTTTTAATTTTATAGCTCTCTTCATTCTGAAAGGTCATGGCAATAAGGGAGATGAAGAGTTATTGTTTATGATCTCTAGTAATTTAAAATACTGTAAACAGATAAATCCTGGGATGAGGAAATGTTTATTAGCCTTAGGAGACTTAGCAAGAATTGTTAATGAATTGATACACCAGGTGGTTGAAATTAGAAGACAAAGATCAGTCATCAGTCATCATTCATCAGTCATCAGTCATCATTCTCTGAAGCATCAATATCTTCAGAGAATGATAATCACATTCTTTCTTAATAGCACTAAGAATGTTATCAAGAGCAAGGGCTTTCCTTCCCAGACCTACGATCAGACATATGCTCATTTCACGGGAACAGTACATGGCAAGTCATTCTGGGAACAGCATTTGCTAGCACACTTTTACACAATATTAAGAAAGTGGCTGCCTACATTATCATGCTCAGTGAATTACCCACATAATGTGGGATTGTCACTGCTTAATTTGTTAAAAGTTATTGATAACATAGAAAGAAAAGCCATTAAGAGAAAAATCTCAGACCAATGGTAGACTAGACTAATATTAACAAATACACCATTACCTAACCAGTTGCCATCCTGAAGCTATCCAGAAGCCCACCAAAAGTCACCTCATTAGAACAAAAGACATTCCTATAACCCAGGGAATTCCAAGGGATTTAGAATTTCTGTGTCAGGAACTGGGGTCAAAGAACAAATGTGCTTCTAGGAAATTATAAGGGTTAGAATGTGATTATCATTATTAAAGTATAGTTGGCATACAATATTATTTTAGTTTTAGGTGTACAACTTAGTGACTCAACATTTATATACCTTATAATGTGAGAACCATAATAAGTCTAGTAACCATCTGTTACTATGCAAAGTTATTACAATATTATTGACAATAACATTCCCTGTGCTGTATACTATATTCCCATGATTTATTTATTTTATAACTGAAAGTTTGTATCTCTTATTTCTTTTCAATTTTTCCACCTATCATCTACCCACTTTTTCTCTGGCAATTATCAGTTTGTTCTATCTATGAGTATTTTTGTTTGTTTTGTTTTGTTTAGATTCCACATAAAAGTGGAATCATATGGTATTTGTCTTTCTCTATCTGACTTGTTGTATTTAGCATAATACCCTCTAGATCTGTCTATATTGTTACAAGTGGCAAGATTTCATTATTTTTTATTGCTGCATAATATTCCATTGTATATATACCCCATCTTTATCGATTCATTTATCCATGGACACTTACATTGCTTCCATGTCTTGGCTATTGTAAATAATGCTGCAATGAACATAGGGGTGCATATATCTTTTTGAATTAGTAATTTTTCTTTCTTCAGCTAAATATCCAAAAGTGGAATTGCTGAGTTACATGGTAGTTATATTTTTGATATTTTGAAGAATCTCCATATTTTCCACTAGAGGCCAAGTGCATGAATTCATGCATGGGTGGGGTCCGACTGGCCCGGCCTCAATCGGGGCGGATCAGGGCTGAGCCAGTCAGGAGGAGGAGATGGCGGGAGGTTGGCCAGCCAGCCTGCCCCGATTGGGGCCTGATCAGGGCTGGACTGGCTGGGGGGAGGGGCTGAGGGTGATTGGCAGGAAGATCCCGCCCCCAATTGGGGTGAGGGGGTTGATTGGGGGCCAGTGGCCTGGAGAGGGGCCATGAGTGATTGACTGGCAGGCCCTGCTCCTGATTGGAATGGGGGGAAACTATTGGTGGCAGAGCTAAATGGGGGGAGGGGCTGTGGGCCAATTGGGGTGGTGGGGGCCCATCAGGGTGGGGCTGGGGGGAGGGGCCACAGGAGGTTGGCTGGGTGGGGAGAGGGGCTGCAGGAGGTTGGCTGGCCAGCCCCACCCCCTATTGGGGTAGGGAGGGTGATCAGGCACAGGGCTGGCCAGGAGGAAGGGCTGAGAGGGGGTTGGCCAGCTGCCTCACCCTCAGTTGGGGTGGGAGAGACTGACCAGGAGTGGGGCTGGCCAAGGGGAGGGGCCATAGGAGGTTGGCCGAGGGCCCCACCCCCAATCAGGCTGGTTCACTGGCTGCAGTGGGCATCATAGTGACTGGTCGTTCTGGTCATTCTGGCATTCTGGTCGCGGGCTTTTTAACAGATAGATAGATAGATAGATAGATAGATAGATAGATAGATAGATAGATAGATAGATAATGGCTGCACCAATTTACAATTCCACCAACAGTGCAGGACCATTCCCTTTTCTCCACATCTTCCCGAATACTTGTTATTTGTTGTCATTTATATAATAGCCATTCTGACAGGTATGAGGTAATATTTCATGGTAGTTTTAATTTGTATTTCCATGATAATTAGTGATGTTGAGAATCTTTTAATATATCTGTTGGCCATTGGTATGTCATCTTTGGAGAATTGTCTATTCAGGTCCTCTGCCCATTTTTAATCAGGTTGTTTTAAATATCTTTTCCCATTTTGTCTTCCAATGAAAAGACAACTTTATTTCACTTTGCAGAAACTTTTTAGTTTGATGTAGTCCTATTTGTTTATTTGTGCCTTTATCTGAAGAGACATATCAAAAAAGGTATTGCTAAGACAAATGCCAAAGAATTCACTCCCTATATTCAGTTCTAGTTTTATGGTTTCACTTTTTACTTTGAGTTTATTTTTATATATGGCAAAAGAAAGTGTTCCAGTTTCTTTTTTTTTTTGTATGTATCTGTTCAGTTTTCCAATATTACTTATTGAAGAGGCTGTCATTTCCCCAGTGTATATTTTGTCTTCTTCATCATAGATTAATTGATCATATACCAGGTGTACCGGTTAATAATGCAGATTTTTTTTCAATAGATGGAGTTACACATATGTTGATATATATGTGATTTGATATGTATGCTATTTTGTTGTATTGACAATAAGCTTCAAAGCTTCATATGTCAAATTTGCTGAAGGTGTTAACATCATAGATATTTTTACACTTAAAAATGTACAATTTTATGCCAAAAAAAAGAGCGTTTGCAGGAAGTTTTAATTCATTACTTTATTTTGAAGAAAAGTTCTGCTGAATACTTTGGGAAGCTTATGGTGAACATGCTCCATCTCAAGATACTTGTGAATGCTGGTTTAAATGATTTAAAGTGATGATTTCAATGTGAAAGACAAAGAACATCCAGGTCAACTGAAGACCAACAATTACAAGCATTATTGGATGAAGATGCGTGTCAAACTCAAAAACAACTTTCAGAAAGAATAAACGTTGCTCAGAAAACAATTTCTGATCATTTACAAGCAATGGGAAAGATTTTAAAGGAAGGAAAATGGGTGCCACATCAACTGAACAAAAGACAAATGGAAAACTGAAAAGTCATCAGTAAAATGTTGCTTCCATGGCATGAAAGAACGTCTTTTTTGCATTGAATTGTGACTGGCGATGAAAAGTGGACTTATTTTGAGAATCCCAAACACACAAAATCATGGGTTGATCCAGGTCAACCATCAACATCCACTGCAAGGCCAAATCGCTTCAGAAAGAAGACAATGCTCTGCGTTTGGTGGGATCAGGAAGGTGTGGTATATTATGAGCTTCTAAAATCAGGTGAAACCATTAATACTGATTGCTATTGACAACAAATAATCAATTTGAACCACGCTTTGATGGTAAAATGACCAGAGTGGGCCAAAAGACACAGCAAAGGGATTTTGCTTCATGATAACTCACCATCAAACACTTCAAAACCAGTTAAAGACACATTAAAAGATCATGCCTGGGAAGTATTAACCCACCTGCCGTATTCACCAGACCTTCCTCCTTTAGATTACACATGCACTTTCTGAGCAGCACTTCAAAACGTACAAAGAAGTGGAAAATTGGGTCTCTGAATGGTTTGCCTCAAAACAAGAAAAGTTCTATTGGAATGGTATCCACAAATTACCTGAAAGATGGGGGAAATGTGTAACTAGCGATGGACATTACTTTGAATAAAGCACTTTTGATGTTTCTCTTGAAATTATCGTGTGTTTTTTTATTACAAAATCTGCATTATTAACCGGTACAACTAGTAAGTTCTATACCTCCATTGTATATGCGTCTTCTAGATGGGTTGTGTCAAATGGAAATGGCCAAATTTAAGGATTGTTTTAAGAAAGGAGAAATGTTTTTATTCTTTGATTCTATTAAGGACATTAAATAATCCCATGTTGAATAAATAAATAATAGAAATGATATCTGAGAAAGTTACAGAATTGTGCATCCATAGTGAAGGGGTTCCCTAGTCTGAATTGAAGAATAAAGTGTTCAATGGTATTGTTTTTATTTGCGTATCCAGACCTTAATGGCTTTAAATGCACTGGTATCCGGAAAATCAACAATGGCTTCTCTGTATTGTGTCCCTAGAGGCTTGACTTTTATGGTGATCAGTGAGGGAAAAATCAGGAGTAGGAGAACTTACTGGCTTTTGTACATGAAATTACTTTGTCTAGGTATCAGTTTTAAAACACAGATTAATGGATCTCACTTCCTAGAATCTGGTTCAGTAGGTTTGGGGAGGCCCAGAATTTGCATTTCTAATAGGTTCCCAGGCCGTGCTAATGCTGCTAACATGGAGACTGCAGTTTGAGAACCACTGTGCGCAACGATGTTTATGATTTCTTTCACACTTACCTTGCCATAAGCATAATGCAGTAAGATACGCTCTGTAGTTTTCCTGCTGGAAAATAAATTCTGCAAAAGCCATTTATCTGCCTGGAGGATATTTTAGTGCAGGGAATTTCTGAGCTATGTTTGAAGTTGTCATCTAATGGCAGCTATTGTGTCTGTTTATATATGTCAAAGATGCATAAATATGAGTTGAACTTTAGAAGGTTTGTCTATGTGCAAGCCGTTTAGAAGAAATATTCACCTGAATGGAATGTAGGAAAGTTATCCTTGGGATCATACTCCTGATAAAGTAGCAAACATTTTCTTCTGCAACAAAGTGGCATTATTTTTAATAATTATAGTTTAAATTAATCTGAATCTAAATATTTAATTTGGATATCTTAAAAGTATTATGAAATGAACTCAGTATTTTACCAAACATCTCTATGAGGTTGGCTAAGTAGGAAATAATGAGGTGCATGTTTATTTCCTGGCAGTACTTAGGTAGATTTGCTTTAGGTAACACTAATCAAAGGTATACGTGAGGTCCTGTCTTGTTGCCTGCTACCTTTGGGGTCTTTTCAATTTATTAAAGAAATATGTGGCTTGGGTAGTTTAAGATTGGGGAAATTTTAATTTGTCACTTTTATAATGACTGCAATATTCATGCAGTCATTTTTATGATATGTAACTATGGACAATGCTTTTTATTTTTAAGTTATTAGGTGACTTCCAGTGAAGCAGTGAGAGCTTGGGCTCAACATGGAAAGACCTAGGGTCTACTCCTAGTTCCTCCCTTGTTATTAGCTGTAACCCTGTTTCCATGCATCAAGTTTATTACCTGGGAGAATAGGACCAATGATAATCTATCTTGTAAAACTTTTTGATAATTAAATGGGATAACGCTGATCATACCTGGTCCATAAAATTAGTGCTTTAAATGTTAGCTATGATAATTTCTGTCCTGTTTAAGGAACTTATTACATATCTTTCTCTTTTACAAGATATATTAAATCATCATTTTAATACTTATATAAGGAACTATACAAAATGATAATGCATCATTTTGTATCTTTGTATCAGAATTTGGGTCACAAATCTGATATCTAGTTAGTAATAATTAGATATATTCCACCATGAATTTCAGGCCTTCTTTCCTTTCTTTCTTCCTTCAATTAATAAACATCTTCCTTATCTTCTATTTGCTATTCCCTAGAGATACAGACCTCAAGGAACTTAACTTTCTAGTAGGTAGAGATAAAAAGAGAAACAAATAATTAAAACCCACTTTGTAAACAAAATTCTGGTAATTCAGAAGAAGGATAATACAATATTCTGCCTGAGGATTAAGAAATACTTCAGGAAAATGGTGGTATTCCACTAAGTTTTGGAAAGTGTTTACCAGATGACCAAAGTGAAATTGGGGAAGGAACAACTTCTCAAGTAATAAAAGCTTTGAAAGCTTTTGAAGCTCTGATAGAGTTTGTGATATTAAAATCTGTCACTGTGTGAATAGGGAAGGGGATTGGAGGAAGTGGAGGACAGAGGTACAAGATGATGGTACACATTTAGGGACCAAAATATGCCTGTCATCCAGAAGAAATAAGGTTTTGCCTTGAAAATGTTCAGAGACATAGTGAAGAGTTTTAAGAAAGGTACTAACATGATCTAATGTATGTTTTACAAAGATATGCAGAAAAATTCAGTGTAATTAATATGCTCAAAACAATAACCAACTAAGTGCATGACACTTCAAAGTTTCCAAAGAAATAGCAGATTTATTTTTGCTAAGAATGAAAGAAATTCCTCTTTTCATTTGTGAAAGGGAATGATAATTTTGTTAAAATACCAATAATTAATACTTTTTCTTATAAGATACTAAAGTGATGCTATCATTCATTTAGTTAGACTTTACATATTGCCTTAGTTGCATAAAATTTTTGGATATCTGATGAAAAATAAAAGTGTAAAATGTTGACTATTATGCCAACTGCTATGAAATCTTTTTGTAAACAAAGCTTTTATTTCATGAGTTTATTTGCTGCTTGTACTTATTGCTTACTGGAAATCATAATGGTTCATTATGACAGCAGCTTTTGTTCCTTAGCATTATGATGTTGTAAAGAAAATATTATTATTTTGAGTAAAGAAGCATGAGGAACAGATGAAGTATTACAAATGTAGATTTTATTTTAGTTAAATACATCTTCAGTTATCAAACATCTTTAGTTATAAAATATTAGAAGAAAAATACCAAAAACGTGTCCATTAAATATGCTATATAAACAGATATGCCTTAACTAAATGATTTTCACCAGGCATCTGAATCCCTTAATAAATGTAAACTCTATTTTAAAAAACTTAAAGTATTTGAAACATGAATTTTTGTTTTATGAAAATGACTTTTGTAGGTTTATCATAAAGAAAACTAAAATTACATTTTCACCTCTACATCAAAATTAATGTTAATATATTGATAAAAAAAAACAAAAAAAATTAAGTCTTTGGGAAATGTAAACCTAACATAAGAAATTTTTTCTTATCTGTTTTCTGAAACAAGTGGGAATCTAAAACTTAACAATGAGCCCAGCCAGTGTTGCTCAGTGGTCAAGCATCGACCCAAAAACCAGGAGGTCATGGTTTGATTCCCTGTCAGAGCACTGAGGGGTCATGCAGGAGGAGGCTGATCAATGATTCTCTCTCATCTTTAATATTTCTATCCTTCCCTCCCTCTCTCTTCCTCTCTCTGAAATCAATAAAAATATTAAAAAAATAAAGCGTAACAATATTTGAAAGTTTTGTTAGAGAAAACACCTTTTGTTTTGGTTGTGACAATGTTCTGTTGGGTTTTTTCAGTCCCTTCCTATATGACACCACAGGGTCTCTAAGGTCTATTTTAACCTGAGAATAGAATATTACATTATTTTGATATACTATATGATAGAGATAATCTTCCATGTTCTCTTTCTTTACAGGAAATTACTTTCAATGCCTCTGCAAGTTGAGTCAAATTGGAGCCCTGAATATTTTAGAATGATTGTAGAGGCAAAATATGAGAGAAGATGTAATCGGATTTTTATCATATATTTAGAAACCTCTGTTTTTATAGTCAGAGACAAAACATCATGTCTCTGAATGTGAAATTGTTTTTCTTTTATTTTATATCAAGGCTATTGATAGTAAAATAGACTGCTCATCTAATAATAATTTGGTCTATTATAAAGCCTGATAATTTTGTTATGCAATATAACCATTTAATTATCAGCAGGTTTAATATAAGTCAGCTAGTACATTATCAGGGATGTTTTAGCTGTATTTTATTTCAAGTAACATCTGCCATTTTAGAATTGTTCTTCAAGGTCTATGCAACCATAGATTTCCCCACACCTATATATCAAGTCATGGATTATGAAATTAGAAGGCAAAATTTAAGGACTATTTTGCCAGTTATTAGATGATGAATTAGGCCTGACTTTAACTTTTCTCCTATGTACTTTATTCATCTTTGAAATTATAACAATCAAACTTACAGAGTTATTTCTGAGAATAAAAATAGGTCATTTATGTGAAATTGCTCTGAAAACTTTAAAACCCTATACAAACGCAAGGTACTATTATGATTATCACTGTATTATTACTGCTATAATCCCTTTTTGTTAAGCAATGATTACTGAGAATACTAATTTTTATAGGAAGTCTAGTTGTCAAGCCTAACTGGTTAAAAACAGAGGGAGTTAAGTCTTACAAAATTGTTTTTGTCTGGTAAAAAATTCAGATTTAGGAATCACATAATTAAGATCATTGTCTGAGGATTTGAGGTAAGCATATATTAGTTTAGTATTGCCACACACAGAATTTGTATTAGTTATGTATTGCTGCATTACAAATTAACCCGAAACTTAAAATAACAAACAGTTATTTATTATTGTAGTTTCTGTGAAACAAAAATATTATGGGGAAGCTTAGCTTGGTACCTCTGACTCAAAGTCTCTCATTAGCTTATAGTCAAGTTGTTGTCTGGGGCAGTGGATTCATTATTTTCCCCCTTGTGATGAGAACTTAAAAGATTTACTTTCTTGGCAACTTTCAAATATGCAATAGAACATTGTTGAGTATAGTCACCATGCTATACATTACATCCCCATGACTTATATGTTTTATATCTGGTAGTTTGTACCTCTTAATCAGGTTCACCCATTTCTTCCATCCACCTAACACCCTTCCTCTCTGCAACCACCAGTCTGTTCTCTGTATCTATAAGTTTTGTTTTGTTTATACATTTGTTTTGTTTCTTAGATTCCACATACAAGTGAAATAAAACAGTGTCTATCTCTGTATGACTTATTTTATTTAGCATAATACCCTCAAGGTCCATTCATGTTGTCACAATGGCATATTTTCTTTTTTTATGGCTGAGTAGTATTCCATTGTGTGTGTGTATATTTATCTATTTTCTATCCATTCATCTAGTGATGGACACCTAGGTTGTTTTCATGTCTTGGCTATTGTAAATACTATACTGTTTGGATACTATAGCTTTGCATCATAGTTTGAGATCAGGAAATGTGATGCCTCCAACTTTGTTTTTCTTTATCAAAATTTCTGGGTTAGTTATGGTCTTTTGTAGTTCCATACAAATTGTAGAATTTTTTTTCTATTTCTATAAAAATTCCCCAAATATTGAAAGTAATTGCATTGAATCTGTAGATTGCTTTGGATAATACAAACATTTTAAAAATATCAATTCTTCCAATCCATGGGCATGAAATATCTTTTTATTTATTTACTAGAGGCCCGGTGCATGGATTCGTGCACCAGTGGGGTCCCTTGCACCAGTGCACAAACGGGGCCGGGGAGGGACTGCGGGAGGGCTCCAGGGTGTTTCCGGCTCATCTCTCCCAGTCCCCATTGGCCAGACCCCAGCCGCAAGCTAACCTACCAGTTGAAGCATCTTCCTCCTGGTGGTCAGTGCGTGTCATAGCTACTGGTGGAATGGTCCAACGGTCAAATGATTGCTTAGGCATATATATATATATATATATATCTTCAGATTCCTTCATCAGTGTCTTACAGTTTTCAGTGTATAGGCCTTTCCCTCCCTGGTTAAATTTATTCCCTGCTATTTTATTCTTTTGATGCAATTGTAAATGGAATTGTTTTCTTAATTTCTCTTTCTGATATTTTATTGTTTTTTTTTAATATATATATATATATATATATATATATATATTTATATATATTTTATTGATGTCAGAGAGGAAGGGAGAGGGAGAGAGAGAGAGAAATATCAATGATGAGAGAGAATCATTGATTGGCTGCCTCCTGCACGCCCCCTACTGGGGATCGTGCCCACAACCCGAGCATGTGCCCTTGACTGGAATCGAACCTGGGACCCTTTAGTCCGCAGGCCGGCGCTCTATCCACTGAGCCAAACCAGCCAGGGCTGATATTTTATTGTTGGTGTATAGAAATGCAACCATTTTTCGTAATTGATTTTGTACCCTGCAATTTTACTGAATTATTTTATTAGTTCTAAGAGTTTTTGTTGTTGGTGTCTTTAGGTTTTTCTTTATATGAAATCATGTCATCTGCAAATAGTGACAGTTTTACTTGTTCCTTTTCAATTGGAATGTCTTTTATTTTCATGCATGATTTTCCTGGCTAGAAACTCCAATACTATGTTGAAGAAAAGTGCCAAGAGTGGGCATCCTTGTCTTCCAGTTCAAAAGGGATAAAATGGGAGCTCCCAAAGGAGTCTCTGGTCCATAACAATTTGAAAGTCTAGCAGGCAAATATTGACGTTTCCCCATTAGGTCTCAAGTCCAGGGAATAATTACCCATGGCTTCTAGCTTTACACTCTGGGTTTGTTTCCACCTCCATAGTTTACCTTTTATAAAAGGCAGCATATGTGTGTAGCTGAGCATCTGTCTCGGTCTACTTCCTGTTGGTAAAATTCTGGAGATCCAATAGTCTCTCCTGATTCTATACTATTGCAGAGAGGAAGGAATAGGGAAAGAGAGATATGATGAGAGAGAATCATTGATTGACTGCCTCCTGCACATCCCCCACTAGGGATCGAGCCCACAACCCAGGCATGTGCCCTGACTGGGAATCAAACTGTGACCTCCTGGTTCATAGGTCGATGCTCAATCACTGAACCATGCCGGCCAGGCTGATTCTAGACTATCTTTATTCTCCTCAGGACAAGTTGATGATGTTGCTGCATACACAACTGTTAAGAACATCGTAGGTCTTCTGTATACTTTTATGGGGTTCATTTTATTTGGCAAAAGTCACACCTCAAGTCTCTTCAAGATAACTCCTTCTCTCCCTTGGCGCCCTGCTGGACAGCTGAGCGAAAAGGCTCTTCAGCTTCCTATAAGCCCTACTGCTTGACTAGAAGAGCTGCATGGGAGACTCTTAATCTGTTTTAATTTTATTTATACAAATTCAGAAAGGTCAAAACTGAGACATATTATTTAGAGATTCTCACATAGGTATTATAACCATACAGAAATCAAAGGAGCAATTAACAAAAATATTAGAAAAGAAAGGGAGAGGGATATGGAAAGAAGCAGAGGGGCTTCAAAGCTGTTTTAAGTTTGGATGATGGATATTTTAGTATTTGTTTTATAGTTTTTACTAAGCTGTAAATATATACATATATGTACCTGGCATGATCTTTTGTCTACATGACTCATACAAAAGAACAAAAAAGAAGAAAAAGTATAGTCACTAAAATACAGTAGAGGCAGTTTCTCAAACTTAAGGAAGGCATAGGAGAATTGTTTTAAAATTGAAGGTGGAAGGAATGTCAAGGGGTGAAGTTGTAATGCCATTGAAAGCTTGAATTATATATAGATGTTAAGTGATTAAACTGAGTTAAATTAATATGCTTTGTCTTTTGGCATGTTTTATTAACTGTTTAATAATGTTTTTCTAAAAAGCAAAACATTCCAGGAAAATATTAAGCATAATACTGCCATTCATCACATCCAATGCAGCAGATTTCTCATCCTACTCATTTTTCTTTTCTATTTCTGTTTTGTGAAGCTAAATGAAAAAGACAAGGAAAGGAGTTGAACAAGAATCAAACTTACCTTATTGCAGAATTTTTAGAAAACACTCTTCTCAAAGGCAATTATTCTGAAGCATTGGTGAAGTTTTAAAGACAATAAAGGAAAGAGAAAGAGAGGTTGGCTGTTTTCTATGATCAGATAGAGAACTTGGTTAGATGGTGATATTAAAAAGATGGGAAGTGATATATAGTCAAAGTTTTGTTCCTAGAACATAGTTCTGGTTTGCAACTCTTTTGATTAAAATTTCTCATTCCTTCAGTGGCTCCTTGTGAGCTCAGGGTAAAAGGTCCACCTTTATGCTGTGACACAAGCTTTCCTCTCCTGCCCTCCATCTTGATTTCCCACCCCACTCCCAGCACAATTGGGCTCTGTAAACCACCAGCTCATTGTTTTGCAGAAATATACTAAGCTCTCTTTCTCTGTTGATGCTTATGGACATGTTCTTTTCTCTGTTCCAAAGACCTATTTTGGCTCATCCTTCCAGTGTGAGAGAGATTACGTACACAGAGAAATACTCTTGTCTTCCCCCAGGATTAGGGGTAGTTAGGTGTTGTCTCTGTTGGGATTGTATTGATCGTGTCTACAGACAGTCTTGAGACTTAGTAACTCAGTACACTTAATGTTGTTTTAGATGGCAGACCACTGTCTTCAACTAACACTCACGAGGGCCAATGAAAGGTGGATCCAGAGAAGAGAAGAGCAAGGAACTCCTTACCTTGTATAATCAACCCTTTCATTTTCCTCATCATGGTCCTGAACACACCCTATTAAATTTTTGTGTACTAGTATGCATCTCATTTTATTCTGAAGATCAGAGAGAGAAGGTCCATATCCCTATTGGACACTGCTGTATCACAAAGTCTGACTCATAGATATTGCTTAACAAATATTTTCAAATGATCAGGAAGTACACTTGGTGAAGTCATTTGATATCTTTACAGCCCGTGTTCTAACCACCTTGATAGTAACTAAGAATCTTAAAAATTACAGACTTAACTGAAAACTCGGTTATTATAATCACCATGTCTCTTAATAGCAGTTAATTGTATCTTAAAATTCTCTGTCCTTGAAGTTCAGTTTAAATGTGACCTTTACCTATGTGTGTGATTAGGCGTTTCATATGGTCAGGGTAGGACCAACAGAGGTAAAGTCAATGAAGAGTGGAGACCAGGAACTTAACCCAGGAGCAGGGCCCCACTTACATGGGAGTGGCAGTGGTATTGACAGAAGGGAAGCCTAAGTGTATCAGTGGATGGGCATAGGAACACCAGGTATTGTGCGGTATACAAACCCCCCACAGCCTCACATTTCATTACAAGACTCAAGAGAAAGTAAATAGAAAAAATATGAGGGGGTTTAGGGAGATAAGGCAGTGAATTAACGACTCACTGTTTGGAGAGCATCATTTATAATAGCTCAGGACACAAATTTATTTGATAAGTGGTATTTTCCGGGAATTATCAGATAAAATAAAAGTTTTTCAATTACTTTTTTTCAGGTAATGTCACTTTTCCTCATAAACACACTGTAGTTTATTTCATATTTTATGTGTAGGATTGCTGTAAATTTAGACAAAGGTGAGCAAACCCAACTTTACTCTCAGGATACATATTTCAAAGTGGTGTACTGGTTCTTAGACAGGTAACTTCCACCAGCCAGCCCTCAAGGTGAATAAGAAACACCTTGTTGGCTCTTTGGAACAAACACTAACTCTTTCAGGACATTGCATTTCATCTCCAGTACACTAATTGGCAATTTGGGAGCCTGAAGCAGTAATGTGTCTCCTAGAAGAATTGCTGCCTCATACCTAGGGAGTAGTTTACTTACCTGGTGGAATCATAGACTAGCAGAGTTTGAAAGAATTTGAATAGTCATCGATATAGGCCTTGGCCAGAGAAGCACAGGGAAAACAGGCATATTACTTGCAGCTCCAGTTCCAACGGCAGCCTTGTAGTCTCGGGATCATCTTAAATTCACTCCCTTTCTCTGTCTGACCAGAAATGAAATTCCAGGCCAATTCTGGATGGGAGCAACCAGGTCATAAGACATTTTCTTGATAGGTGAGTGGGCTTTGTAATGTCTTCTTTAATGTCAACAGACGGGTAATGTGACCCTGACCTTGTTCATTTTGGGGGAGAGCTTTCAGAAGGATTTTGTTCAACATATTTCAAAAATGCACACATCTTTTTAATTTAAAATCTCTTGCCAGCGTGCTTACATATTTTTAATATGTAACAAGCTCCAGCCTCAGGAATCCTTCCTAAATTACTAATATGTATTATTTTACTCAGCTATCATTAAGAACTGGTTTCTGAAGCCAGGGGTTCAGAGGTTTGAATCCAGCTCTGCCTACTAGTTCATGGCTTGGGGAGGATTTTACAACTTCTTCAAGACTCACTGTCCTCCTCTGTAACATGGGATAATAACAACGTATGTCAGATGTTGATAGTAAGGATTAAGATACTTCATGTAAAGCTTTCATTACAATATGGCATATTGTAAACTCTCGATAAATGTTGGCTATTATCATCATCATTATTACCATTGCACAGAATAGTTAGGTTTACATTGTGATATAAAACTTTTTTTTTTTAATTAGTAATGTATCCCTGGCCAGTGTGGTTCAGTTGATTGTAGAGTGGTCCCATACACCAAAAGGTCACAGGTTCAATTCCTGGTCAGGGCACATACCCATTTGTGGGTTTAATCTCTGACTGGGGTGTGTACACGAGGCAGCCGATTGATGTTTCTCTCTCACAATGATTTTTCTCTCTTTCTCTCCCTCTCCCTTCTTCTCTTCTCTAAAATCAATAAAAACATAACCTTGGTTGAGGATTGAAAATAAATCAGTAAAGAAATTCTAAGAGAAGAGTTCTTTATTTTCATAAACCTGGAAGACTGCATAAAAATAGTTGATATTTCTATTACAAACTAGAGGCCTGATGCACGAAATTTGTGCAAGAGTAGGCCTTCCTTCCCTGGGCTGCTGGCACTGGCTTCCCTCTGGCACCTGGGACCCAGGCTTCCCTTGCAGTCCTGGCTTCATCCAGAAGGTCGTCTGGAAGGACATCCGGTCTAATTAGCATATTATGCTTTTATTATTATAGATGGTTCTAGTATAGCCATAAAAGTATAAATTAAAAGTGTACTTGTTAATTTTACTGTATATGCTTAAAATAGTAAGTAGGAAATGAAACTGTATTTCTGTCAAGGTATCTGGTAATTTTGACTTCCTGTTGGTTTACACTAACTTTTAACTTAGTTCAAATGAGAGATCTTTCCTAGAGTTTGCCATTCTTTCTTCCATGTTAACAATCTTAAGTTACAGAAGTTTAATACAGGGGTAAGAATATTGGCCTGATTATTATATGACAAAATTTGTAATCTATAAATAACCTCATAGAATTAAAAAGAAAACAATTGGGTTCAATTGCTTTGAACAAAAGCGCTATTAGGAACTACTTTAATGTAAAAGAAATTACTCTTCCAAAGTCCAGATTGCTCCTTATGGTGAAGATGAAGTGAGTGAGGCCCTGGAGGCTAAGTTTTGTCCAAGATTAATGAGCTGGCTTTGGCAAAGTCTGGGCATATCCTGGGTCCGCAACACCAGGAACAGTAAAAATATGCTCTTATGAACACTTTCTCTGTGAGATATTCCATCTGCAAATGTTATATGGGCAAATAAGTTGTAGGATGCTGTACATTACAACTCTCCCACCCACTTGCAGATTCACAGTGCTCATTAATTTATTAAAATCCAAGAACTCAGAGAAACTTATTTAACTTGTATTACATATTTGATCTTGGAACCCATTGACATCCCTCAGAAGTATATGCTAGAGAGAGTTGAAGGTCTGAGATTGTAGAGAATTAAATTCTTGTAATATCAATTCATGCCATTGTCTCCAGCAGAGCTCAGATGCTGATAAAAATACAGACCCAAAGAAAATGTTCACCTATGGACCTGGTTTATCCAGGGATAGGTTTTCCTAGAGGAAACCAGTCACAAAGTAGAGAACACAGGAAGAGAAGCATGATTGGGGAGCAGATAACTTCTCTTTCGGACTTTGTGAGTTTTGGCTATCTCTGAGATAGCCAAGTGAGGGTGTATAACCAGAAGTTGGGTATACAAGTGTGACTGTCAAGAGAGAGAACTGTGATGCATACATACATATTTCTTTTGGGAACAAAAGAAACTTTGGCAGAAGATAATTGTACAGAAAGAGTGTGTTTTAGATTAAAAAGAGAATGAGATCACAATAGACAGATGAATCTCTAACATTTAAACAATAGTCTAAGGAAGAGAAATCATAAATTGCCAACTCTTTAGTGAATAGTTCTACTCTATTTTTTTCACATTATTGCTATTTATTACTAATACTTTTTCTGTTAATGAGCAGCAAAAACTCAGGAAAATTGTGATATGTCTGAAATCAAGTAGCTAAAGAGTGGCAGATTTGGATCTCCAACACAGAGGCCACTTGACTCATAATGACTTAGCTCTCTTTTCCCATTATACCCTGTTAACATTCTCTTATGCACATGTCCCTCTATTAGATTCTTGCTTTCATGGAATTTACAGCCAAGGTACAAAATGCTGTAAATATCAGTGCTACAGTATGGGTTATAAATCCTATGAGTTGGGAGAAAGTTATTAATGGGTATTCTCATCCCTGTAATAGAGCCAAAAAATCAGTAAGGGACTTATCTAAGTTAAGACTAATGGACATTGTTATTATGAGCCATCATAAGAGGTTAGGTGTAGATATTAGTATTTTAGTAAAACAAGAGCTAATTTATTTCATAGTATGACAATCTTTTTATTCTTTCCTTTTGATTAATTGTGAAATTTGTTTTTATAACATAAGGTTTGAATTTTAATGTTTTAAATAGAAAATTAAACCAAGAAAAATCATGTCTGTAACATATATGCTATATATATGTAATATATAAAACATATATATTTAAACATGCATATATAATAATACATATATCACAACCTTAGAAATAAAATTCAATAGTCAATCTAGGAAGTAAACTATTGCTGGATTTTATCTTTATCATTGACACCGTCAGTGCTTGGCTTTGTTTTTGACTGCTTACAAAATAGTTATTTTCCATCTGCAATAAAAATGGAAATATTTGGGTTTGCTGTAAAAATGTTGAAGATGCTTATGCTGATGGAAATGTGTGTCTTGACAATGAAAAAGATCAGATTAAAAACAGTTACTTTGGCCTGGCTGGCGTGGCTCAGTGGTTGAGCATCGACCTATAAACCAGGAGGTCAGGATTCGATTCCTGGTTAGGGCACATGTCCCAGTTACAGGCTTGATCCCCAGTGTGGGGCTTGCAGGAAGCAGATCAGTGATTCTCTCTCATCATTGATGTTTCTATTTCTCTCTCCCTCTCCCTCCTCTCTGAAATCAATAACATTTAAAAAAACAACACCCCCCCCCCCAAAAAAAAATAGTCACTTTGTTTTTTAAAAATACGTTTTTATTGATTTTTAGAGAGAGAGGAAGGGGAGAGAGACTGAAACGTCAATGGTGAGAGAGAATCATCAATCGATCGGCTGCCTCCTGCTTAATCCCCACTGGGGATTGAGCCCACAACCCGGGTATGTACCCTGACCAGGAATCAAACTGGTGACCTCTTGGTTCATTGGTCAGTGCTCAACCACTGAGACACACTGGCTCGGCAAAAAAACAACCCAGTTACTTGTGTTTTTTTTCCCCCCAAAGGCTAGACAATCTATTAATTTAATAATAGTATGTTTTTCTCCTAACTTTAATACTTCTTTAGAGCTGAAATCTGAAAATATTTAAAAATCTTATATAAATATAAAAAACAGTTAACTTGGTGTTTTGAACTGCCTCAGTCAAAGTGCATTCTGATATAATTAATAGTGCAAAATACATTTTTTAAAGGAAAAATAGCTGGGCTAGTTTTTGCAGATTGTTATACATTAGAAATAAGTAGACAATTAATTTGGAAGAAAAATACAATGTCACTGATAGATATCATGCTAAGCAATTCCAACTATTTAGAGACTAAAGTCTTTACTACTACTTTATATTTCCCTTACCTCTTGCATAGTTTACCTTTAATCATTGTAAGCTCTTTCAGAACACTATAATCCCCTTTCTCAACTGTATTAGGTTCCTATGGCTGCTATAATGAAGTACCAATCACTGGGTGGATTCATACAACAGAAATTTATGGTCTCACAGTTTTGTAACCTTGAAGTCTGAAAATAAGATGTTGGCAGCACCATATTCTCTGACTGCTGTAGGGGGGCTGTCTATACTTCCTTCTTCTAGCTTCTGGAGTGCACTGGCAATCCTTGGTGTTCCTTGGCATCACTCAGGCACATGGCTGTCTTCTCCCTGTGTGACTTTCGCATCATTTTCCAGCTGTGTGTGTGTGTTCTGTGTTCAAATTTATTTTTATAAGTACACCATATTGGATTAAGGCCCACCCATATAGCCTCATTTTAATTTGATTCCCTCAGTAGACATTCTATTTCCAAATAAGGCCACATACAGTGGTACTTGAACATATCCTTTTGGGGATATGTAAGTCAACCCATAACAGCAGTTTTTGGAATTTTGCTTATAGAGGTAATAGGATTCTCTTCCTCTGCTTTCCTGATCTTCCTTCTAAATGAAGAAAGGCTAGCACATCATTTGGCTTTCCTACTTAGCTCCTCTCTTATTCCACTCAGGAATTAGAGATTTCCCTCAGCTTTTCCATATGTGTTTTTACCTCCTTGTTGGGTTAGTAATTCTCAGCCTTGCATATTGGAATCCCTTTGGGAGCTTATGTAATCATTCATGGCTACAGTCTGGGCATGGGTTTTTAAAAGTATTTTCAGATGATTATAATATGTAAATAAGGCTGAAAGCCTCTTTTTTAAGAATGATCTTGAATTTATGGGTTATTGACTTCATATTCTTTTAATACTTTGCTCTAAGATTACAATTTCCTAGTACAGATTTTTCCCTCTTACATTCTAGAGCTTTATGAAATGCTATATAGCATATGTATTTTAGTAAATGAACACTATTGAAGAACCCTAGACAGATAACACAATGAAGAAAAGATAACCATGCATGCAAGAATAATCATGTTGGCTACAGTTTATGAGAAATGTTCAAGTTCTGGTCACAAGAGGACTCAAACCTATTAATCATTTGCCTGTTGGCTTTAGAAGTGGGCTTTTTTTTTTTTTTTTTTTTTAGACAAAGAGGAGAACACCCATAAAATTAGGTCCTAAAGAGTGTTAGAGATTTCAGAGTTCAACAGGCCCAGAGAAAGTTTCATGGATGTGGCAATGAAAGGGGAAAACAAAAAAGGGAAGGTGCATGTTTCTTTATAGTGAACACTGAGGCTGAGAGGGTTATTCTTTTTAAAAATAAGTATGTTTTGAACTTATCATGGCTTGGAGAATAGGAGCACTAAAACAATTATTTAGGAAATAAATGAGCGATTTACTAGAGTAACACCCTATACATTGCTTTTCATGTTTGCTTCCAACATTTATTTCCTCCTTTGAGTGCGTGTGTGTGTGTGATTGTGTGTCTTTAAACACCCTAAAGCTATCATTGGCCATATTCCAAAATGTCTTAACTTTCCCTCTTTTTCTATACAGTTGACAAATAGTTAATTTATTGCACCTAATAATACTTATTTTGAAGTATTTTCAAGGCCATGAGCATTATAGTCTTTAAACAATGATTTAGGAGAAGGTAGATTTGAAAATGTAGGGTCAAAGCAGGACAAAACCAACCTCAGAATAATGGTGAAAGCCTAGTTTTACTTGATTGAGAAGCTATAGTATTGGTTCAGATTATCTAACATTTTTTCCATACCTGTAACCCATGGTATTTAGCATGTTTATGTCAATTCTAGTCATAGCTCCCCAAACTATGAAGTTATCTAAAAATAATACTTTCAGACATTTAAGTTGTGATTTATTTAAAGATGCCCTTGTCCTTTGCATGGTAAGGTTTATATTTTTAGTTTGCTTAGCTCCAGATTATTTAAAAAAATAATTCTGTTGCAAAGGAGGATGCGTTTGAATATATTTTGATTAGACACCTGAAAAATAGATAGATAGATAGATAGATAGATAGATAGATAGATAGATAGGATAGCTGGCAAGTTCCCAGAAGGAACATATTAATAAAATGTTGGCAAAACCTCTGAAGGATTATATTATATAAAGAGATATGACCATTTATTGGGCATAGTAGGCTTTAAAGTCACTTTATTTTTAAGTTTAAATAGAGATCTATGAGAAATTCTGTTTTGAATCCAGGAATTCAAATCCAACCTCTTATGTTGTTAATCTTTCTTGAAGTATAAAGAGATGGGATAAAGAGAAAATTATTTCATCCTAAATTTAGCCGCATGTACTCTTTCTTCTTTTTAAACTCACCTATCTTTTATGGATACTGCCTGTGAAGTAGGTATTATAGAGAATACAATATAACCACTTGATGTAATTCTTATGTATAGAATTCTATACTATATATAAAATGAATACATATGTATAAGTCCATGTTCAGAAAAAAACTGTGAAATCATAGGAATCATGTTTACTTTGCTTATTTCTATATCTGCAGCACTTAAGATAGTGCCTTATAGGTATTTAATAAATATTATGGAATGAATGAGTGAGAGACAAAACTGGGATGAGGAGATTTTAGATTTCATGGAAAGGAAGACTGCAATATGAATTGGAATGAACTGGGAAACCTACTAAGAGCAACCTGAAAAACTGAAAATTGAGATGGATCTGGAAGAATGCATAAGATTTGGACAAAAAGTAGTGGAATAAGTATGGGTATACTAGTGTACCGGTTAATAATGCGGATTCTGTAATTAAAGAAAACACAATAATTTCAAGAGAAACATCAAAAGCGCTTTATTCAAAGTAATGTCCATCACTAGCTACACATTTCCCCCATCTTTCAGGTAATTTGTGGATACCGTCCCAATAGAACTTTTCTTGTTTAGAGACAAACCATTCAGAGACCCAAGTGTCCACTTCTTCATATGTTTTGAAGTGCTGCTCAGAAAGTGCATGTGCCATAGATCAGAACAAGTGGTAACCTAAGGAGGAAGGTCTGGTGAATATGGCGGGTGGGTTAATACTTCCCAGGCAAGATCTTTTAATGTGTCTTTAACTGGTTTTGAAGTGTGTGATGGTGCCTTATCATGAAGCAAAATTCCTTTGCTGTGTCTTTTGGCCCACTCTGGTCATTGTACGATCAAAGTGTGGTTCAAATTGATTATTCATTGTCGGTAGTGATCAGTATTAATCACCTGGTTTTAGAAGCTCATAATTCCTGATCCCACCAAACGCAGAGCATTGTCTTCTTTCTGAAGCAATTTGGCCTTGCAGTGGATGTTGATGGTTGACCTGGATCAACCCATGATTTTGTGCATTTGGGATTCTCAAAATAAATCCACTTTTCATCGCTAGTCACAATTCGATGCAAAAAAGACTTTCTTCTGTACCATTGAAGCAACATTTTACTGATGACTTTTCATTTTTCCATTTGTCTTTTGTTCAGTTGATGTGGCACCCATTTTCTTTCCTTTAAAAATCTTTCCCATTGTTTGTAAATTATCGGAAATTGTTTGCTGAGCAATGTTTAATCTTTCTGTAAGTTGTTTTTGAGTTTGACACACATCTTCATCCAATAATGCTTATAATTGTTGGTCTTCAAACTTTTTCAGTTGACCTGGGTGTTCTTTGTCTTTCTCATTGAAATCATCACTTTTAAAGCATTTAAACCAGCATTCACAAGTATCTTGATATGGAGAATGTTCACCATAAGCTTCCTGAAGTATTCAGCAGCACTTTTCTTCAAAATAAAGTAATGAATGAAAACTTCTTGCAAATGCTCTTTTTTTTGGCACAAAATTTGACATTTTTAAGCTTAAAAATATCTCTGATGTTAACACCTTCAGCAAATTTGACATATGAAGTTTTGAAGCTTGTTGACAATACAACAAAATGGCATACATATCAAATCGTATATATATCAACATATGTGTAACTCCATCTATTGAGAAAAAATCCGCATTATTAACCGGTACACCTAGTATATGTGTATGGGTATATGTGTGGAGATATGTGTGTATGTAGAAACAATCTGAAAAATCACTGGCAGATAGAGACATGTTGTGGATAGAGAGAAAATAACCATGTGTCAATGGGAGATCCTTTTGGGAGTTAAATCTCTCTCTATAAAAGCCTAATATGCAAAGTGTTCCCTTGGGAGTTCCATTGCTCACTATGACATGCTCTGACCACCTGGGAGTGGTGCAGAACAAAGGAAGGCCCTGGCCGGCAGCCAGCAGGCAGGAAAGGGAGGCAGCCGGCAACCACTAGAGACCCTATCCATACATGAATTTTGTACACTGGGCCTCTAGTAAGAAATAAAGCTGAACAGGTTGGGTGAAACCAACCTATTGAAAAACCTTGATCTCTTTTGGAAGTTTGAGCTTTGTAGTAAAATCATTGGAGAACCCCACTCCCCCAATCAAATATGTATATACCAGTTTTATGAAGACATTTATATTCTTAACATATTTGATATTTGGGTTGCCCATAAATGGAAAATACTGTAAAAGAAAGTTTGGCAAATATCCTTAGATTTACTGTTTTAATTATGTAAGATTCATAGTATGTTTTCCTCCCAATGAAATAGCTATAGTTAGCATTCTGTTTTATATATAGAGGACCAGTAAACGAAATTCATGCATGGGGAGGGGGTCTCTCAGCCTGGCCTGCACACTCTTGAAGTCCGGGACTCCTTGAGGGATGTCCAACTGATTTTCTAGATGACTCAGAAATGATCAAAATGACATTATGAAAATCTAGAAATATGATGACAGGCATCCTATTCAGCACTGCTCTAGTCTCAGATTTCCAATAACCCTAGAAGGAACATTAGAAGAAGGAACTCTAAATATCCACACACATTTTGGCACTGTATAGATACAAATTAGTGACAGAAAGTTGGTAAGAATATATAAAAATACTAGAGGCCTGGTGCACGAAATTCGTGCAAGGGGGGTGGGGGGCTCAGCCCAGCCTGCATCCTCTCCAATCTGGGATCCCTCCCACAATCCAGAACCACTGGCTCCTAACAGCTCACCTGCCTGCCTGCCTGATTTCCCTAACCACTCCCCTGCCAACCTGATGGCCCTAACTGCTCTCCCCTGCCAACCTGATCCCCCTAACTGCCCTCCCCTGCTAGCCTGATCACCCTAACTGCCTATCTGCTCTCCCCTCCTGGCCTGATCCCCCTAACTGCTTATCTGTGCTTCCCTCCTGGCCTGATCCCCCTAACTGCCTATCTGAGCTCCCCTCCTGGCCTGATCCCCTTAACTGCCCATCTGCTCTCCCTTCCTCTCCGTGCCCTTCATACCCCCAGTGCAGGCATGCTGAGAGCTCTCACTGCGGCCCTGCCCCCGTCCTGATTGGTCGTTATGTGATGGTGTCCCGGCCAATTTGCATATTCCTCTATTATTAGTCTAGATCTTAATTTATTAAGCATAAGAATGTGTGAACAAAATTAATAATAATTTTCTCATAAGATTCTCTAGTTTAGTATATATAAAATTAATATCTTCTTGTTTGTAAAAATATTAAATTGCAATGATATGACATGGCTTTAAATTAAAAGAGATGCTGATAAAATAGTATTTGTAAAATGAATATATGCTTCCTCTTGTTCCCTCTCTCACCTCCCTCACCCATTCTATTTTAAAACAGAACATGTTATCTGTCTTTTGATTGTCCTAATTGCTAAAAATACTATTTTAATATCTTTTACAGTCCCTTAAACATCTGTTGGATGCCTTGTTATACAGATTTTATGTCATATCCACATATAATATTGCTTTTGATTGACATGAAATATTTTTTACCCAATTTGAGATAATTTTATTACTATATTCATGCATTTTAAAAGTCTGAGATTAAATGAATAGTTTTACATATAATTTTAATAGTCACATTTTTTCTGTATTTGCTGAGGACTAATATTTACAATTTAAATAGTAATTTTTATAATTTAAAAACTTGGATAATATGCTTTATAATTTTACTTTGCATGTTACTATGGATTGGAGAGCTTAGAGGCAGATTCTAACTAATAGCTCTTTCCAGAGCCTCTTCAAAGCCATGAGAAGATAATTGGAAATATTTCCAATTAATACTGGAAATAAACCCTTTATTTCCTTTTTGTAAAGGAAAATCTTATTGGAAAGGTAGTAGTAGAATAGGATTTCTTGACATTTGCTTAGTGTTAAATATAGCTAGAAGATTTCACTATGGCCATCATGGAGCGACTTGTAACCAACTTGCTTTTCTGCCTATAACTATAAGACTAGGCAAAATGTATGGGCCAGATATTTTTAAGATCTACAACATGAGTATGTATTTGCAAAGACCACCAACAATCTCAAGACCTTTAAAAGAGCACATTATATTCCTTATAATGTCTAACATATAGTACGAAATGACCTGGGCTGCTTAGAAAATTCAATTAAAAATTGGCAAAATACTTGAACAAACACTTTACACAATATGCTTGAATGTTCAATCAGCACTTTAAAAAAATACATTTAATGAGATTCCAAGGTGGCTGTAGTGTAAGTGGAGGCTACAGTTGCCTGCTCCTGGCCCCAAACCAGATTTAAAGCTACATTATAGAGCAATCAACCTGAATAACTAACTGAAGGTTAGCTGAACTGAAATATTATGACCAAGGGTTTATAGCAAAAGCCACATAGAGACTGGTAAGAAGGGTGGAGACACAGGAAAGGCTAGCCCCCACACCCAGAAGCCAGAGGGATATCGTAGCTGCAAAACTCCCTCCGCCCAGGAGTGTAGAGTCTTAACTCCATGCAGGGATTCCCCAACCCAGAGCAACAGAGATGGAAAGAAGAGGCTATATAGCATCTGGTGGTGAAAATCAGTGGAGATTCAATCTACCTAGAAGAACCAAATATCACCTTTTCAGGGACAAGCACTCCTATTGTTACAGCACTAGCCAGGGGAGTGTACTGTCTGATCTCCAAATGCTGGTTTGCCCACTCTGTCATACTCAGGCCCTGTGGGGGGTCTGCTGGCTGCAGCCAGCAATGACTTTTGGGGCTCTCTTTTTCTGGGAAGGCTCCTGGTGGAGACTGAGACAGTTACTAGACTGTGGCTTTGGCAAGAGGGCTAGTCTCCCCCACCTTGAGAGCACAGCAGGCACCCCTCCCCACTAACTGTTCAATCCCTTGGTCTGCCCCATCCTGCAGAGTTCAGCAGACTAGAGTGCCATGCAGAGCTGGGACTTTCAGACCATGTATCCCAAGGAATCTTTTGTCTGGGAACCAGACTGGCTGGGGTGGGTGATGTGTTGCAGGGACCAGGGACGGGGGGAGGAGAAGGTACTTTTATCTCCCTGATAAGCTCAGCCTGCATTAACCTGGGAAGGAGAAGAAGTGCCCACCCCCTTCTACAGGCTTGCAAGCATCACTGCCAACAGGAGACTGTTTGGATCAGCCCTGCCAAATCCCATATACGTTGCCTTGCTGAACTTACTTCTATGGGGAAAAGGGAGAGTGGCTCAGAGCTGAGACATTCAAAGGGTAATTCCCACAGAGGCTATTGTTTGGGAGTGGGATAAAGTGCTTAGCCCCTTCCTATGGGCTGGGCTGGCATCACCCTCAGTAGGAGACTCTTTTGATTGGAACTCCTGAGACTGGGACAGATGAGCTTGCTCCTGCAGAGCAGGTGGCTGGCTGCACGTAACCTGAACCACCAGTGAGCCTCTGCAGGAGAAACTATAATTAGAGACTGGCAGAGACTGGGTGCTTTGGCTCTGGAGTAGGGGCCACTTTCCCCTTATTGAGTGCCTGACTGTGAGACCCTGTCCTCCTGAACCTGGTTGCCATGCCCTACTGAGCTCACAGTCCGTGGATGGCTCTGGAGGAAGACCAGGAAAATTCAGGGGGAGACAAAGTAGCTTACAGGTGGAGGCAGACCTCAGAGATCCTTGATCCTTTTACAGATCTACCTATAGCCCTAAGCTAGAGGAAGCTGACTCTTATACACAAATTGTCCCCTTCATGCACACCCTGGTACAGTAGATACAGCCATAAACAGTAAACAGCCTAGTAGCTCTAGACAGGTAGTCAAAGGCCGGCTACACATAACATCAGACATTGACCTGTATTGGAAAACCTTCCAAATGGACCCAGAACCAACACAACCAATGGTGGGCTTCAGAACACACCAGAGCTTGACCCAACTAGCCACACAAGCAGTACACCCAAAGGCATATTCTGGCAAATAACAGATCCTATTTGGAACAAATCCACCTCAGGGAGAGCCCCTGCCTAGCATCTCATACACACATGGTGATGAGACTTACTCTTATAGCAACCCAGCCTGAAGGGTTAACTCCACCCACAAAAGAGCCAACAGCATTCATGACTCAACTATGACAGGAGGGTGCCCATAAGCCACAAGAAACATTCCTGGAGCAAGGAGCTCAAGTGATCTGGAAGATTGTGCCCCAGAGCCCAAAAGGACACCTTTATCATAAAGTCATGATAACAACTTTGGGAATCATAGGCAGATCAACCTAATACACAGAACAAAACGAGAAGCAAAGAAATATGTCCCAAATGAAAGAACAAGAAAAATAATCAGAAAAAGAATTAAATGAAATGGAAGCAATCAAAATACCAGATGCAGATTTTGAAACAATGATTGTAAGGATGCCCAAAGACCTTAGTGGAAGAATGGATGATCTTAGTGAGAGATAGTAAGCATTAAAAAGGACATAGAAGCAATAAAAAAGAACCAGTCAGAAATGAAGAATATAAGTATCTGAAATGAAGAATCCACTAAAAGGGATCATCAGCAGGATAGGTAAAGCAGAGGATCTAATTATCGATTTAGAGGACAAGATAATAGTATGCACCAAAGCAGGACATCAAAAAGAAAATTAAATTTTAAAAAATGAAGAAAGTCTGGGGACCTCTGGGATGACATCAAGCATAACAAAACCAGTGTCATAAAGGAACAGAAGAGAAGAAAGTGAGAAAGGGATACAGAAACTGTTTGAAGAAATAGTGGCTGAAAACTCTTCTAATCTGGTAAAGGAAAAAGTCATACTAGTTCAGGAATCTTAAAGGCAGCAAAAGAAAGACAGTTAGTTACCTACATAGGAGTTCCCTTAGAGCTGTCAGCTGATTGCTCAACAGAAACACTTAAGGCCAGAAGGGATTTGCATGAAATATTCAAAGTGATGACAGGCGAGGACCTAAAACCAAGACCACTCTATCTAGCAAGGCTATCATCTATAATAATAAATGTGTAATATGCTAATTAGACCAGACAATTGAACAACTTTCTGGACATCATTCTGGACGAAGCCGTGGCGGTGGGGCCGAGGCAGAGGTGCTTAGGGGCGATCAGGCAGCCAGGCAGAGGCAGTTAGGGGTGATCAGGCAGTCAGGGAGAGTGGTTTGGGGTGATCAGGCAGGCATGTGAGTGGTTAGGGGTGATCAGGCAGGCAGGCGAGTGGTTAGGGGCATTGAGGGAGGCAGGCAGGCTGGCAGTTAGGAGCCAGCGGTCCCAGATTGCGAGAGGGATGTCCGACTACTAGTTTAGGCCCGATCCTGTAGGTCCCGGATTGAAAGAGGATGCAGGCCGGGCTGAGGGACACCCCCACCATGCATGAATTTTGTGCACTGAGCCTCTAGTCTGATATAATAAAAGCCTAATATGCTAAGTGTCCAGTCATCCGGTCATCCAGTCAACCAATCAAAACGTAATATGCTAGTGCTAATGATATGCTAAGGCCGCTCAACCACTCACTATGTCATGCACTGACCACCAGGGGGCAGACAGTCCAACTGGTAGGTTAGCTTGCTGCTGGGGTCTGGCTGATCGGGACTGAGAGAGATGGGCTGGATACACCCTGGAGCCCTCCCATAGTCTCTCCCTGTCTGGCCAACCTCCCGTGTCCCTCCCTGGCCCTGATCTTGCATCAGTGGGGTCCCTTGGCCTGGCCTGTGCCCTCTCACAATCCGGGACCCCTTGGGGGAAGTCAGAGACCCAGTTTCATCCCGATCTCATAGGAAAGGTCGAGGGACCCCACTGGTGCACAAATTCGTGCACCAGGCCTCTAGTTTAAAATGAAGGTGAAATGAAGAGCTTTTCCAGACAAAAAAAGACTAAAGGAGTTCATTACTGCCATACCATTATTGCAAGAAATGTTAAAGGACCTGGTTTAAGAAGAAGAATAAATATATATAGAGAGGAACATAGGTATAAAAGAAAAATGGCAATAAATAAGTACCTAACATTAAATGTAAATGGATTAAATGCCCTCATAAAAAAACATAGGGTAGCTGAATGGATAAGTAATCATGACCCATGTATATGCTGTCTCAAAACAAAAGACTCTCAAAGGTGAAAGTGAAGGGATGGGAAAAAATATTCCATGCAAATTGAAATGAAAAAATCTGGGATAGCAATACTTATATTGGACAAATTAGACTTCAAAATAAATGCCATAACATGAGATAAATAAGGATATTACATAGTACTAAAGGGATCAATATAATAAGAGGATATAACCTTTGTAAACATATATGCACCCAACATTGGGGCAAGTAAATATACATGGATGAAAGCAGACTTGTCCAACATTGTTTTTGAGATTCGGCCATGTTTTTGTGTTTGCTCTTATTAATTACTAAGTAGAATTCCATTATTCAATATACCAATTTGTTCATCCATTTTCCAGTTGATACATGTTATGATTTTATACAAATTTTATATACTTGGCTAAAGCCTATACAAACAATTATGTATAAATATTTGTACAAAGATATATTTCCATTTCTTCTGGATATTTAGCTACAAGTAGAACTATCCTAATATATAAAAACCCAGGGTCTGTCACATCCGAAATGACTGGAGGGATGACTGAACACCAGGCTGTGTGCGCAGCAGGCTCAGGTGGGCGGGGACTGGTGAGGGGGCTGAACTGCTGACCTCTTGGAGAGAGAGAGAGGCAGGGCAGATCAGAGCCACCCCAGACTGCTGGTGAGGCTCTCTCTCTCTCTCTGAGAGTCAGCAGTTCAGCCCGCTCACCAGCAGCCTGGGGCGGCTGCTGATCAGCCCCGCCTCTCTGATCAGGCCCAGAGATAGGCCTGGAGACACTGGCTGGCATAGAAACCAACCAATCAGAACCAAATCTGGGTGAACTAAGAGGAGCCAATGGCTGCCTAGGAGGCAGAGCTTTTGATGCTGACTGGCATAGAAACTGACCAATCAGAACCAAATCTGGGTGAACTGAAGGAGCCAATGGCTGCCTAGGAGGCAGAGCTTTTGACGCTGACTGGCATAGAAACCGACCAATCAGAACCTAATCTGGGTGAACTGCGAAGGCAGAACCTAAGGTGGGGGCTGAGGAGGGGTTTTAAGGGCAACAGCTGTTTGGTGTAAGGTGTAAGAAAGCGGTTCAATTTTTTAATGACCAGTCTGGCAGTCAGACATCCCTCTTGCAATCTGGGACCACTGGCTCCTAACTGCTGGCCTGTCTGCCTCCCTCAACGCCCCCAACCACTCGCCTGCCTGCCTGATCACCCCTAACCACTCACATGCCTGCCTGATCACCCCAAACCACTTTCTCTGCCTGCTGAAAAAGTCCCCCCCCCCCATTTAAGAAAACCTATCCTATATAATCTATCTAAACTAATAAAAGAGTAATATGCTAATTAGACTGGGTTGACCAGCCATCTTCTGGATGCCCAACTTCCTTCCAGACAAAGCCATGGTGGTGGGGGCTGAGGCAGAGGAAGTTAGGGGTGATCAGGTCAGCAGGGGAGGGCAGTTGGGGGTGAGATCATGTTGGCAGGGGATTAGGGGCAATCAGCCCGGCAGGGGAGAACAGTTGGGGTTGAGATCAGGCCTGCAGGGGAGGGCAGTTGGGGGTGAGACCAGGCTGGTAGGGGAGGGCAGTTGGGGGCCAGATCAGGCCAGCAGGGGAGGGCAGTTAGGGGCGATGAGGCAGGCAGGCAGAGGCAGTTAGGGGTGATCAGGCAGTCAGGCAGGCAGGTAGGCAGGTGAGCGGTTAGGAGCCAGTGGTTCCAGATTGCAAGAGGGATGTCCGATTGGAGAGGGTGCAGGCTGGGCTGAGGGGACCCCCCCATGCATTAATTTCAGGCTGGATTGAGGGACCCCCTCCCATGCATGAACCGGGTCACTAGTTTTATTATAAAGTACACACATGACTAACTTCATAAGAAACTACACAGCAGTCCTCTAATAGAGTTATACCATTTTACATTCCCACTAGCAATGTATGAACATTCCAGTTTCCTTCAAATATCACTGCATGCAAATTTTATCTTAACAAAAAAGTAGCTGGAGCATAACAGAAAGCTTTATTTTATATTTATTTCTAAGTAAATAAGTAATAGGGAGATTTCTATCTAATGTTTCATAAGGAGATTACAGAATTATATAAAAACTAGAGGCCGGGTGCATGGATTCATGCACCAGTGGGGTCCCTTGGCCTGGCCTGTGGGGATCGGGCTAAAACCGACTCTCTGACATCTCCTGAGGGGTCCTGGATTGCGAGAGGATGGTTCTCCAGTGACACATCCCAGAATTGGGCTCCCTCCTCTCTGGTTCTAGGTGCGTCACCTGAGAACCGCAGCTGCCAAGTTGAGCATCTGCCCCCTGCTGGTCATTGCACATCATAGCTACAGGTCAGATTATTGAATGGTCAGCCGGTCGCTTAGGCTTTTATATATAGAGATTTGTTTTTTATGCACTAGTAAAAGATATTATTTTTTATTTCACATTTCTGTAATTAATTTTAACTCCTTAATTGGCATTTTAAATAATTTCAAGGATTATAGTGTTTAACAATATGGAAAATCATAGATTTTAAACTTCAGCATGACAGAAATGTTCATTGAAATATCAAGTACTATCACAACAAAAGTCAACTTTTTAGTCACTTTGATGAATAGCTTTCGATTAAAGGCACTGTGGGTCAGTGAGAAGAATGGTGTTTGGAGTCTTTGATTTGACCTTTGGCTTTAATAGTTTCTAGCAGTATGTCATTGGGTGAGCCACTATCCAGAACTAATTTTCTTATCAGTGACTAACATGTGGGTAGTATATACAGCATGCATATGCTGGACAAAGGGATGATTCACTTCTGGGGCAAGATGGAAAGGGACAGCATGGGATGGCATGATATTTTATCATGCTACTCAGAACATTGTGCAATTTAAAACTTTTTTAATTGTTTATTTATGGAATTTTCCATTTAACATTTCCGGACTGTGTTTTCCTGCTGGTAACTGGAAAGGTAGAAAGCAAAACTGTAGATTAGGAGGAGGACTCCTGAACTCTTTCCTATTGGGTGTAGAACCATTTTCAAAATTCTTCATAAGACAGACCTCCAAGCAGCTACCATCAACCATTCTCCTGTGGAAATGGGAGGAAAACCCTTTGTCATTCAGAGAAATTATAATGAGGCTAATCACCCCTTTCCTATAGCACTGAGTTCTATAATCACAGTTTGTAGTCCCTGGAGGCAGCAGAAACTACACTAGGATTGTTGACTCTATGTCAAGGCCATGTGATTTCAAATCTAGCTGGTGATTTCTGTGTTGTGTGACCTTCAGATTACTTAACTCCATCTGCCACACTGGGAATAATACCTACCTCCTAGGATTGCTGAGGGGAGTTTTATGAGTTGGTATTTCCAAATAAAGAAAATTATTTCTCATAGCAAGCACTAATGAATAAGTGTTTGTTAAATAAAATTAACAGTTCTAGCTTTTAAGACCCTCCAAGTCATGACTTTCCTGAAGAGAACTACCCTTGAATTGAAAAAAAATAAGGTGATGAATTTTTTTCTGTATTATAGAGCCCATGTAATTATATATTTTATGAATATACTTTAAGATCTCTTTGCAAATTTAGTTCCAGAGAATGTCATCAATTGGCAGGAATCTGGGTATTTCAGTAAAAATGATTAAAGAACTAAAGAGAGTAATATTTAGAAATGATAGCTGAAAGCTAAGTATTTTTGTAGAAGAGCTGCATTCAGTGGGTAAACAGACATAGAAAAGGGTGAAGTTGACAACTTTTGTCCATTTACCTACTGAGTGTGGCTCTAATGCAAAAATATTGTCAGTTGTCAGGAAAGAAGTAAAGCTGAGTAATTCATTGGGCTAAGTAGTTGAACCCACTCTTCAAGCAGACAGAATCTTCTAGCTGCAGAATCTTTAGATATGTTATAATGTTGATAATGTGGGTTTAATTTGGAAGAAGACATTTCTCTTTTTGTTATGATATATTTCCCATAGTAGGTGCTCAATAACTATTTCAATGTTTAGTGACTAGTTTTGGGTGGGACATCTGAGTTCATATATTGCCATAGAGCAAAAGTGGACTGCATGAACTTAGCAGAGAGAGCACCTTGCAAAAGTATTAATTTTTTTCTAATTCATTTTTATTAAATTTTGGCCTCTTAGGAATCTAGACGTCTAAAGGAGTTACCATAATAGTTATCCTATCTAATAAAAGAGTAATATGCAAATTGACCGTCACTCCAAGACACAAGATGGCTGCCCCCATGTGGTCAAAGATGACTGACCTCATGTGGACACAAGATGGCCACCACAAGATGGCCAGCAGGGGAGGGCAGTTGGGAGGGACCAGGTCTACAAGGGAGGGCAGTTGTGGGCGATCAGGCCTGCAGGGGAGGGCAGTTAGGGGTGACCATGCCTGCAGGGGAGGGCAGTTAGGGGCAAACAGGCTGGCAGGGGAGCAGTTTGGCATCAATCAGGCAGGCAGGGGAGTGGTTAGGGGATGATCAGGCTGGCAGACAGAAGCGGTTAGGGGCAATCAGGAAGGCAGGCAGGTGAGCAGTTGGGAGCCAGCAGTCCCAGATTGGAGAGGGTTTAGGCTGGGCTGAGGGACACACACCCCCGTGCACAAATTTCTTGCACCGGGCCTCTAGTGGAATATAAGAACCTGGATTCCTGTGTTAGGCCAGCTCTTTTGAGAAACAGATGCCACTTAGACATGTAAGAAATTTCTTAGGGGAATAGCTTGTGACAGAAAATTGGAAGGGAGTTAGGAGAAGCTGGGAGAAGATTAGACTATGATGCAGATGTAACTGTGAAGGAGAGAAGTAAAGAAGAAAGGTTGGATATAGAAGTCTTAGATTGTAGTACTTTTCTGACAATGTGCAGCGAGGCTGATGGGCAATTCATAAACTAAAAGCTCCTGTTGAGCGTCCTCCATCTTTCAGGAGTAGCTATGCCTTTTTAGGCTTGCCTTATTCCATCATTTGCTGGGAGCATCACTGGTAAGTGTAGAAGTGGTAAAGGATTTCAGAGTATAGTAGCTAGACCTCTAGGCCAATTATGTTCCCCTAGGGGAAATATGAGAGGTACGTTTTCATGGTCACCATCATTTTCAATGATGAAACACCCTCTCTCTATTGCTGGGGAGGATTAGACTTAATATTTACTAGAGGCCTGATGCACGAAGATTCGTGCAAGAATGGGCCTTCCTCCCCTGGCTGCTGGCACCACCTTCCCTCCGGCCGGAGCCACCTTTCCAGCTTCCCACGCTGCCCAAAGGCCTGGAGTGGCTGAGACAGTATGGACCACCCCCGCCCACTTGGCAGCTGTGTATGCAAATTAACCTGCCATCTTTGTTGGGTTGATTTGCATAGTCACTCCTGATTGGCTGGTGGACATCACGAAGGTACAGTCAATTTGCATCTTTCTCTTTTATTAGTGTAGATGTCTATTTCTACCTCATCCTTATGAAATCGGCACAACTGACATTTATTTTATTTTATTTTTATTTATTTATTTTTTTAAAATATATTTTTATTGATTTCAGAGAGGAAGGGAGAGGGAGAGAGAGATAGAAACATCAATGATGAAAGTGAATCATTGATCAGCTGCCTCCTACACACCCTACACTGGGGATTGAGCCCGCAACCAAGGTACATGCCCTTGACCAGAATCAAACCTGGGACCCCTCAGTCCGCAGGCCGATGCTCTATCCACTGAACCAAACCAGTTAGGGCACAACTAACATTTATTAATCAACTACAGTAGATCAGGTACTTTTGTATATTTAATATTTGTTCACCTTTACAGCAGATATAAATAAGCCATACTAATGATTAAAAGTGGAAGTTAGGGATATTAAATAATGTGAACCAGACATGGTTAATAATGGGAAACCAATTTAAATCCAGATTTTTTTTTACTACAAACTGCCAATTTTTACTATGAAGTTATATTGCCCAGATTTACCACCTGAAGAGATGCTAGGATATAAAAATGTTAAAATGACAGGTCAGAAATGACAGACATGATTGAATTATCAAAACAATAATGAAAACAATATTTATACTGTTGTGTCCTATTCAGGCCTGATCTATTTGGATTATCCTTCTGGCTGTTACCTTTCATTTTTCATTAAAATTTTCTGAGAATGATGATCTGTGAATATTGCCCTCTCCTCTTATTAAGGAAATGATCTTTGCTAATGTGACAATAGGTGCTAATGGGCAAACTTCACTTCACTTCCTGACAAAAGCTTCTTTTATGTCTGAGAGGCTTTTGTATTCAGAGGCACATCTGTGATTATTTGTTCTTTGTTTAATGTTCAGGGTAGTCTACCTATAAATGTAATAAACATTTAAAATCATTTTAGCTTTTAAAAATGGATTACATATATTAAATTCCATTTGAAAAAATTAAACTATAATTATGACATTATTATGACTAATTCATATACCATAAACAGAAGACAAAAGACAGTTATCACTAAATTAATTATGCACACAGGCCAATTCTGTGATTTAATCAATTTATTAATTCTCCATTTATTAACATCTTTCAAATAATATAGCTAGAGTTATTTTTACACCTCTTAAATGTTTAGTGATATTACTTTGATATATTTCCAGAGCTGTAGTTGTCTTACTTGAACTGAAAGCGTAAAGGGTATCTTCTCTAAACAGTTTGGTTTGAGATTCTTGGTTGGGACCTGCATCTGCCTTGCTTCTCCCAAGGTGATTCAAAATGGAGCTTCTTTTTATATTGTTAAGTTTTCACTGTTAAGTCAGTAATGCTTATTTTACTTTAAAAATATATGTATTTATTGATTTCAGCAAGATGAAGGGACAGGAAGAGAGAGATAGAAACAGCAATGATGGGAGAGAATCATCAATCGGCTGCCTCCTGCAAGCCCCTACTGGGGATTGAGCCTGCAACCTGGGCATGTACCCTGACTGGGAATCAAACCATGAACTCCTGGTTCATGGGTCGATGCTTGCTGGGCAGTAATGCTTATTTTAAAGTTAATACCTTTGACATAGGTTTTAGTTGTTTGTAATCTGCTATCTCCTGTATTTTGTCATTATAATATGCTGATTTCATAAAAACATATGAGGCTTATCAATTATACCATTTAGTTTTTATATTTCATAGGGTATTAAGTGTTGAGCCAGTTAACTTAGACCTAGTTTATAGTACACTTATTTTATTAATCACATTGGAACACATGGTTAAAGCTCTACTTTGTTATTGATTTGATTGTGTTAAATACCCATTTTTTTCTCCCCCACCTGTTTATTATATACTAGAGGCCCGGTGCACGAAATTCGTGCATGGGGGTGGAGGGGGATGTCCCTCAGCCCAGCCTGCACCCTCTCCAATCTGGGACCCTCAAGGGATGTCCAACTGCCCGTTTAGGCCCGATCCCCGTGGGCCTAAACGGGCAGTTGGACATCCCTCTCACAATCCAGGACTGCTGGCTCCCAACTGCTTGCCTGCCTGCCTTCCTGATTGCCCGTAACCGCTTCTGCCTGCCAGCCTGATTACCCCCTAACCACTCTCCTGCCAGCCTGATTGATGCCTAACTGCTCCCCTGCCAGCCTGTTTGCCCCCTAACTGCTCTCCCCTGCCGGTCTGGGTCCCACCCAACTGCCCTTCCCTGCAGTCCCGGTAATGCCCAACTTCCCTCCTCTGCTGGCCTGGTCACCCCTAACTGCCCTCCCCTGCAGGCTTGATAGCCCCCAACTGCCCTCCCTTACATGCCTGGTTCCTCCCAACTGCCCTCCCCTGCTGGCCATCTTGTGGTGGCCATCTTGTGTCCACATGGGGACAGGATCTTTGACCACATGAAGGCAGCCATCTTGTGTGTTGGAGTGATGGTCAATCTGCATATTCCTCTTTTATTAGATAGGACAGAGGCCTGGTGCATGGGTGGGGGCCAGCTGGTTTGCCCTGAAGGGTGTCCTGGATCAGGGTGGGGTTCTCTTGGGGCATGGGGCGGCCTGGAAAAGGGGCCTGTGGTGGTTTGCAGGCTGGCCACACACCCCGGCAACCCAAGCGGAGGCCCTGGTATCTGGGATTTATTTATCTTCTACAATTGAAACTTTGTAGCCTGGATCAGAGCCAAGCCTCCTGCTCACTCCATGGCAGCAGCCATTTCTGTTGGGATTTATTTATCTTCTATAATTGAAACTTTGTAGCCTTGAGCAGAGACCAAGGCAGGGCAGCGCTGTGGGAGCTTGGCTTCCTCCATTACCGGGGGCAACTCAAGCCTCCTGTTCTCTCCAGCTCCATGGCTGCTGCCATTTTTGTTGGGATTTATTTATCTTCTATAATTGAAATTTTGTAGCCTTAAGTGGAGGCCTGAGCTGGCCAGGATGTGTGGAAAGCTTGGCTTCCTCCATCGCCTGGGGAAACCCAAGCCTCCCTCCTGCTCTCTCCGTGACTGCAGCCATCTTGGTTGGGTTAATTTGCATACTCGCTCCTGATTTGCTGGTGGGTGTGGTTTGTGGGTGTGGCTTGTGGGTGTAATGGAGTGATGGTTAATTTACATATTACTCTTTTTTTTTTAATATATTTTATTGATTTTTTACAGAGAGGAAGGGAGAGGGATAGATAGCTAGAAACATCGATGAGAGAGAAACATCGACCAGCTGCCTCCTGCACACCCCCTACTGGGGATGTGCCCGCAACCAAGGTACATGCCCTTGACCAGAATCGAACCTGGGACCCTTCAGTCCGCAGACCGATGCTCTATCCACTGAGCCAAACCGGTTTCGGCTACATATTACTCTTTTATTAAATAGGATGACCAACAGAACTGATATATCTTTTCTTTCTTATTTGATTTCTTCACTGTTACTTTTTGTTTTCTAGCTTACACAAAGAGAAACAAATACAAGTCTATATTTTAGAAATATATAATTAACAGAATAAATATATCAAAGAGTACACACACACACACACACACACACACACACGACCTTTCTCTATCTATACTAATAAAAGAGAAAGATGCAAATTGACTGTACCTTCATGACGCCCACCAGCCAATCAGGAGTGAGTATGCAAATTAACCCAAAAAAGATGGCAGATTAATTTGCATATGCACATGCCGAGTGGCCAGGGGTGGGGCCAGCAGCTCCAGGCCTTTCGGCAGTGTGGGCAGGCAGAAAGGCGGCTCTAGCCAGAGCGAAGGTGGTGCCAGCAGCCAGGGGAAGGAAGGCCCATTCTTGTACAAATCTTCGTGCATCGGGCCTCTAGTTTATTTATAGTCATCCTAACTTATTTACTTGTCCTTTTTCTAAAACCATTTATCTGTGTAATTTATGTTAATTTTTCTCATTTGGACATCACCATTATTAGTACTAATTATGTACTAATGTACTTTTGCAAATTCATTTTGTTCCAGAAGTTATACCAGAAAGTATAAATGATCATTACTTGCCCAGAAGAACCACTTTTAAGTTGACTCTATTTCTTTGATAGAATGACTCATCCTATCCACTGGCATCACTGGGATATTCTAAATTTGTCATGGAATCAATTACCCTCCACAAAATTCTGGTTTCTTTTAGTGAGATTACTATTACAGAAAAGATCCACAAAGAAGAAAACACATTGGAGTTAATGAGAATCAAAGTAATGTTGTTGCTATTGAGCCAGTTTTAGTGACAGAATTTAAAGTATCTCTAGTTATGGTTTTGAATTTGCTGATCTTTTTAATATAACTTATCATACCCTGCTTTTTTACATTTACAGTTAATTCTTATTTCTGCTGTAAAATGAAGGCAGAATTCTGATGTTAGGAATTTCAACAATAGGGCTTCACACATGCCTCGTGAATTAAATATCAACATCATTCAACCATAGAGACAATTTCAGTATCAGTATAGACTTATTGCATAGGAAGGAATAGCACTTCTATTCCCCCAGATCATGCCTTATTAGTTATCTAGTCCAATGATACTACCCTGTACTATGAAGCCAGCATAGAATGGGTCTTAAATATACAGAGATTTCAAAATTTCCTGCCATTTAAGGAGGAGACATCCTTCAGTTTGGAATCTCAGAAATCATCAGTGCTCACAATTAACCTGTCCTCTTCTTATTGGTTGTGTTTCTTGGTGAACAATGCAGGGTACAAATAGAAGATGCAGTGTGTGAGGATGTGGAGACATTTATGTGTAGAACCTGCAAAGGATAGTAGGAAGATTAAAGAGATGGATCTTAATTGCAGATGATGGATTTGTAAAGGGCTACGTGATTGAATGGTGAGAAGTTGGAAAGAGAGAATTAAAGATTTGATAGAAAGATTAAGAAAGAATAAAAAGCTGTAGTATGGTTATATGGGCTCCAAAAGCTGAATCACAATGTTGTAATGGATAAATAGCTAACAGACTGGGGATGACCGAAGAGCCAAATGGTTTCTATAAACACTTTGTCCAATATTAGAGCTAAAACCCACCTAATTAATCACCATCAACTTCCTCTAAAATACAATTCCATACACAAGCAATCCCTGACTTTTAGAGGTTTACTTTCTTAAACCTACATTTTCATACATCAAACATGAAAACTTCTTTTGTATGCTTCATTTGGACATTTATATGCAGCTGGAAAAAGAATATTCTGAGGTGTAGTGAGGTGTTTGAAAAAAGGAAAAAGATAAAATTGGTAATACTGATTTTCATAATAGCCATCGAATAGGTACTATAATTGGGAGAAGGCAGGAAGTCATGAGCCACATTGAGAGAGCATCAAATCTTTAGCCTCACTAAAAGCTCATTGGACTTAAAGTAAGAAAGAAATTCCAGAAATACATTGTCAAATACTTTGAATGAAAGTAATATTTTACTAGGGATTTCATAAAAGGTTTTAGGTTTTTGAGGCTGGAATCTTTTTTAAAAAAAAAATCTTTATTGTTGAAAGTATTACATATGTCTCCTGGGTGGTCCATCCCAGCCCCCCTCCCAGCCCCCCTCCCACTCCTCTCACCCCTTCAATCCTCCCGCCCCCAGCCTCAGGCCTTTACCCCACTATGGTTTGTATCCATGGGTTATGTATATATGCAGAGAAGTTCTTTGGTTGATCTCTTCCCACCCACCTACCCTGCCTTCCCTCTGAGATTTGACCATCTGTTCTTTTAACATAAAACCTGATGATTGGACTTTTATGTAGCTTTCAGAAATGCTTTTAGTATGTTATTTCTGAAAGCAGGGAACTTATTCATAAGTGGTCCCATGAAAACAAACATTTTATCGTGTTTTCTGGCACATAGACTGTGCTCAGATAATACTTGTTGGAAAAACAGGTGAATGAGGTTGCACCATATTTTTTCCTACTAAATATTACAAGTTAAAAATCAAGTGACTAGCTGAATTGGTACTCTAGTTTCTTGCCATCTCACCCAGAGATTCTGAGCCTGGTGTCTAATGGTGTTAATAGTTTTAATTTGACAAATGAAGTTGCAGGGTCTTGACCCTCCTCTTAAGTGTTATTTGTCAGGACTGCTGCAGTCAAGGCTACATTTTTTTCTTATATTGACTCTTATCCTATACTCAGTTTGCATTAGAAAATATAAACAGTAACATAGACAACCAGACATTTCTCTCCTTTAGATGAGAATCAGAACAAACCTTTCACCGTATTTGTCATTTTAGCTACAAATTGGGAGGCTGCATTCTTTTAAGATATAAATTTTCTGTTACTGAACACAGTTTGAGTTAATTAACCAGAGGTGTTAGGGAACAATTTTAGAAAAATGTTCTTAGGAGCCCTTCTCTTTGGAGAACCCTAAGAAGAGGAAAAAAGCATTCTTAATATTTTTCCTTTTCCTTAATCTTGTTTTACATTTATTTGTTTATTTATTTTATTTTATTTTTCCATCACCATTTACCCTCTTATACCCCCTTCCACCTCCACATATGCCCTCCCCCCACAATTTTGTTAGAAATGTTTACATCTTTTGATTAGTTACACTCAGAATGAAAGGCACACCTGATTATTTATTAACACCAGCGGTGAAATCTTGGTAATTTCTTGGATTTCAACAGTGGCAGCAAAATTAATCAATGCTTGTTATTCATGCAGGAGTAGTAATTTAATGGAATTACATTCCTGTTTATATTGAGTAACAAGTTATTTTCACCTCTCCATTTTTTTTTCTTCGTGTTTTTCATGAAATAACTTCTGTGAAAAGTTTAGCTTTGTGTATTCTAAGGTATTAACAATCCCATCTACTCTGCAACTACTTCCTGGTAACATCTGGAGGAGAGAGAAATTAGTGTATGTGGAATAACTTACTGTTTGGAGATTGAAATTATCTGATGAGAAAAAAGACTTAGCTTCTAGACAGGCTATAAAGATAGTTTTATTTATTTGCTTGTTCTTTATAAATTATTTTTATCTAGTTGTATCAATAACCTATGTACTTATTCATTTTTATAGACTATAAAAATAGAATTGTTTACTTTAAGCATCATATTTTACAAATTAAAATAAGGACAGACTAAGAAAAAAAAATAGGCTCAGGTTAAGTGAGCCTTATCTAAAGACATATAGACATTTCAGGGCTGATTCCATTTATTTGACTCTCCAGGCTACCCCATGATATGGAAGGCAGTGTCACTACAAAGTGAAGAAGGCAAAAAGGGAGAAAAACTTATTCTGCTTCATTTCAGATTCACTAGGAATGTCTCCTCAACACAAAATAGAAGAGCCATAAAGTGCATGGGCTTTAGAGGTGGATAGAGCCTGGCTCTGGACTGTGTGAACTAGAATTTTAGTCTTTGGATGCTGTAATCTATTTTACAGTCTGGTGAAATAATTTATTTCTGAAATTTTGCAGATCTTTGTGCAAAAGTTTATTTATTCAACAAATCTGTATGAGAACCTAGTATTTGCAAGACATTGCACCAATAGTTGCAATAGAGTATTCTAAATATAATGAAACAGAATGAATGAAGCACAGAATGAGTCTCTGTGCACACCTTTTGCACTTTTTATTTTTCACACTTAAATCTGTATTTAACTGGTTGCCCATAGATATTAATAAAAAAAAATAATGTGCCCTAACTGGTTTGGCTCAGTGGATAGAGCATTGGCCTGTGGACTCAAGGGTCCCAGGTTCGATTCTGGTCAATGGCATGTACCTTGGTTGCGGGTACACACCCAGTAGGGAGTGTGCAGGAGGCAGCTGATCGATGTTTCTCTCTCATCGATGTTTCTAACTCTCTATTACTCTCCCTTCCTCTCTGTAAAAAATCAATAAAATATATTTAAAAAAAGAAAAGAAATAGTGTGAATAGGGGCCAGCAAATGTATTTGAGATAAAGAAAGAATAATTAGAAAGAAATATAAAAACTAGTAATGAAATTTTAAGTGACATAAGACAATGACCAAACAGATTTAAACTACCTTGAGCATTTTTATGTTTGACTAGAGGCCTGGTGCACAAAATTCATGCATTTGGGGGGAGCAGGATCCCTCAGCCCGGCCTGCACCCTCTCCAATCCGGGACCCCTCGGGGGATGTCCGACAACCAGCAGTCGAACATCCCTCTCGCAATCTGGGACCACTGGCTCCTAATCGCTCACTTGCCTGCCTGCCTGATCACCCCTAACCACTCTGCCTGCCTGCCTGATTGCCCCTAACTGCCTCTGCCTGCCTGCCTGATTGCCCCTAACCACTCTGCCAGCCTGCCTGATCGCCCCTAACCACCTCTGCCTGCCTGCCTGCCTGATCACCCCTAACCACCTCTGCCTGCCTGCCTGATTGCCCCTAACCGCCTCTGCCTCAGCCCCTGCCACCATGGCTTTGTCTGAAAGGACATCTGGTCTATCTGGTCTAATTAGCATATTACCCTTTTATTAGTATAGATAATGCAAAATTGACATTTCTAAACCACAATATTATATCTAATAAGATATAATCCAGGTTATGTTTATTGAGTGGAGCCAAAATAAACAAGTAAAGGGAATCATTTGAAAATGAATGTATGTAATACTCTAGGAGGTGTTTTTTTATAAATAGCAGCATTGGTATGATTTGAAGTATAAAGTTTCTATAGAATTAGAATTTGCAATGAATGTTTTAGGGTGCAGGCTTAACGCACCATATTATTACAAATAAAAAACACTTATTTAGAGATTCTTTCTTCATTAAAATGTGACATTATTGAAGACCCTGACACATATTCAAATATTAAAAGGAAAAAATAATCTGCAGCACACCTGGCTGTATATAATTGTCCTTGATTCTAATAGTGAAATTAGCAGAATTGCTCTGTAGTTAAAGATATTTATGTGATAGTCATTGATCTTGCTATTAATAGCTTCAACATTATATTCCACTTTCATGCTGGCCTGCTTAAAAATATATATTTAAAAGTTGCATATTTTTACTTTATGAAATAGGACAGACCTGTAGAACTAGACTTCACTTTCTTCCTCCTGAAGTCTTGGCATCATTAACTACTACACACAGCTTTTTTCTTCTATAAAGCTGTAGCAAGCTCTGGGGTTAATATACTTTTTCTTTGGTTCAACATATATGTTTAAAGCTATCATGGAGTAATATAGTTAAAATTCACATATATTTAACTTCTTCCTGGGGAAACAAGTTTATTTTGGTCCAGATGATACTTTCATGCATCTCCCAATGGTGGGCCAGTTTTCTCCTCTCTGTTTTACATCTTACTTGAATAATGGTAATGTGAGGTGGAGGTGGGGCAGAGACATGATGGGTAACAAGTTATAAGGTGAAGCAGATGCCAACCAGAAGAACTCTATGTAAAGTAGGGGTGAGGAGTAGGGGACATCTTGTGTCACCTCTTGATTTGGCCACAGGACCTTGACAACAATATGTTTCCACAGCAGGTTTTTTGTTTTTTTTTTTTATAATTGAGATATACCATTCCGTTAAGTTTAAGGTGTAAAATGTGTTGATTTGATACATCTATATATTATGAAAGTTTTAGCATGGTAGCATTAGCTAACACCTCTATCATATTACACAATTACTATTTCTTTTTTTGTGGTGAAAACATTTAAGATCTACTTGCTTAACACTTTTCAAGTATATAATTCAGCATTATTAACTACAATCATCTTCTGTACATTGGATCCCCAGAACTTATTCATTTTCTGAGTGGAATTTGTACCCTTTGATCAACATCTCTTTATTTCCCATACCATTACCACCACCCCTGGCCCTAGTAACCACCACTCTACTCTTGGTTTTGGTGAATTCAGGTTTTTAAGATTTTACATATAAGTGATATCTATATCCTATCTAATAAAAGAGTAATATGCAAATTAACCAGCACTCCACTACACCCACCAGCCAATCAGGAGTGAGTATGCAAATTAACCCAACCAAGATGGCTGCGGCCACAGAGAGAGCAAGAGGCTTGGTTTTCCCCGGAAATGGAGGAAGCCAAGCTTTCCGCACACCCTGACCAGCCCAGGCCTCCACTTAAGGCTACAAAGTTTCAATTATAGAAGATAAATAAATCCCTACAAAAATGGCAGCAGCCACGAAGCTGGAGAGAGCAGGAGGCTTGAGTTGCCCCTGGTAATGGAGGAAGCCAAGCTCCCACAGCCCTGCCCTGCCTTGGTCTCTGCTCAAGGCTACAAAGTTTCAATTATAGAAGATAAATAAATCCCAACAAAAATGGCTGCAGCCATGGAGCAAGCAGGATGCTTGGCTCCGCTGAAGGCTACAAAGTTTCAATTATAGAAGATAAATAAATCCCAGATACCAGGGCCTCCTCTTGGGTTACCAGGGGGCGTGGCCGGCCTGCAAACCACCACAGGCCCCTTGCCCAGGCCTCCCCACGCCCCAAGAGAACCCCAACCCTGATCTGGGACACACTTCAGGGCAAACCAGCTGGCCCCCACCCACGCACCAGACCTCTATCCTATCTAATAAAAGAGTAATATGCAAATTGACCATCACTCCAAAACACAAGATGGCTGCCCCCATGTGGTCAAAGATGGCTGCCCCCATGAAGACACAAGATGGCTGCCACAAGATGGCCAACAGGGGAGGACAGTTGGGAGGAACCAAGCCTGCAAGGGAGGGCAGTTGGGGACGATCAGGCCTGCAGGAGAGGGAAGTTAGGGGTGACCAGGCCAGCAGAGGAGGGAAGTTGGGAGTGACCAGGCCTGCAGGGAAGGGCAGTTGTGGGGGACCCAGGCCTGCAGGGGAGAGCAGTTGGGGGCAAACAGGCTGGCAGGGGAGCAGTTAGGCATCAATCAGGCTGGCAGGGGAGGGGTTAGGGGTTGATCAGGCTGGCAGGAAGAAGCGGTTAGGGGCAATCAGGAAGGCAGGCAGGCAAGCAGTTGGGAGCCAGCAGTCCTGGATTGTGAGAGGGATGTCCGACGGCCTAAACGGGCAGTCGGACATCCCTTGAGGGTCCCAGATTGGAGAGGGTGCAAGCTGGACTGAGGGACACACAGCCCCATTCACGAATTTTGTGCACTGGGCCTCTAGTCTAATATAAAAGGCCAAGTGACTGGATGGTAGCTATGAGCAGGAGGCAGATGCTCAACGCAGGAGCTGCCAAGCCACAGCAACTTTGCAGAGTGCCCTCTCGCACTCCAGGACCCCTTGAGGGATGTTGGACTGCTGGTTTTGGCCCCATTCCTGCAGGCCAGGCTGAGGAACCCCACCAGGTAGAAGGACCCCGCTCATTCCACAGATGCCCTTCAAGCCCCGGTGCTGCCCTAGGTGCGGCTGGCCAGGGAAGGACCACAGGAGGTTCACTCCAGAGCATGTCTGGTCCCGTCTTGCCCAGTCCCACCCCACTGGCCACCTTCTAATTAATTTCCTTTCAATGTGCATGAATCCGTGCACTGGGCCTCTAGTCATATAATATTTGTCTTTCTCTGACATATTTCACTTAGCATAAAATCCTCAAGTTTCATCCATTTATCACTAATGGCAGCATTTTCTTCTTTCTTCTGAATGAATAATATTCCATTATGTAGATATATACACTACATTTTCATTCATTCATCCATTTATTGAACACTTAGGTTGTCTCCATGTCTCGGCTATTATGAATAATACTGCAAGGAACATGATATTGGAGATATTGCTTCAAGATCCTGAATTAATTTCCTTTTGATGTGTATACCCAGAATTGGGATTGCTATTAACTGTCTATAATATCCAAAGCCATCTATAAATTCAGTTCAATCCCTGTCAAATTTCCAATGGCCACTGGCATTTTTCACGGAATAGTAAAAACAATCCTAAAATTTGTATGGAGCCACAAAATATCCCAAATAGTCTAAGCAATTCTGAGAAATACGAATGAAATTGGAGGCATCATATTTTCTTATTTCAAACTATAGTATAAAGCTATAGTAATAAAAATGGTATGGTACTGTCATAAAAACACATAGGTTGCCCTAGGTTATTTGGCTCAGTGGATAGAGCATTGGCCTGCAGACTAAAGGGTTCCGTGTTCGATTCTGGTCAAGGGCACATGCCCAGGCTGTGGGCTTGATACCAGTGGTGGTGGTGGTGCAGGAGACAGCCAATTAATGATTCTCTCTCATCATTGATGTTTCTATCTCTCCCTCTCTCTTCCTCTCTAAAATCAATAAAAATAAATAAATAAACAAAAACCACATAGGTTAATGGAACAGAATCAAGAGTCTGCAAACAAACCCACACATATACAGACAGCTAATTTTGACAAGGGAACCAAGGACACTCAATGGGGAAAGGATAGTCTCTTCAGTAAATGTTGTTAGAAAAATTGGATAACTTGTCTTATACCATTCACAAAAATTAATGCAAAATCCATTAAAGACTTAAACATAAAACTTGAAACCATAAAACTCCTAAATGAAATCATAGCGAAGATACTCCTTGACAGTGCTCTTGGCAACAATTTTTTTTTTATATGACCAAAAGCACAATCAACAAAAGGAAAAAATTAGTGATACTATATCAAACTAAAAAGCTTCTGCACAGCAAACGAAAACATCAACAAAATAAAAAAAGCAACCTATGAAATGGGAGAAAATATTTTCAAATCATATATTTGATATGATTAATATCCAAAATATATAAAGAACTCATATGGCTCAATAGCAAAGAAATGAACAAATGATCAACAGGTACAGAAAAGTTGTTCAATATTACTAATCACCAGGGAAATGTAAATTAAAACCATGATGAGGTCTTACCTTAGACCTGTTAGAATGGCTGCCATCATAAAGACAAGAGTTAACAAGTGTTGATGAGGATGTGGAGAAAAGGGGACCCTCATACACTGTTGGTCGGAATGTAAATTGGTACAACTACCACAGAAAACTGTGTGGAGGTTCCTAAAAATACTTTTAAAGTACCCAATTTTAACTGCTGTGAAAAGAACACTAAATTGTCAGCATCATTTTATCCTTTAAAAATTTTGCCTATAACTTGAATAAGCTCTTATCAAACTATTTCATAACACAGTTCAGATGAAAATTATCTCCACAGATAAGGAGCAGTGGTCTCTATTTACTGGAAAGTAATCAAAATAATTAGAGTGGCATTTGGTTATATCTTTTATTTAAACTAACTGACAGTTCAGTTCACAAACCAGACTTGGGTTGTAACCATCCATTGGCCATTAACTAGGTTTATTGCCATTAGAAAATAATTTAGCTTCTTTGGCTTCAGTTTTTCCTTCTATTAAATATTACTTTTTATATTAGTTTAAATGTTAGTTAAGATATCTGCAAGAGCCCTAGCCGGTTTGGCTCAGTGGATAGAGTGTCGGCCTGTGGACTGGGGGGTCCCAGGTTCGATTCCGGTCAAGGGCATGTACCTTGGTTGCGGGCATATCCCCAGTGGGAGCTGTGCAGGAGGCAGCTGATCGATGTTTCTCTCTCATCGATGTTTCTAGCTCTCTATCCCTCTCCCTTCCTCTCTGTAAAAAATCAATAAAATATATTTTTTAAAAAAGATATCTGCAAGATCTCAGATTATATGGATGCTTTTCCTTCTTGCAAGTTCCTATGAATCTTATCCTATTACTGAGAATAGTTAAGAGACTGTTGCTGGGTTAGTAGCATTGAGGTCTTCAGTGAATCTTTTTTAAAATACAGAACTCTGGAGCTGCTTAACTAGTAGGTGTAGAGTGAGACTATTTTAAATAGCTCCACTGTATTAAGAGCCATTTTAAAATAGCTTTCCCAGGAAAGTGTGAGATGAAGCCATATTTGGGAAGCAACCAAATTGTTATAAATTGTATGCCATTTATTTGGCAGAACAGGGTAATGTCACAGTAGGCTCTCTTTACTCATAGGGCTGTAGAGAATGCTCTGGAGAGTTATGTGAAATAACTCCAACGTATCCTAGGGCGCCTCAAGTATTCAACTAGCAAATTAGCATTATATGAGTTTTAAAAAGGAAAATATATTTCCCACATGACTTAACTAGTTTAAATATCAATTCAGGCTTGAAAAAGGAATCAATTATATGACCCTTGCATTAAGGTTGGAGAAATAAAGTGGGAGCTGGTAATTTAACATCTGAGGAGACTGAATGTGTTAGAGCTGATTCAAAATTGATGAAGACTGCAGGGACAGATGGCTTCAGTATCACATTTTATGTGTTTTTAAAAGAAAAAAAAATGGTCCATATCTACATTAGACACTTTTATTCTCTTTTCAAAATGCAGAGCTACTTCTTACAATAATGACACATTCCAGAACAGCAGAGGCCAGTTGATTCCCAAGAATTTAAATTATTTATTTGTGGCACCAAGGGAGGCCCAGCAGCCTACACCTCATTAACATCCTTCAAAACAAACTCAGAGGAGGGAAAGGGCGTTTCGTTTCTGTGGCCATTTAAATCAGATTTCACGACAGCGGTCAGCACCGACCAGGTGAGGAAGCATTCCTGTCCGTGTGTGTGAGCGAGACGGGAGTCTTTCCAATATTCACTTGCACGTACACATATCCCCCTTCAAGGGGACACTGCCCTCAATGATGGCAAATTGGAAGGCCCTAATCTGCTGTAGAGGGTCCTGGTTCTCCTAGGAGTTTGTCCAAACACCAAATATCACGTTCTTGTTTACAGTTTGTATTCTATTTTATTCTGTCACCTAATTTCCAAAGAATGGATCCTTATGTTTTTGAGCAGTGTGAAAAATGAAGCTTTTTATTATCTAGGAGTCTGTGTTAAGAGGATTCATTTGGCAGTGTTCAAATCTTAAGCCAAATTATTGCAATTTATTTCAATACACCAATTTCATGGTTCATGAATTTATTATTACTTTCACTCTAATTTTGCCTTGAAAAGGAACAGTAAGTAATATCTGACAAAAACTATGAATAACTAAAAATTCGATGATTTGAGGTAGAAAGGTAATGCCTAGACAAAATGGGGAAACAATGGGTTTATGACATAAGGAAGGGTTTTGATTAGAACAGAAGGAAACTTCTCTAAATAAAAAGGTCATTCCAATTTATTGACAACACTGAGCCAGTTGTTTATGGTACAGAACGGGCTTATCTTGTGATGGCAGTTGTAGCATAGAGACTGGAGAAAACTGCTTCCAGTCTATTGTAATATTAACTTATCTTTCAAAGAAACATTATTTACATTAAAAAAATGTCACCTACTTTTGTTGCAGCTATTCTGATCTAATGCTAACTTAGTTAACTAATGCTATTCTGAACCACTACTTACTTAAACCTAATTAATTAATTAGAACATTTTATTCTACAACTAATATTGGACTTCCCAGCCTCCAGAACTGTGAGAAATAAATGTTTGTTGTTTAAGTCACCTAGTCTGTGGTATTTTGCTATAGTTTCCTGACCTGACTAAGGGACAAACTAAACTGAAAACTATGTGCGAGCAGGAGCAATGTCATTCATTTCAGGTCCTGACTTCCATTCATTCTTTTACTTATCTCTTCTTCATTCAAAATCCGTTTATTAAGTGCCTACTAGTTATAGAAATTACTTTAGGTATTGCTTTTGGTAAGCTTATAGACTTACAGAGAAATTAGTCTGAAAATAAAATGGAATAAAATGTTCCCTAAGAGAGATTATAGATGGCATCCAGTGTAGATAATGGGTTGAATTTTGGCTTGTTGAGTAAAAAATGGGGGGGAAAAGGTTTTGCTAAATACTTTGCCTTCATTATTAGCTTATCTTCATAATAAAAACATGTATATTATTATGTTAATTTTACATATAAAAACATATTGAATAGCTATGGGTTAATTTTAATTTCTCCCTAAGTTTAGCACTATCATTTGTATATCTAACTCTTTTAACTCTTTGAAATAAAAAAATAATAATTTAACATTTGCTGTCTTATTCTGTATCTCATGTATTGTCTTCTCTATAACCCTTGTCTTAATTTTAATTAAAAAAAGAAACCATAGCCCTAGCCGACTTGGTTCAGTGGATAGAGTGTCGGCCTGTGGACTGAAGGGTCATAAATTCGATTCCGGTCAAGGGCATATGCATGGGTTGTGGGCTCGATCCCTAGTAGGGGGTGTGCAGGAGGCAGCTGATCAATGATTCTCTCTCATCATTGATGTTTCTATCTCTTTCCCTCTTTCTTCTTCTCTGAAAGCTATATATATATACATACACACACACACACACACACACACACACACACACACATATATATATACATATATATATATATATATATATATATATATATATATATATGTATATATATATATATATATATACACACACACACATACTAGTGACCTAGTGCATGAAATTTGTGCACGGGGGTAGGGGGGTGTCCCTCAGCCTGGCCTGCACCCTCTCCAACCTGGGACCCCTTGAGGGATGTCCAACTGCCGGTTTAGGCCTGATCCCACTACCAGGACTGGGCCTAAACCACCAGTTGGACATCCCTCTCGCAATCCGGGACCACTGGCTCTTAACTGCTCACCTGCCTACCTGCCTGATCACCCTAACCACTCTGCCTGCCGGCCTGCTCACCCCCAACTGCTCTGCCCTGTCGGCCTGCTCGCCCCCAATTGCCCTCCCCTCCCCTCCTGGCCTGAATGCCCCTAACCACCTCTGCCTTGGCCCCGCCACCCTCACTTTCTCCGGAAGGACGTCCGGAAGGTCTCCTGGTCTAATTAGCATATTACCCTTTTATGAGTATAGATATACAGTATATATATATGAAACCGTATTTTGACAGAAAATGTTCTAAAATGACAAGTGCATTTGAGATATTTTACTTAGATAAATCACATGATCTCACTCATTTGTGGAATATAATGAATAACATAAACTGATGAACAAAAATAGGTCCAGAGCCGAAACCGGTTTGGCTCAGTGGATAGAGCGTCGGCCTGCGGACTGGAAGGTCCCAGGTTCGATTCCGGTCGAGGGCATGTACATTGGTTGCGGGCACATCCCCGGTAGGGGGCGTGCAGGAGGCAGCTGGTCGATGTTTCTCTCTCATCGATGTTTCTAGCTCTCTATCCCTCTCCCTTCCTCTCTGTGAAAAACCAATAAAATATATTTTAAAAAAATAGGTCCAGAAACACAGAAGCATTGAACAGACTGTCCAACCTCAGGGGGAAGGCGGGGGGAGGGGGGTGTGGGTAAGAGATTAACCCTTTGGTTAGATACAGGATGTCTAGAATATGTAAAAAAACAAAAACAAACAAACAAACAAACAAAAAAACGGACTTGCATGCATGCATATAAGCATAACCCATGGAACAGACACTAGGGGAGTGAGGGCATGTGCTGGGGGTGGGAATGGCTGGGGGGAGGTCCATGGGGGGAGGGAAGGAGACATAGGTGATACTTTAGACAATAAAGAATTAAAACCAAACAAAACCAAAACAAAACAAACAAAAAGATCTACAGTTGTGGAAGATTACAACTACATTGGCCATTTATTAAATGTTAAAAAAAGTTATTTTACTTAATTTCAGTCTATAGAATAATTAAAAATTCAAAATGTCTTTGAACTAGATACTTGTTAGTGTCCTTCCAAATATGATAGTCTATGATTCTAAGATACTCAAAGAAAGTTTTAGACCAGCTTGATAATAATAGGAATTAATGCACATGGTTTTGTGTGTTTCTTTAGGTATTTTTCTATTTCTGGGTTCTTATAGTTACTTTGCCCCCTTGATATTGAGCATGTTCCAGTTAAAATAGAGACTGCCTAATCAACATGGTCCTATCAAAGTGCACAGGTTACGTTTTTCCTTATGACCTTAGATGAGGAAGCACGTGGACCTGTGCATGGCGAGTGTTGCTGCCAGTGCACTGTAAATGCTCTCTGCAGAAGGCTGTGGTCACCTCCCATCTCTCAAGAAGGTTAACAACATTCATTCCAACCTGGATCCATAGGAGTGTTATTTTCACTAGTGATTACACAGGCATTTTTGAGGCTACCTTTGAATGAGCAAGGATGAGGAAGAGAGTCAGAGGCCTGGTTGACATTATAGGGGATGAAACAAACTCTGGGCATTGCTGCTGCTGGAAATAATGGTTCTTTATCATCAGAAGCCAGGGGGACACTGTGATATTGCTATTCATCACCCAGGCTAAGAGCCTGGTACTTGTTACCTCTCTGATTCCAGCCGGAGCACTTCCAGAGTTGTTCCTCTCCATCTCCTCTGACATCTACAAAATTCTCAAAATTTGGGATTTTTATTACTCACCTAAGGTAAAATGAGGGTTATTTATAAACCACTGGGACACTCAGTCCTCTCACATTTTTTTTTTTTTTACTTTTACCATATCTAACAATCATTTTCTATTTGCTTCCAGTAGCTAGTTTTATACTACATCTTAATTAAAGGCTTTCTCAGATACTGAATTTAAGCTGTTGCCCATCAGAGCTTTGTTAAAATGCCCATTTCTATTAAAACCTTATCAAATGGAACATTTTTCACCTTTGCAGCTCATGTTGCATTTATTGCTGCAGGTATTAATGCAGGAAGGGTGGATATATGCTGGCAGCATAACCTTCCCTGACACGTAGTGGTAAGCAGCAGTGACTAGCTTCTCCCTCTCCATAGCCTTAATTGTGTCTTATAAAATCCTATGGTTTGCTAGATACAGGATGTCTATGTAAAAAAAAAAAAAGAAAAAAAAAAAAAAAGTCAACCTTTGATTCACATTTCAAGTCATGAAGTGGTAAAATACTCATGATATTTTTAAGAAGCAGCCTAAAATGAGTTCAGTTGGTTGGCATAATCCAATAAAATATTTGCAAATTTAAGAAAAGTGCATACCTAAATTCATGAACAGAAGGAATATGTGTTGATTCTAAATTATACTTCTGGTATTTTGTTGTAGAATCAGATATAATTTAAATCTAATATGTTTGCCTTGGCTTTTATTGAATGGTGTTTTAGACATTTACTTCCTATAACTGAATTGACTAGGAATTAAACTTGAGAAGGTGAGAATTTCAGAATAAGATCTAAAAGTATTACTAAGTGAGAGATTTTAGAGAGCTAAAAATAGTGTAGCACAAACCTTAGGAATAATGCAGCATCAAATATTACCACCATAGTGACACCAATAAAAGTATTATAGAATTATTTAGTTATGGGGAATAAAATAATCAAACAGGGCACTCATGTAAATCAGTAGTATGTTCCAGCACTAAACAAGTAAATACTGTTAAAGTATCACAGTTGCTGCCAGGCAGGTCACAGTAAGGGTTAAAACACTTATGAGTTGTGATATTCTGTCTTGATAACCTTATTAATCCTTCAGTGGCACTAGAGGAAATAGCTAACAACTGAGAAGAGGTTATAACTAATACAGATGTATTTCATCCAGTTGTAATCCTGTCTCGATTATTCAAGGAGCTTCATCAAATAAAACCTTTCAGATTCTCCTGAGTATCCTTCATCTGTAAGATGGTTGGCAGTATTTCGAATGATTTCAAGGAGGCAACTGGTGAATATTAATTTATCCTCTGATGTTCTGTCCAACCATAATTGGAATCCATTCCAGGGCAGGATTTTCTTGTTCACTGGGTTTACTTCCATCCCTAGTATCAGGTACAGGGCTCTATACAGAAGGGTTTGTAAATGCACCTGATGGAAATATTTCCAAAGATATAATTTATGATTAAGGGAGTAAGAAAACTTGTTTTTTTTTTTTTTTTATTCTTTGGAAAGACTATGATCCTATGGCTTAAATATTCATTATTTAATCTGTCTATCTCTTAGCAATGTTTTTAACAGAAAGAAAACTGCATTATTTCTCTGTAATCATGTTGTTTATGTATGAAGAAAAGACTGACACTATGTATTTTCTCTTAAATTTCAGAGCAGTTACTACATATTAATAGGTATTTCACTGTTTTCAAAATATTTTTTAGAGAGGTCTTTACATAATGCTAGTAGAGATGTTTCTATAGAGGCAGTAAACACATACAATGCATTAGATCATCTTTATGTAGTAGAGCTACATGAAGTTTATGTAAAGAACTAGAGACCCAGTGCACAAAATTCGTGCACGGGAGGGGGGACTCCCCTCAGCCCAGCCTGCACCCTCTCCAATCCAGGACCACTTCCAACTGCTGGTTTAGGCTTGATCCCGGGGCACTGGTTCAAGTGTGCCAGGCTCATGCTGGGGGCATCAGATCTCAGCTATGGAGCCCTGTGTGCCTGTCTATGGCCTCATGCCACTGGGTTGTGGCTGCTCCCCACAGTGTCCTCCAGAGGAGGACCCTGAAGATTCTCCAAAATACCACATTCTCCACTCTCAATCAGAGAGAAGTGCCTGGCTGAGCAATGTGCACATCAGCCAGCAGCTGCTCTGCCAGGAGTGCCCAACTGCCCACCAGGAGCTCCCGCACTGGCTGGCAGATGCCCTCCTCACCTGCACTCACATTCTCACCCTGCCTGCTGCCATGTTGGTCTCCTTTTTTGCCTGTTTGATAGTAGCCATTCTACCAGGGGTGAGGTGATAAATCATTGTGGTTTTGATTTGTATTTCCATGATGATTAGTGATGCATACCTTTTCATGTACCTGTTGACTATGGGAATATGTTCTTTGGGAAAAAAATGTCTATTTTAATCAGATTGTTCATTATTGAGTTGTATGAGTTCCTTAAATATATTGGATATTAATTCCTTATCATATATGTTTTGCAAGTATCTTCTCCCATTTTGTTTATCCTGAGTTGATTCTTCCCCTTTCATATCCTGTTTGGGCATCATGTCATTTATGTCTGGAAGCAACCATAACAGTCTTCTACTCCACCAATCTATCCGAAGTTTAGCTGCCAACTAAATACAAATTGTAGTGTTGTTTCTTTGTCTGATGATGCCATTTGACCCACTAACCCCACTTCTAGGAATATATTGAGAATATAACTATTTTTAGGATGTTGTCTATCTCACGTTTGACAATTGAGACAGTCCACTGATGCCTTAATTTTGCATTTATTAGGCTAATGTAAATGTTCTGGGGCCAGTTAGAAAAAAAATAATCTAATAGCTTTTAGACATGATAGCATAACATATTTTGAAGGCATCTACAATATTTGCAGAATTTTCTCCTTCATTTAATCTTTGTACAACATGGCTTTGATTCTCCTCATCTTTTTGGTGACTTTCCTTTGGATGTACTTCAGCTTACTTCTTTTCTTGAAGTGTGTGGCTTAGATGTGGTTTGATATAGAGATGTAATATAATGGAATTATTATTTCTCTCGATCTGGACAGAATATTCCATTAAAGCAGCCAAGAATTGCATTAGCTATTTGGCACCCACTACTCAGTGTTGATTTATATCAAGCTCCTGTCAATCAATTCTACTGGTACTTTTCTACATATACATTTGCTAAACTATGCCTTTTATATCCATATTAGTTTAGTTGCTGTTTAAAATGAAGAAAAATATTTTATATATTTTTTTAAGTTAAAATTTGTTTTGTAAGTCCATGTTCTACCTTTTGGGATCTTTTGTTATCCTTATTCTATCATCCTTCAGGAATTAGGCCAGGGAGAAGTTAACCAAATAACTTATATGCATAGACTAGTAAGCATAACCCATGGACACAGACAATAGTGTGGTGAGGGTCTGGTGGGGGGCATGTATGGGATGGAGGGAGTCAATGGGGAAAAAGGGGGGACATATGTAATATTTTCTTTTTTTATTGATTTTTTTACAGAGAGGAAGGGAGAGGGATAGAGAGCTAGAAACATCGATGAGAGAGAATCATCGACCAGCTGCCTCCTGCACACCCCCTACCAGGGATGTGCCCGCAGCCAATGTACATGCCCTTGACCGGAATTGAACCTGGGACCTTTCAGTCCACAGACCGACGCTCTATTCATTGAGCCAAACCGGTCTCGGCAATATTTTCAACAATAAAGATAAATTTAAAAAAAGACTGATGTTGCCATTTGACTCAGTGATCCCACTTCTAAGAAGCCAGAGATAACAATAAGAATATATGTACCCCTATGTTCATAGCGGTGCTATTTACAATAGCTAAGATCTTGAAACAACCCAAGTGTCCATCAGTAGGTGAATGGTTTAAAAAACTGTGGTACAGACCTAGCAAGTTTGGCTCAGTGGATAGAGCATCGACCTACGGACTGAAGGGTCACAGGTTCAATTCTGGTCAAGGGCATATGCCTGGCTTGTGGACTCAATCCCCAGTATGGGGCATGCAGGAGGCAGCCAATCCATGATACTCTCTCATAATTGACGTTCCTATCTCTCTCTCCCTCTCCCTTCCTCTCTGAAATCAATAAAAATATATTTTAAAAAATAAAAAAATAAAAAACTGTGGTACATTTACATCATGGAATACTATGCAGCTGTAAAAAAAAAGATATCTTACCCTTTGACCCAGCATGGATTCACCTAGAGAGTATTATTCTGAGTGAAATATGCCAGTCAGAAAAAGACAAATGTCACATGATCTCACTCATATGTTGAATGTAATGATCAAAATAAACTGATGAAGAAAAAGATCCAGAGACATTGAGGCATGCAACAGACTGATGTATTTCAGAGGGTAGGAGGTTGGGGAGAGATTAACCAATGAACATACATGCATATATGCATAGCCTATGGACAGACAATAGTGTGGGGAAGGCTTGGGGAGGGGATGGGAGCAGGGTGGAGGGAGTCAATGGGGGGAAAAAAGGACATCTGTAATATCCTACCTAATAATAGAGTAACATGCAAATTGACTGTACCTTTGCCACACCCACAAGCCACGCCCACCAGCCGTGCCCACCAGGAAACCATAGCAGGGATGTTGGGGTGCGGCGGAGCCCAAGGCCGGGAAAGCCTCGGGCGGAGGCTTTCCTGGCCTTGGGCACCAGCGGGGAGCCTGCACGGATCGCAGGCAACAACAAGGGGGTCGGCTCATAAGATCCATAGCAGGGACGCTGGGTGCGGCCGAGCCCAAGGCCGCCGCCCGGGGCCAAGCCCCGACCCTGAAAGAAGGCAGAAGGCGGTGGCCACAGCCAAGGCCTGGGTCCCCGGTGTCGGCAGAAAACTGGTGCAGGCAGCCAGGTGAATGAAGGTCTATTGCACGAATCTTCGTGCAAACGGGCTGCTAGTTTTACTAATAAAGATAACTTTTTTTTAAAATCACACACATAAACAAAAGAGTCACTTATATATCAAGGAACTCTTAGAGACAGTTCATCATAGAGGTTAAAAGAATAGATCTCAGTATACCCATATTTCAAGCCTAGCTCTGCCACTCTTGCTGAATTTTTTTACTTAGTTAACAGGTTAAATTATGTGACACAGCATCCTAGGCGCTTGCTTAGGGCACGGTAAATACAACAGCAGAAATACTTGCCCTTCAGGAGCTATAGTTTAGCCAGAGAAGAAGATTTGGAAAGTAATATATAATAACCTATGTTTTCTCAACTGAAAAATGGGAAGAAATGCACTATTTCATAAAATGATGCAGAACCAATAGCTATATATACTCTTTAGAGGCTCTCTCTCTCTCGCTCTCTCTCTCTCTCTCTCTCTCTCTCTCTCTCTCTCTCTCTCTCTCTCACACACACACACACACACACACACACACACACACACACACATTATTTATTATAAAGGAATAGTTACATGATTAAGGAGGCTGACACGTCCCAGGATCTACAGATAGCAAGCTGGAGGACCGAGAGAGCTGATAGTGTGGTTTCAGGCCAAAGGCTGGCATGCTCAAAACCCAGGAAAAGCCGATGTTTCAATTCAAGTCCAAAATCAAGAAGAAGCTAATGTCCCAATTTGAAGACAGTCAAGCAGGAGGAATTGTTTCTCACTTGGGGAAGAGTCATTTTTTAGTCCCATTTAGACCTTCAGCTGATTGGATGGGGCCATCCCACATTAGGGAGGCAATCTGCTTTACTCAATCTACCAAGCTAAATGTTAATATCATCCAAACACATCTTCACAGAAACATCTAGAATAATGTTTGACTAAATATCTGAGCCCCCTGTGGTCCAGTCAAGTTGATATATAAAATTAATCATTACAAATGGTGATGAGACTTCAGGCATATTGTACATAAAGGGTTTAGCATAGTGAATTCTCAAAAGATTATTTAGTTGGTCTTGGGAAGAAATCAAGTTCACATAGTATATGGTTGGCTACTAGTTATTTCTCTGCTAGTGCCTCTTTGAAGGCTCTCTGCTTCATACGTGTGAGGTAAGGGAGCCAACTGCAGACACCTTGCTGCCACCTGCTCGAGCCTACAGTGATGAAATAGTTATAAAGGTGTCTGGTTCTTTCAATATTTTTGGGCAGAATTTCCTTTTTAAAGAAAACATTATAAGATTTGGAAAGATTTAAGAAAGGGTGAAAGGTAAGGTTTTTTTAAAAAATATATTTCCTTTGAACTCACTGCAAGAGTAGTTCACTTATAGCTAATGCAATAATTAACTATCATTTCAGGGTAAGACTGACTCATAATACTGCCAAATGATTCATACCTGTAAAAATGGCAGTTGTCTCATTTACTTGTTATGCCAACACTTGTCAACTACACTAGCAGATTTCAGCTCTGTTAAATGTTCTTTAAATGTGAGGGCCCTAAAATGAAATTGAAGCACCCTGCATTTGATGATAAATCACATATGAATTTAATACTTTACTCCAAGTCAGCATGGTTAATAAGGCTTGAAAGTAAAAATGACAGATTTTATGCTTTCGCTGCAGTGAGAGTTTGATTTGGCTTCTAATTATCTTTTAAAGGTTGGGATCTGATGATTTTTGAGAATTACATCTGATAAAAATATTTTGAAGTAAATTATTTTTCATTAGTAAATAATGGAAGTATTTCAAAGGAAAATTATTTCTAGAGGGAAAGAACATAGTATCAAATCATAAACTTTGTATTTTTTACTCTTTGTTATAAAAAATTCAACTACAATAAGGATAGAAAGAATATATCACCCATATTTTCATCACCTATATTAAAAATGTATTAATATTTTGCAATATTAACCTCATCTACTTTCTTGAACTTCAATTGTAAAGTTATCTGTATTTAAGCCATAATTTAATTATATATAAAAGAAATCTTACCTTTCTCAAGAGTATTGCTGTAGGTATTTAACATTTAAAGGCAGAAAATATTTTACTTTTTTTCTAGAAAGAAATAAAAGCTTATCAAAGTTAAGCATTATATGGGATTTGGTAGCCTTTAATATATATATATATATATTTATATATATATATATATATTTAGTGTACTAGTTGTTTCCTGCATGGTTTATCTCCTCAGTTACTGTCCACAGGAGAAGCAGGCGCAGACTCAAGGCCTGGCTTTCTCTCCAACATTGTGGAAAGGGACTGTACATCATGGGGCAGAGCTCTATGCTCCCCTATGCCACCTGGACAGAGTCCGGGGAACATCATTTTTTAATGATTGGTGAGGAAGTAGACTGCTTCTATAGTTTTCTCTGTATGTTTCCTTTAATCACCTACACATAAACATACATTTTTCCCAAATAGGTGAATGTGATAAGAATTTCAATAAGCAAAACCAAGGTATACTGCTACTCTAGGAAAGAATTTGGCAAAGGAACTCCAAGACAACCTCGTGTACAAAAGGGAAGTGAGGCTCTATGACTGTGAAGTCTGGTGGATTTGTGGCCTCTAATAGAGGGCAATGTGGTGGAGTTAGGGTTTGAGATATGAATCCTGGGTCTGATTCTAGTAGTCATGTCGCTAAGCCTCAGGTGTCTCCACGTCTGTAATATAAATGTAATAATGTCTATTTCACAGAATTATTGTGAGAATTAGTTGCATAGGACAAAATTTGTTATAAGAACTTAGTAATGGCAGCTAGTTGATGTTGTGTTTTGAAAAAGTATATTCACGAGGTTTGATGACATAGGGAGGTGAAGTAAAATTCCTCCAGCCCATTTACACACTGCGTGGCCTTGGGCAAGTCCCTCAGTCACACAGAAGTCTCAGTGTTGTTGGCTGGAAATGGGTCTATTAGTATTTACTCCCACAGTTGGTTTGAGATACTCTTAAAGTACCAAAACTCTAAATTTAGCTGATAATAATGTTGTTGGCATAGAGTGAACTCCAAATAACTTATTACTAAAAATTTGTTTCTAGGAGTGTTGTTTAATTAACCAGTATCAGTTCTAAAGGTACATTTGCAGTTTAATGATATGGGGCTTAGTCTTCTTGATATTTTTTGTCAGTATATTGATAAAGATATAAAGAATTTGAGAATATTTAGACTAGAAGTTCTCAGTAGGCTTGAACTATAGTTCAAGAACAACAAAAAATTTATAAAGGGAAACTGATCAACAGAGTAATTTTAGCTAACTCTAATTTTCTTATGAGCTAACTTTGTGACTGGCTATTAAAATATAATTTACTCTATTATAAGCTAATTAAGTCAGGTAAGAAGCATAAACTAAGAAACATAAAGGTTGTTCTGTATTCATATTGGTCACACCCCTTCTGAAATTTCCCTTTTTCCAGGATTCTACATGTTACAAAGGACATAAAAAAAACAAGGTGTGGTTTTTCAACTTGGGTACTATCGGCCTTTAGATCAGATAATTGTTTGTTGTTCTCCTGTGCATTGTAGATGTTTAATAGCATCCCTTGCCTCTGCCCACTAGATGCCAAGAGTCTTCACTACCCTGAACTCAGCATAACAACAAAAAATATCCACAGGCATTGCCAAATGTCCCCTGGATGACAAAATTGAAAACCACAGTGTTAGAGAATATTGAAAGAAAGTCCTAAGGAAGGAAATTGTAAAGTTGAGAAAGTATAATCATGAGGAACAATAAGGCCAGGTGCCCTAATTTCTAGGACTATACCAATTCCATCATTTTCTTATATACACATATACACATTTGTCTTTTAAAATCAGTCTTTCCATTACATCGATCTTTTGGCAGTCAGGGATTGTGTCTCATTCTTTTTGTTTTTAGCATATAGACTAGCTCTTGGGACATTGCAGATTCTCCGTGTTTTATAAACTAAAGAGAACTACACTGGAGAAGAAATGACTTGATGTGGACAGTTACTAAAGAGGCTGTCTTAGGTTCTTGAAGAGTTGCCAGGAGGAAGATCATATTAGATTATTTTATGGAAAAGAAAAGGATGCTTCTTCAGAGGGCAGAACTAATAGCAATGGGTAAAAGTTATGGAGGCAGAGATTTCAGTTTATTTTAAGGTCAAACTTTTAAACAATATCATATTTATTAGCACCAAATATTTTTTATATTATCTTGATTGTTAACATTGAAATGAGAGTGTTGTGTAAGAGAAATGTAGCTGTAATATTTGAGATTCTGCAAGTTGTTACATACATTTGTTAAGATAGCAAAATATTGATCAAATATAAAATTTCTGGTTTTCTCTATTTAAAATTATCTAAATTTATACTAGCAACTATTAAATACTTGAAAATAAAGCATGCAGATAGAGGCATAAGCAAGAAATGAAACTAAGAGAAAAGAGAAAAGAATATCTTTTTATATTTGTTAACTTTCAATTTTACAGTGAAAATAATTATGATAGGAAACATTTACTGAGTACTTACTTACTTTGAGTACTTACTGTATTTCAGTCATTATGTTATACCTTACACACATTCTCATTTAATCCCTACAATATCTCAACAAAATAGGTACTTTTACTTTTCCACTTTACATATGAAGGAAAATCATTTGTGATTGTAAAAGATAAGCCTTAAAAATCTAGTAGAATTTAAAATAAACTGTGTATTGCTTTCAAACTTGTCATTGTTGGAAGTAACTAATGGTTTTGTATTTATTTTAGTAATATTGTCAGTTCTGTTAATAATTTCAGAGTTGTCCTTTGTTGTTATTTTTTCAGAGTTAAATGTTCACACTCTATATATCGGAATATATATCCAATGAAATTATTAGGCATGTGACTCATCCATGAAGAATTTAATTCTTAAGTTACTGTACAGTTCATAAAACCACTCTTTCTGCCCCATTTATCTGACAAGGATTTTCATTTCCTGGTCAGTACAAAACAAATTAAAAATGCACTTTCACAGTCTCAAAACATCTCCCAAAATAACACAGAAACTAAGATTTATTCTCAAATTATACTTGATATTCACTGTAGGTCTTCCTTGAAATCTTACCTGCAGTTAGACTTCAAAATACAGTATCTTGGGATGTAGGGAAGGGATTTTGTATGTGGAATAGAGTTAGCTCTATCAAAGTGTTGGGAGACATTTTCTGGAGCAAATACTGAAGGAATAGAGATCATCTTACTTGGAGAAAAATAGTATGAGGAGAAGGACTTAATAGTGTTCAAGTCTGGAAGGCCATATGTTAGTGAGCAATTTATTCCCATTTAATTAAGGAAAGGATAAGAAGGTTAAACCCAAGGAGGAGACCGGGTAACAAATTATGAAGGGCATCTTGATTGCAAAACCCGTGAGAAGCTAGAATACATTACTGTAGTAATTTGAGTGTAACAAAATTACATTTCTTCAGTGTGATAATCTGTTAGCATTTATTTCAAATTGTCATAGTCTCTGCTACTAAAATTATCTTTGAATGAGAAACATCTGTTCATGCCATGTCCCTTACATATAGAATTTTAAAACTGGGAGGATTAAATTGAAATCCATACTGTTTAACAAGGGATGAATGAAAACTCAATTTTAAAATATTTATTAATAGGAGGATCATGGTATTAGTTATCTACGGAATTTCTAAGGAGATCCATGTGGATATTTATGGATTTATTTTTGGGGACTTCAGTCTCCATCTTTTTTTTTTTTAATATATTTTATTGATTTTTTACAGAGAGGAAGAGAGAGGGATAGAGAGTTAGAAACATTGATGAGAGAGAAACATCGATCAGCTGCCTCCTGCACACCCCCCACTGGGGATGTGCCCACAACCAAGGCACATGCCCTTGACCGGAATCGAACCTGGGACCCTTGAGTCCGCAGGCCAACGCTCTATCTACTGAGCCAAACCGGTTTCGGCGACTCTCCATCTTTTAAATAGAGTTTCCCACTTTAATAAATAAAAATACAGGATGTGCAGTTAAATTGATTTCATATAAACAAAGAATAATTTTTATTATAAACTAGAGGTGCGGTGCACGAAATTCGTGCACGGAGGGGGGTGTCCCTCAGCCCAGCCTCTACCCTCTCCAATCTGGGACCCCTCGAGGGATGTCTGACTGCCCATTTAGGCCCAATCCCACAGGGATCGGGCCTAAATGGGCAGTCGGATATCCCTCTCACAATCCAGGACTGCTGGCTCCCATCTGCTCGCCTGCCTGCCTTCCTGGTTGCCCCTAACTGCTTCTGCCTGCCAGCCTGATCACCTCGTAACCATTCCGCTGCCAGCCTGATTGATGCCTAACTGCTTCCCTGCTGGCCCAATTGCCCCCAACTGCCCTCCCCTGCAGGCCTGGTCACCCCTAACTGCCCTCCCCTGCAAGGTTGATTGCCTCCAACTGCCCTCCCTTGCAGGCTGGTGCCTCCCAACTGCCCTCCCCTGCTGGCCATCTTGTGGTGGCCATCTTGTGTCCACATGGGGGCAGGATCTTTAACCACATGGGGGCAGCCATATTGTGTGTTGGAGTGATGGTCAATCTGCATATTACTCTTTTATTAGATAGGATAGAAGCCTGGTGCAGGGGTGGGGGCCAGCTGGTTTGCCCTGAAGGGTGTCCTGGATCAGGATAGGGGTTCCCTTGGGGCGTGGGGTGGCCTGAGCAAGGGGCCTGTGGTGGTTTGCAGGCCAGCCACACCCCTTGGTGACCCAAGCAGAGGCCCTGGCATCTGGAATTTATTTACCTTCTACAATTGAAACTTTGTAGCCTGGAGAGGAGCCAAGCCTCCTGCTCGCTCCGTGGCTGGCAGCCATTTCTATTGGGGTTAATTCACCTTCTATAATTAAAACTTTGTAGCCTGGAGTGGAGGCCTAGGCCAGCCAGGGCAGGTGGAAAGCTTGGCTTCCTCCGTTGCCGGGGACAACCCTGGCCTGCTCTCTCCAGCTCCGGGGCTGCCGCCATTTCTGTTTGTATTTGTTAACCTTCTATAATTGAAACTTTGTAGCTTGGAGTGGAGGCCTAGGCCAGCAAGGGCAGGCAGAAAGCTTGGCTTCCTCCGTTGCCTGGGAAACCTTGCTCTCTGTGGCTGTAGCCATCTTGGTTGGGTTTATTTGCATATCTGCTCCTGATTGGCTGGTGGGTGTGGCTTGTGGGCGTAGCTTGTGGGTATAGCAGAGTTAGGGTCAATTTGCATATTACTCTTTTATTAGGTAGGATGTATATATATATATATATATATATATATATATATATGTCTATGTGTATAAGATTATACACATATAATAAAATTATCTAAAATTTAAATGGGTATTTTATATTTTATCTGGTAATCCTACTTATAAGGGGAACACAGGTGGATTAATCCTGAAGTTAATGTAGTTTAAGTTTTCAGGGCTCCTCACTTGCAGAATAGTTTATCTATTGTTGTATTTGCAATTTGTATTATTTTCTTTCAAAGAGCCTTCTTCCCAGTTATATAAACCTTAGGCTCTTCAAAACGTGGATCTTCCCCTGTAGGGTAGTAATACGACAAGTCATAGTAGACAAGGTGAAGGAAGAAGTACATTTAGCAGGTTCGAAAGGATTGTTGATGCCCTTGTCATGTTCAGAAATTATTTCTCAGGAGGTAATTAAATAATCACTGGGCCTAGAGGCATCTTTGTATTTGAAACTTCCCTGTCATTTTGTAGGCAAGAGAGGAATAAGTTCTACACTGTGTTGATATAGCCTCAAAGTGAGTAATCTAAATGCTCTGAGAAATTTCGTGAAGCTTGTTTTTCCATGGATACAGTCAGAAAATGAAGAATCAAGCTTCTTTTCCACTCACCAAACTAATTCAGCTCTTCAGATATTGTAGGTTTTTTAAAAATGTTTTTATTGATTTCAGAGAGAGGGGAGAGGGATAGAAACACCAATGATGAGAGAGAATCATTGATCGGCTGCCTCCTGCATGCCCTCTACTGGATCAAGCCTGCAATCTGGGCATGTGACCTGACCAGGATTCATGGGTGGACACTCAACCACTGAGCCACACCACATGGGTAGCTATTGTAGACTTTAATGACCTAAGGAAGTTTTAAAATAAAAATTAAAAAGCAAAAGAGAATGGCCCCTAGAGAAGCATATCTGGCTTGGTGCACATGTCCATTCACAGGAAAGGCAAAGGCTACATTTTTGTCTTTTTTCTTTTTGTACTGCACCACATTTTGTAATAAACCACCGAAGAAAGACTAAATTCTAGTGCATTTCATAGAGTCTATGACTGTAATGATCCTCTTTTTTTAATCACTGCTGACACTACCTGATTCTCAGAGCCCATGGTTTGGGGACATTGAAGTTTTCTGAACTCGGTTTTCAGGTCAGATCATTTGTGACTTCAGGAAGGACACACACTGTGGAGAGAAGTCTCCACTCAGTGTCTAACATGCATTAAGCAATCATATCAGAATGTTCCGAGTTTTTCTTCATTGAATAAATTAATTCAGTAAATATTGGTTATGTGTCTCCTGTATTGCCAGACACTGTGCTAGAAATGAGATTGCTTTGAGTTCCCAATATTCAACTATGGATTGATTGAGTAAGCATGTGCTTTTAAAGCACCTACTTAGGCTTTGAGACTATATATGTAAACAACACATGTTTGATAAAATAGAGATCACCTTATACTGTGCATAATAAGGTAATGGACAATTGTTCCAAATTTAACTTCTTTGCATTATGCCTTGTCTTGTCTCCTACTAGTGTATGTGGAATATACACCACTCCTCCATTGACTAGGCTTGACCTTGTGACCTACTTTGGCCACTGGAATGCTAGTGGGCATAATGCAGCAAAGGCTTCAACTGTGTTTGTATGGTTTGGCTCACCTTCTTGTACTTCCATGACCTACCATGAGAAGAACATGCACCCGATAGCCCTGGTCATAGAAGAATGAAAACGCACAAAGGAAAAAAATCAGCGATTGTGGTTGTAAGACACTGAGATTTAGGATTGTTTTTTAATGCAGAATTCTGATGACAATAGCTGGATAGTAAGACAAATACACAAATAAATATAATACTAGAGGCCCGATACATGAAATTTGTGCACGGGTAGGGTCCCTAGGCCTGGCCAGTGATCAGGGCTGATTGGGGCCTTCTAGCTGCTGGCCAGGACCTTCCTTCCCTGGCTGCCGGCCAAGGCCTTCCTTCATTCCGTGCCACCCTCTGGTGGTCAGCGCACATCATAGCAAGCTATCGAACTTCTGGTCCCCCAGTCAAACTCCTGAGAGGACACATTGCATATTAGCATTTTATATATATAGACTAGAGGCCCAGTGCATGAAATTCGTGCACTGGGGTGGGGGTCCCTCAGCCCAGTCTGCCCCCTCTCACAGTCTGGGAGCCCTCAGGGAATGTCCTACTGATGACTTAGGCCCACTCATGGGGAGCGGGCCTAAGCCGCAGTCTGGCCGCAGTGGCTTGGAGCATGCACCCCTGTGTGTGTCCACTGGGGGCCTGCTCCCAGCCATGCACGGAGGTTCGCAACAGGCGCCCCTATGTGTTGTTTTCTCAGGCTCCGGGCCGTGTCTGCGTGTTGTTCTCTCAGGTTCAGGGCCGCACCTGGCCCCTCCTCCTGAGCTGGTCGTGACCGTTACAGCGTCCTGACCTAATTTGCATATTACCTCTTTATATGTATAGATAAGGTAGATTGATATGTATTTATAAAGAGATACAGAATGCACCAGAGGTGGGAAAGCATACCTTTGACTTTGGTGTCAGCAAGTGTTGGGGAGAAGCAGTTTTGAGCTAGGCCTTGAACAATTTCAACTGGCAAAAAAATGTAATGGGAATTGATGAATAGTCCAGGTATTCTGAATCTTTGTAGGTGGTGCAGTTTGGGCTCATGTATCACAGATCTTTCTGTCCTGAGAAACTGAATATGGTGTTGACTTTCTAGGCAAGCTTTAAAGTCTACCTGAGTGTCTTATGAGTAAGGATCCTACTTAACTCAAGTCTCTGTAGCTATCCCAGAGTCTCTCCCAAATCTATCTTTTGTATATGGCTGAGGACTGGCAGGAGACACAGAACAGCCCAAGATTGTTTGCTCATATGCTCCAGCATTCTCTAGCCAGCAAACAGGACAGCCAGAGGCTCCTGGGGCCCATTCCACTCCATCTGGAGAACTATAAAATCTCTTTTAGATTTAAAAATCACTTATTCTATGCTTCTGTCATGTCGTTTCTTCTTCATTTATATTTTCTCTTAATCTACACAGGAACCTTTGGCATCAGTGTTATCATCTTTATTTTACTGGTGATGGAAGTGAGGACCAAAGAGGTATTTAAGTGGTATGTTCAGGTGACATCAACTAAATAACTGGGCTAGAAATTTGACTTGGTTTCTTTATACCAGATCATTAGATGCCTAGTCTTTAATAGGAACCTGGTTTTATTCAAAGTCCTAATAGAATTCTCCTAGAAGCAACTGCAAAGTATACAGGATGCTCTCAAGTATATATATATATATATTTATGTATGTATGTGTATATATATATATATATATATATATATATATATATATATATATACATACATACTAGTGGCCCGGTGCACGAAATTTGTGCATGGGGAGGGGAGGGTGTCCCTCAGCCCGGCCTGCACCCTCTCCAATCTGGGACCCCTCAGGGGATAACTGGCAGTCAGACATCCCTCTCATAATCCAGAACTGCTGGCTCCTAACCACTCCCCTGCCTGCCTGATTGCCCCTAACTGCTTCTGCCTGCCAGCCTGATTGTCCCTAACTGCTCCCCTGCTGGCTTGATTGCCCCTAACCACCTCTGCCTTGGCCCCACATCTGGGACCCAGGATTCCCTCCTCCAGCTGACCACAGGCACCCGGGATCCGGGCTTCCCTCCCTCTAGTCAGCCATAGGCGCCCAGGCCAGCTGCAGCCACAGGGGATGGTGGGCAGGTGGCTTCACCTGGGCTGCAGCCGCAAGTTCTGGTGCCCGGGACCGCGGTGTGGGTGGCTTCTCCTTCTCCCAGGCCACAGCCAGCTGCAGGTACTGGTGCCTGGGACTGCAGGCGGGCGGCTTCTCCGTCTTCCCTGGGATGCATTGTGGACAACTTCTCTTGTTGGTTGCAGCCTGGGATCATGGGACAGGCGACTTCTTCATCTCCCGGGCAACACCCAGCCTCAGGCGCTGGGGCCCAGTTTCTCTGTCTCTCCCAAGACATGGGGCGGGTGGACATGGGGCGGACGGACATGGGGCAGGCAGCTTCTCCAGCTGGCTGTAGCCTAGGATCATGGGGCAGGCAGCTTCTTCTTCTCCCAGGCTGCACCCAGCCTCAGGCACTGGGGCCTGGTTTCTCTGTCTCCCCAGGATGTGGGGCAGGCGGACGTGAGGCTTCTGCTGCTGGCTGCAGCCTGGGATCATGGGTCAGGTGACTTCTTCATCTCCCGGGCTACAGCCATCCACAGGTGCTGGACCCGGTTTCTCCATCTCCCCCAGGATGTGGGGCAGGAGGACGTGGAGCGGGCGGCTTCTGCGGCTGGCTGTGGCCTGGGATCATGGGGCAGGTGGCTTCTTGGTCTTACTGGCTGCAGCCAGCCTCAGGCACTGGCGCTGGACTTCTCCGACTCCCACAGGCACCGAGTGGCTGGGGGATGGGGCTGCTGCCATCTTTTCAGGTTAATTTGCATACTCACTCTGATTGGCTGTTGGGCGTAGCGGAGTGATGGTATTTTGCATGTTTCTCTTTTATTAGTGTAGATAATATTATGAAAGCTAGGTTTCTTAGGTAAACTTATTTTTCCAGGGTAACTTCAAAAAAATGTGGAGTAAGATTATCCAGAATTAATCTATGCTCATTGGTTTTACTTCTTAGAAATTCTAGCCCACATCGGCCTTAATCCAACTAAATTATTGGAACTTCACTTAAGATTTGATTAGATGACACCTGGCCAGTGTGGCTCAGTGGTTGAACATTGACCCATGAACCAAGAGGGCACTGATTCGATTCCTTGTCAGGGCAAATGCCTGGGTTGTGGGCTCAATCCCCAGTAAGGGACATGCAGGAGACAGCTGATCCATGATGTTTCTCTCTCACTCATCAATGTTTCTATTCCTCTCCCTCTTTTTCTAAAAATCAATAAACACATTTAAAAAAAGGATTTGATTAGATTTAAAATCATTTTTACATTAGAGAGTAAAGGAAATTCTTCAGTGATTTGACTTGATGAATCATATTTTCCTGGTGTCTTCAATCTGATTTTTTTTCTTCCAGGTACAGTATGAGAGTTTCATTCATTATATTCTGTAAAGCTTTATCCTTCTTTAACTCACAAATAGTCTCTCTCCCTATGCAGCCTTTTGGAAGCATTTATCTGTTAAAGTGTACCAGCTAGGGGCCTTAAAATTGGGATTCAGAGTCTGGAAGCAGGGGGTCCTTTATAGATAGCCTAGGACTTAAAAATTACTAGGGTTTTTTTTTTTTTTTTTTCCATATTATTCAACAGGCTTTAAGTATTGACCTTGATTTAATATTTATAGCTCACCAAGTGCTGAGTCTTCAGGGTGCAGGACAAATTCCATTTTTGGATTAAATTTTTACCTGATTTAATTTATCTTATTTATATTTATTGAAGTACCAGCAACATGGTTACAGATGTACCCATTGATCCATTTCACATATACCATGGTGAAGTAATGAGGCAAAAGAAAAACTCACTTGTATTTATGCACACAAATTGTGAATATTCTATAGAAACATTAACTTGCCCATTAATTCCACAATTTATGCCTCACTTTTTTCCTTGCATGCAGGAAAGTATAGAGATAATGCTTTGGTTTCCAATTTTATTATGGAAGGTTAATAATGATATTTGAAACTGTGCAGCTTTCCTATTATTATACTAATCAACAAAACTACTTCAGGTCCATTCTATTTTTAATTCTTTTCATGATTGCTGTTTTTAGTTATTTTTTTAAATTTCAGTTTGCATTTAATTGTATTTTGTATTAATTTCAGGTATACAGCATAGTGATTAGCTAATCATATACTTTATAAAGTATTCCCCAATATATTTCTAGTACCCACCTAGCACCATACACAGTTATTACAATATTATTGACTATATTCCTTATGCTGTACTTTATATCCTGTGACTATTTTGTAACTACCAAACTGCACTTCTCAATCTCTTGAAGTTTTTCACCCAGTTCCCCAACTCCCTCCTCTTGTAGCCATCAGTCTGTTCTCTGTCTATGAATCTGTTTCTGTTTTGTTTGTTCATTTATATTCTTTTGGTTTTTAGATTCCACATATAAGTGAAATCATATGGTGTGTGTCTTTCTCTGACTGACTTATTTGTTCTCTGTATGTATAAGTTTGTTTCTGTTCTATTTATTTTGTTTTCCACATTACACATACTAGTAAAATCAAATGGTATTTGTCTTTCTATGTATGACTTATTTCACTTAGCCTAATACCTTCTAGATCCATCCATGTTGTCATAAATGGTAAGATTTCATTTTTTAAAAATCCTCACCCAAGGATATGTCTAATTGATTTTTTCTTTTAGAGAGAGAAAGAGAGAGAGAAAGATGTGTGTGTGTGTGTGTGTGTGTGTGTGTGTGTGTGTGTGTGTGAGAGAGAGAGAGAGAGAGAGAGAGAGAGAGAGAGAGAGAGAGAGAGAGAGATGATAGAAACATCCATTAGTTGCCTCCTGTACATGCCCCACCTGGGAATTAAATCTGCAACATAGATGTGTGTCATCAAATTTATTGGTGAATGGAACATTGCTCCAACAAACCAAGCCACCTGACTGAGGCAAGGTTTCCTTCTTTTTATGGCCAAGTAATATTCCACTGGATGCATGCACACTGCTTTTTTATTCAATTGTCTATAAATGGGTGCTTGTTTTGTGTCCATAGCTTGGCTATCCTATATAATAAAACCCTAATATGGAAATCGACCGAACAGCGGAACGACCTGTCACTATGATGCGCACTGACCACCAGGGGCAGACGCTCAACACATAGGCATGGAAACATGGAACAGACTGAGGAATCTCAGAGGGAAGCGGGGAGGGAGGAGGGAGGGAAGAGATTAACCAAAGATCTTATATGCATACTAGAGACCCGGCCTGTGGGGATCGGGTGAAACTGGCCCGGTGCATGGATTCATGTACTGGTGGGGGTCCCTCGGCCTGTCCTGCACCATCTTGCAATCCGAGACCCTTTGGGGGATGTAGGACTGCTGGTTTTGGCCTCTAGTTTTAAATAATGCTACAGTGAACATAGGAATGCATATATTCTTTTGAATTAGTGTATTAGGTTTCTTCAGATATATACCCCGAAATAGAATTACTGGGTCATAGGTAGTTCTATTTTTAAATTTTGGAGGAAGCTTCATATTATTTTCACAGTGAATGTACCAGTTTGTATTCCCACCAACAGTACAAAAGGGTTCCCTTTTCTCCACATCTTCACCACCACTTGTTGTTGATATATTGATGATAGTCATATGAGGTGATATCTTTTTGTGGTTTTAATTTGCATTTCTCTGATTATTAGTGGACATTGAGCATCTTTTCATATATCTGTTGGCCATTTGTATGTCCTTGTTAGAGAATTGTCTATTCAGATCCTCTGCACATTTTTTAAGTGGATTGTCTGTCTTCCTTTTGTTGAGTTGTATGAGTACTTTATATATTTTGGATATTCACCCCTTATCAGATGTATCATTGGCAAATACGTTCACCCATACAGTGGGTTCCAGTTTTGTGAGTTATCTTTTAATTTTATTAAAGGTTTCCTTTACCATGCAAAAACTTTTTAGTTTGACATAGTTCCATTTGTTTATTTTTTCTTTGGTTTCCCTTGCCCAAAAAGATTACTGAGAGAAATGTCAGAGATTTTTCCTGTGCATATTTTGATCTAGGAGTTTTATGGTTTTAAGTCTTACATTTAAGACTCTTTTGTTAGTGTTTCTTTAAAAAAAAAATTGATGTTGACATTATTACAGGTGTCCCATTTTTTCTCCCCCTTTCCCCACCTCCACCTACCCTCACCTTCGCCTCTCCTGGCCATCACCACAGTATTGTCTGTAACCATGGTGTATGCATATACGTTCTTTAGCTAATCCCTTCACCTTCTTTATCCAGTCTATCCCACCCCCTTCACCTTGGGCACCGGACAGTCTGTTTCATGTATCCATGCTTCTGGTTCCATTTTGTTCACCAGTTTATTTTGTTCATTGGATTCCACATATTAGTGAGATCATGTGGTATTTATCTTTCTCTGACTGGCTTATTTTGCTTAGTATAATACTCTCCAGGTCCACCCATGCTGTGGCGAAGTATAGGAGTACCTTCTTTAGAATAGCCGCTAAGTATTCCATTGTGTAACTGTACCACAGCTTTTTTATCCACTCATTCAACACTGTTGTATGTTCTTGCCTCCTTTGTTAATATTAATTGACCATATAGGCATGGCTTATTTCTAGGCTATTACTTCAGGTCCATTTTAAAAATGAACCCTTTTCTTAATTTTCCCACTCAAATTTTTCTTCTTAAGGTTGAACCATAATAATTTCTAATTTTAAGACAAATGATAAAGTGATTAATAAATAGAAATTATTGCCTTCTTATGCTTTTTTTTTTCTTAGTAGATAAGTCATTGCCATTTGCCTTTGGCAGCTGTTCTGCTAAAGTGTCCCGGGTGCCCCAGGCTTGCATGTAAAGTCAGAGAAACAACAGACAATATTCAAAGTCAATAGAAGTGAACATCTCCAGTTCAACAATGTGGAACTGGTGGTCATTAACAGAATGAAAAATTATAAAGTAAAGTTTCTAAAGATATGTGGAACACTAAGTATTCTGCATAATAATCCATAATAGGATGAGTAGTCAGTGTTCCATAGAATATCTGCTTTAAAATTTTCTGGTGGTACTTTATTTTTAGAGCCTGATTCAGTGTGGTTTGAGACAGGCCAGATGTTAGTCCAATTTCTAGTTCTCTATCATTAAAGCTACAGATGTAATAAAAAGAGAACTTCTTAGCTTGAAAAAATGAACTCATTGAAATGGCCCTGTGCACATTATAAGACATAAGGAGTATAGAAATGTTAATAGGATAAAGATAAAAGTTAAAGTTCCAATATTTTTCTTTAGCACTAGGATTCCTCCCAGCATCTCAGTGCACCATCTTGAAAATCCCTGAGGTAAACAAACCCAGTTTTATTTTATTTTTTATATATTTTATTGATTTTTTACAGAGAAGAAGGGAGAGGGATAGAGAGTTAGAAACATCGATGAGAGAGAAACATCGATCAGCTGCCTCCTGCACACCCCCTACTGGGGATGTGCCCGCAACCAAGGTACATGCCCTTGACCGGAATCGAACCTGGGACCCTTCAGTCTGCAGGCCGACGCTCTATCCACTGAGCCAAACCGGTTACAGCAACAAACACAGTTTTAAAATCCACTGCTTAACTCACAGTTCAACTTTGTGCTATTCCAGATGATCTGCAGAGATCTCAGAACTTGCATTTGTTATTACTACATGCCTAAGCTCAGGTCTGCATTCATTTTTTCCCCCAGAAGATGGCTGATATAGAAACTTCGCTATAAATACTTAAATGTAAAAGGTAAAAATAAACCAACAACCATTAAGTACTAGTATATACCTCCATCTCCACCCTGGTGATTGGAGAAGGTGAGGAAGTTAGCTTGCAGAAAGAGAGGAAAGAATTCAGCAGACAAGAAAATGAAGCAGAGTGCAGAGACGGGGAGCTAGTGTAAGTCATTGGTTCTGTTTTTCCTGTGGTCCAGATGTGTTTTATCCTTAGGTTTTAAATAAAATCCTGTGCCATTGCACTGAATTTCCACTCTTGCGTGTTTAAGCTAGTTTGAATGGGCTTTTAAGTAAAGAGCATGGGGAAGGACACTGGGCAGCTTCCACAATTTAGGGCACTTTGGAGATTGAAGCAGGTCACTCTGAGCCCTGGCCTTAGGAAGAGGGGAAATTTAACAAGGGCAGAAGGGACCCTACCCTGGAAAGCCCATAGTTGATCATTTTTATTGATTGATTGGTTTTGAGTGAGAGAGAGAAAAACATTGTTTTGTTTTTCCACTTATTTATGCATTCATTGGTTGCTTCTTGTATGTGCCCTGACCAGGGATTGAACCCGCAATCTTGGCACATCAGGTCGACACTCTAACCAACTGAACTACCCGGCCAGGGTGGATAGTTGATCATTTTAGTTCAGTAAGTAAAGAAAAAAATTGGTTATACCTTCACTTCACATATATAAGATTTTTTTTTTCATATGTCTGTTTCTAAAAAGGGGGATCAGTTTAATAAAAAGTTTTCTGAAAGCAAAATAATCTGAACATAATTTTAATTGTCAAAATGGTTTTTTCATTCCTCCTAAAAACTCTTAAGATGTTCTTGTTTATCACAACACCAGTGGCATTGGAAGTGGCCTTTCTTAGTAAAATACCCCCTTTCCATCTGGCAGTGGTTGTTTTGGGGACAGGACTCAACAGGCTCAGGCAGCTTTTCCTTAGTCCTAATTTAATTAGAATAAAGTTTTATATAATTCATATTTTATGTTGATTCTTAGACTTTTTCACTTCTAGCACAAGTGTTTACTTACAGCTTCCCTTTTCAAGGGAAGGGACGAGCAGGAGTGGCAGAGGTCATGGTGGTCAGGCTTCTTCTGTGCCCACTGTGCCCAGCACAGCAGGTGGATGGTCCCTAATGGGTATTCTGGCCAAAGGCAGCTTCCAGCGCTTCATGAAGCCCCACTTGCTGCCCGCTGCACTGAGAACAAAGTATCAGTGGCGCTTCACTACCCACATTTCCCCTAGCCCGATACTCGCAGAGGAATTTCAGAGGCATTAGATCAGCTGTTGGACAGTTCCATTAGAAAATAAGAGGAAAAAGTAAAATCACAGCAAAACCGAAAGGGTTTTTAAAGAGAGAATAATCAATTTTCCTGGCTAAGCCATTTTCAGCACATTTCAGAAAGAGAGCTTAAGTGTTCTTACTTATCTGACAAGAATAGAAAGAGGACGTAAGGGGAATTTCTTGCTATTTTATAATGGAGTCTGAGCCCCCTCTTGGTTCAGAGTCTTCTTTTAAAATACCCGCAGCAGTTCTCTCAAAAAAAAGAAAAAAAAAAAAAAAAGAAATGGTCACTATAAGATGATTTTGTGTCAGGGGCCATATGTTTTGATTTTCTGGTTTCTTTCTGAGCCATTATTTAAATCATTCTGGAATTAAGATAACAATATTAATAAAGTCTCTCTGAGCTACTTTAGGGACTCGTCTTAATTTTTTTTTTGTAGTTTGTCTTGAGGATTCACTTTTTTTCATTCATTTATTAAGTGTTTCTCAGGAAAGCATGCACATTTTGGAATGGATACTGTTAAGAGATGAACAAAAATAATTTCTGGACTTTTAGTACGAGCAATTGGGAGACTGGTGGCACCATTTACCAAAAAGTGTGGGCTTAGTGGAGGTAGGTGGTAAGAAAACTTCATTTTTTAGGACATGCCTATTATATGTCAAATAATTTTTTAAAAATGAGAATGAAAAAAAAAATGAGAATGGGATTATTGGAGAGGAAAATGGGACTCATCAGGATAGAGATAATATTACAAGCCATGAAACTAGAAAAGATAATTTAAGGACAAAACAAACCAATAAATAAAGGGTGTAGGAAGGAGCATTGGTTACTCTGACATTTGGAAGTCAAGCAGAGGTGAATTGAGAATCAGCAAAATAGATGGAGAAGACATAGGGTAGTGAGAAGAAAACTAGCAGAGACCAGCATCACAGAATAAAGAAAAAAATATCCAAAAGGGATCCAAAAATGTCTAAAACTGTGAGGTCAAGAAAACATAAAGAGAAGTTAGTACTGGATGGAGGTAGATGTCATTGCAGACCTTAACAAAAAATGGAAAAACAAGTCTTCAAGAAATGTTGGAACAAAAGCCATTCTTCCCCTCTTCCTTGTTTTTCTTGTCAGATATAGTTTTTTTTTTTAAAAGATGTAATTAAATCCACATCTAGAGATAAATTTATAGAGAGATACAAAAGGAGAGAGAGGGAGAGGGAGAAAGAAAGAGACAGAAAGATTTGTTGTTCCACTTATTTATGCATTCATTGGTTAATTCTTGTATGTGCCCTAACCGGGGATCGAATCCATAACCTTCGTGTATTGGAACGATGCTTTAACCAACTGAACTACCCAACCAGGGCCTGAGAAAGTATAGACTTAAATGTACATATTAGAAAAAGAGAAGCTAAAAGAAAATAAGCTGAGAATTCATTTAAAGAATTCAAAGAAGTCCAAAGAAAGCAAAAGAAGGAAATGCTAGAAGAGCAGAAATTAAAGAAATTAAAAGTCAACCTGTACCAGAAAGAATGAACCAGGATAAAAGTTGTACTTGAAAAGGCTAAAGAAATTGACAAAACTTACAGTGAGACTAAACAAGGAAAATAAGTTACAAATTTCCAATATTAGGAATAAAAAAGTGATATCACTACAGATACTATAGATACTAAAACAATAATGATGATACTTCGGATACCTTTATGTCATAAACTAAAAAATTTAAATGAAATAAATAAGTTTATAGACACAGTAAATATAGAAAAATGTTTCAGTAACTAATAACAAATAATTAAAACTATGCACAAATAAAACTTTAGAGATGGTAAAATAATGAAAATTGTCTCTGAATTTAGGACAAAGGCAACAATACCCATTTTCACTCCTTATAGTCATAATGGTACTTAGTCCTACTTAGCATAATAATGAAACAAATGTTTCATTAAGGATTGGGATCGAAGAAGTAAACTTTATTGCAGATTACATGATTGTATAGGTAGAAATTCCAAAATAATTTATAAATGAATTACGAGAAAAAATAAGGGAATTTAGCAAGGTTAAGGTAAAGGTCAATAGTCACAAATCAAGTGTATTTCTGAAAACCAGAAGCAAAGAAAGGCTACCATAGAGAACATTGTAAATGCACAGAGACAACAGAGAGGAGATATAGGCTCCACTCCACTGAAAGCAGAAGTAGCAGATACTGAGTCAGTGGAGCTCTGATTGTGAGGTGGTCATTTTCAAAACCAAGGAGGGGAGTGCAGCCTGCCACAAGCCATTAGTCATTAAAACCATGGGTGAACTACTCTGGAGAGGGACTACCCAATGAGAAGCTCGTTTTTAATTTTCTTATGATTATTCAGAGAAGGTTCCTGATTCTAATGCAGTTGCCAACTTCTCTCTTTCCTCCTGATTATATAAAATTCATTAAGATGCCTCAAGTGTAAGACAAGACACTCCATTATTTTATGCACTAATAAGAAAGAATGATGCATGCAGACTAAGTAATGATGCAGTTATATTTTCAAGTAAGAATTTTGTTGTTTACTCATTGAAGGAGTTCTTTTAGAGTTATTTGGTCATAGACTTTCAAAAATATTACTCTTGTGCATACCTAAAGCCAACAATTATAAATAAGGAAAATTAGTATGTATACCTAAAGCTTCTTTACATTTAGAGGCCAACTCTTTTGTATCACTTTTCAACTCAGCAGTGTCCTTAATTTTTTACATGATATTATCATCTGTGCCATTAAAGAGCATTGCAGCATTTCTTAAAAGCACTTTGAATTTTTCTTCCAAGTTACTGACAGCTTTTGAGGCTGATGTTTTAATATTTGACTAATTTATAGCTTTATTTTGTCTTCACTAAATCATACATCAGTAGATGTTAAACAGTTTCTGTTCAATATCAGTATCAAATTTCTGACAAACCAGTGTTTCTCTCACTGATACCCAATGAGAAGCTTGTTATAGTATTACATGGTTGATAGATATATCAGTCATACTAGCCCCTTGTTGTTTTTAAATGTATTTCATTGATTTTGAGGAATTTTGCCCTTTGTGTTGCCTTCAGTTGTATAGCTTGGCATGCAATACCAACAGTATACAGTTCATTGCATGCATGACAATATATGCTACAATGACCAAGTTTGTATAAGGATGGACAATAGCAGTTTGCAATGCTTCCCACCTGGCCAACACAATTACAAACTTCATTGGTTTCAGAAATGTTAAAATTTGAAAAACTTGCATCCTTCAATCCATGTAATTCATATTTGCTGCTGTTCTGTCCCCCTGTGTGTAGGAAAAAAATCCACATGAAATAACACTTAGTGTGTTATAATGACATTATTAATCAATCATTTATTGGCTAATTTTTGTTACAGAAACACAGGTAGGATATGCTGACTTTTGCAGTTTTTTTTACAGCTAGAGAGTGGCCACATGACAGTTCTGTCCAATGAGATATCAATGGATTTCTGCTAGAGTTTTCTGGGAAAGTTTTTGCATCACAAAATGATAGATGAAGCTGGTACACTTACCCAATTTACCTGGCTTTGAATATAGACACATTGTCTGGAGCTGCAGTGCTATACACTGAGTGGCCAGATTATTATGATCTCTGAATGCATAATAATTTGGCCCACTCAGTGTGTGTGTGTGTGTGTGTGTGTGTGTGTGTATTTTAGAGGCCCGGTGCATGAATTCATGCATGGATGGGGTCCGGCCAGCCTGGCCAGGGGGAGGGGACATGGGCAGTTGGCTGGCCTGCCTGCTGACCAAACTCCTGGTCGAGGGGACAATTTGCATATTAGCCTTTTATAATATAGGACTAGAGGCCCAGTGCACAAAATTCATGCACGGGGGGGCGGGGAGTGTCCCTCAGCCGAGCCTGCACCCTCTCCAATCTGGGACCCCACTCACAATCCAGGACTACTGGTTCCCAACCGTTTGCCTGCCTGCCTGCTTGATTGCCCCTAATTGCTTCTGCCTGCCAGACTGATCACCCCCTAACCACTCCCCTGCCAGCTTGATAGACACCTAACTACTCCCCTGCCAGCCTGATTGCCCCTAACTGCCCTCCCCTGCCAGCCTGGTCACCCCTAACTGCCCTCCCCTGCCGGCCTGGTCGCTCCTAACTGTCCTCCCCTGCAGGCCTGTTTGCCCCCAATTGCCCTACTCTGCCGGCCCAGTCACCCCTAAGTGCCCTCCCCTGCTGGCCTGGTTGCCCCTAACTGCTCTCCCTTGCTGGCCTGGTTCCCCCCAACTGCCCTCCCCTACAGGCCTGGTCACCCCTAACTGCCCTCCCTGCCGGCCTGGTTGCCCCTAACTGTCCTCCCCTGCAGGCCTGTTCGCCCCCAATTGCCCTCCCCTGCCAGCCTGGTCACCCCTAACTGCCCTCCCCTGCCGGCCTGGTCGCTCCTAACTGTCCTCCCCTGCAGGCCTGTTTGCCCCCAATTGCCCTCCCCTGCCGGCCCAGTCACCCCTAAGTGCCCTCCCCTGCTGGCCTGGTTGCCCCTAACTGCTCTCCCTTGCTGGCCTGGTTCCCCCCAACTGCCCTCCCCTGCAGGCCTGGTCACCCCTAACTGCCCTCCCCTGCTGGCCTGGTCGCCCCTAACTGTCCTCCCCTGCAGGCCTGTTCGCCCCCAATTGCCCTCCCCTGCCAGCCTGGTCACCCCTAACTGCCCTCCCCTGCCGGCCTGGTTGCTCCTAACTGTCCTCCCCTGCAGGCCTGTTTGCCCCCAATTGCCCTCCCCGGCCGGCCCAGTCACCCCTAAGTGCCCTCCCCTGCTGGCATATTAGCTCCTAACTGCCCTCCCCGGCTGGCCTGGTTCCCCTCAACCGCCCTCCCCTGCAAGCCTGGTCCCCCCCAACTGTCCTCTCCTGCAGGCCCGGTCACCCCCAACTGCCCTCCTCTGCCGGCCCGGTCATCGCTAACTGCCCTCCCCTGCAGGCCTGGTCACCCCAAACTGCCCTCTCTTTCCAGTCTGGTCCCCCCAACTGGCCTCCCCTGCAGGCCTGGGTCCCCCCCAACTGTCCTCCCCTGCAGGCCTGTTCGCCCCCAACTGCCCTCCTCTGCCAGCCCGGTCACCCCTAACTGCCCTCCCCTGTAGGCCTGATTGCCCACAACTGCCCTCCCCTGCCGACCATCTTTTGGTGGCCATCTTGTGTCCACATGGGGCCGGCCATCTTTGACCACATGGGGGTGGCCATCTTGTGTGTTGTTGTAATGGTCAATTTGCATATTACTCTTTTATTTGATAGGATATACACTGAGTGGCCAGATTATTATGCGTTCAGAGATCATAATAATCTGGCCACTCAGTGTATTTGCATCTATTGGGCAACATGTAAATGTCATCTAACATAAGATGGCAGAACAGAATAATAACACACTGGAATAAAGGTAGTTTCAATTAATAGACAAAAAAGTTATTCTAGCAACTGACTATCTCTAGACTTTTATGTGAGAAAAAGTAACTCTTATTTGTTTAAGCTTCTGTTATATGGACTATATGTTATCTGCAGCTAAGAAGTTTGCTAATATATATCATCAAGTTGGTATGTTCAAAGGACTAGGTTTCTACTCTTCATTATAACTCTGTGTTATGCATTGATCTTCCTTCCTCCTGAGACCTGTCCTCTTATCTTATTAATTTTCTTTGGGAGGTTTTCCCATACCAACTTGCTGTTCTTAGATGCTCTAGGTCTTGCCTGTCCCCATTGCGCAGTTCCTGAGAATTGACTGCCAGCTCAGTTTCTCAGCACACTGATCCACTCACCTGATTGGAAGCATTAGAATTAACCATCTGCAGAGTTGTTCTATGCCTTTAAAATTCATTGCACATTGCTTGCTTGCTTGCAAAAAATAATTTCCCATGGAATTTATTTCAACTGCTCAAAACCAGTACTTAAGAATCTAACTCAATCCTTTTTACCTTTTCTGGGATACTGAGTGGCCAGAATATCCCCAAACAAGATTTTAATGGGGAGTCTGAGATTTAATATAAAAAATAATTTCTTCAGGTAGGGTGGAGATGAACATCTGCAAGGTGGAGCACTTGGGTGGCTATTCCCAGGGGAAGGGGAGATTGAGTTTCTGATGCAGGCAAAATAAATTTCATAGTTTTCCATTCATAGCAGATTAATATTCATGGTGGACTTTATTGTTGTTCCATGACCTACAGAATGATTCTTGGTGTGAATCTCTTCCAATCAAAGCTCCCAAGCAATAGGTAAAGGCACAATAACTGCTTACATTTTCTGACTGAAAATTGGAATTTTGAAGGTTTAAATTTAATTTCACACAACTTATGTTGAAATATTTAATCCAGTTTCATGACTAAGATAATCAAAATTTCTTTGAAATTTTTCTAATTTTCTCCTTTTAATGAAGAGGAAAATTTGAGAAAAATCTAATTCTGAGAATTATTTTATTATTTGCATTTATATCTAAATATATCTAGATCATAGAGAGTAATCCTATCTACTAAAAGGGTAATATGCAAATTAACCATCACTCCATCACAAAGATGGCAGTGCCCAGTCCTCTCAGTCCTGCCAGAGTCCCCCAGTCCTGCGGGGTGGGGGGGTGCAGCTGCTGACAGCGGGCAGCATGAGTAGCCTGGCGGAATGCTTGCTTCATTGCTGCGGCAATGAGACAAGTGTACCACACCCAGCCATGGATAGGCCTCTGGGCCACAGAGAGCCTCTGGACAGCGGGCACAGATCATCCAGGCCCCGCAGAGAGCTACTGGTGCACAGATTCGTGCACAGGGCTACTAGTAATAACAATAATTTTCTAATAACTTAAATTCCTTTACAAATTTTTAAAGACCAGCAGGAAAGTGGAAAGATAATACTAAGTTTGGACATTACCTAAACTTGCCATTGTGAAAAGACTCTGGTTGCTAGAATATCTGAGAAATGCATATATATTAAAATATCAAGAGTCCTGGGGTTTCTTCAGTTGCATGGCTACTGGAGAAACTCTAGAATTCTGAAACAACCAATGGAAATCATCTTTTATCAGAGATATTTTGGATGAGAGAATGAAGAACACTGTGGGATTCTTCATTGGGTTTTGGGACACAGGAATACTTGAATCAAAGGAGGAATGATGGCTGTCTGACACTGAAGAAAGGTGGCCTTGCCCTAGCTGGTTTGGCTCAGTGGACAGAGCATCGGCCTGCGGACTGAAGGGTCTAGGGTCCAATTCCAGTCAGGGGCATATGCCTGTGTTGTGGGCTTGATCCCCAGTGAGGGATGTGCAGGAGGCAGCTGATCAATGATTCTATTTTATCATTGATGTTTCTATCTCTCTCTTCCTCTCCCTTCCTCTCTGAAATCAATAAAATATATTTAAAAAAAGAAAGGTGGCCTCACTGAGCCTATCCTGAATGAGGAGAGAGTTTAAATGTCTAGGCTCCATTCAGAGAACAAGTTTCTACTTAGCAGAGTAGGACACTGAGAAATGCCAATCAACTCTACTCTCATCCAGATCCAGGCAATCCCTGATCACTTATTTAACATAAGTGGCTGTAAAACAATTGAAAGCTTAATATATGCTGCTATGACCAAGTTTGTATCCTTTGGGGCCCTAACTCTATCAGGGAATGAACTTTTGAAAAATCTGAGTAGAAAGAAGTTAGTGTTAGCAATGATGAAAGGAGCAGTTGAAAAAGTCACCAAGAAATCATATATATTTATATAGAAGATTTCTTGGTGACTATATATATATATATATATAAAACTGCAATATGCAAATAGACCAAACGGCAGAACAACAGAACAACTGGTTGCTATGACATGCACTGACCACCAGGGTGTGCGCACAGAACATGGCAGGCTTCGGCTGCGGCGGAATGGTGGAACAGGTGAGCGTGGGCGTGAGACCAAAGTGGGGTGCTGGCTGCTGTCATTGGGGCGAGCCTGCGGTGGTTACTAAAAATTATTTGCTTCCAGCAATGACTCCACTCGCACCCTCTGCCAGTGCCGGAGCCGCCGCTTGCACCCACTCCCAGTGCTGGCCCCGCTCACACCTGCAGCTGGCGCCGGAGCTGCCACTAGCATCTGCTGCTGGCGCTGGTCCTGCTTGCATCCGCTGCTGGTGCCCAGCGCTGGTCCCAATTACTTGGCGCCATCAGTGGGTGCAAGCAGCAGCTGCCGGCCCCGATCGCCCCTGAGGGCTTCTCCATCTCCCCCTGCTCCTAAGGGTCGATCAGGCCACTCGCACCCAGTGAGAGTGCCAGCCCTGCTCACATCCGCTGTTGGCGTCAGCCCCAATCACTCCACGCTGTCAGCAGGTGCAAGCGGGGCTGGCACCATCAGTGCACAGGAGCAGCAGCAGCAAGAGCAGGGCTGTTGGCAGAGAGAGGACTGGGGGCCATGGTGGGAGGGGCTGGATAGGGGCATGGAGGATGGGCTGAGACCCGCCCCTGTGCCCACCACAGCCTCGCAGCCACACAGCCACAATTCCTTTCAAGGTTCACGAATTTGTGCACTAGGCCCCTAGTATCTATATATATAAAAGCCTAAGCAACCATTACGACTGATTAGCCGGTCGCTGTGATGTGCACTGACCATCAGGAGAAAGACGCTCAATGCAGGAGCTGCCCCTGGTGGTCAGTGTGCTCCCACAGCCAACCTCCCGCGGCCAGCCAACCTCTGTTGTCCCTCCCCACAGCTGGCTGGCCCCGATCGCTAGCCAAGCCAAGGGACCCCACCTGTGCATGAATTTGTGCACTGGGCCTCTAGTAGTATATAAGCCAATAGGCCCCTCTCCCAGGGAAAGGAAGGGCGCTTGTAATGCTTGAAAGGATTCACTTGGATTGGAGTAAGAAATTAAACATGGTTGAAATTAAGGACATTCTAGTTTCCCCTCCACTTTGTCTGGGAATAATAAATAGCTTTTAACTCTTTACTATAATGAATTGTATTTATAAAAGGACATTTATCTCCCTTTTAGAAAAGTATTTCTTGTCACTTGTGGAAGTGGTAGGGTTGTCATCTGGCATGGCTGAAGCTGACCACAAGGTGCCCTGGCTCTGGAGCTTCCTGGGAAGTGCAAAGTCAACCACTACCTGTGCCTTGCCTGGGGCCACCCAGCATGAACTACAAAGCAATCTTCAGATGCTGCTACTTGTATTGAGCTTGGATATGCCCAGGAGAGGCCAAACTATGTACCAAGGTGGGCTTCCCTTAGTGCCAGGCCTGGGGCTACTTATTGAGAGGTACGTGGCATGCTGAGGTCAGCTGCTGCTTGTTTGAGAGATTTTAGGAAAGTCCAAAGCATGAGGCAAGAGAGGTCAGTTGTATGAAAAGCCATTGTAAATGGCATGGATGAGCCTGCAAGTAGGGAGGGGTGGGGACCAGGCACCAGGAAAAATATGAGCCAGGTTGATGGGGATTCAAATTCGGCACCTGACTCTTGGCTCTGTGGTGAGGAGGGCTCATCAAAGGAACAATGGCCTATGCCAGCACTTCTCTCTGAGCAAAAGCTGTCCCTCTAGCTCTCTCCCGATTCCAGACAAGTTAGTTCCTCCCCAGATGTCCTAGGTTCCTTTCCAGCTGCTGCCCCAGCGCTGGAGCTCAGAAGTGAGTAAGTCTAAGTAAGTCCGTGCATGGACCCTTTAAGAGAAACTGCCTGGGGCCAGCAGCCTCCATGTCACTCAGCCACAGTCCCTGCTAGTTTTATGGCCAGAAGTTGTGGGGACTTCTCTTTCTGGTACGGGAACACTGGCCTTGGGTGCCTGATATGGGGCTGGGACCCCTTGATCTTCAGGGAAACCTCAACAGCCAAGCTATCACTCCTGATTTAAAACTGCCATATGTGGGTGTGGGAACAGCCTTTCTGCAATTCTGCCCCACATCTCTGCTCATTCTAGCCCATTCTGTGCTTCTTCTTTAATTCCCTAGTTGTAGGACTTCTGTTCAGCTAGATTTTAAGTGGTTCTGAATGATGGTTGTTCTGTATTTTAGTTGTAATTTTGATGTGGCTGTGGGAGGCGGTGAGTACTGGATTTACATATGCTGCCATCTTGACTGGAACCCTCTATCCCCTATTTACAAAGGAAAATCTGTCTCTCCAAATTTCAGCCTATTACTTTTTGGACCCATGATTCTCAATTTTCTTTGTGCATTTCTTATAAGAATTTTGAAAAAATTCTATATATTCACCCATGTAATATTAAGTTGTCATTTAAGATGTAATTTTCAACATATTATAAATGTTGACATTTTCTTTTTCTTTTTTTAATTTAAAATATATATATATATTTTTATTGATTTCAGAGAGGAAGGGAGTGGGAGAGAGAAATAGAAACATCAATGATGAGAGAGAATAATTGATTGGCTGCCTCCTACACATACCCCACTGGGGATCAAGCCCACAACCCAGGCATGCACCCCTGACCAGAATCAAACCTGGGATCTTTCAGTCTGCAGGCTGATGTTCCATCCACTGAGCCAAACCAGCTGGGGCACAAATGTTGACATTTTAAAACAAATCTGTCACATTGCACTTTAAAAAGTATTAATAGTAAGTAAATATGATAATTTAATAATCATGATGCATTTTAAAAATAAGCATGGGTTTAAAAATAAGCATCAGAAATTTTCATTTATTTTTTCCCGTGATCTTATTTTTGGTCTTCTTATAAAATTTTACCTTGACTTAGAAGATATTTATGCTTTAAAGATCACACTAATATATGTTACACTGTGAAATTATGTATCTAAAATTTTATCTCTTATGATCAGTAAGGTTCTAAATGGTTAAAAAGTTTTAAATTAAATTACTATCATTATTACTAGTTCAAAATAGTCAAAAGAACATAATTTTTTTGTAATAATCAAAATCCATTTAAGGAAGTTGGGCATTTTTCAGTTAATTTATGTATCCACAGATGAATATTTTTTGTTAGAATGAGTCAATTTAATACCAGTGCTCTTCAGTTTATCTTATTTATTAATATAAGTGCTGGAACACCACATAAAAAGTTGATGTGAATAAAAAGCTACTCTGAACTCCTTCCTTATCTGCTAAAGTTTACAGAGTGACCTATCATAAAAAGTTATTTTTAATGATCTACCAGCTGATTGCTTTAGGACTTTTCCCCCAGATGTTTTAAAAGCAAATAATAGCTAACTACCAGTCTTAGATATGGATTTGTTTCTATTAATATCTTTCTGTTGTTGTTAATCCTCACCAGAGGATATATTTTCCATTGATTTTTAGAGAGAGTGGAAGGGAGGATGAGAAAGAGAGAGAGAGAGAAACATCAATCTGAGAGAGACACATCAATTAGTTGCCTCCCACAGGAGCCCTGACCAGGGCTGGGGATTAAGCCTGCAACCATGGTACATGCCCTTCACTGGAATCAAACCCGGGACCCTTCAGTCCTCAGGCCGATGCTCTATCCACTGACCCAAACCAGTAAGTTCTCCATATCTTTTTAATTATTAGCTCAGCATCCTTTTTGGAATTGTCCTTTGTTTTGGTGCTTCTTAGAGTGGGGCAATTCAGTATAGCACAATTCTGGATGTATTTCTTTCTTTTGTACAGTGGGAGCTGCACAATTGGGAAAGGAGAATTGACATGATAGGCTTATTGGGTGTTCAAAAAATATCAAAGAGTGTTGAAACTCTAGAAATTGATTTTCTTATAATTTTCCAGTATTATAACAGTCTTCTTATATAGGCCAAAGATCCCCATTTGATAATCACTGCTTTGGGAACCCTCTTAAAGCTCTATATCCTCTTTTTCAATATATTTAAATGAATATATTAACATATTAATTACATTTTATTATAATATAATAATCTACATAATTATATATTGATATAATGTAATGATATATCATATAATATATTAAAATATATTAATGTGCACTTAGGTTGTTTCCATGTCTTGGCTATTGTAAATAATGCTGCAATGAACATAGGGGTGCATTTATGCTTTTGAATTAGTGTTTTGGGTTTCTTTGGGTAAAAAGATTTGACATTTTCTCATACATAGGTTAAGGTATGTATTTTTTACTGAAATACCAATAAAATATGTTATGTTATTCTTAGTATGTTTCAGGAGGTACATGTTATAGGTTTGTCCTGACATTCATGATGTTAATTTCAGTCACATAATTAAGGTGGAGTTAGCCAGGTTCTCCACTGAAAGGTTAGTAATTTTCTCTTTCTAATTTATTGGAAATACTTTGAGACCTTGTAAATATGCTCTTCCTCAACTAAGTTTTACCTATTAGCATTGACTACCATAGGTAACTTTCTAACTTATCCATCTTTCTATATTTATTTGTTAGTATTTCACTGTAAAAGCAATTTTCCATTAATGAATGAATGAATGTCTCTATGCACTAATAGGTTCTTATCTTTTCATAAATTAGAACCCTGATGGTTATTTATCTTGATGATCACATTTTTCTAGATTTGTCCCACATTTGAAAATAATTAAGGGAGTAACCCTGGCCAGTGTGACTCAGTTGTTGAGCATCGTCCCATGCACCAAGAGGTCACTGGTTTTATTCCTGGTCAGGTCACATGCCCTGGTTTCAGGCTCAATTCCCATTGGGTGGCATGCAGGAGGCAGATGATCAATGTTTCTTTCTCACCAGTGTTTCTCTCTCTCTCCTACTCCCTTCTTCTCTCTCTAAAATCAACTTAAAAGATTTTTTAAAAAGAAAATAATTAAGGGAGTAGTTACTTTTCCTAGGGATGATAGAAAGGGCAAATTTAAAAAAGAGTTAACCAATAAAGAAGTAGACTTCATCATGACCCTACAACGTCTAACTTCCCTAAGGCCAGCAACAACCCATTAAGACACTTTAGCTTGTAAGGCAAATTCCATGCAGATTCATCCTTATTTAGGTTCAGTAGTTTATATATTCACAGGCATTAGTTTTACTTAAGTCAGAACTTAAGTAAAATGTGTTTTCTTTTTAAAATTTTTCTTCATTAAAACATTCTGTTTCATTATGTTAGATTACTTTTTACCCTCCCCCAGCCCCCAGCAGATTAATTATGTGAAATATAATCCTGCAGAAGTTGCAGATCCTTAGTAAACTTTTCATGGATGAGTTTGGACATAGGGGTTGACCCTCATATTGAGAAATATGATATTAAAGGCATACACAATTATTTTTACACCCGCATTCAGATGTATCTGAAAATACAGGAAAGTTATTAATATTCCCTTCCACACTGTGTATGTAGAGAAATTATATTTGTTTTATGATTGCAGCTGCTTTTAGAAAAAGAATCAGCCTTTGATAGGTAGGTTGAAAATAATGATAGTTTCAATAGCTAATATTACAACGGCTCTGAAATTTTTTTTTTAAATTTCTTTATTGATTAAGGTATCACATATTTGTCCTCGTCCCTCCATTTCCATCCCACCCCCCTCCCCAGACTCTGAAATTTTTTTAAAAATTCATCCTCTACAGATGGAAGGAGACTTGATTTGGGGGGATGAGCACATAATACATTATACAGATGATACATTAAAGAATTACATACCCAAAATCTATATACTTTTTTTTAAAAATTTTTATTTTTATTGTTGAAAGTATTGAATTTATTGGGGTGACACTGGTTAACAAAATTATATAGGTTTTATATGCATAACCTGTGAAATCTATATAATTTTATTAACCAATATCACCCCAATAAATTCAATAAAAATTATTTTAAAAATTCTCATTTTTAACACTATGCCTTCTGAAATTTAATATTTAGACATTGGTTAAGTTGTTAGAGGGCTTTAAAAATACAAATATTCCTGAGTAAAATAATCTTTAATTTTTTCCCCAGCCATTAGTATTTTAGAGTGAATACAAACTACTTTCATATGTAGATCATTAAAATTAAAGAATTAAAACTAGGGGTTAGGAGATACTTTTAATAGGTGTCAGGAAATAATTTTGATATACCTTCAATTTTCCAGATAGAAAAGATGAAGTAGAATGAAGGTGAAAGTGGACCTAGGGATCTTAGAGGAAATCAGATGCACATTTTGGGATTGATTGCCTGGGGCAGAAATAAGGTTGGGGCAAAACAGCAGGAGAAGCAAATGAAGTTTGAAACTGTAAAAAAAATTTAATCTGTTCCATACTTTTGCCTGGGACTCATCTGACTCCTTTTTATATTTGCCCCTTCACTGCATGATCTTCTTGGAGCCTTTGCTCCAATAGAGGTACTCTGATTGCTGTGGGCAAGAGCTATTGCTTCTGATTTGTCTACTGCTATTGGCCTGGGTTATTGTTTCTGATTTGTCTACTGCTGTGATAAATTTCCCAAGTTGGGTTTAACTGAGTCCTTAATCATTCCTTTACCAGTTGTTCAGCTGCAGATACTGGTGTATTCCTATTTTGAACCATATAAAAAATCATGCTGCATGTCATGTATAAAGAAAATGTATTTTTAATAACACTGTAATTTATATTTAAAAGTTGCTAAGAGAATAGACCTTAAAAGTTCTTCTCACAAGAAATAATTTGTAACTATGTATGTGATGGAGGTTAAATAGAATTATTGTGATCATTTTGCATATATACAAATATGAAATCATTATGTTGTATACCTGTAACTAATTAAATGTTATGAATCAATTATATCTCAATTAAAAATGTATTATCAGTGATGTTAGACTAGTTATATTTTTTTTAGGGCCTCAGTCATCATCCTCAATTTTTTTTTTTTCATTTTTTATTTTTTTAGATACAAAATAATTAGCCATTTACATGCAATAAATATTAATATTTCAAGAAAAACTATTTTAAATATAATAATATTACATGCAATAAACATTAATATTTCAAAAAAAAAGAATTTTAAATATAATAATATTACCAAAACTGTACTAACATAGTATAACATCACAAAAGTTGTAGGAAATATTAAAAATATGCTAATAATACAATTACTTTAATTATATTCTAAAATATTTTTTTCTCTGGCTCTATTTTTGTTCATCAGTTTATGTTGTTCATTATATTCCACAAATGAGTGAGATCATGTGATAGTTATCTTTCTCCTACTGCCTTATTTTGCTTAGCATAATGCTCTCCAGGTCTATCCATGCTGTTGCAAATGTTGAGTTCTTTCTTTTTGGAAGCAGCATAGTATTCCATTGTGTAGATGTACCACCATTTTCTAATCCACCCATCTGCTGATGGGCACTTAGGTTGTTTCTAAATCTTAGCTATTGTAAAATGTGCTGCTATGAACATAGGGGTGCATATATCCTTTCTGATTGGTGTTTCTGGGTTCTTGGGATACATTCCTAGAAGTAGGATTACTGGGTCAAATGGGAGTTCCATTTTTAATTGTTTGAGGAAACTCCATACTGTTTTCCACAGTGGCTACACCAGTCTGCATTCCCACCAGCAGTGCATGAGGGTTCCTTTTTCTCCACATCCTCTCCAGCACTTGTTCTTTGTTGATTTGTTGATGATAGCCATTCTGACAGGTGTGAAATGATACCTCATTGTCATTTTGATTTGCATCTCTTGGATGATTAGTGACTTTGAGTGTGTTTTCATATGTCTCGTGGCCTTCTGTATGTCCACTTTCAAAAAGTGTCTGTGTAAGTCCTTTGCCATTTTTTGATTGGATTGTTTATCTTCCTTTTGTTAAGTTGTATGAGTTCCCTCTAAATTTTATAGATTAGGCCCTTATCAGATACTAGAGGCCCGATGCATGAAGATTCGTGCTAGAATGGGCTTTCCTTTCCCTGGCTGCCAGCACCACCTTTTCACTCCAGCCCAGCCCCTTTCCGCTCAGGCCCCAGAGCCGCCTCTTTCCGCTCTGGCCCCACCTTCCCAAGCTGCCCAGAGGCCCTGAGAGACGGGGATGGGGCAGAACGCCTGCATCGTTGCCATGGTGATGATGCAAGCATCCCGCCCCTGTCACTCGGTGCCTGTGTATGCAAATTAATCTCCATCTTTGTTGGGTTAATTTGCATATCACTCCTGATTGGCTGGTGGCATAGCGGAGGTACAGTCAGTTTACATGTTTGTCTATTATTAGGTAAGATAACATTGGCAAATATGTTCTCCCATGCAGTGCGCTGTCTTCTTGTTTTCTTGATGGTTTCTTTTGCTGTGCAGAAGCTTTTTATTTTGATGTAGTTCCATATGTTTATTTTCTCCTTAGTTTCCATTGTCCTAGGAGCTGTATCAGTAAAGATATTACTACGACATATGTCTGATATTTTGCTGCCCATGGATTTTTCTAAGATTTGTATGGTTTCCCATCTTACATTTAAGTCCTTTATTTATTTTGAGTTTATTTTTGTGTATAGTGTAAGTTGGTGGTCTAGTTTCATTTTTTTGCATGTTTCTGTCTAATTTTCCCAACACTGTTTATTGAAGAGACTGTGTTGACTCCATTGTATGCTGTTGCCTCCTTTGTCAAATATTAATTGAGCATAATGGCTTGGGTTGATTTCTAGGTTCTCTGTTCTGTTTCATTGATCTATATGTTTCTTCTTGTGCCAGTACCAGGCAGTTTTGAGAATAGTGGCTTTGCAATATAGCTTGATATCTGGTATTGTGATCCCTCCAACTTTGGTCTTCTTTCTTAGTATTGCTGCAGCTATTTGGGGTATTTTTTTTATTCCAGATGAATTTTTGGAGAGTTTTTGTAAGTCTGTGAAATACTCCGTTGGTATCTTAATAGGGATTGCATTGAATCTATAGATTGCTTTGGATATTATGGACATTTTAATGATGTTGATTCTACCAATCCATGAACACAGTATATTCTTCCATCTGTTTATGTCTTTCTCTATCTTTTTTTTCAGTGTCCTGTAGTTTTCTGAGTAGAGGTCTTTTAGCTTCTTAGTTGAGTTTATTCCTAGGTGTCTTAATTATTTTGGTGCAATGGTAAATGGTGTTGTTTTTTAGTTTCTCTTTCTGTGAGTTCATTATTTGTGTATAAAAAGCCATAGATTTCTTGGTGTTAATTTTGCATCCTGCTACATTGCCAAATTCATTTATTAAGTCTAGAATATTTTTGATGAAGTCTTTGGGGTTTTCTATGTACAATATCATGCCACCTGCAAATAATGACATTTTTACTTCTTCTTTTCCAATTTGGATGCCATTTATTTCTTCTTTTCTGAGTGCTATGGCTAGCACTTCCAGTACTATGCCAAACAGTGGTGAAAGTGGGCATCCCTGTCTTGTTCCTGTTCTTAGGGGAAATGGTTTTAGTTTTTGCCCATTGAGTATGATGTTGGCTGTAGCTTTGTCATACATGGCCTTTATCAAGTTGAGATATGCTCCCTCTATTCCCACTTTGTTGAGAGTTTTTGTCAAAAATGGGTGTTGGATTTTGTCAAATGCTTTTTATGCATCTATTGATATGATCATGTGATTTTTGTCTTTCAATTTGTTTGTGTGATGTATCACATTTATTGATTTGTGAACATTGTACCAGCCTTGCATCCATGGAATAAATCCCACTTGATCATGGTGTGTGATCTTTTTTAATATATTGCTGGATGCAATTTGCTAATATTTTGTTGAGGATTTTAGCATCTATATTCATCAGGGACATTGACCTGTAATTCTCATACTTTGGAGTGCTTTTATCTGGTTTTGCAATTAGGATAATGCTGGCCTAATAAAAAGAGTTCTTTAAGTGTTCCTTCCTCTTGGATTATCTGAAATAGTTTGAGGAGTATAGATGTTAGTTCTTCTTTGAATGTTTGGTAAAACTCCCCTGTGAAGCCGTCCAGACCTGGGCTATTGTTTGGTGGGAGTTTTTTTATTACTCCTTCAATTTCATCAGTTGTTATTGGCCTATTCAAGTTTTTTGTTTGTTTTTGTTTTTTATTCTTCCTGATTCAGTTTTGGTGGATTGTATTTTTCTAGGAATTTGTCTATTTCATACTCATTGTCCAGCTTGTTGGCATATAGTTGTTCATATTATTTTCTTACTATCCTTTGTATTTCTGTGGTGTCAGTGGTTACTTCTCCACTTTCGTTTCTGATTTTATTTATTTGGATCTTCTCTCTTTGTTTCTTGATGAGTCTGGCTAATGGTTTATCAATTTTGTTTATCCTTTCAAAGAACCAGGTCTTGGTTTCATTAATTTTTTTTTTTTTTTTTTTTTTTTAGTTTCTATGTTATTTATTTCTGCTCTAATCTTTATTATTTTCTTCCTTCTACTTACTCTTGGCTTTTCTTGTTGTTCTCTTTCTAGTTCTTTAAGTTGTAGGGTTAAATTGTTTATTGCTGATTTTTCTTATTTTTTGAGGTATGCCTGTAGTGCTTATGAACTTACCTCTCAGGACTGCTTTTGCTGTGTCTTAGAGATTTTGGGTTGTTGTGTGTTCATTTTAATTTGTTTCCAGGAAGTTTTTTATTTCATTCTTGATCTCATTGGTAACCCATTCATTGTTTAATAACATGCTATGTAGCCTCCATGTGTTTGAATGTTTTTGGATATTTTTACTGTAGTTAATTTCTAATTTTATTCCACTGTGATCTGAGAAGATGCTTGAAAGGATATCAAGCTTCTTGAACTTGTAGAGACTTGCTTTGTGTCCTAACATGTGGTCTATCTTTGTGAATGATCCATGTGCACTTGAGAAGAATGTATATTTTGCTGTGTTGGGGTGAAATGTCCTATAAATGTCAATTTAATCCATTTGATCCAGTGTGTCCTTTAGAGTCTCTGTTTCCTTATTAAGTTATTGTCTGGCAGATCTATCCAGTGAAGTTAGAGGGTGTTAAAGTCCTCTACTATGATGGTATTCTTATTGAGTTCTCCATTAAAGTCCTCTATAAGTTTTTGTATATATTTAGGTGCTCCTATATTTGGTGTATATATGATTACCAGGGTTATATCCTCTTGTTGGATCAATCCCTTTGGTATTACATAGTGACCTTTGTTGTCCTTTGTGATGTCCTTCATTTTAAAGTCCATTTTGTCAGATATGAGTATTGCTACTCCAGGTTTTTTTTCTTTTCCATTTGCATGGAAATTTTTTTTCCATTCCTTCCCTCTCATCCTGTGTGTGTCTTTTGTTTTGAGGTGGGTCTCTTGTAGACAGCATATAGTTGGGTCATGTTTTTGTATCCATTCAGCTACACTACACCTTTTGATTGAAGAATTTAATCTATTTACATTTAGGGTTATTATTGATTGGTATCTATTTATTGCCATTTTAATTCTGTATGGCTAGGTTTCTCTCTCTGTTTCTTCTTCTCATTACTGCAATCCCTTTAGCATTTCTTGTAATGCTGGCTTGGTGGTGATATACTCCTTCAGCCTTTTTTTTTTGTCTGGGAAGCTCTTTATTTTACCATCTATTTTGAATAATAGCCTTTCTGGATATAGTAATCTTGGTCTCAGATCCTTGCTTTCCATTACCTTGAGTACTTCATGCCATTCCTTTCTGGCCTGTAGAGTTTCTAATGAGAAATCATGTGTCAGCCTTATGGGAACTCCTTTGTAGGTAACAGTTTTCTTTTCTCTTGCTGCCTTTAAGAGATACTCTTTGTCTTTAATTTTTGGCATTTTAATTATGATGTGTCTGGGAGTGGGTCTGTTTGGGTTCTTCTTGTTTCAGATTCTCTGTGCCTCTTGAACTTGTGTGACTTTTTCCTTTACCAGGTTAGGGAAGTTTTCTGCCATTATTTCTTCAAACACCTTCTCTATTCCTTTCTTCCTTTCTGCCTCTTCTGACACACCTACTATTCTAATATTGTTATGTTTCACATTGTCTCACAGCTCCCTTAAGCTATCTTCCTGTTTTGTTTGTTTTTTCTTTTTGTTTTTCTGACTGAGTGATATTTTCAACTCTGTCTTCTAAATTCATTGATTTGATCCTCAGCTTCCCCTAATCTGCTGTGTATTCCTTCCAATGTGTTCTTTATTTGTGTTATGTCATTCTTTATCTCAGACTGTTCTTTTTTCATAGTTACTATATCTTTTTTCATGCTGTTGAGCATTTTTACCATCATTACTCTGAACTCTGTTTCAGATAAATTTCTTATCTCTGCTTCATTTATCTCTTCTTCTGGAGAATTCTCTAGTTCTTTCATTTGGGGGCTGTTTCTTTGTCTCCTCATTTTGGTTGTCAGTTTGGGTTTGTGACTATGTATTAGGTAGATCCTCTACACCTCTCAATCTCTAGTGCAGGACAGTGTTAAAGGCTGTTTCTGACTAATTAGATCAGGTATGGCAAGATTTTTTTACAACAGGATGGGGCAGTTCCTTCTGCCTGGAGGCTAATTGTTGTTTTTAATCTCTTAGTGGCCTCAGGGCAAGGTGTTTTCCAATAGGGTGTGTCAACTGTCTTCCCTCCAGGCAAGGCAGATGTCTATGTGGGAAAGATGTCCTCCCACATGCATGAGGGAATGACTCAGCCCAGCGAACTTGGGGTGTATGCCTTCTGAGCTCTATCCCCTGAGTCCCCAGTCCTGGGTTCTGCTCTCACAGCTCTAGTCCACTTCACCCTCCCTCTGCTGGAGCACAAGGTAGGTTGCTGCACAGGGAATTTTGTGTGTTGGCCCTTTAAGAGGGGGCCCGAATTTTCAGCTGTTACTCCCTGGCAGATAGCACCCTGCTGCTTTTCACAGCCAGATGTTATATGGTTATCCTTCTCAGTTCTGGTTCTCTCTGCTGGGGGGACCCAGCTTGGGGATTAGATCCCAGAGTTCTCAGTGGCACCCCCCCCACACCCACACACACAGCTGAGATATCTCTCAGGGACCTCAGTTGCTGTCTGTAGGTGCCCAGCCAGCCCTTTTGCACCTCTTCCCCTCCTACCAGTCTCTATTCGGTCTCCACCTTCAGTCCTCAGGTATCAGGGTTCTCTCCTGCGAGTTTTCCGTTGATTATTCAGGAAGTTTTTCTGTATTTTAGTTGTAATACTAGTTTGTTCCTGGGAGCATGTCTGTGCAACCTCCACTTATTCTGCTGCCATTTTTAATCCCAAGAATTTGAATTCCATCATCCTCAATTTTTAAGAAAAATGCTAACATGATTTACCAGCATAGTGAAAATGAGTGAATCGGTAAGTATCCAAGCTGATAAGCCCATTAAAGAGAATTTCAAGTGGATTATTATTTGAACTTTATCAATTATGATGTGAGATTATCTTAACAATGTAATACATGTCAGGGAAGTTAGATGTTTGCAATCAGAAGATGGCTTGCAATCTTGAACTATTGTTTAATAAGTGATATCCTTTGGTGACTGTTATTTTGTAGCAATTTTCTTAGTTTGGTGTCTAATACTCACCAATTATTTGCTGAAGAGAAAAAGAAAAGAATTAGTACAAGAGTTGAGCAGCTTTTATCTTTAGTCACAATAAGGAAAAATGATTACTATTTATAAAATATGCTGAATTTCAAAATGCACAATTAAGGAATATAAATTAAGTACAAAATAAAATGCTGTCAATTTAGCAACAGAAAAGGATAAAACTTTTATTTGAAATTAATAATGCTTATATAACTGAAAAAGTAGTTACTTTTCAATTATGTACATTAAATTTGTTTTTATTATTTGATAAATTCAGAAGGAAACATTTAATAATATGCATTTAGATTTTTGTCTTTGGAACTATAAATTGTTGCTTAAAGGAAAAATAGTCAAATGATATTTTAGAGGTTGGGAAAACTGCCACACAGTTATTAGGATTTTAATATTTCTAAAAACAAGGTTATGTTAATACTAGTGGCCTAGTGCATGAAATTCATGCACATTAAAAGGGAATTAATTAGAGGAAATATTTTAATATTGGTATTTGCCCTTTCTCTATAATAGAAGTGTCAGAGATGAAAGAAAATTAGTAAAATGTATATGAAAACCTCCCTCCTGTCAGAGTCTGGGGTGCACCACGGGACCCAGAGTCAAGTCCCCGCCCACCCGCGCATGTCTCAAAATTTCGCAAGACCCAGACCTGGCCGGCCCCACCCCTGTCAAGCCCCACAGGGCAGGAGGCGTAGCCTCAGGTCCCCCATCAAGCCCCACTGGGAAGGGGGTGCAGCCTCAGGTCCCCGTCAAGCCCCGCTGGGAAGGGGGTGCAGCCTCAGGTCCCCTGGCCCAGCGCCGGGGTGGGGGGGTGCGGCCTCAGTTCCCCTGACCTGGCCTCAGGTCCCCTGGCCCCAGCTCAAGGGTGTGAGGGTGCGACAATCATTTGCATATTAGCTCTTTATTTAATAGGATTTTTTCTATTTTCATGCTTTATCATAAATAAATTCAAGCAAGTCAACTAGTCCTTAAATTATATATTCTATAGACATTTTGGTGAATTTACTTGAATTTAATTGGACCAGAATATTATATTTTTCTTATAAATCATAGCATTAATAAGGATGATATTTATAATATACTACTTTATTACAAGATATTAGGATTTTTATTGGGTTGTATATGATCAAATTATTAAGTTTGGATTTCTGAATTATTTACATAGTGTAACTCAAGTAAAGTATGTGGATGATATATATAGAACAAAATTTTTTCAATCTCTACTTCATCCAATTTCTCCAATTTCTGTACAGGTAGAATCACAGCATGAAAAACAAAGCAATCTTATAGGCATTTATTCTATTGTAAACATTTATTGAAAGCTTCTCAAAAGGTAGCCACCTTAATCATATATAAACTGTGCTGACCTTGTTTATGTCTCCTGTGAACTATAGGGTATTACTATGTTTTAATTTGAGTATTGTGGTTCTCCAACCCAACCCCAAGGGTGCAGTATTGAGGCAGGAAAGTTAGCATAAGGAACAGAGGCCCTGGGCTCTACCCCTCCCCTCCCTTTCTAAGTTAGAACTCTGTGGATGGGAGCATAGCTAGACACCTGCTCCCTTCCCTCCCTAGACACCTGCTCCCCCTTTTCCCTCTCCCCCTGCATTGCTCTCCGTTTAGGTCAGAGCAGTGCTGATGTGACTTGTGGCTAGACACCTGCCCCTTGGCCTCTCTGAGTCCTCTGGCATCAGTATGAGTTTGGTGATTAGAATATCTGAGGTTTCATTGTAGATAGACTCTAAGGTATTGAAGGTCCTATATCTTTTGTGCCCTAATATATAAAAGTTAGATTCACATGCATAATTAAGATAAAACATTTTTTTTTCTGTGCTTAATCATCGTCTCTATATATGTATGCCCTGATCCTCATCTTATTCAGAGGATGTAGCAATGGTGAATGAAGCATAAGCATTCACTGATTGGCCACTGCATTAGGATCTGTGGATTATTTCAAAGGATACATATAGCAGTCCTGAGGAACAAGGCAGGTGGAGGAAACACAAGTGATGGACCAGATCTCTGTAAACTGAGAAGATGCATGCAACAACTGCAGCTGTACAGAGTTGATATTCCTGAATCCCAAATGATATTGAAGTGGTTAGTATAGGCGACTGTGAGGTTTGTTAGGTTATGTTAAGAAAACTTTCAAAAAGAAATAAATACTTTTCTAGAGTTGTGAATTAAAGGGACTGAGAATAATAATGGATGAACTCAACATGTAAATCAATTAATGACACAGATTTTCTTGACAGTAGTGGAACCTACAAAATCCACATACTCTTTTTTTTAAAAAAATATATTTTATTGATTTTTTACAGAGAGGAAGGGAGAAGGATAGAGAGTTAGAAACATTAATGAGAGAGAAACATCGATTAGCTGCCTCTTGCAACCCCCCTACTGGGGATGTGCCCACAACCAAGGTACATGCCCTTGACTGGAATCGAACCTGGGACCCTTCTGTCCCCAGGCCAATGCTCTATCCACTGAGCCACACCAGCAAGGGCCACATAAACACTCTTAAGTGAGAACAGAACAATTGAGGAAAGCATTATTTATGGATGATTAAAAACTGAGCTGGATTTCTTCCATGGGAAATGATTACATTAAAAGCACTTAGAGAAAGTGGCTTTTGTTTTGGTTTATTTATGGTTGGAAAAGGGTCTGGAAACCTAGATGGCAGTTAATTTGGATACATCAGAGACTATGAAGTTGGAAAGACCTTGGTCCAAATCCTTGCTGAGCCACTTACTAACTAAAGGCTTTGTGGCAGGGAGGGACCACACCTTCCATGTGTTTCAGTATCTTAATCAATGGAGGATGGGGTCTGTGTTTTAGGATGAGGATTTGAAACTTGACTTTTTTTTTTTTTCTATTATAATTTTAGGCCTTGAGAAATAACTACTATGTTGCTTGAAAGTAAGGGTAAGATTGGTATTTAAGAGTCAGGTAAAATATGCAATATTCATTGAAATACCATTCACCAGATGATGAAAATTCTTAGTTGAAATGAATGCTTACACATAGGTTGGTTAAGGTTGACTCTGTCATTTTACTTAGACCACTTAAGAATATTGATATTTAAACTCAATTCAGAGATAAAAGGTATTTTATCCTGTTTAGAATTGGTATTTCCTATTTTCTTGGAAGTTCTGAATGTACCCATACTAGTTACACTTAAATATGATTTGATCCTTTGACCCTTGTGGTTAAGTTATAGTTTGGAAGGTACATTTCAGATCTGTCAACCTTCTAGGTTACCTGATGAGAAAAAATCAAGGTGTTCACTGTGAGATACTATTATGAGATATGTTATGAGATTTGAGAATTAAATTTATAAAAAATTAAAGTTTCACTATACTTATATAAAATAAAGAAATATTAGATGAAAATAATATTAAAAAACCTATGTCCATTTTTCTCGATTATAAACTTTATAAATATAAGAAATATTGAGAGCTCTTTAATGAAAGACAAACTTTGGATACCCTCAAACTTTCAAAATAAACTTTAGTCATAATTTTAAATGTTCACATATTGATATTTGCAAAATAAATGAATTATTGCTTTAAATACCAAATGTTTTAAAAAGTAAATATCTGCCCTAACTGGTTTGGCTCAGTGGATAGAGCGTTGGCCTGCGGACTGAAAGGTCCCAGGTTCGATTCCGGTCAAGGGCATGTACCTTGGTTGTGGGCACATCCCCAGTAGGGGATGTGCAGAAGGCAGCTGATCAATGTTTCTCTCTCATCGATGTTTCTAACTCTCTATCCCTCTCCCTTCCTCTCTGTAAAAAATCAATAAAATATATTTTTAAAAAAAGTAAATACCTTAGTATACTTCTTTGGCTTGTTTTACTTTGTTGTGGCTCCTGAAAAGAAACCAACAGGAGTTTATTCACCTCTTAGATTTTTAGAAATAAATTTTGTCAAAGTTATTGATCTCTAATATTTATTGGGTTTTTGTTGTTGTTCTTGTTGTTACTCAGTGAAAAGTACTTAGGAATAAAGTAGTCTTTTCCTCAATGAGCTAAGAGTCTCTGTTTCTGTGCCAATTCCCAGTGTTATCTCCAATGATTGCTAAGGTATAAAGAGCTGCAAAAAATTAGCAGAGGGTGGTAAATACTTTGTGACACAATAACTCTATCATCACTTTGCAATAGCAACTGACAAATGACCATTAGTGTCAGAGGGAAGATTTAAAAAATCATTTCTTAACTACATTTATTGAGGATTTTGAAGATAATCAGTGGAGATACATTTTTTCTAGTGTGTTTCTTCTTTAATCTATAGTTGTTAGGGATGTGTCACTTATAATTTATCTGCCACCTGTCGTGAAATCTGATAACATGATAATACAAGTAATTAGCAAGATTTGCACAGTACAGAAAAGTATATTTCCTGACATATTTAAGCTAATAGAGTGAAGTTATACTGATAATATTCTATTTCTGTTTCATCCCTGAAGAAAATAAGTATTCCTTTTTAATCCTGTTTAGATCAAGATGAAGTTCACAGGTTTATTCCAGGCATTTATATACACAAATGAAATAGAGCTATGTTTGAATTAGCTCTCCAGAGAGCAAGAGTTTAGGTTTTCACATAGAGAAGAGCTTTGTGAGGAAAACATCTCCATCTGTCTACCAAACCTATTTATCTTCCCATTTTTTAGTATAATTTATTTTGTTAATTTATCTAACCAGAATAGAATTAATAAGGTTTTACTTTGTATTATCCAGTGTTTAGACTAAAAGAAGATTGAATTTGTATCTTATAGACCCTATATGACCATAAATGAATTTTTCCATTTTCTCTTCTTCATGATTCTGAATCTAGAATAGATGTTTTTAAATCTTAGAATAAGGGATAACTAATTTTAAAGACTAAGAGAAGCAGTATCAACAGTTTTTGAATAAATAGAATTTAAGCAGTCAAACTAGTCTTTATGATGATTTTGCACTTCAGTGTAAATATAGTGAGGAACAATGTTAAGAATAAATTGTGGTACAAAAGAAACTTGAGTGCTTTGCAGCCATCTGTGCCAGCAGGCAGGGTCAGTATTTTCTCTTCTGGTGTAGGTTTAATGTTCCTTCCCTCCAAACCTAGTGTAACATTAACTGTCATTTTATTTTATCTTCTCTTTCGCACAATTGGAATTAAAAAAAGCAAAACCATGCGACAACTTGCTAATGAATTTTTTATTCTCTTACACTCTCTAAGGAGATTCTGATTCTTGCAAATAAATGGTGCCCAGTGGTACACTTGTCCTCATACCAGTGTGTCCTCAAATCGGGATGGAAAAAAGGGCAAGAGGATTTTTAAAATTATAAAATAAGTACCCAGAGCCCAAGTGGCCCTGGGTCTGGGAGAGGCCAAGCGTCCCTGGGTCCGGGTGAGACCATGTGTCCCTGGATCCGGGTGAGGCCTCGTGCACCTAGGCCCGGGTGAGCCCAAGTGGCCCTGGGTCTGGGAGAGGCCAAGCGTCCCTGGGTCCGGGTGAGACCATGTGTCCCTGTATCCGGGTTTGGCCTCGTGCACCTAGGCCCGGGTGAGCCCAAGTGGCCCTGGGTCTGGGAGAGGCCAAGCGTCCCTGGGTCCGGGTGAGACCATGTGTCCCTGGATCCGGGTGAGGCCTCGTGCACCTAGGCCCGGGTGAGCCCAAGTGGCCCTGGGTCGGGGAGAGGCCAAGCGTCCCTGGGTCCGGGTGAGACCATGTGTCCCTGGATCCGGGTGAGGCCTCGTGCACCTAGGCCCGGGTGAGCCCAAGTGGCCCTGGGTCTGGGAGAGGCCAAGCGTCCCTGGGTCCGGGTGAGACCATGTGTCCCTGGATCCGGGTGAGGCCTCGTGCACCTAGGCCCGGGTGAGCCCAAGTGGCCCTGGGTCGGGGAGAGGCCAAGCGTCCCTGGGTCCGGGTGAGACCATGTGTCCCTGGATCCGGGTGAGGCCTCGTGCACCTAGGCCCGGGTGAGCCCAAGTGGCCCTGGGTCTGGGAGAGGCCAAGCGTCCCTGGGTCCGGGTGAGACCATGTGTCCCTGGATCCGGGTGAGGCCTCGTGCACCTAGGCCCGGGTGAGCCCAAGTGGCCCTGGGTCTGGGTGAGGCCAAGCGTCCCTGGGTCCGGGTGAGACCATGTGTCCCTGGATCCGGGTGAGGCCTCGTGCACCTAGGCCCGGGTGAACCCAAGTGGCCCTGGGTCTGGGAGAGGCCAAGCGTCCCTGGGTCCGGGTGAGACCATGTGTCCCTGGATCCGGGTGAGGCCTCGTGCACCTAGGCCCGGGTGAGCCCAAGTGGCCCTGGGTCTGGGAGAGGCCAAGCGTCCCTGGGTCCGGGTGAGACCATGTGTCCCTGGATCCGGGTGAGGCCTCGTGCACCTAGGCCCGGGTGAGCCCAAGTGGCCCTGGGTCTGGGAGAGGCCAAGCGTCCCTGGGTCCGGGTGAGACCATGTGTCCCTGGATCCGGGTGAGGCCTCGTGCACCTAGGCCCGGGTGAGCCCAAGTGGCCCTGGGTCTGGGAGAGGCCAAGCGTCCCTGGGTCCGGGTGAGTCCATGTGTCCCTGGATCCGGGTGAGGCCTCGTACACCTAGGCCCGGGTGAGCCCAAGTGGCCCTGGGTCTGGGAGAGGCCAAGCATCCCTGGGTCCGGGTGAGACCATGTGTCCCAGGATCCGGGTGAGGCCTCGTGCACCTAGGCCCGGGTGAGCCCAAGTGGCCCTGGGTCTGGGAGAGGCCAAGCATCCCTGGGTCCGGGTGAGACCATGTGTCCCTGGATCCGGGTGAGGCCTCATGCACCTAGGCCCGGGTGATCCCAAGTGGCCCTGGGTCGGGGAGAGGCCAAGCCTCCCTGGGTCCGGGTGAGACCATGTGTCCCTGGATCCGGGTGAGGCCTCGTGCACCTAGGCCCGGGTGAGCCCAAGTGGCCCTGGGTCTGGGAGAGGCCAAGCGTCCCTGGTTCCGGGTGAGACCATATGTCCCTGGATCCGGGTGAGGCCTCGTGCACCTAGGCCCGGGTGAGCCCAAGTGGCCCTGGGTCTGGGGGAGGCCAAGTATCCCTGGGTCCGGGTGAGACCATGTGTCCCAGGATCCGGGTGAGGCCTCGAGCACCTAGGCCCGGGTGAGCCCAAGTGGCCCTGGGTCTGGGAGAGGCCAAGCGTCCCTGGGTCCGGGTGAGACCATGCGTCCCTGGATCCGGATGAAGCCTCGTGCACCTAGGCCCGGGTGAGCCCAAGTGGCCCTGGGTATGGGAATGGCCAAACGTTCCTGGGTCTGGGTGAGACCATGTGTCCCTGGATCCAGGTGAGGCCTTGTGCAACTAAGCCCGGGTGAGGCCACGTGCCCCTGGGTCTGGGAGAGGCCAAGCGTCCCTGGGTACGGGTGTAGCCAGATCCTGGGTCCGGGTGTGGCCGTGCGCCCCTGGATCCATCCGGGTGAGGCTGGGTCCCAGGCCCGGGTGAGACCACGCGCCCCTTGGGTATGGGTGAGGCCACGTGCCCCTTAGTCCAGGTGACGCCGTGCCCCTGGGTTCGGCCGAGACCAAACCAGAGGGAGTCGGACCTCCATTACCACCATTTGTCCACCATCCAGAGCTGAGGGGTCAGTGCTGACATGTACACATAAGGAACTACTGGACATCGAAATTGGGTCTCAAAAGAACTGTTGGTCCAGGGGGAAGCTCGCTACAGATTGATTCATTTGCCTGTCAGCATAAATATTATTGCTCGTCTCACATTCAGTTCTTATTAGTATATATCTAGTGACATTTGATCTCATTCATCTAGAGGAAATGATGAACAACATAGACTGAGGAACAAGAACAGAACCAGAATCAAGGAGGCATCGATCGGACTATCGGGCCTCAGAGGGAGGATAGGGGAGGGTAGGGAGAGGGTGGGGGGGAGGGGGAGAGTTCAACCAAAGGACCTGTATGCATGCATATAAGCCTATCCAACGGTTAAGTTCAACAGGGGATTGGGGCATGCGTGGGGAGAGGGGTGGGATGGGAATGGGGGGATGAGGACAAATATGTGACACCTTAATCAATAAAGAAATTAAAAAAAAAAAAAATAAAATAAAATAAAATAAAATAAGTACCCATAGTCAGCATCTTAAAATGAAACTAATTTACATCTTTACCACTTTTGTATTATTGTATATATTTCACTTCAGCATTTTCTTTACTAAAATTCTTTCCTGTTTAATTTTCTATGGGGTTTTGAGATTGCTTTACAACATTTTGTGCTTAAATGATATAGGTTTTCCTCCACTCATACATTTAACAAGGGCTTATAATGTCAATATTTTAACCTTGGTAACTGCATCCTATTGACTATTAAGTCATCGTGGCTGCCTTTTTATTACTGAGCAAAGAAAGTTAGTGATATTTATACTTTCTGGTAATACATTACTTGAGTGAGAACTCAACACATACTTTTAAGGAAAAAAGTCACCTTGAGAAAAGTTATTCCTCTGTAAACATAATCAATTTTAATTTCTAGGGTTTTCCGAAAGCCTCTTTATTTTTATTCACAGCTGGTTCAATTCTCAATTGCTGTTTGCTTGTGAACTTGGTGTGATGGTTTCTATATGACTGGACAAAAATCAAGAGATTTAGTTCAGTTTTATAAATGCATGCTGTCTGAATTTCTGTTCTGTTTATTATTAGTGTATGGCAGGAAAATTAACTTTCTCTCTAACCTTCTAGGTTCTTGGCTAATGCCCTTCCCACCCCCCATAATAAAAAGACAAATTAACAGGAAGAAAATAAAAATAAAGTTTAATAACATTACTAGAGGCCCGTTGCACGAAGATTCGTGCAATAGGCATTCCTTCCCCTGGCTGCCGGCACCAGTTTTCCTCTAACACCCAGGACCCGGGCTGCAGCGGAGCCAAGCCTGCAGCCTTCAGGCTTGGCTCCAGCTGCAGGTGGAGCCTTCAGTCTTCAGTCTTCAGTCTTTGCTCCATGCCTGCATATGCAAAATAACCCGCCATCTTTGTTGGGTTAATTTGCATACTCACTCCTAATTGGCTGGTGGGCGTCGCTGAAGTATGGCGTTGCATCTTTCTCTTTTATTAGTTTAGATATCTCTGTATACATAGGAGACACTCAGGAAAACTCAATAACTCCCTGAACTGGCCCACACCACCACCTTAAATACCATCTGCCACTAAAGGTCAGTGAAGGGAGATTACCAGGAAAAGCACAGTAAGCAAGGATGAGGTTGTTACGCAGATTTAAGCCATTGCCTTCTCCATTGATAAGAGTTACTAGGGATTTAGTTATCATCTTCCTGCTGTAGGGAGGAGACACCCTTAAGAATAGAGATTTCCCTTATAAATGTAAACGTCTCTTACAAAAGGCTAATAACTTCTATTTAACTTTCAGAAGTTATTCCATATCTGCTGTGTTTTAAAAAATGACCAGCTCATGCCGAAACCGGTTTGGCTCAGTGGATGGAGCGTCGGCCTGCGGACTGAAGGGTCCTAGGTTCGATTCCGGTCAAGGGCATGTACATTGGTTGTGGGCACATCTCCGGTGGGGGGTGTGCAGGAGGCAGCTGGTCGATGTATCTCTCTCATTGATGTTTCTGGCTCTCTATCCCTCTCCCTTTCTCTCTGTGAAGAATCAATAAAATATATTTAAAAAAAATGACCAGCTCAAAATAATCCTTATGCCAAAAAAACATATTTCAAGGTGGCAAACCCTACTTCTTTTTACCTGCTTGTTTGACACAGCTGATACAACTGAACAAAGGTCCTAATTTTATTGATTAGGACATTTAAAAAATTTTTCTAATGGGAATCAGAAGCATAGATTTATTTGTTTGTTAAAACCAAACTGATTTAAAAAAATTGATTCATGAGATAAGAAATCTTTACTTGATGTAATAATTATTAACAAGATGTCAATAGGATAAACAGTTGTTAACGTAAAAAAACCATTGAAACCTATAAAGAATTTTTGTGAGTTTATTTGAGCCAAACTGTTGACATATGCCGGGAAGCAGAACCTCAACGAATTGAGATAATGCTCCAGAGAAAGGGCGGGTTACATCTGTATTTATACATTGCAATCAAAGGAAAGGGATGTAGGTGGGTTACATGAAATCTATTGGTGATAAATTAAGGAGGTGGGATAAAGCAGGGGGGCGGGGGCGGGAAACCCCTGGGATTGGATAAAAAGTAAAATGAGCCTGTCAGGTTAGCATGTGGCCCCTTCTGTCCACACTGTCAAGAAAAAAATTACTACTGTTAATTTCTGTTTAGAAACATTTTTTTTCTTCCAAAGGTAAATTTTTTATATATACACATACATACACACACCCTTGCAAACACAGGTATTTGTTATATTATTATTTTTATATTACAGTGTAAGTCAGTAATCTTACATTTTAGTCAATTGCTATTCTTGGAAATTCCTCTGTGCAGGAGGACTTTGAAGAGAAATCAACATTTGAATGGAACTAAAATTGTGAAATCCCAATATGGTAAGACAAATTGAGGTAGAGCATAAGTGAGGATGAAAAAGAAGGATCTGACAGGGTCAATATTTTCATTTCTATATAGTCAGTAAATGTGGGCAGGTGGTTGAGGGATGATAATAGCAGCTGACCAAGAGAGCCTTAACATTCCCCTCAGCTTGACTAAACTTTCGACAGGTCCCCGGTCTCTCTTTTCTTAGAGCACTTACTTTAGAAAACTAATAATTGTAAATTCTTTCCCTTGCCTTTGTTCATATATGTAAATATTCTTTTAAAGACTCTTGTTAATTTTACAAGCCAGGAATGTCTTTCTCAAGAACCTAGAAGCCATCCCATCAAAAGTAATCATCAAGGAAAACTACTATCTCCTAGTCTAACTTTAATGGGAACCAATTAGCAAACACAAATGGCCTAACAGAGAAAACCATTTGCAAACTCAACAATAACACAAAATGTTCAACATATCCCATTGATCAACCTCCTCCTCCTAACATCTTTCTATTGCTGGCACTTAAAACCCCTCTCACCTTTTGTTTTAGAGACATTAAGCTCAGGCTGAGTAATGTCTTCTTTCCCCTATTGTTATAGGCTTGTGTCTTAGCTCATGCCATTACCAGAAAAGGGACCTGGCCCATAGTGGGTCTACCTAGGGCGAGTGGGTTCTTGACTTTATGCAGGAAAGATTTCACAATGTGAGTTCAGGTGATTTTGAGGGTATGTTTATTAAAGAAGGGAACAGTGAAGCAGGAAGAAGTGCCTCAGATAGAAGAAGCCACAGGAGAGAGCCTAGGCAGGGCAGCTTCAGCTGGCTAGAAATGTTATAGGGAAGAAATGAGCTGAGCTGGGGCTGCTTTCATTCACTGGGAAGTGGAAGAAGAGGGGGCCTTGGAAGCAGGTTCAGGGGGTTAGCCCGGGATGAGCAGCTGATGCCCATTGCTCTCCTGATTGCAAGTCTTGTGGGGTCCCTTAGAGTTTAGATGTATGCCTATGGGCAAAGAAGAGGGGGAAGGGAAAGGTCGGGGGTGAGCTCTCAGTACAAAAGGCTAATAACCTGCTGGGACCTTTGTTTTAAGGGTTTTTAAAGGCTGAGAGTTTAAGGGAGGTCTTAGGGGAGGATCTTAATAGAATATTCATCAACTTTATGCTGATGTCCCAAAATGCGATTTATTCTCTTAATTTGTCTGTCTTTGGGTATGGTTGGCACAAATGGCACTAATTAGATTTCTGCTGTCTATCTCCCTGAGTAGGGTGATTTAAGCTATTTACCTTCTGGTTGTGGAGGAGAAGTGCAAACCATTTATTCTTAAGTGTCCTTGGTTTAGGAAAGATAGGATTTACTAAACGGCTGTAAACTGCTTGACCATTTAACTGTCTGTCACAGTTTCCCTATTGTACTTGCGAAGGAATTTTCCTAGCTCCTTACGATCCTGCCTCAATACCACCATAACAAAATAACATAGACGAGGTGGCTTACATAATATAAATTTATTTTTCAAGTTTCTAGAGCATAGGAAGTCCAAAATTAGGGTACCATCATAAGGGCTTTAGTCGTAGCTTGAAGATTGCTGCCTTCTCACATGGCAGAAAAAGAGAGGGAGTAAGAAAGCTGTTAAGTCTCCTTTTATGAAAGGGCTCCATCATTAGGGCCCCACCCTCAAGACCTCATCTAAACCTAATCACCTATCCAAGGACCCATCTCCAAATATCATTACATTGGGGATTAGAGCTTCAATATAGAATTTGGGGGGTGGAGGGAGGACACAATTCAGTTCGTGGCACCTTGAACAAATTTTTTCCTTGACTATTTAACTGTTTCTGGTGCAGTTTTTGCTTTGATAAAAACAACTGGCAAGAAAGAATGATTTCATGGATGAAAATAATGTTTCTCTGTTCTTGATGTCACATTGGAATAAGAGTAGGCAAAGGAAAGAGATGCACTGTGCTTTTTTCAGGCATTTTATATTGTCCACTAGAGGCCCGGTGCACAAAATTTGTGCACACAGGGGGGGTCCTTCAGCCCGGCCTGTGCCCTCTCACAGTCTGGGAGCCCTCAGGGGATGTCTGACTGATGGGAGCGGGCCTAAGCTACAGTTGGACATCCTTAGAACTGCTGCCGAGGTGGGAGAGGCTCCCACCACCGCTGCTGCACTCGCCAGCCATGAGTCTGACTTCTGGCTGAGCAGCGCTCCCCTTGTGGGAGCGCACTGACCACCAGGGGGCAGCTCCTGCATTGAGCATCTGCCACCTGGTGGTCAGTGGGCATCATAGTGACCAGTCGTTCTGCTGTTTGGTCGATTTGCATATTAGCCTTTTATTATATAGGACTAGAGGCCCGGTGCACGAAATTCGTGCATGGGTGGGTGTGTGTGTGTGTGTGTGTGTGTGTGTCCCTCAGCTCAGCCTGCACCCTCTCCAATCTGGGACACCTCGAGGGATGTACGACTGTCCGGGCAGTCAGACATACCTCTCACAATCCAGAACTGCTGGCTCCCAACCGCTCACCTGCCTGCCTGCCTGATTGCCCTTAATTGCTTCTGCCTGCCAGCCTGATCACCCACTAACCACCTCCCTGCCAGCCTGATCAACGCCTAACTGCTCCCCTGCCAGCCCGATTGCCCCTAACTGCCCTCCCCTGCCAGCCTGGTCACCACTAACTGCCCTCCCTTGCCAGCCTGGTCACCCCTAACTGCTCTCCCATGCCGGCCTGGTTGCTCCCAACTGCCCTCACCTGCAGGTCTGGTCGCCACCAACGGCCCTCCCCTGCTGGCTGGGTCAGCCCTAACTTCCCTCCCTTGCCAGACTAATTACCCCTAACTGCCCTCCCCTGCTGCCTGGTCACCCATAAATGCCCTCCCATGCAGGCCTGATCGCCCACAACTGCCCTCCCTGCTGGCCATCTTGTGGCGGCCATCTTGTGGCCACATGGGGGCGGCCATCTTGTGTGTTGGAGTGATGGTCAATTTGCATATTACCTCTTTATTATATAGGATAGGTAAGGCAATTCTTGATAAAATTATGAAGAAGAATTTTCTTTGGTGCCTATCCATCTCTTTTCTCTTTTATTCTACTTCTCTCTTATATTCAGTTCAGGGGAAGAGAGATGAGAAGTTATGGAAGGCCTCCTGGAAATGATGACATTTGAGTATAATGGGCGAACAGGATACATCATATGGCAGAACTTATGAGGAAAGAATCTGCTTATAAGGAAGATGGGTGAACTAATAATGATAATAACAATAGAAAATATTTATAACATTTCTTTAACTTCTGCTATTACTACACTAATGGGGTCTGTTTGCCTTGGCACATCAAAATGCACTCAAATACAAACAGGAGTTTGCAACCAAGAAAGTAAGAATTTATTAGTTGAGGAAATGGCACCCAGCCTGGAGTCACAGGTAAACTAGTACTCAAACCCTGTATCCCCATGGGTTCTAGTGTATGGGTCATATAGGGGAAATTCATTAATCATGGTGGCTGAAGGAGTTGGGGTCATGGGTTCTAATGATTGATTGGGACTAGGTGGGGAGTAGTTAGTTGATCATTGTATCAGGTCCTGATATCAACCATGGTGGTCCATAGGGTCATTCTGCTTTCATGGGCCTGGTGCTGAAATACAACTGAAGTTAAGATGTTATCTTCAGTTAGACCAAAACTCTGTTTTTCTGGTCAACAGATCTGAGACTTTGTTCTCAAGAGAGTTTGTTACTGACCAAAATCTGATGTGCTCAGGGCTTAATGATTAAGAAAGGGAGTGGACAGACAGAAAGGAGAAAGGATCATGTTAAAGAATTGGACTTGCCGAAACGGTTTGGCTCAGTGGATAGAGTGTTGGTCTGCGGACTGAAAGGTCCCAGGTTCGATTCCGGTCAGGAATTGGTTGTGGGCACATCCCCAGTAGGGGGTGTGCAAGAAGCAGCTGGTCGATGTTTCTCTCTCATAGATGTTTCTAGCTCTCTGTCCCTCTCCTTTCCTCTCTGTAAAAAATCAATAAAAAATAAATAAATAAAAAGAATTGGACTTTATACATGGTTACACTATTATGTGTCAGCCTCTGTTCTAAACACTTATTGTGTATTAATTCTTTCATCATCAGAGCAACCCTATGAGGTAGATACTATAATTATATCCATTTTACACATAAAGACATTAAAGTGTAGAGAAGTTAACAAATTTGCTGTGGGTTAGAAAGCTAATAAACGATAAAGCTAAGATTTAAATCCAGGCCTTATTGTCCCAGTACCTATGCATTTAATATTAAAATGGCACTGTCACTAACTATATTTCATCTCTCTACAGGTATACATATTTAACCTTGGATGGTGGAACTTTGACCATGAGTTCAAGTAAATAAGGGAAAATTGTTTTTGGCAGGAGTTGGGGTTGAATTAGTCTTTCAAAAACATTTCTAAAATTATAGGATATTGTAACTAGCTGTTAATTTTGAAGAAAAGATCAGTGTTCATACGAAAATTCATAATAAAATACATACCAGTTATATATTGCTTTATTCTGTATATTTTCCTTAAGAGTTTATCAATGACTGAAGAAATTACTGTGACTTTTGAAGAAGTGTAACTTTTCAAAGATAATGATACCATTGTAATTTAACCTACTTATGAATAACTGAAAAGGAGCAAAGGGAAGGTCAAATATTATGAGCATGCCACTTGTGCAGTGTTGCCAGGGAGCTACAGTTTAGACATATGCCCAATAAAGTCCAGGGGACAAAGGGAAGGTACTTGTCTGTCAGTCACA